>NC_142764.1:10182500-10930000 GCF_054948205.1 Urtica dioica subsp. dioica | reverse complement strand
CTTATTCTAGGCCGAAGGTGGGATCACGATATTTTAGAGACAATCCTTCCTTATCGATGTCTAAGATTTTTTTCGTACACCTTTCAATGAGATGAAATCCCTCGTTAATTAGTATGTAACTTTGAAGACACACATGTGTACACGGTCCGCTCTGGGCATCGCTTTTCTTGAGAGTGCAAACGGAAAGTTCAGGATCACTTCTTGGTGTCAAGGCAAGGTGGTGGAAATTACCATGGAGCTCAAAGAAACTTCATGTGGCGACCTTTAATTATATTCTGAGAGCTTGCATCTTTGATGGGATAGGTAAGCTTGCATTTGAGACTTTTTCCTCTTACAATTAGAGCTCTTCCTTTCTCTCTCATGGGCGTTATGGGGGTCTGAAATTGAGGCATACAAGAGGGACATGAAAGAATGTGAAAAGAATATTGGAGGATACATGAATTTTCCTTATATTTCCTTCTGGAATTTCACGCCTTGAGAGGCAATGAGGCACAGCGGAGAAAATGGGATTTCCTGAGTTCGCGCGCGAATCAATATACGAATGAAGATTCTTTGATCGAGTATTGGTGTACAAATCAATGATCAAGTTCGACTATCCAGTTACATTATTTATTTATTTATTTTGGTTTTTAAATCAACCTATTATCTTTGTTGGAATAGATCTAGGATTAAGAAAAGATTATCGCCTCTAGCAAGCGGCGGAATATAAAAAATTCTTTAAAAACTCGTAAAACATTTTTACTACCTAGACAAAGTGCATGAGCGTATAATTTAAAATTTTAAAACTATGAGTTTTCACTCGGTACCAACCTTGAATGGAGCTTGAGCACTAAGAAGCCTTAGGAAGGTTGAATCGCTCGTCTCCCCACTTAGCTCGTCTCCCTCGAGTCTTCTTGAACCTGTGAGTAACCACGAATGTTTCTACCACTATAGTCTTTCGAGTTTAGGTTGGATTTAGTGTGTGGGCACTTTTAAACACTATGACTCAAGAACTAGTCCATGAGCCAAAGAGCTAAAACAAAACACTAGGTCTAATGAAGACCTAGGTGCCAAAACAAAAAGGCAAGAAGAGAGAGAGAGAGAGAGAGAGAGAGAGAGAGAGAGAGAGAGAGAGAGAGAGAGAGAGAGAGAGAGATGGGCGGCTACAATTCTAGAGAGAGAAGCTCTCAATCTCTAAAACTTGTGTGATGTGAATTGTTAATGAGGTGGGGTATTTATAGGAGGAGGGTTTGCCTTGAAAAGGTAGTTTCGTCTTTTCTATTGAATATCACATATTCATGAGCAAATCCTTGTTTCCTCTTCTCCCCCCTTGGACATGCAACATGTGCATTCAATGTCCTTGGATTTGTTTCCTCATTTGTTTTTCTCTCTCTTGGCCGCCCACTTTCATTCCTCATGGAGCAAATTTGTTTCCTCTTTTTCTTTTGGCAAGTATCTTTATACATCAACGCACAAAATAAACTCTATTTCTCTCTTGGTTGGACGGTTTTAAGAGCTTCTAGATCATGCTTCTAGATATTTCTTTATGTTTTCATGACAACATAAGAAAAACCCATATAGAATTTTCACATAAAATTCCATGTAATGAAATTCAATCCTCAAGGCTCAATATACTAGTATGGCCATGTGACATGAATTCATTGTCATCATATGACAATGTCAAAAAACTTATTTATTGACATTCATACCATCCTATGTCCAAAAGGACAAAATTACCTTTAGACAATTTTCGTAAAACTTGTCTAGTTCAACATTTGAACTTGTTTTGACTTAGCTTTCTTGTTTAACTAATCCTACTCTAATGACTTGTGGTAGTGACCTCATGGATCCAAATGAACAAAGCTTGAGCTAGCATACTTGGACTCAAAAGTTCACAAACCTTTTCGAAGTTTTAGCTTAATGTCAACTGACTCCACTAAAGCGTTGACACTGAAATCTCTCGGTTCAAATGAATATATTTTCTACTCAAGAATTCTACTTAATTGTAATGAGTGGATCCATTGAATATTATCTATGTTTACCATTCATGAATATCATCAACTAGATGGGATTTACAAAATTACCATTTTACCCTTCTAGTTATTATTTCCTCAACTCCTTTGTCGCTTGTGAATAAGTTAGAAACAATGTATTGACGAGGAGCTAACAAGTCACGTTGATTCATCCAAAAGAGTCATAACTCAATTTGGACACTGGCCAGTTCATTTATTCACATTCCAAGGAACAAAGCATGAGGTGATATACATTGCATTTCAGGAATCTTGTACATGAATTCCATATCTATGAGGCATTCACAAAGTTGTTCATGACATCTTCATAACTTAGTACACCAATAAGTCTTGTCTATATCACATAGTGAATCTAGAGCTATAACTTTCTCAAATGAGAATACGGAAGCTATGAAATGACATGTCTCGTTTCAGGATTGCGGTAAGCATGATGCAATTCATATATAGTGACTCTGAGACATAAGAGGTTAACTGATTTGTTCTTACAATGTCTCTAGAAGTGCACTGGTCAATTCGGTACCTTCAGAAGATACTTTAGGAAGAACCATAGAGTCTTCAACTCTCTATGTCTCATAATCAGACATCATAGATTCTCCTAACAATCATACTAAGATCAATAGCCTTTTGATCCTTAGATTGTGAATATACTGTTTTAAGCAAACCATGAAGAGTTTGTTCATGCAAATCTATATTTGACTCTTCATTTGTTGTTAGCTTTGTTTAAGGACTAAAGACTATAGTTTATCATAAAGCTTCAAACATACAAGGAAGAATGAATAAACATTTCAACTTTTATTAATTATTCAACAGTTACAAGCAAGAGTTTTCGTGAGACTTTATTACATCAAATGTATATAAGTAATGACTACTACTCTTCTTGTGGGCACCATTGACAACAATCTTTGTATTTGTCGCTGCATCAAAAGATCACGAAGACGCGTACAAATAAGAGAAGAGAATCAAGGAATTGAGGGGATTGGTGAGGATCGAGCATTGGATAAGTGTTGGCTTAAGAGATCGGAGAAATATTCGATGTTGAAGGATAACTTTCGGTGGATTAGGAGCAGTAGAGGAAGGGGATTTTGATTCTTCTCATCTCTCTCTTATGAGAAAATCGATCATTAATTAATTTTAGATTCGTACACAGATTTGATAATGCTATTGGGGATTCGATTACGCATGACAAAGGTATTTTAGATACATTAAATTGTTGTTTTAATATAACTCAAACTTTAGCTATTATTTTTTAAAGTGGCTAGTTATTTACAAATCTCAGTTAATTTTTCACTATTAAGTGGTTATATTTCTAAGTTTTTAAATAAGAAGACAAAGGTTTTTTTTTCACTATTAAGTGGTTATATTTCTAAGTTTTTAAATAAGAAGACAAAGGTGTAAGGAAGGATGACTAAAAAAAATGCAAGTTGTGGTAGAGAGTGGGATAAGCATTCAAGTCAGGGACTTCAAGAATAAATACCCAAAGTCTTGAAAAGAACCATTGAGAATATAAAGGAAGAAGAAAAGTTTTTGAGAGTTGAGAGAAGGAACTCCGAGCGAAGGAAAAGAGAAGTAGAAGGCCGGAATCTTTCCGGAGAAAGAAGAACACCACCGGAAAACTCTATCTCAAGGTAGAAACACCTTTTCTTCACTCCGCCTCAATTAATTCCTTATATTTTCTTTCGAATCTCTCAGTTTTTATCATCTAGGGTTCCAAGAATTATTGGTTGTGTTTTCATTTCTAGATCTTTAGTGGAGAAGCTGAAACAGTATCTTAGAGAGAAGGACTTGACCGTTAGGAATGTCCCTAACAAAGGTCGCTGTTTGTTCACTCTAACAGACATCAATTCAGGTGATTTTAACTCTTTCAAGTTCTCTAATTATTGATAACTGTATATACTTATATATTACACAAAGCTTTCTGCACCAGATGAAGAATTCGTCTAGTTTGTTTGTATATTTGGGCTATAAGGAAAGTAGTTTCTGATTAGCTTAAATTGGGCGAACAAATCACACTTTAGAGTCAGATTCTTCAATACGTTTCATTGAAGATTAATGTTAATCTTAATCTTCAAATTTGGATGAAATAACATGGATTCGTGTGATTTTTCAGATGAAATTGTAATATATAAACACCCTTACGTCTCTGTGTCTTTGGATGGGAAGTGGTGTGATAATTGCTTCAAAACCACCTCGCTTGTAACCTGCTCGAAATGTACGTTAAGCAATTTTTGTGGAAAATGTCACGAGGCGCGTAATCATGCATGTTCTATTCTAGCAAAGCTGGATAGTGAGATGCAAAAGAAATTGACTCCTCAGATCCGACTCCTACTCCACTTCAGGCAGAAGTTTGAAATGGCAAAGGAATATCTTAAGTTGTTAATTTTTATATCCGATATATATTTTTTTCACTCATTTTAGTTTCTTTTTGATCGGTCATCACTGGAGCTGAATCAACAAACCACGAATTAGTCAAAGGCATGGTGTCACGTATCCTTGCATGTTTTTATTTAATAAGAAACTATTATGTATTAATATTAAATGAGATAAATATATCATTGTTGTTCCTTGATTATTAAAAAGACTCGTCTGATAATCAAATGGCCAACTTTGACCATTTGAGGGATCAGTTTCCAGATTTCATCTCATCTGATATGGCTGATTATTTTTTCAAGGTATTTGAATTCAAGTTCCTATATAATTATCAGAAGTATTGTGAACGTATGTTATTTTATTTGTGGGAACTGAGAGAGACTTTGGGAATAATGAATGTAGTTTTCACTCAATGTAAAGACAATTGCAGAGAGATCGATACCTATGGGAACTGGATTATATCCGATCATTTCTACTATAAATCACAGGTAAACTTTCAAATGGCTAGATTGCTTTTAATCAGCTATCAAATGGTCATTTTTTTCTTGTATTGTAGTTGCTCGCCAAATGCGGTGTTGGTATTTGAGAGAGGTTTGGCGGTTTTGCGTGCTTTGGAATATATAAAAGCAGTCACCGAAGTAAGTCATACATTAAATTCCTATACCATGATTTTAGTGAAGAGATTCATTTTTATTTCGTACATTTTTTAAAATATCTTTGCTAGGTGGTTATAAGCTATATTGGTCCACATTTTGGAACCACTACAGACCGAAAAGAGACTACTAAATTTACATAGTTTTGATTGTCAATGTTCCTATTGCCAGGTACTCTTTCTATTTATATTCTTTTTTTCTTTAATTATAATCTTATTGCCAGATTCAAAGGATTTCCATTTCTCTGTTTCGTTATTATGTAAGTTTTGTTTTAACTATCTCCCCACAGGAAAGGAGAGTGAAAAAGGCTGTAATTGAATATGAATATTGTGCGAGGAGCGGTGACGGTTTCTTGATCTCCAATCCATGTTTCAGAATTTCGACTGATAAACACTCGGCCGATGAAGTGAATATAACAATGTCTCACCCTAACCTATTAAAAGATTTGTAGAAATTTGACGTCAATGGGCTAGTGTATGAGAGGATCTTAGCTCTTGGATGGACGCAAACACTTCCCGAAAACCGTTTGTTCAAACACCTAACGGTTCCGAAGCTAAGGAGGCGACCTCGAGGCCTGCCGACTGATTGCAAAAGAACAGTTGAACATATTCCTGATGTGTACATCAGGATCGTAAGGGGAATGCTCTTTGCGACCGAGTATGTACACGGTCAAGGTTTTTACTTCGAATCCTTGAGTATGAGAAATTTCAGGGTTAAAGATGGTACTCTCAAAGCCTGGAGGCTGAAGTATGTTGCCAAGATAAAATTAGCGATGAAAGAAGATTTTAGACGAATCAGTAACATCTTTGACCACCTCTTTTCAACAGATGATGCGAAGAATTGGACGAAGGATATGTACGATTTCTATCTTGTTCTACGAGGTTCGAGAGTGCATAATGCGAAATTTTTATTACTACACATTGCTTTGATGTCGGTGAAAAGATAAGCTACATGCGGGATTTAAACAACAAAACTCAACGCTTATCGCGTAATTTGAGGAGTCGGTTTTATACTAACGTTGAGTTTTGTTGTTTAAATCCCGCATGTAGCTTATCTTTTCACCGACATCAAAGCAATGTGTAGTAATAAAAATTTCGCATTATGCACTCTCGAACCTCGTAGAACAAGATAGAAATCATACATATCCTTCGTCCAATTCTTCGCATCATCTGTTGAAAAGAGGTGGTCAAAGATGTTATTGATTCGTCTAAAATCTTCTTTCATCGCTAATTTTATCTTGGCAACATACTTCAGCCTCCAGGCTTTGAGAGTACCATCTTTAACCCTGAAATTTCTCATACTCAAGGATTCGAAGTAAAAACCTTGACCGTGTACATACTCGGTCGCAAAGAGCATTCCCCTTACGATCCTGATGTACACATCAGGAATATGTTCAACTGTTCTTTTGCAATCAGTCGGCAGGCCTCGAGGTCGCCTCCTTAGCTTCGGAACCGTTAGGTGTTTGAACAAACGGTTTTCGGGAAGTGTTCGCGTCCATCCAAGAGCTAAGATCCTCTCATACACTAGCCCATTGACGTCGAATTTCTACAAATCTTTTAATAGGTTAGGGTGAGACATTGTTATATTCACTTCATCGGCCGAGTGTTTATCAGTCGAAATTCTGAAACATTGATTGGAGATCAAGAAACTGTCACTGCTCCACGTACAGTATTCATATTCAATTGCAACTTTTTTCACTCTCCTTTCCTGTGGGAAGATAATTAAAACAAAACTTACACAATAAAGAAACAGAGAAATGGAAATGCTTTCAAGTCTAACAGAGCGAATTGTTTAAAAACAACACGTCAACTATATATATAAATATATATGTAATTTGAATCTGATTTAGCTATTAATTAACATTTACGTCTGTTTTGTTTTGCACGATTTAGCTATTAATTTGAATCTGAGCCACTGAAACATCTGTTACGGTGGATGTTAGATTACACTTTCGATTGTATAATAGAATCAAAAGCAATTGTATAACCCATAAGCTTGTGCTTGGGGGTTTCGTTTTCAACATTTTATTTTGGTACCCTGGTGTTATTGTATCGTTTTTCTATTATTTGTTTTTTATTAAAAATAAAAAAAATAGGCTGATAGATTTACCTTTCATGATCCAGATTTCTCTCTAATTTTTCTCGGAATCATAAATTTTATACGTAACTTCGGGTCCTTAATCGATTTTTTCTTAACCAACAACGAATGTATGTATGTCCTTATCTATGGGTATTTTGCGGTTGTTCCATGTAAATTGCGGTTGTTCTTGGCACTAAAACATTTAAATTGTTTAGCTAAACTCTCGGAACAACCATAAATATACATAGAATAACCAACGATTTTTCCATGCATATCGTATAAGATGTAGATAAATAAATAAATAACGTAGATATACCAAATAAAAATACATGGAACAATCAGTGGTTGTTCTATGTGTATTTTGCGGTTGTTCCACGTAAATTGCGGTTGTTATTTGTACTCAAACATTAAATTGTTTAGCTAAATTTAGATTCCTGAACAACCATAAATATACGTAGAACAACCAACGGTTTTTCCATGCATATCTTACCCATTTGAAAGGAAAGTACATTTATTTCCATTATATAAAATTTAATACCATTAAACAAAGATACAGAAAACATGAAATCTTCGTTGGGGTGAATCTCCGACGAGATACTCTTCGAGTAGTCAAAGAGACTCTTCATTTTAACGTAACGAAGTTGGGTTTATCGATGTTGCTGGAGAATGGCTTTGTTATGAGTTTTGTTGAATCCCAATATCCCTAAACCCTAAATATTTAATTCTCAAAGCTTTAGCTAGTTAATATAGAAACCTAGCTAATATATATATATATGTATATATATGTATGTATACATATATATACATATATATAATTATATATATAAAGAGGTAATTTATATTATTGAGACAAAGAAAGTAACACTAAACATATTTATATAGTCTAGAATGTTGATATCTTAGTATGAAAGAAAAAAAATGTTAAAAAAAATAAAATTAGAAAATAGGATTCATTATCATATAGATGCAAAGAATCAGACACAAATAAAAATGAGTGAAAAAACAACTTATATTGCTTAACTTTGTGTCATTGAAACATTCGCAAATCCAAAACCATGAAAGAAAAGAAAGGTCGAGACAGATGACCTACCTTCGACTACATCGAGAGTGGAATTAGAAACTGTGAGAATCAAGGACAGAGAGGTCACAAAGATTACAAAATTGCTTTAAACGAGAGAGAGAGAGAGAGAGAGAGAGAGAGAGAGAGAGAGAGAGAGAGAGAACTTATGTGTGGGTTTGTTAACTCAAAAGTTGAGAGCTTGAAATGAAGGTACATAATAGATGTCGAAAATGCTTTCAAAAAAAGTGTAATTCAGGACGTGGATATATAGAATGAACATCTACTACCCAAGGGCTGGTGACAAGATAAATTGAGTGTTCATATTACTGACACGAGGTGAAAAAAGATGAATATATTTATGTGGCAACTGTCAACCATACGAAGAGAACGATAGACTCGGATGATGAATAGAGTCGGCAAACAATATAAAACAAATAAATGCTTACTTATCTTACATAACAAAGGAGCGACAAGGAATCTTCAGCTGGGTCCTACAGCAGTGTCAACATGTTATGATTCATTGACTCATATAAGCCTATTCTAAAAATGGTATACATTCGTTCCATGTAAGTTGTTTTTTTTTTTTGGATATCAAGAAACAAAATCTAAATCTGGTTGGATTGAGTTATTATGAATAGTCATTGCTTGTTTGTTTATAATGCTCAAAATTTGCTAAGAAACAAATAATATGTAGTATAATGACATTATTATAAATAACTCACACCGACGTGGTGGTCAGAGCTCCCACCAAGGTAGTGGTCCGAGTCATTGCTTTTTTCTGTGGAAAATTAGAACGACTTGTTATTGATCAAAGAAAGGGAAAATAAACAAGATCAACAAAACCTGCTCTGGCATTCCCAGTGATGTGCGTCAACTATCTCGAGAAGATCGTCCCAACGCTCGCCTCCGGCAAGCCCTGCTACATCTCCATCGATCAGCACCTGGACTCTACACCGACCTCGCCATCGTCGACTACTTTGCCGTGGCTTTGGGCCTCGTCTTGCTACCTCCATTCGTGGTCCTCTCAGCCATGGCCATCCTGATGATCTAGCTGTGGCGCTGGATCCATATGTGTCAGCGAAAACAATCTTCTTTTTCTTCTTTGTTGTCCTCGTACATGGGCACTGACTATATAGTCTTTGTAATAATATACATTTTTGGTTCAGGTATGAAAGCTGTAAGAAAGAGAAGCAAGTGTGTGGCATGGCATGCAAATGTTTATGTCGCCCGCAACTCTTAACATTTGGCATTTTACAATGTCTTTGTTTTTAACTATATTTTTTTTCTTCAAGAAAGAACCACGTGTGAGAGAGAGTATTTGGATAATGATTAGCTTATAAAATTTTGCTGACGGTAATACTTCATGTACATGTGTATTTGTGCGCCTTTTGGATTTTATTTTGTCTATTTTTACATAAAGATTTTTTTTTCCTGACAAAAATAGATGCATTTTACCGTTTTGAGTAAGGGCATTTATTTTTTCATTGTTGATTGCAGTTTGTAAGGTGTGTGGTCCATGAGCTTGTTGCTTATCACCACATATATGTAGAGGTTAGATAAATTGTCCATTTTTTTGTCCCCGGGACAAAAGACAAAAAAATATCCATGAGCAGCTTGATTATTCATACATATATATATATATATATATATATATATATATATGTAGATGTTAAAACTACAACTTTATGATTTTGTTGCTTTTTTGTTGTTTACTTCTCTATGTTGTCAAAACTTTAGCTTTATGATTTTGTGGTTTTTTGTTGTTTTAATTTGATTAGTTCTAGGTAAGACTCTGTTGTTCATCAAGTAGGAGGTGGCTAGCATGCGAGACGCGTATTAAAAGTGTAATATACGAAGCAACCATGTCGACCGTCTCCAGCCTACTATCCGTGCATATATATATATATAGTAACTAGTAAGGATACTAGTTCTCGGGTAATGCCCCGCATGACCATGCATACATTTGAATATTTATTTTTATCAAAATAGTATTAGGAATAGATAATGAAATAAAATACAAAAATAAGAAAAGAAGACACAAGAATAAAAATTTTGATTTTACTTATATTTTTTTATAAATAAGTAATGACAAAATATTAAAAAAATTTAAATCTATTCCCTGAGTTGTTTTGTAGATATTTTCATGGAAGATATATATATATATATATATATATATATGTATGTAGTTAGTTAGTATAGAAATTAGATCAAAAATTTAAAATCTAATTAAGATTGATTAATAAGTTTACTACTGTTTACATCTTCACTACATGAGTATTTACTTCAAAACTTTAACATGTTACTTAGATGTTATTTTTATATGATGACATTTTACTGTCTTGAAAAAATGAAAATCATTATTATATATTATATATATATATACATATATGTAATTATGTATACAAAAATGAGGTGTCAGCCATATTATACAGCTATATTATAGCTTGATGAGTCGAACTTTGATTCAAGAGGAACGCAGCGTAAATTAGATGTGAGGGGTTAGTTTCGTTAGGCGCTACGATCGCGATGAAAAGAAAGAGAAATCTTATCCAAATGGGGTTTCTTAGAACCGGTTTTAAGCTCTTGGAGAATATCAAGAACATTTTCGAGTCTGTGTGTTTGGGTTGTGGCCAATTACATAATCTGTTTACCCTTTTTTTTTTTGCTTAAAAGTACTTTCATAAATCTCAAAAGCTACCTAACATCCCAGGGAGAAAATCCAGAAGCTATACTTCTCTTGGCGTAGAGGATTGAATAGAGCTCGGTTTAGCGGAGTGTTGAGACTCGGAATCCACTAGCAGTTCCAGATATCTGTATCGACCCTCCCTCCTTCTCACATGGAAACTTCATCTTCTCGCCTCTCCTGTATTTGCATCTCAACAAGCTAAACCATAGGGAGTCATCTCCAGCTAAAAACTTCTAGCCCAATTTCGCTAAAAGGGCCTCATCTATGTTTTATGTTTTTTTTAAAAAAAATTCAAAAATATGACCATCTCGATGGAGAATTATTTTTTCCTGATTCCGAACTCCGTTTCCAAAAAAAAATTTATCAACACAAAACCTTCGGAAAATAGTTTCATTTAAAATCGGTCTTGATCATATTTTTATTTTAAGATTAAATTTCATGACAATAATAGAGTCACTTGATTCTTTAACAAATATTGTTTTCCAACATGGTGTCATGTAGGGTTGAAATTTTTTTTAGTGTTTCGTTTTTGTGTTTTTAGGTATCCACAAGTTGATACCAGATTGAAAACCACTTATTTAAAATGAACCATGTGATTATGGACTAATTTCTCAAGAAATTCAAAATACGTGACAATGTCTTCAAGAAAATATTTTGTTTTATGTCTTGGTTGTCACAAAATTGTGGGATTTCATAACAACAAGGTCACATTTATGGATTTTATTACAACATGAACATGAAACTTGATATTTCGTGACCTTGTAGTCACAAAACAAAGACCATCTACACAAAACATTTTGTGACAACATGGTCACAAAAAAATGGCAAATTCGCTCAGAATCACTTGATTATTTGACAAATAGTAGTTTTCGTTTCATGACCTCAAGGTCATTAAATTTTGGTGTTTGTAACCAAGTTGTCATGAAAATTATAGATTTTGTGACTACTATAGTCACAAAATCCCCATATTTCGTGACTACATCGTCACGAAACTGAGAAAAGATGGTCGCGAAGCTTGCTAATTTCGTGACATCCTGGTCACGAAATTGATTTTTTTTTTCTTTCGAAATTTGACCAGTACAACTTGATTCAAAGAAAAGTAGTGGTTTCCAACCTGGTGATGAGTGGGGTTGAAATTGAAAAAAAAAAAACAAATTACGATATGGACCATGTAATCCAACATTATATGACATCATGAGATTGTGACTTGTGTTATATTGTAGAAACATCATTCCTCAAAAATGTTATCATGATAAAAAAAAAAATTAGTAAATTCATATATTTTAAGGTATGATAACCAATTTATGTTATTTTTCAAATTTACGTAAATCACGTGTTATCTTGTGATCCAAATGTGTGCACGCCTTATGTGTTTTTTAAGCTATTTACCATTTGACATTATCCTGAAAACCATTGCTCTTTCGCAGACCAAGTTATTATGGGGCATTTTTTCTTGAAATCGTGACCACAGTCGTCATGAAACTGTTTCGCTTTGTGACCATAAAGTCACAAAATTTCGGCGTTTTATGACGATAAGGTCACAAAATTTCAGTGTTTCGCGACCACGTTCTACAGAAATTATGGATTTCGTGAACACTATCGTCACAATTTCACATATTTCGTGATTTTCGTCACGAAACAGAGATAACACGGTCATCAAACTTGTCGATTTCGTGATATTTTGGTCACGAAATCAATTTTTTTTCAAAATTCGACCAGAACGACTTGATTCAAAGAAAAGTGATGATTTCCGGCTTTTTGACGAGTGTAGGTTGAAATTTAAAAAGAAAATTACCATATGAACCATGAAATCAAACATTGTATGAGATCATGAGATAGTGACATGTATAATCTTATAGAAATATAATTCCTCAATAATGTTATCATATAAAAATTGGTAAAATTATATATTACAAGGTAATGGTAACCAACCGTGTTATTACGTGATCCAAATGTCTCCATGTCTTATATGTATAAGGATTTTTTGTTTAATCTATCTACCAGTTGACATCATCCTGAAAATCATTGTTCTTAAGCGGAACACCTTATTATGGTGCATTTTCTTTAGAAGATACAACATTTCGTAACCAAAGTCGTCACAAAATTTCAGCGTTTCGTGACCACAAAGTCAAAAAATTTCAATGTTTTGTGACCAAATTGTCACGACAGTTCTGGATTTCGTGACCACCGTCGTCACAAATTTCGTATATTTTGTGACCACATCGTTACGAAGCTTGCAAATTTCTTGATGGTCACGAAATTTTTTTTTTTTTCAAAATATCGACTAGTATGACTTGATTGAAAGTAAAGTAGTGGTTTCCAGTCTGGTGACGAGTTGGGGTTGAAATTAAAAAAAAAAAAAAAAAAAAAAAAAATTACCTTATGAATCATGTAATCTAACATTATATGAGATCATGAGATAGTGACTTGTATTATATTCTAAAAATATAATTCCTCACAAATGCATTCATATAAAAACAAATTGGTAAAATGATATATTTCAAGGTAATAGTAACTAATCTATGTTATTTTTCAAAGTTATGTAACATAACATGTTATCTCGTGATTCAAATGTGTTCACGTCTTATGTGTAGTCATGAAACAGAGACCATGTCTTCATAAAACATAACGAAACATGTATGTCATCATCTCACGATCGAAATGTGTCCACGACTTATGTGGTCTTAAGTTTTTTTTTTCTTAGTGTTTCGTTTTTGTGTTTTTAGGTATCCACAATTTGACACCAGGTTGAAAACTACTATTTTTCAATGAACCAATTGATTGTGAAAAAATTCTAGAGTGATTCAAAATTTTGTGAAAATGTCTTCGAGAAAATATTTTGTTTCGTGACCTTTGTTGTGACAAAATTTTGAGATTTCGTGATAATAAGGTCATGAAATTTCTTGATGTCGTGACCACCCTACACAATATTGTCACAAAATTTAGCAGTTTTCTGACAACATGATCGCGAAATTGAAGCTTAAATAAAATTGGTCAAGATCGGTCTTAAAAGAATGTAGTCTCCGAGAACTTTTCGTGTTGATACCAAAATTTTCAATAACGGAGATCGGAATCAAGAGTTGTGGACCTTTAAATATTTGAGTTTTTTATTTCATTCTTTATCTCTCTTCTTTTTATTTTTTTTTACTAAAATATATTATATTAAAATAAATATGGATAAAATGAAGTTAAAATGGTCATTATACAATTCAAAGTATGGGTAAAATGTGAAAGAGATTATTTCTCCTTATTAAAATATATTATATAAAAATAAATGCGGGAAAAATGAAGGGTAAAATTGCCTTTACGTGTTGGAAAAGTGAGGGTAAAAGGGAGAAAAAAAAATTCTCTCTCCTGATGAGATCCTATTTTTTTTTTTTTTTAAAAACATAGTTGGAAAAATGGCATTTTTTGGTCATAGAATAGAAAAATCCCAAAAATGTTATGTCTCATGGCTTCCAGCCAAACAAAACCGCATTAAAGCTCCGTCAATATCATCACAAACTGACTCAGGACTACGAAATGTCGACATGGAATAAAGCGGCATTCCCTGCAGAACTGAAGCCACTAGCGTCATTCTTGTGAAAGGAGCTTGCACCTCCATCCTTCAAGGCTTTTCCGGATTTTATCTTTCAAAAATTGGAAACCCCTCGTTCTACATCTTGTGAAGAACAAAGGGTTGCCTAGATATCTCTCATCCCACCCAAGAGCCTTCATTCTCATGACCCGCAGAATCTGACTCTTTTTTTCCCTCTCCCAAGTTCGCTAAGAAGACCAACCCCGATTTGTTGTAATTTATACAGGCGTGGTCCATGGAAGCACGAGCGAAAGGGAAGGTGTCATCCGCAAACATTAAGTGCGAAATGAACAGGCATTCCGGCGTTACCTTGATACTGAAGATTTCATTCCTTTCCTCTTCGCCGTGTACCCTTGACAACATTTTTCCACAGAAGAGAAACAAGGTGGGGTAGAGGATCCCCTTGTCTCAAGCCACGACCGGGACGAAAACTTGGAAGGGCTCAAGTTCGTGACCTTATTGGCAGCATGTGAAATCTTCATAATATAACTAGAGTTTCTTTTATGTAACTTAGCTCTTTATAGTATTATAATTTTTTATAGTTCTGTTTATCCAAAAATCAGTATACAGTGAATTAAATTACTATTGAATTTAATGAATAAAATCACATGAAACATTACTTCAAAATGAAAAAAATTAAAATGCTACATAATTTAGTTTTAACATCTTTATTCACAATAAAGTTAAATTTTAACATCTCTTTACCAAAAGCAAATTATCAAATGCCTATCTACTGCTTTTGAAAACAACAATTGTTTTCATAGCAAACTTAAAAACAAACAAATTAAGACTCTGCCAATAATAAATAGAAAAATGGTATGAAATAGTCAATTCAAACTATGACTTTTGCAAAATAGTCATAGTTTCATTAGCTATAGCAAAATAGTCAATTGAGAGTACTACGACTTTTAATCCTGCCTTGATTAATTTTAATCCAACCTTCATAAAACTTACATTCTGTCTTTATAATTCGTTGGGATTAAATTTAATCAAGTCTAGATTAATCTTACTGTGGCTAGTTTGCATATAGCTGACAAACTATGACTATTTTGCAAAAACTTAAGTTCTATTTGGCTATATAGCCGCTTGACCCATAATCAATAAACAAATAAAATAAAATACAATAAAAGTAAACACAGATAATAAATACAATAGATTACTGTACATCCTTGCAGTTCCTAACCAGGGCTCGTATCAGATTATTCTGATTTTTAATTTTTGTCTAACTCCTGAACATCCAAATTTGGACAGGGGTTCTCACTACTCGACGGACGAACGTAATAACGTATGTTCCTCAAATGTACGATTGCACTTGGGAAATTTGGTTAGAAACACAAATGATAGACAATGTAACTGAGAGAACCAAGATTTCTGAGGATTCCTCTATTATGCTTTTAGGAAGTATTTAGGTCATAAAATCGTATATTCTCCTGTGGATTCACAAAAAGAAAAAACTAGAACTAAAAATAGAAATAGAAAATGGACGGTCTGCTCTACTATGGTTTTTCTATAAAAAATAAAATAAATAATAATAATAATAATAATAAAACAAAAAAAAAAA
The DNA here is from genome assembly GCF_054948205.1 of Urtica dioica subsp. dioica. NCBI lineage: Eukaryota > Viridiplantae > Streptophyta > Magnoliopsida > Rosales > Urticaceae > Urtica > Urtica dioica. The sequence continues at coordinate 10,914,008 of NC_142764.1, read as the reverse complement.
TTAGCCAAATAAACTATCAAAAATCTAAGAATTGCTAAATAACCAATCTTTTGTAAATTTTTTATAACTAACCACCTCAACTTATTTACGACACTCAAAAAGACAAAATACTCATAAACATTCCCGTCTATTTTGAGTTTTTTTAGACTTTTTTAGTTCTATAAATAAATTGAGATGGCTATTTACAAAAAATTTACAAAATATTGGCTTCTATACAAAATTAAATCAAATGACTAAATAGCTGAAGTATATTACATACAATTTTCACTTTCTTTTTAAAGGACTAATCATGCACCAGGCTAGTGGGGGTTTTTTTTTTTATTTACTAGTTGCATAGCGGATATCTTACACTGGGAAATTGCTAGTATGTACAAGACGTCAAAGTGCAGTCCGGAATTGTGTATCAGATCACATGCTTAAAGTTTCTTAATTATTATTTACATAGTTTTTAATACAAACACAGCAAGAGAGTTCATAACCAATTCAGGCATCAACTGAGACACTCACTGCGTTCAACTCAATGTGCTGTTTCCCATCGTTCTGAGGGTGAACAACAATGGTGGCACAAGCCTCCTCATGCTGGGACTGATTATCCCCATCACGAGACAGAGTTATGGAGCTCACCATCGGACTCTTACCCGCCAAATCATCGGGATTTTCGGAGATGATTTCCCATTCCTCTTTCAAGGATGTCACTTCTAATCCCTTTTCTTTGTGGCTCTCAATTTCAAACAATGTCGGAAGAATCACGTAGTCGTTGATCGGGTTGTAGAAAGGATCGTGATCTGCCTTCAGCCAGTGCTTGATGATCCGAAACAGGTGAGGATCGCAAAGGATTCCCCGATGCTCACCGGGAATTCCAACCCTCGCCTCTGCATTTAGCCCGTCAGCCTAAAAGGAAAAAGAAAGTTTTAATGCCTCGACACATCATGCTTTCACATCTAAAGCCAACATAAGAAGAAAAAAAAAATATACAAAAGTCTTGATAAATACGCAAATTTCATCACCAATCCACATATCAACATTTATTGCCCCAATAACATTAATATAATTCCTTTTTGCACTTCAAATCTGAAATTTAATGACACGTATATTTCTCATGTTCACCCAATCAATGAAAACTAAAAAGGGCAAAGAATGGTATAATGCTAAAGAGTAATTCTATTCGGAGACTTCCTGTGTAGATTTTAATCTAAACCTACACAAATATATTGATCAGCAAAGACACTTCGGCCTATAACATCTTTAGTATCAAAACTGAAATAGATAATTAACTTTAGTATCAAAACTGGAATAAATAATTAACTACATCTTGAAAAACTATAAAAGAATTCATAGAATAACTAACCTTGGCCGACTCCGCTGGAACTGTTCCGTCACCATTCACGCAAACATATTCCGGCTGGTTTGTAAAAGTAGCCATATAAAACAATCTCCACAAATTAAATACACTGACCGCCATATAAAGGTGATAAAACTAGGCACATATTGTTATATACATCTATATAGATAATAAGTCAGAAGACAGTATGTTTTGTTAAATAACAATGCACAACAGCTCGAAATTACCAGGAAAAATCTTAGTTCTTGAAGGTCTTTGACCGGAGCTTCATGGCTCCCATAGCTGAAAGATAGAAGACATTGAAAAATGACAAAACTTCAAGTTACATTATCTAGAATACATAGTATCATGTCATGAAGTTTCATATTAAAACTGTTAAAATAAATAACTCTAGCAGTTTGACGTGGAAGAAGAAATGATGCAGGATTTCATCAAAATAGTAGAGCTATTACCACACACTATGAGGAGTGTCGAGATTTGTCCCGTATACATTGAAGAATTTGATTCCGGCTGGAACTTTGGCACGAGAAAGAATTTTGCGAGTTTCATTAGCCCATTTCAAAATGTCCAAATTAAACGGCATGGGAATGATTTCGCCATCAAAATTTACCTGGAAATATTGTTTTTACTCTGTTAGGACACTAAACCATTCGACCCAAGCCTGGTGGGTAATATAAAGATTCCTAAAATAAAAATAAAAATAAAAAAACAACCAGACATGTTTGGCAAAAAAAAAAAAAAAAAAAAAAAAAAAAAAAAAAAAAAAACCTATGAGAGAGCTATGCACGAAGGCTAGGAAAACGGGTTTGCTTTGAGATACCAATCATCTTACAAGTTCAAGAGAAACGCTTGTGCCAAAATTCATAGCTCACCCTGTTACCAGAAAGTGCTTCCTTGAATATCTGTACACTCTCCAACGGAGGATAAGATTCTAAAACCACTTGCGTGGTCTCATTTCCAAGCCTCTCTCGCCAGATATCTAACATAGGAATGTTTTCCCAGTCATATTCCAGACAAGCCATCAATTCGTAGATGGAGGGGCATTCAATAAGCTGAAACATTGCAACACAAAAATTCTATGACTGAACTAGCCATTGATAAAAAAAATAAAAAAAATAAATAAAAATGATACTCAAAACAAAATAGAGGGACATAAGAATTGTTAAAATGAAACGGGAACTTCTTATGGAGAAAAATAAAATTGATGAAACCAAAGAATAAATTACTGAAGGGAAATAGTATTAGTCCACATCTATATACATCTCTCTTGTTCAAGCAAACATACATTGACTCATTCAATTCCTCCGTAATTGTTTAGGTTGGCTTTCGCTTTTTAAATGAGATAAAGTATCTGAAAATGAAAAACTACTCCCACTATGAAAGGAAACTCTAATAAAATTCTTGGTAGATTCATCATGAGACACTAAACCACTCGACCCAAGCCTGGTGGGTAATATTATGAGCTTTTTATGCTCTAAAATAATTTAAAATTAAACTAAAAAAGTGCTTCTCTATATCTGACAGGAAGCTTTGATAGATGGCCAAAGCATTGCCATCCGCTGATACACACCAATTATATAATTTCCATCAATACTCTATTCAATCCAGTGTTTTCCTAATTTTGTCACTAATACTTTATACAATTAATTGAGTAACTAAGCCACCAAAATTTGGAGATTTGCTAAATAGCCTACTTTTTGTAAATGTTAAGTAAATAGCCATTATGTTGATGTGGCATTGTTTGGACATTTTTAGCATTCCATTTATGTCATTGGAGTCTAATGGTTATTTAAAATTATTAAAGAATATTTACAACTGTTAATGTCATTTTGGCTTTGTTAATAAAATTTCGTGGCTATTTACTTAAAATTTACCAAAGGTTGGCTACATGGAAAAACTTGAGTTTTCATAAGGCTATATATCTAGAGAGCCCTACTTTATATTCTGTCATGTTTTTAGCACCCTCTATTTTTTTCCAACTAAACAAAAAATACAAATAATAGTTCTATTATGTGGCCCATGCATTATGTATCACAAGCACATGTTGATGTTCATACACCTATGTATCCAATGAAAACAAGCAAATAACAAACAAAAATATGCATAGCTATAGCTCTACGGCTCATGCATGATGCATTAACCTTTAAATACAAGTGAAGGTGGAAGTTCTACACATTTAAAATGAAACAGAACAGATAAAAATTGATAATCCAAACAAGAGCTGCAAAAGTGAAACTCACAAGTACTGATGATGCAAACATAGTCATTTTGATAAGACAGGATCTATGAACATAAAATATCTTAAAAATTGATTATCTCTTCAATTTAACAAATTATATTCTAACAAATATGTAAGGAACATAATTATTGTTCCAATAACGCATGGTATAACAAATCCATACCAGTTGGTGCATACTCCATTTTGATATGAAAAAGTTCTGCTCCCATCCTTCAACAAATGACACCCCGTTCAAAAAGGTAGATGCTATATACCCAGGAGCACCTGTATTCCACCAAACAGTGCACCATATAATTTAGTGAAATGTGTAATAATTTATCTGGTCAGTCATTTAATTAGTGTTCATCAAATTCTCGTGTTCATCATATTTGTCAAAACTTTTTTTCTTTTTCTTTTTTTTTTTTTTTGGGGCTATAGACAGTAAAATCTATCTTGGGTGAAGATGAATCACTCGAGGAGGGAAGAAACAATTCAAGTAATTACATCTCGTTGGAAACTAGTTAGTCCAACTAGGTCAGCATTTTTTTCAGCTTCATTTTCCATGATAACTTGCTGGCTCAGCAGTCACCATTTGATATTCAAAGTTTCAAGGCTAGTTTTCTAGCATTACTTGGTCTTCTAAGAAAAAAAAATATTTCTGTTTTTTTTTCGTAAATTAAACATTAATGACTTCTAAGAATTTTAAATCTCACATAAACAAATTAGAAACAGATTCTGAATATCTTTAGAACTTTCGTTCTTCCACAATCCACAACGAAAACATATAGATTATTAACAAAATCAGTAATATCTTCCACGTAGAAATAAACCACAAGAATTTACACATAACCTATCAGATAAACTTCAACAACACAAAAAAAAAAAAAAAAAAAAAAAAAAAAAAAAAAAAAAAAAAAAACCAAAAACAACTTTACACCTGGCAGTTTAGGTCTTCTGCTACACTTGAATTGTACAAAGCAACTTACCTTGGAATGGTGCAGCAACTGCAATCCAATTCTTCACATACTTCTCAAATATCTGTAAAACAAAATATTGTTCGCTGAGAACAGTAATACGAAACCATAACCGATACGCATTGGAAGAGTGAATAAGTTGAGAATGAGTGAAGATTTACATCAGAATGCAAGCACATGAAACATTTAACAAGGAGTCCCCCCATGGAATGACTGATGACATTTATCTTTTTCCCTCCGGAAGCATTATAAACGGACTCCAGTTTTGCACTAAAGCTATCCAATGTCTCCTGCAATCTGAAAATATAAAAAGCGAATCATAAAACAATTGCAAGATAAATTCTAAATAATTTAAATTAAAAACTAAAATACAATCTAATATACGTAATAATAGATTCGATAATACAATATTGAGATTAAGTAGTAGTAGTAGTAGTAGTAGTAGTTAATAATAATCGTAATAATAAAAGCGATTTTTTTGTATCAAGAATCGAATGTTGTTCGAGAGAATAAAAAAACAAAAATCCTCTATTTAAGAGGACTTCTTCCAATATCCATGAATTTGATTGGACCCAGAATGATATGTTGGATGGAAGGATATTTAGGGTACAGTTCTGAAGACAACATACAGCAAATATGCTTATAAATAGAACATCAATAAAGAATACACTTCATGCAGTTGTTCGTTTACTGTCATTAATATAAAAAAAATAATAATAATAATAATAATAATAATAAAATCGTATCTGATGTCTATGGTGTATCATTCGGTTTAGATCGCCAAAAAAGATAGTCTAAGTTCGAAAGCATGTGACAAAGTATAATAGAAGTAGTAAATAACAAGAAACAAAACAAATCTTTATGACGAACTAGCAATTTGACAGACAGATTCATTAAAATTGAATAAATTTCTACTTACATAAGATAGGACACTCCAATATTATGGTTTTAAAAAACCATCTTGTGCACTGCATTCTATTACTATTCACCTAATAAATGACCATTTTAATATGTTTTACCCCACAAACTAACAATATTCATTTACCTCCAAAGAGAACACACCTGCTATTTGTACATTAGCTGTTACCGGATTTTTAAGTTATTAATCACAAGTCCCTGTTTCTTGATTTTTTTCTTCTTTTTTAAGAGAGAAGAACACTTGCTTACAAGTTAAAAATCACTGCATAAACTCAATTATCTTATTTTTTTTGCCTACCTATTGCTTTGGCGAAAATCATAGCCAAAGCCAAACAGTGTTTTTCCCTCTTGGAAACCCCAGCTAAGCATTTCAACGATCATATCATGGAAGTAATACACACACTCACGCCCAATAACCTGCACAATGAAGGTAACTAAAAAGTAAAAAGATGTTGCGAGTTTAATTAGCCTGCAACTAGAGAGACTGCATTGAAATATATAACTTAGTGAAAATGCCAAATGACTCGGTCAGACATTATGATCGGTTAAGCTACTCTTGAGCTAGTTGGTGCTCGTCTAGTCTAGCCTGGTCTTTCTTTACCCAATAAATTGTATGCTAAAATGTGACATATAGATTGACGAAGTAAATGGATAGTTTACCATGTCAGGGTCCAAGACGTCAATTGCATAGAGACCAAACCTGTCGTCCGGAACCACCACACTTGTTTTCTGATCTAATGACACAGTCCTTCCTGTTCCATTTTCAAAAATTACCAAACAAATAAATGAACTTCCAAGCCATGCCCAACGCAAAAATCACTAATAACTTCGACATTGCAAATACTTATCAGCACTATTTCTTATTACATCAACACAAAGTTTCAACAAAAAAACAACTATCCAAAATCTGACACAACCAATATATTTCTTGGCTTCTCCTTTTCAACATTCAGAATACATACAAGCTATCAACATCGATTTGATCGCTAACTGTATATTATTGGGGGAAAATCCTTGATTAAGTTAATCTCGTAGACTAAATCTTCTGAAGCCCTATCTTGAAAGTCAGAATAAAAGACAAAAGTCAATGCATCAAAAACCAAACGAATTACCAGTAGAAGGATCGAAGCGAGACCAAAGCTTGGTCCTGCACTTGTAATCAGCCGAGAGAATCCTAACCCAAACCCTCTCTTCTTTCCCGTTCTCATCGTCAACGGCCTTCAACACCGAGCCGGCGATTCCAGGGACTAAAAGCACAGGGTCGAGACTCGGGTCCACGTATGGCTGTGGCTTCTTTATCAACTTCAGCCACATCTCCACCGACTGCAAAATCTCCTCCAGAAGCGCAGCCATTTCTACCAGTCCAAAACTCAAACCCTAGACTTGAAATTCCAGACACTGAAGCGAATTTCGAACTCGGAGCTTCGATTGGGAACAGTCACTGGATCCGATTCGAAGGTTTTATTTACCTCTCCGTGGAAGACAGGGCGTAAAGGTAAGGGTTGGGCAATCGCCAAGTAAAAGCAATTGGCAATTGAATGTTTATTGTGTTTTTATTTTTTCTTTGTTCTTTTCTTATCCATTTCACATAAATTCTAGAAGAAGACAACGCGATTGTCAATTAAGACACGACACGACAAACATCGCAAGTGAAGTTTATTGGGTATGTACGGGAATAGATTTGCAATTTTGGAATTCGACCCACATATTAGTGAAATTAAAGATTTTGACCAAAATCAGTCAAAAATATAATTACAATGTTTATTAGTAAATTATGGAGAGAGAAATTTGTTGTATAATCCATTTTTATCAAATTACCTCTTTTTTATTTAATAGCCGTTTTTTAGACTTAACGTTCGTGGACACGCGGCGTGCTTGGATTGGTCGCGCGCGTAGTCTCGGGTCGGCCCAAATTACTATTCAAGAGTCCAAAGAGCTCGAGGAAGTTCGGGACAAGGCCCAAAGCGTCCAAGAGCTTCAGAGGATCTTAGAATCGTAAAGAGTGAAATAATGTTTCGCCTGGTTCCTCGTCGGGAATGCGTTCTTCGTCCTTGTTTCCTAAAAAAATAATAAAAATAAAAAAAGCGTGAACTAGAAGGACGCGGAGGGTTTTCCCTCGACGCGTGCTCCGACACTCAACATTAGTCTTGGTGACGTTTGTATGAGTGGAGATAATCTTGATTCTAGTCTCAAATGAATACAAGTGATAGAATTTTCTTGAGTATATTTTTTGCCATAATTTTTGCTAGAGAGAGAGAGAGACTTCCCCTTGTATCTTGTATCATGAAGGCACGAGGTATTTATAGAGGTTTGTCATTGTGTTTGGTGTTTTTGGGTTTGTTGATGGGTCCCAATTGAAAATAAATAATGTAAACATATTGGTGTATATTCGGACAGTTTATTTTTGTGTTAGGCATGGCTCAAAAAAGGAGTAATGTTATTTGAGCGGAAAGGAATATGTGGTATACATGTATGTGGACTCTTTGAGGAGGCATGGATGTCGGTCAAAATCTTTGGTAAAAAAGAATGGGCTTACATCATTTTTCTTCGTTGTGGTTTCCATGATGCCACGTTAACAATATCTATATCTCTTGCATTTCTCTTAGCTCATGCGCCATCTCACTCAGCTCATCTTCTCTAATGTTTCTCTTTCATCAAACCTAGCTCCATCTCGCTCTCATGAAGCTCAGCCTCACTCTTGGTCTCCGAACTCTAGGTTTTTCTCTCGCATCGCTCGAGCTCACGTTGCTATCGGCCTATCACTCTTTCCCGATGGTTTTCTTCCAGAGGGGATCTACAGTGTGGCGTCTCCATCGACCAGGATTTTATGGTGTGATCGCTTCATCAAGTGGAGCCTCGGTGCTAAGATTAGTGTTTTAGATTCGAACCTTGTATTCTTGAAAAACTAGAAGAAAAAAAAAAAAAAAAAAGAGTTTTTTTAATATTGTACTCATACCTAGTTGAGTAATTATCTAATATTGGGTTATGAAATTTTTTTGAACTTTTTGAACTAATTTTGAAGTTGTATATTGTTAAAGTATGACTTCGTCCTCATTCAGTAAGTAGTAAGGTTGGGCTTGAAGTGAAGAGGCATGCCCAATTTCAATAAGGAAATGTTGACTTACGAACGAAATTAATTGGGCCATGCCCAACTCACTAGAAAAGAATCGCGCGAATTTCAAGTTTCAATCACGAGATGGAAGTAACAGTTATAAGTAATGAAGACGTTACGAAATCAAATTATCAACACAAGATGAACATTGGCCTTAAGATCTGCAATTGTGTAATTAGGTGTGCACACTCAACCTCTTAAACTATTTTACTAACCTCAGTGTCCATGTTATTATTTCTTTTTCCTATTTATTTTTGTCAATTCTCTTCTTTTAATTCTTATTTTCGATATGTAATTACCTATTTATTTCTAAATTCAATTCAGAATTCGAGAAAAGAGTTTAGATCCGAAAACAATAAATTTAAATCATTTTGTTTTTAGATTCATAATTGTTGATCGAGAAAAATCTCACATTAATAATTTGGGGCAGTCAATAGGAATTGTAAATTCTCCGATTCAAGAATTATGGATTATTCAAACTATTGTCTCGATGACAAACTCCTCGCCAGAAAGAAGTCCTGGTAACAAGAACCCTACCAATATGCAAGCAATGGTAGAAATCATCCTTAACAAGATCACCTAGCAAGAGGAATATACATGAATTTGTTTCTCAACAACGAGAAAGAGTGATCGCGAGCCAAATCGATCTCGAGGTATGGGCTAGTGCACCCATCAGAATAGTAAACATACCTCTGATTAATCGGCTATATTTCACTGGAATACGCACTTCTTCCGTCTTGAAAAATTCAAGATACAAACCATCCTACCTTCAGGCTACAACAAATTTAGTTTTCCAGTATGGGGCTACCACCCCCGCCAACCGTCATTTGTGGGACGAGGGTCACAAACCACTCTAGCCGCCACCATGAAATGCTCGGGAATGAACACTAACATAAGTGGACCCCTAGGCATCGGCTTGACACAAACAACTCGCATGTTGAATGAGACTGTTCCCAATGTCAAACAAAAGCGAGTTGAAGAATTTGTTAAGCTCGAAAAAATTGTTGTTGCTCATCATAGTTTTAAAATGGTGAAAATCGAGAAATTGAAAAAATCTATGGTTGAGGCCATAATGGGCTTACGAGCTGTGAACTCGTGATTTCATAGTGCGACGTGCTCAACACCCGATATCAATCGCCTTATCTAAGAGACGATGCGATCTCCTTTCACAAAACGAATTAGCAACATGGAGGGAATCAATAATGTCAGGAAAGGACTCATGCCACCTTCTTACAAAGGGCATGGAGATCTTAAGACCCACATGACTGCTTTTAGAATTGTTAAGAATATAGCATATGGAAGGGTAATCTGGTAAATTATCCAAATTGATGTAAATGAATATAAAATAAGTTGACATTATTATAAATGAATAGAATAGTTATATCCAGATATGGTTTTAGACTTCAAGGTCTTGTCTGCAGAGTCTTTGATTCATTCTTTCATACTTGAAAATGATGGTTAAATACTAATGTTTTGGGATTCTGTAATAAGCTCGTTGGAGAAAGGAATTTATAGAAAGTGGAAACCAACTCCCTTGAAAGGGAGTAAATGTTCGCTCACCTAATAGTTGAGAAAAAGCAGTGAAATTTAATTGGGCTTTGGAAGCCAATTAATTTCTCCCACTAGGCCCAATTAACCTAGTGTGGACGTCCAAGGCCTATTAATGGACTTGAGAATAATTACTTTTATTTAAACCTTGGTGGTTGAGATATTTTAGGAATAGAGTATTCCAAAATACCAGAATATAACAATCATGATTCTGCTTGATTCTAAGAATCAAATAAAAAAAAGTAAAGTGGTTGAGATTTTTTCTCATCTCAATAAGGTTTTGAAAAAACTATAAATTAGGGTCTCACCATAATAGAAAAATCAATCCAACAGAGCCATAATTCACTCTAGAATTTTCGGCCAACTTCTCTCTCTATGAAATATTTCTTCGAAAATATATCCCCTTAGTAGAAACATGTTTTATTTTTTCATCAAACCTCTTGTTGATTCATTTGAATCAAACAAGTAGTTAGCCCACTCTATTCGTCCTTGCCTATTTTGAGAACGGCTTAGAAGATGACGATGACGGTTCGAAGAAGAAGAAGGAGGAGGAGTTGTGCGAGTAATCGAGGAGGATCGCAAGAAGTCTCAAGCATCTACATCGAGAGCTAGTCAAGTATCCCAACGAAATTGTTCATGACGGTGAAGCTGACAGAAGGACTTCCATGTAAGTATCACTATGGTACTTCTATAAAGGATTAAAGTCCACTCATGCATGTACGTTAGAATCATTGTGCGTTTTTGGAAGTAATAACCCCATGTTATTGATTCATGGCTATTAAATTGAAAATAATTGTTATGTTTTTATTCCGCATTTAACAACCGATTATATTTGATCTTAATATAAATTAATAATATATATAATTACACTTGGAGGATTTGATCCGATCCATCCACACAACATTAAGATCCGGGTATTATGTTCATCGCTAGTTAATTGTTAAGTTAGCATGAATCATTATCATCAACGAGAATCACTATTGGGTGAACTCACCTTGGCAATTGAAAGTTTATCAGACCATCGTTTGTATGGCTCTCGAAGCTAAAGGAGAATTTGATTGACAACATTGACCAGCTTTCAACCGCATTCCTAAAATATTATTCAATGTTTGTTCAAACGGGGGCCTCCGACGCTGTAAAGTAATGATTTTATTCAATTCCCTTCATAAATTTAAACCTTCAGAGAAAAGTTTAAAATGTTTACGTTTATGGATTAAATCCTCAAGTGTTGCAAATTATTATTCTCGTATGTGAGAATGGTCCAACAATGGAAATTTGAGAATATTTAAGGTCAAATGAAATTTTGGAATGATTTCGAGAAAGTCAAGAGTTGTCTCAAGTAAGTTAGGTTACCGAACAAAGGTTTTTAGGTTAATTCTCCATAATTTATGAGAAGTCGCGAAAGCAAAAATAAAATTCCAAAAGATCTTAAATATATTTTTAATGAATGAGAAAATTATTTATTTAATGTTTTAAATATTATTTCTACTCAATTGTGAGTGAAATAGTATGTTTTTATGAAGAAGAACTTATTTACAATAACTAAAAGAGAAAGAATGTTTGTTTGTGGTGGAAGTTAGGAGGGGCAAGGATTTGAGGATTTAGTGGCTATATATGGAATGCTTGCTCCGCCTATTCTGTATCAACCGCCTCTTCTTCATTACACGATAAGAAAAAAGAAGAGAAACCCAGAGCACAAGAAAAAAAACCGGGAGAGATAGTGACGAAGAGTGAAAACGTGGCTGAGACACACTGAGAGAGAGAGAGAGAGAGATTGCATGTGGAAGAAGAGAAAAGGAAAACGAGGACGAAGAAGGTAATCTCTTCAAATTTCTCTTCTCGTATTGCTTCAATTTCAGAGTTAGAATCCTAAGGTTTAGGTTGTTTGAATCCGAAATTAGGGATTCGAATTGAACATGGATTGAGAATTTTGGGCTTTTTCTGTTTGATAGGGCTCCGAGAATTCCTTGTTCACATTACTTGAGTTTGAAGTTGTTTGAATTGATTTTGTTGGTTGAAATTGTGCTCTCATGCTTTTCCTAGTTTGTCTGAACTGATGATGAAATTGAGTGGGGATTGATATGTGTTTATGAATCTGAGAATCTGTGGAATTGAATCTGAGATTTCATGTTGAATATCTGGATTTTGTCATCGAATCGTGGTGTTTATGAATCTGAGAATTGACGTTGATTTTGATATTTTATGCTATGGTTTAATGATATTGGTTCTATCTACGTGTTTGTGTTTTGTGTATTCGAGGGTCTAGGATTGACTTAGATGAGCTGCGCAGAGCCCACGACAGCCGTCGCCTTCGGGATGGCGGAGGCGCTATCCAAGAGATGGCGAAGCTGCCACTCGAGCGACGATGAGGCAGGGCTGGACAGTGAGTATGTGTGCTCAAGGCTTGCATTTTGGCTTGGAGAGTTGGTGGTCTTCGATTTAGTTTGAGTGAGCCGAGATTGCCCTGAGTCTTGCTCGAGTTAACAGTTCACTCGACGCTACACTTTGACGGGTCTTAGTTGATCAACCTTGTTAGGTTACCAGAGTCGCTTTGCGTTAAGAGTTGTTGTATTGTTTGGTTCCTTTTTTAACGTTTGTTTATGTATTTTTTTTGTTTTAAGAGTTCGAACCTTAGTTCGTATATTTTTAAAGCTAGGAATAAAATAATTGTCTCATTAATATGTATATAATCAAAAGGTTTGGTTAAGTATAATAAAAACTACGTTTATATTTCATATATACTATGTTACTCTAAACCCATTGAGCTATAAAAGACTGTGCTATTAGAGTTGAAATTCAGTTTATTCAGAGACAAGATGTCGCACACAATGTAGAGTCAATATGGGTGACAATTTGTTTCGATGCAATGAATGGATAATAGAAAGACAGTGCGTAAAAATAAAAAGACACAAAGAATAAAAACCCAATTCGGTGCAATGTCACCTACTCTGGAGAGCATTGTGCCCAGTGGAAAGGAAATTGACTGGTCAATAAGTAGTCAATAGTATAACAATGAACTTATATGAACGATCTCCGCTTCAAGACCATTTTCCTACTACTACCCATGGATTCCAAATCAGGCTCCCCTGAATATGAGATCCCCTCAATTCCACTCTCAAACACTCTCCAGTATTCGCTAATCTTCAATATCAACGCACGTGGAAACTTCAATCACGTAATCACACCACTCTCTAACACTCAATATATCTTTAATAGTGTATAGAGAATCAAACCACACACATTACACAATTCAGTTCGTCGATCTTGCATATCTAAGAACTCTAACGATGTTTTTATAGTAGCCTTTAAACTCTGGAAGTTGTCCTAGAGTTTCCTTGCTCATTATACACGGAAAGAATAATAGTATAAGGTCTTCTGCGAATCATTATGGCATTTCAGAAAACTTTCCAAAAATACAGCTATGCACATAGAGGCTAAGATGTCTCAACATATCCTGGAGCATGTTAATAGACATCTTGCCAGACAAACTTGCAGTAAAAAATAGAGAAATTGCCCCATTTGCCACCAGTTTCAAAACATTTTCCCAATTTCCACCAAAACACTAATTTGTCCCAAAATGCCACCATCCATGTCAACAATGTTGACATCTATTTTTTCCTTTCACTATGAGATGTCAACATTGTTGACATAGATGTCAACAATGTTGACATCTTGGTGGCATTTTGGGACAAATTAGTATTTTGGTGGAAAGTGGGAAAATGTTATGAAATTGGTGGCAAATGGGGCAATTTCTCTAAAAAATAAGCCAACAACACATGTAGCAACAAACTCCCCCTTGAGCTATTTTTTAGGCAAGCACTTCCAGAGCAGTTTTCATCAGATAAGTCTCAGCCAAAATTAAATTGACACTCCAAAGAGAGACGTAATTAACAAGTCAAAATAAATGACAAATTAACTACCTCTCCCCTGATGGCCTTAAGAATAGACCAAAGGCAAGGATTGACCAACATAAAGGGAGGCACCAATCTGATAAACACACAAGAGTACTAAAACACAGCAGCAGAAACAACCATTCATCCAAAAGAAAAGAGGTCTCCTCATTACCCTATTATAATTCTTCGCAAGCATAGAAATGATTTCATTAACTTCATCATCAGCTTCAGAGAATACATGTTTTCCTCTGATCAGTGATGGAGGTATTAAGTGACAACCCCTTGCTCTTCTTCTCAAATTTGGGAAGGGATACTTCGTATGTCATGAGAGACCGAATTAGCTCATCAACCTTCATTTTAGCAAGATCGTGACCTTCTTCAATGATAATGATCTTCATTAGAAACCTCTCAGGAAGAGACCTCAAAAAATTTCGAACGAGGTTCTCATTACTCATTAAAACACCGAGTGAGAAAGATTCATTAGCAACATCTCGGATAGGCTCATGATATTCAGATATGGTCTATTCTTCAAGCATGTTCATGCCCTTAAATTTGGTGGTGAGAAGTTAGAGTCTTTGACTTTTCACTTTGGAAGTCCCTTCATGAGCAACTTCAAGAATCTCACACATCTTTCTGGCACTCTTACATATGTTTGTGAGCCTGAAAATATTATTGTCAACACCATTATAGATTGCATTAAGAGTACTAGAGTTACCAAGAGCTTCTTCAACTTCGGTAGGATCCCAGTCCTTTTCAGGTTTTAGGAAAAGAACAACACCTTTATCATCTTTGATAGTAGGAGCAGACCAACCAATTATAAATGTTTTCCATGTCTTGTTTGTCGATAGACTTGAGAAAGGCACTCATCCGAGCTTTTCAGTACCTATAGTTCGTCCCGTCAAGAACCAAAGACAGTTAACAGATCCGCCTTCCTGGTACTATCGATCATAAATAGAAAAAGGTCAACAACACAAAAAAAATGGTAGGGTATGGTTTTAAAATACACTACTCATGATCTTATCGCTCTGATACACGACCCTAACCACCAAAGGTAGGGTCTTACCCAGATAAATGGGTCATGAGTTGGGTACGAGTATTACCCATTAAAAATTATATGGTATGGGTAGGGTGTGGTTTTTAAATACCCTACTCATGATCCTACCCATACTCTACCCGTTTGAAATTATTACTATATTTATGAATTATAAGCAAATTTTAGTGCACGTATTTATTAATTCAAGTATTTTTTAGATTTATTTATTTTTTATTAATAAATCTAATATTAAATGGGTAAAAAATACTCATATGTTACCCTGCACCTTCTAGGGTCTTACCCAAACTCAAATCCATTAAAAATAAATTGGTATGGATAGTGTATGTTTAAAAAAAAATTGTGGATATGATATGATTTTGCAGGACCCTACCCATTGCTAGTCCCACATTGATATTTTTATAATGTACATTAAAAAAACTTTTAAACGTATAATAAAAAAATAGGCATAGCAGTCTCACATTGATTAGATAGATAGTCTTGATTGAAATCAAACATCTATAAAAAAAATATATAAATAATTCTTTTAATACAGTTTTAGTGAGAAGCAACAACTAACGCGTTCCTTCAAATATATTTCCCTAGGAGCAAAATGGGAAATTGCCAAGGAATTGAAGCGATTGCGACTGATTTGGTGATACAACACCTGTGTTGGAAGATAAAGAGGCTTTATTCGTCGATAAGTGCGAGAGAAGTTATGAGACTCAATCCCGGTCACTACGTCTCTCTCATCATCCCAAGCGACAATCAAGACACGAATAAGACTGTGCGTATCCAAGCGAGAGTGTCGTCTGGCTTGAGAACCTTGGCCTGAGTGATACGCACATTCGTATTCGTGTCTTGACTGTCGCTTGGGATGATGAGAGAGACATAGTGACCGGAGTTGAGTCTCATAACTTCCCTCGCACTTATCGACGAATAAAGCCTCTCCATCTTCCAACACAGGTGTTGTATCACCAAACCAGCTGCAACGCTTCAATTCCTTGGCAATTTCCCATTTTGCTCTTAGGGAAATATATTTGAAGGAACGCGTTAGTTGTTGCTTCTCACTAAAACTGTACTAAAAGAATTATTTATATTTTTTTTATAGATGTTTGATTTCAATCAAGACTATCTATCTAATCAATGTGGGACTGCTATGCCTATTTTTTTATTGTACGTTTAAAAGTTTTTTTAATGTACATTATAAAAATATCAATGTGGGACTAGCAATGGGTAGGGTCCTGCAAAATCATATCATATCCACGATTTTGTTTTTTAAACATACACTATCCATTCCAATTTATTTTTAATGGATTTGAGTTTGAGTAAGACCCTAGAAGGTGCAGGGTAACGTATGAGTATTTGTTACCCATTTAATATTAGATTTATTAATAAAAAATAAATAAATCTAAAAAATACTTGAATTAATAAATACGTGCACTAAAATCTGCTTAGAATTCATAAATATAATAATAATTTCAAACGGGTAGAGTATGGGTAGGGTCATGAGTAGGGTATTTAAAACTCATACCCTGCCCATACCATATAATTTCAATGGGTAGTACCCGTACCCTACCCATCACCCATTTATTCGGATAATACCCTATCCATAGTAGATAAGGTTTTGTTTAGTCAGAAACAAGATGTCACACACAATGTATAGTCATTGTATGCGATAACTTGTTCCGATGCAAGGACTAGATTATAAAAAGACAATCCATAAAAGTGAAAAGACACAAAGAATGGTAACCCAGTTTGGTCCAACGTGACCTACTCTGATGGGCAGTGTGCTCAGAGGAAATGAAATTTACTCGGCAATAAGTAGTAACGACAATGGACTTATATGAATGATCCTCGCTTCAAAGCCCTTTTCCAAATCAGGCTCCCATGAATATGAGATTCCCTCAATTCCACTCTCAAACACTCGCCCAGTGTTCGGTAATCTTCAATATCAATGCACGTAAAAACTTCAACCACGTAATCACAAAACCCACACAACTCTCTGACACTCAATATGTGTGTAATAGTGCATAGAGAATCAAACCACACACATCACACAATTAGCTTACCAGTCTGTCGATCTTGCACGTCTAAGAACTCTAACAGTGTGAATGAATGTGTCAAACATCTAATAAGGGTAGAACCTTTGTTTTTATAGGAGCCACTAAACTCTAGAAGTCGTCCTAAGGTTTCCTTACCCATTTACAGTTCTGCACACAGAGGCTAAGATGTCAACAATACATCTAACAAAAAGAGTTATTTTCGATAACGTAACAATTTATCCTAGAGAATGTTACCAGACATCTTGCCAAACAAACTTGCCATGAAAAATAAGGCAGCAACACACGTAACAACAAGAGTTATTTTCGATCATGTAAGCTAGAAATCTTTAGCTAGAGTTTCTTCGTACGTTTTATTAATTTACTTTCGACCCTCAGGAATCTATTCTAAACAATGGGCTTTTGCCCAGTCAAAAGAATAGGTGGCCGAATATTATGAGACGTTCCTTACCTTAGATTGGGGAAGCAACATTAATCTCTTATTTTTAGGTTCCAATTCTTTTCTATGTCTTTGTGTGTATTATGTTTCTCGTGTTTGAGACGCTTTGAGTAGCACAACTAGGAAGGCATTTTGAATACGTTCTAAGTGAACTTTCTTATTAGTAAGAGTGTGTATCTTAGTGTATCGATGAATGGGACACTAAGCACGTTTGATCTTAGACCTTTCTCTTCCTTATATAAGCCCAGATTGATATAAGGATTAGCATCGAACGAGAAAGCGCTTAGTGGACTAGGTTTTAAGTGAAGATAAAAAATACCATTTTGTTTAGAAGAGAAGGTTTAAGGATTCGAAAGAATCGTTATTTGGGTAAGTGGATATTAAAGCACTGCAATATCAAGAAATATCTATATTTTTTGTGCTTTTATGTGCTTTTTAGTAAGCAAAATTAAGTTGACCTTTTACACGATGAAGATAACGGCTTTTTCCGCTAACTAAATAGAAAATCGGATTTAGTCCGACTAACATGAATGATTAGAGGCAGCTAAGCACCCAACCCTTTATTATATGCTACTTCTTTCCTTTTTAAACGTTAAGCTCTGGTTGGATTACTAGAGTTTATTTTTAAGAGACCAGATCATAATGTTAACCTTTGTATTCAAGATGAAGGACTCGTTCTAAGGATCAACAGAGTCAGGTCTCGAGATCCTTTTAAATTATGTAAGAATAAGAAATCTGGAACAATAAAATGGTGGGATTTAACCCGAATGCATGTTCTCCTAGTTAGGTTAATTAGTCGATTGTCTTATATGTTCATGAAATTTTAGCCCACCACTCCACATGTATTTCTACTAATAAGTACCTTGGCAACTAAAATATAACATGGGAAATTCTTACCTCATAAAATAAAATACTCACAGCCTAAATCCACTAAGATCAACAATTATCTACTACTTACCCTTAAAGAGTCTAGAGCCAAAACGATTCATACCTGGCCAAAAGTGACACGTGACTTATCCAATATATGAACAAATAACTGGCTACGTAACCATCTTAAACAATACCAATTTGATTTTAGTCAACCTTTCGTTAATTTCCCGTAAATAGCCATCTTGCTTACGTGACATCTTATTAATTGAATTAGTTTTACACATTTGCCCTTATTTAATTCGGCCGCTATTTTAATTAGGCAGTTTTTTTTTTTAAATTTCGAATCAAATATTGAAACCGAATAGGGAAGTTTTCAATTTGAAATTTGAATTTTCCAACAGATTTTGAAAGTTTCCAGCACATTTATTGTTATGTATTTGGAAGTTTTTAGCGTTGACTTTAGTTAATTAGTTTCTATTTTCGTGGCAATTCATTATGGTAAAATCTGTAAATATATTCTTCATTTATTGATATTGTTTTATCTTCCATATATTCATATTTTTAGAACGTCCAAAATATTTCCAGAATTTTTTTCATGTTATTTACACGAATATACTGTAAATATGCTTTGTATTTACAATGAATATACTGTAAATATGCTTTGTATTTACACGGATATACTGTAAATATGCTGTGTATTTACACGAATAAACTGTAAATATGCTTTGTATTTACAATGAATATACTGTAAATATGCTTTGTATTTACACGAATAAACTGTAAATATGCTTTGTATTTACACGAATATACACCATCTGAACAAAAACGAATCATCCTATTCTGTACAACCAAAATAACCATTGAAACTCATCTTCCTCGTCACGCAAATCACCGACCATCTTCCTTGGGCATCGGAGCCTTCTCGCAGGCTTTTGCAATCCCGACCATGTAACAACCTCGAATCATGGTGTTCCACATGTAGGCGTTGGGGCTGTGGAGCCACGGGAAGAGAGCGCGCGCGTGAACACCAATTTTTTCCCTTCGATTTTGAAATGCAGTTCATCTCTTTTCCCCAGATT
Source organism: Urtica dioica subsp. dioica (assembly GCF_054948205.1). Classification (NCBI taxonomy): domain Eukaryota; kingdom Viridiplantae; phylum Streptophyta; class Magnoliopsida; order Rosales; family Urticaceae; genus Urtica; species Urtica dioica. The sequence continues at coordinate 10,894,522 of NC_142764.1, read as the reverse complement.
GTGAACCTAATTTCAACGGAAAAAACCATCTCATACCGAGGAAGACCAACCCATTAACAAATAAAATCATGTACAAACACACCCCTTTGAGAAAATCGTGTTAACTGTGAATTAAATCGGCTACAAACATACATTTTCTCGTTGATTTCGTTAGTCGTCGTCGTTCGTCCGATGATTCCAATTTTTTCCTCGTCTTCCTCTCTTTTTTTCTCTCGGCTTCTTTTTTTTTTGGTAAACAAAATGAAGAAAAGTGGCGTGTTCAAATGGGTATATTCGGTTAATCCACAGCCTTTCCTTGATTTCCGGGAATAGTTATGACCGAATTTTTTGGTTTAAATTTTGGTTTAAATTTTTTAATATTTGGTGTGTAAATGGGCGGGAATTATGTGGGGACATTTTGGTATTTTATTAGGCAATAAATAGGTTGTTGTGGCTATTAACAGGAAATTAACAAAACGTTGGCCAAATCCAAAATCTCTATAGCTGTGTGGCTATATAGCTATATAACCTATATATGAAAGACTCATAGCCTAAATCCTAAATTCACTAAGATCAACAATTATCTTTTTAAAAATTTGTTTTTACCTCTCTCTCTCTCTCTCGTCATTACACTTCAACAATTTTTCTATTTTTGAGCATGGGGCCCACCCTCCATCGGCATGTCCCTCGTACTCTCCGTCTCTTGAATGGGTTGGCATGTGGCTCACTTTTTTTCATTCATGTACATTTTTACAGGCTCATTGATAGTAGGACCATTCACGTTGTTCTCTATTTCTTTCCAAGGTCTGCCTTTCCGGGGGTTCCGGACGGGTTTCAGCGAACCGGAGGGGACCGGGACGGAACGTGCAAAAACCAGAACTGTGAACTTAATCCGGTTGAATCCCCGTCGAACCGGTCCGGAATCCCCTGGACCGGGTCCCTTTTTTTTATAAAGAATTTGTTCCTCATTTCTCGAAACCCTATACTCCCGAGTTTGAAATCAGAGGAACCCATCCCGACCGAAACCCTTTATTTCTCTTCTTCATTTGCTCAGATCCCGTCTATATCCCGCTAAGTTCAAGCACAATTTGTCCAGATCCTGGAGAACCCGAGAGGTATCTGTTGAAGTTTAGAGAGAGAGAGAGTCGAATCTGGAGAGAAGATAAAGAAAGAGAGAATCGGAGAAGAGAGAGAGTGTTCCGAGACTTTGATATTTCTTATATTTGATATTAATTTGTATCACCTATTTATACATATGGTGGGTACAAGAGAGAGTGTAATAAATACATGTGTAATAACTACTTCTAGGAAAAAGAGAATAATAAATATACACAGAGAGCAAGACATAGGAAATAACATGAGAAATAAATGCGACAATTTCCCATGTGGAATGAGTTCCAAGGAGAGGACTTCTGAGGCAAGCTCGACGCGGAAGGGCGAGCTGACGAGCTCGATTTCAACACTCCCCATCAAGCTTGACTGTATATGTTGAGGAGGTCAAGCTTGCTACATAGCTCGGAAAAGGTTGCTCGCGGAAGGGCTTTGGTGAGAATGTCGACGAGCTTATGACCTGACGGAATGTATTCCATATCGATTATTTTTTCTTCAATCTTTTCACTGATGAAGTATCGGTCGATCTCGATATGTTTTGTTCTGTCATGATGGACTGGATTTTTGGCTATGCTGAGAGCAGCTTGATTATCGCAAAAGAGCTTGATTGGACCTTCGATGATGATCTTGAGGTCGTCGAGAACTCTCTTCAGCCAGATGCCTTCACATACTCCACTTGCTAAGGACCTGAGCTCGGCTTCAGCACTACTTCTTGAGACAATGGACTGCTTCTTGCTTCTCCAGGTAACAAGATTTCCCCAGACGTATGTGCACGTGCCTGATGTTGATCGTCTGTCTGGAACATATCCGGCCCAGTCTACATCTGTGAATACTTCGACACCTCGACTTCGTCTTTTCTTGAAGGAGAGACCAGTCCCTGGGGCAGATTTGAGGTATTGGAGAATCATCATGACTGCATCCATGTGAGTTTCTGAGGGATTACTCATGAATCGACTTACCATACTCACTGCGAATCCAATATCTGGTCTCGTGTGAGTTAGGTAGATGAGTTTTCCTACGAGCTGCTGAAATCTTTCTTTGTCGGTGGCGGCCTCGTTGGTGCGAGCTAGAAGTTTCACATTGGCATCCATCGGAGTGTCAACTGGTTTGCAGCCAAGCATGCCAGTTTCTTTGAGGAGATCCAACGTGTACTTGCGCTGGGAAACAGAGATGCCCTTTTCTGATCGAGCTACCTCCATGCCGAGGAAGTATCGTAGGCTGCCGAGGTCCTTGACTTCGAACTCAGATGACAAAGTTTGCTTCAGCCTCCTGATCTCTTCCAGGTCGTCTCCGGTGATGACTATATCGTCCACATACACACTAAGAATGGTGTGCTTGCCTTGTGTGGAGATTTTTTAGAAGAGTGTTGGATCTGCTTGACTCTGCTCGTAGTCACAACGTTTGAGCACGTTGGTGAATTTTCCGAACCATGCTCGAGGGGACTGTTTTAGTCCATATAGTGACTTCTTGAGTTTGCAAACTTTATTGGCTCCTTGATCTTTGTCAAATCCTGGTGGGAGTTGCATGTAGACTTCCTCTTCCAGTTCTCCGTTTAGAAAAGCATTCTTTACATCGAGCTGGATGAGAGGCCAATCTAAGTTGGCTGCTAGTGAAAGGAGGATTCTGATGGTATTGAACTTTGCAACTGGAGCGAATGTTTCTTGATAGTCAATGCCATACGCATGCGTGTACCCTTTTACGACAAGTCGGGCTTTGTATCTCTCCACTGTCCCATCTGGATTGTGTTTGATGGTGAAGAGCCATCTACATCCAACAGTTCGCTTGCCTGGTGGTAGTTCGACGATATCCCACGTATCATTCTTTTCGAGGGCTTGGATCTCAGCATGACTTGCGTATCGCCACTCGGAACTTTGAAGGGCTTCCTCGATGGAGTTCGGCACTTTTCCTTCATCTAACTTCGCCACATAGGCTTGGTAGCTCGTAGATAAATTCTCATAGTACACGTAATCCGCCATCCTGTATTGAGCACACGACCGAGGAGGTTTTCTCAATGCAATGGGTAAGTCTGGAGATTCGATGTTACCTTGTTCAATAGTGTCGTGGTTCAAGTTCGGAGAGACATCTTGGTCGCGAGCTTGTATCGGACTCTGGGTGATATTCAGTTCGCATGGAGAGGGTTCAGAGGCTTGCGAGCTGGGAATTTCTTGACCAGGTGAGGTCGGCGAGCTGGGAATTTCTGGAACATGTGAGGTCGGATTTTGAGGCGAGCTGGGCGAGTTGGGAATTTCTGGAACAGGTGAGGTCGGATTTTGAGGCGAGCTGAATTCTGGGTTTATGATGAGCCAATTTGGGAAGTCATTTTCGTCATTCTCCCCCTGACGAGCTGAATTGGCGAAGTAAGGACTGAACTCATGAAAAGATGCATCCATTGAGACTATGAATTTTCGTGATCGGGGTTCATAGCATTTGTAGCCTTTCTGGGTTGCTGAATAGCCAAGGAAGATGCATTTGAGCGATTTTGGTTCAAATTTACCTTGGCCATAAGAATGGGTGAAGACTGAACAGCCGAACACTTTCGCAGGTAGGGTTGAGATGAGTCGACAGTGAGGGTATGTCTCTAGAAGGACTTGAGATGAGATTTTATAGCCAAGGACACGAGATGGCATTCTGTTTATGAGGTAGGTGGCTGTGAGGACAACTTCTCCCCAAAAATGAGATGGGACGTTTGAGGAGAACATGATGGCTCGGGCGACTTCGAGCATGTGTCGATTTTTCCGCTCGGCTACCCCATTTTGTTGCGGGGTATGAACGCACGAGCTGGAGTGAATTATGCCATGTGTTTTGAAGAAATCGCCGAGCTCAGAATTAAAGTAATCTCGAGCGTTGTTAGTGTGGACAATTTGAATGGATGTGTCGAACTGTGTTTGGATCATTTTGTGAAAGGTTTTGAATAGATTGGATGTTTCAGATTTTTGTTTCATCATGTATATCCAACTGAGTCTAGTGTGGTCGTCAATAAAGAGAAGGAACCATCGAACTCCAGTGATATTGGGAACTTTTGAGGGCCCCCATATATCACTGTGAATTGTGGCAAAAGGACGAGACGGTTTGTACGAGGTGGGGTGATACGAGCTTCGAGAATGTTTGGCGAACTCACACATGTCACACTGAATGAAATTGATATTTTTATTGATAAACAAAGAAGGAAACATTCTTTTGAGATACATGAAATTTGGATGCCCTAGTCTAAGGTGATTGAGCATGATCTCTTTGTACTGGGGTGAATGTTGGGCGAGCTGACACATGGCGGGCTGATCTGGCTTGATGACATAGAGTCCGGTACTCAGCTCGGCATTACCAATCTGTCTCCCCGTGGCCTGTTCCTGAAACACACATGAACTTCCATCAAAAACAGTTCGGCACTTAGAGTCTTGGTTGATCTTATGCACAGATAAGAGATTGCATTGTAGTTGAGGCACAAAGAACACCGAGTCTAGCCTCATGGACTTCGTCAAGACAACGGTGCCAATACCAGAGACTTGAGTTTTGGCTCCGTTGGCGATGGTGACTGATATGCTTTTATTACAACCGGAGTAAGTTGTGAATAGATTTTGATTACCAGTCATGTGATCAGTGGCACCGGAGTCGACAATCCATGCTGTGGGATTCTCTGAGCTTACATTGAGGGCTCTAGGAGAGTTACCTAGAGGGCCAATGCCCGAGTGTTCTCCACTGAGTTGGACTTGTTGAAGAAGCTTCTTGAGAATAGCGAGCTGGTCGTTGCTGAAGGGAGAGGAGTCTGAGGTCGAGGTCGAGGCAGCGGATGAGGTGGATACTAAGTTTCCGACTGAGTTAGGATCCTTAGTATCTTGGGTAGACTTCGAGCTCGGTGGTTTCCCATGCAGTTTCCAGCAGGTTTCTCGGAGGTGTCCAGGTCGTCTGCAATGATCGCAGTAGGGGCGAGGTTTGCCAGGTTTCTCTGTTGAGACGCGGGCTGCAAGAACTTCGTCTCCATGTGTGGTGAAGGCGGACGAGTCTGAGGATGAGCCCGGAAGTGAGCTCGATTTGATAACTCCCAGCATGAGTTTCCTCCTGCTTTCCTCGTGTCTGACCGCGGAGAAGGCTTCACGGAGATATGGTAGTGGTTTTGTACTAAGTATCTGACCTCTGACCTCATCAAGGTCTTGGTTGAGGCCGAATAGTAGTTTAAACACACGTTTGGTCTCCACTATCCTGAGGTAGATTTTTGAGTCTTCGGAGCTGGTCCACTGGTGCTGTTCGTAGAGGTCGATCTTCTGCCATAGATGTGTGAGCGAGCTGAAGAACTGAGTAACAAACATCTCTCCTTGACGTAGGTCGTGGAGAGTGTTCTCAGTTTCAAACAGCTCGGACATATCTTCTGAGTTGGAGAAGATTTCTCTAGCTGCTTGCCAGATTTCTGCTGTCGTTCGGTAAAGGAGGAAGGTTTCTCCGATTTCGGGGAGCATAGAGTTTATGAGCCAGGACATCACCATACTGTTTTCGGCCTTCCAACTCTTGAACGTCGGATCTTCGATCACAGGAGATGTGGCCACGCATGTGAGGTAGTCATCTTTACCTCGTCCCGATATGAACATGAGCACAGATTGGGACCACTGTAGGAAGTTGTGGCCATTGAGTTTGTGGCTCGTGATATGTTGGGAGAAGAATTCAGATTGCGACTGAGTGGGCGTGGTCTGAGTGGTGTTCATGGTGGTTGATTTTCCCTGCTCTGATACCATGTTGAAGTTTAGAGAGAGAGAGAGTCGAATCTGGAGAGAAGATAAAGAAAGAGAGAATCGGAGAAGAGAGAGAGTGTTCCGAGACTTTGAATATTTCTTATATTTGATATTAATTTGTATCACCTATTTATACATATGGTGGGTACAAGAGAGAGTGTAATAAATACATGTGTAATAACTACTTCTAGGAAAAAGAGAATAATAAATATACACAGAGAGCAAGACATGGGAAATAACATGAGAAATAAATGCGACAATTTCCCATGTGGAATGAGTTCCAAGGAGAGGACTTCTGAGGCGAGCTCGACGCGGAAGGGCGAGCTGGCGAGCTCGACGCGGAAGGGCGAGCTGACGAGCTCGATTTCAACAGTATCATCCGAGGGTTTCGTTTTTTTTTTCTTCAATTTTTTCTTACGAAATGATGATAATTGTGATGATATTGTTGAATTTTAATTAATTTCGAGATTATTTGATTATTTTTATTATTACGTTGAATTAAAATGTTGATTTAAATTAATGTCATGATGATGGTTTTGAAATGTTGAAATAATCTTCATTAGATTGATGAAAGTTGAATGAAAATGTTGAGTAAAATGAATTTGATAATTATTGTGATGGTTATGTTGAATTGAAATTAATTTGATGATTATTATGGTGATTTGTGAATATGTGGAATTGAAATGATTATGAGTATGAAGTATGTCATCCGACCTGGCATACAAGTATTGCGACCCCGTCGAAAGACGACCGAATGCAAGCAAATGCAAATTTTGCAGGTACATCATTGGCGGTGGTGGAATCACTCGTGTGAAAAATCACTAGGCGAACATAGACAAGACAAATAGTGTGAAGATGTGCGACAAGGTTCCTTATGAAGTACATGAAGAAATGCGGGAGCTACTCTACGTACGCTCTCAAAAGAAGAAGGAAGGTGAGAGTTTGTGTGAGTCAATCCGAGTTGACCTCCGAAAAAGTCTAGGGGACTCTGACGAAGAAATAGACGAAGGTCCCGGTGGATCTTCGGGGTCCTCTGATCCAAGAAGATCCCACTCCGGGGTCAAGAGGTTGGCCAAAGCCGTCGACCGATTCTTCATTCACGAGTGACGAGACACTCAAGACACTCCACGTATAATTAATTACTAGTGTGTTTTATATTTTGTCGTACATGTTGTAATCAAGGTTTGACTTTATGGTACTTTATGTTGAATTTTATCTTGGTTTAAACTTTGTGTTTTATATAATTATATTTTGTTGTACGTGTTGTAATCAAAGTAATATAGTTTTGCAAAATATGAAAAAATATGTTTATTTTTGCAAAATATTTGTATGAATACCCCTCGGTTTCCTACATTTTTGCCGGTTTCCTCTACGGTAAGCGGTTTCCTACCGGTATCGATTTCATTTTTTGTCTGAATACTCCTCGGTTTTCACTCCGGTAAGCGGTTTCCCCCCGAAATTGAAGTCCCGGAACGGTAACGGTAACGGTAAGGCGATCATTGTTTCTTTCAAATTCTATGACACTATAGTAGTTGTATATTGGGACTTGAATATTGCCTTTTGTTAAAATAGTAACTTTTATTTATTTTTAGTAATAAATAAATACATATAATCCGAAACAAAATGCCGGGGCACAACCTAAAAACTAGTATTAATTAAAATGTTAAGACACTCAATGTACATATTTCAATGTATATGCACTCATGTATAAAATAGTCTCAAAATAATACATAAGGCATGTAAAATCAATGTTCTAAATGCCGGCGAATTTCGCCTGAAATCGACGGCGGTGTCGTTGCCAGAGTAAAAACGGTCGACGAAAAGCATACTACCTATTTTTGTCTTTTTCATCGAAATTCTAACATCAACTCCCCATCGATAGCATTATAGTTGTAATCATACCGTTGAATCAATCTGTCGTTTTAGTTTTTTTGTCATTTTTCGCCAATTTTTCGTTCGTCGTTTGTCGTTTTATATTTTGTCGTACATGTTGTAATCAAGGTTTGACTTTATGGTACTTTATGTTGAATTTTATCTTGGTTTAAACTTTGTGTTTTATATAATTATATTTTGTTGTACGTGTTGTAATCAAAGTAATATAGTTTTGCAAAATATGAAAAATATGTTTATTTTTGCAAAATATTTGTCTGAATAACCCTCGGTTTCCTACATTTTTGCCGGTTTCCTCTACGGTAAGCGGTTTCCTACCGGTACCGATTTCATTTTTTGTTTGAATACTCCTCGGTTTTCACTCCGGTAAGCGGTTTCCCCCCAAAATTGAAGTCCCGGAACGGTAACGGTAACGGTAAGGCGATCATTGTTTCTTTCAAATTCTATGACACTATAGCAGTTGTATATTGGGACTTGAATATTGCCTTTGTTAAAATAGTAACTTTTATTTATTTTTAGTAATAAATAAATACATATAATCCGAAATAAAATGCCGGGGCACGACCTAAAAACTAGTATTAATTAAAATGTTAAGACACTCAATGTACATATTTCAATGTATATGTACTCATGTATAAAATAGTCTCAAAATAATACATAAGGCATGTAAAATCAATGTTTTAAATGCCGGCGAATTTCGCCTGAAATCGACGGCGGTGTCGTTGCCAGAGTAAAAACGGTCGACGAAAAGCATACTACCTATTGTTGTCTTTTTCATCGAAATTCTAACATCAACTCCCCATCGATAGCATTATAGTTGTAATCATACCGTTGAATCAATCTGTCGTTTTAGTTTTTTTGTCATTTTTCGCCGATTTTTCGTTCGTCGTTTGTCGTTTTATATTTTGTCGTACATGTTGTAATCAAGGTTTGACTTTATGGTACTTTATGTTGAATTTTATCTTGGTTTAAACTTTGTGTTTTATATAATTATATTTTGTTGTACGTGTTGTAATCAAAGTAATATAGTTTTGCAAAATATGAACAAATATGTTTATTTTTGCAAAATATTTGTCTGAATACCCCTCGGTTTCCTACATTTTTGCTGGTTTCCTCTACGGTAAGCGGTTTCCTACCGGTACCGATTTCATTTTTTGTCTGAATACTCCTCGGTTTTCACTCCGGTAAACGGTTTCCCCCCAAAATTGAAGTCCCGGAACGGTAACGGTAACGGTAAGACGATCATTGTTTCTTTCAAATTCTATGACACTATAGCAGTTGTATATTGGGACTTGAATATTGCCTTTTGTTAAAATAGTAACTTTTATTTATTTTTAGTAATAAATAAATACATATAATCCGAAACAAAATGCCGGGGCACGACCTAAAAACTAGTATTAATTAAAATGTTAAGACACTCAATGTACATATTTCAATGTGTATGTACTCATGTATAAAATAGTCTCAAAATAATACATAAGGCATGTAAAATCAATGTTTTAAATGCCGACGAATTTCGCCTGAAATCGACGGCGGTGTCGTTGCCAGAGTAAAAACGGTCGACGAAAAGCATACTACCTATTGTTGTCTTTTTCATCGAAATTCTAACATCAACGCCCCATCGATAGCATTATAGTTGTAATCATACCGTTGAATCAATCTGTCGTTTTAGTTTTTTTGTCATTTTTCGCCAATTTTTCGTTCGTCGTTTGTCGTTTTTTTACAGGCGAACGCACGTCTGAGAAAGATCACTATTGAAGTGCCTGAAATGAAGCTTAGGGTTTTGACGTTTCCTTCTAAATCTTTCCACTGTCCAGAGGTCAGGGATGAAATGTTTATTATTTGGGCCTTTGATTTTATTTGGCCCAAAAGTATTGTCTTCATTAAATGAAAACGTCGTCGTTTACATCTGATGGAAATTTCCTTTACTCTTGTTAGTGAATGTAAAAGATAATGCGTTATTGCCCTCCTATTCATCTTTAGGTATGATAATATTCTACAAATTCTCAATCTATACTAAATTATTAAAAGTATAATACGTCTTAGGGTAGTTACTTTATTGTTACGATATATACAATAATAGGACCTGTTTTATGATACATACATGATGTTTTTTATTCGACTTGAAAAAAAAAACCTTGTTTTATTAAAAAATAACCTTGTTAAAAATAACTACAAAGTGATAATAAATATTGAAATGGTTAAAAAATCATGGCAGAAGGAAATGATAATAAAACCAAATTTTTATTAGATAGTAAAACTTTTTTTTTTTTTTTTTTTTATCGTTTTTCGCCGATTTTCGTTTGTCGTTTGTTATAAATACGGGTACTTTTAAATTATATCGCAGTATATATAGAAAATGTATTAAATACATTAAAATTAGGATAAACATATATTAAATAATACATACTATGTACTAAATTTATTGTTATTACTATAACTGAAATGTTGTATATATTACAATTTTAATAATTGAATATACTGTATATATAACATATTTTGCAACATTATTTCCGTTCGGTTTTCCATCAGCATTTTAAAACGGCATATCAATTGCATTATATATAAGTCCTCATGTATTTTATAAGTTTAAAATTTAATTTTTTAATATATAGAGTTTACATAAAAAAAAGAAGATGAATACCAATACATATAAATACGTGTATATATATATATATATACATACATATATATAAGTCCTCATGTATTTTATAAATTTAAAATTTAATTTTTTTTAATATATAGAGTTTACATAAAAAAAAAAAAAAAAACAAAAGAAGATGAATACTGTTGATGTCGATTTTTGGATCGGTCAACAATCACAAATAAAAGGTGAAATGATAAAATATTTTGAAAGGGTTTAGAAAGACGTCGTATAAGAAACAATTTAATAATAAAGAACTATAATAATATATGAATATTAATTAATTTTATTAATTTAGAGGAGGTTACAACGGGACGAGGTGACGAACTCAACAGGTCGAGCTCACGATCACAAATATAAGAATACAAAGGAAATATTAATTGGAAACTGAAACTGAGAGCTTGTGTGTGTGAAAATCGTCATCTCCTCTTCTATTTATAGGCGAGATGGAACCTTCTGGCCGAAGACGCGTGTTCTTCGATCCACACTCCTCGCCAAGGCTGAAGTCGTCTGAGATCCGGTCTTCGCGGCGTGGTCTGCTCTTTGATTGACTGATCCTTCTGACCAGGAAGACGTGGTCGAGCTGGAGTTCTTCATTGGCCCGGAGAGTATTGCTGGACTTGGGCCGATCTGCCGAGAGCGGACTAGGTCCATGATCGATTTTGTGGGCCGGTCTACAACTGGATTGTGGGCTTTAGTCGGGCCAAAGCTCATCCGAAATAATACTGATTATTTGAATTTTTATACGCCCACAATTAGCCCCCAAATATTTTGAAAATATTTAGCGCGGAGAATTTGAACTATTCCGAATAAATAGGGGGAGATCGAAGATTCGGGACCTCGTGGCAGCGCGTCCTCTTCACACGTGGCGTGACGTTACCGTAATTCGTAGGCCGAAGTCGAAGAGTCGGAGAATCTGTTATCTTTGCAGATATCGAGGGAAATATCTTAGATTAGATTCGATTTGATTTCCGAAATCATTAGATTTTTTTGGAATTTTAGTTAATCAAGAAACATATAAATAAGTGTGCCGAAGAGTCATTTCTTCTTACTTATATTCTCGTCGTCCGCGGTTAAAAGGTAACTTTCTCTTTTGAGTTTCTCTCTCTCTCTCTCTCCCTTAAACTCTCTCTAAGTTCTTCAATTTTATTTAGACTTCGACCACTTCTTATTCTTAGTTCGACCAGCGAACTCAGGAAAGTTCATAACTTTAAACACATCGCCCCTGAAAACCTTAATTTTAGAATGTCGAGCTCAGGACTTCGTCCCTCAGGGTCTCAACCTTTAGGGAACGAAGACATACTGTTACCTTCTGCCGTGACCTCGACTGACCTTAGGAGAATCCGCGAAAAATATCAGATTCCCCCCGAAATAAGAATTCTTCTTCCTCCTCTTGGAGCCACCGCCGACACCGTCGTGGAGGGTTTTTGCTGTATATACGAGATCTGGCTGGAGAAATGTGGATTGAGATTTCCAATTCATCCTCTCCTGTTCGACTTTGTTCAGACCCTAGGGTTAACCCTGCCCCAGATGTGTCCGAACTTCGTCAGGATGGTGATGGGCCTGATTGTTGTGGCTCATGAGGAAAAAGTCGAACTCTCGTTGATGGACTTGGTCCGTCTTTGTGTAGTTAAGGCGAATTCGAAACACGATCCGAAGTGTTTCTATCTTTCGAGAGCTGCAGGCAGGGGTGTGATCTCGGGCCTGCCTTCGAAGGATAAATATTGGGGAAGGCGATACTTTTACTTTGTCGTGAACGGGCACTCACTTGGGGATCGAGCTCGTTCTTTTTCCTCGAAGTGGGCGAGCTCGCCGAGTATGCACAGAAAATTAATTCATCATATTTTTTCCTCTTTGATATTGACTATGTAGGTGGGTGAGATAGACTGACATTTATCTGTTCTTTTTTTTATATAGAAAAGATTAAGGCGTCATCTCAGGGAGCAGAGTTCGCCGAGAAACTTTCCATATTGCAGGAGGGCGAAGTAGAGTGGTCAAACTTTACTTCTTACAGGATAATCTCGGCCAAGCTTTGGCCTCAGCCCCCAGCTTTTTTTAGAAGGTTTTGAAGAAAGTTAGTTTGATTTGATTTCGTCCTCTTTCCCGCGGTCAACTGTGTACGTGCCATTTTGATCAAGTTTTTATTATAATCAATTAGACGTAGGAGACAATATGAATACCCCGATCAGTGCTCGCGAGGCGAGGAAACAAAAGAAGGGGGGCGCTGCCTCGACTTCGGCCCCAACCCCGACCGTTCCTATCAACTATCCCGAGGTCGAAGTGACCGGGGTTCGTTTGACGTCCGAGATCCCAGTCGTTCTGGTGTCGTCTGACGAGGTACTTGAGACGACCAAGGTTGCCCCGATGGACGTCCAGGGAGCCGAAATTCCCAAGGTTAAGGAAGCTCGAATCCCCGGGGTCGAGGGAGACATCCCCGAAGGGGCCGAAGAGGGTCGAGCCCATGAAAGGGCCGAGACCGTGGGAGCGCCCAAGAAGAGGAAGATGCCAGCGAATCGGGTTCCTGAGGGCGGTGCCCCTGGAGAAAAAAGGAAGAAGAAAAAGAAAGATTCGGTTCCCGACCTCGTTGGCAGGGACAAAGAAGAGCATATCCTGAGGTCCCCGTGACCGCGGTGACTCGGGCGGAGAAGGGTAGGGCTGCAGCGGAAGGAAGCAGGTCTTCCTCGAAGTCGAAATCCGGAGGCCGAGCTGATTCTGCCCCATCTGCATCCCGGAAGAAGAAGCATACCGTCAATTTTCACTATGCGCAGGATCATATGCTGTGCGACGATATCTACTCTTCGGCGGGATTTCTTCGTCAATTGACCTGTTCCGGCATGGGGCTTCCGAAGGTCCCTGAGCTACCCGAGGTGGACTGGTACAGGATGATGGCTTCGGCCATAACCGGAGTGAGTCTTTTTATTCTTATCTCTAGTATATGTAGTCGACCTGTTATACTTAGAGAAATAATTAATTCTAACGGATCTTGTTGTGGTCGAACTAACGGGAGAGCTTGGTTGATTTCAGCTGTCCACCCAATTGAACCGAGGTGTTTTTCTCTACGAAAAGCGTATTCACGACTCCAAGGTCGAGCAGGAAAAGCTCGCCGAGGTTCAAAAGGGGACGGAGTCTCTTCAAGCCGAGCTCCAGGGCATGAATGAGAAAATTGCCATCCTTCAGGACGACCTTCTGGCCAAGGATGCTCTCTTTATTTTGTTTCTATTTTTATTTTTATCTTTTGGGGGCCCGTGTGTTTTGGGCGAAGTTTTTATTGCTTTTGGTACAATTATAGAGGGCTTTGGTACCCCTATTTTATTTGAATTTGCGTTACTATTTTATGCAATTTCGTTTTTTAATTTTTGCCAAGTATTTTAGCTCGCCAAAATCTATTATGAATGCATGGATGTTTATGTTGGAATCGATCTAGGGTTTGAGAAAATAATTAACGCTTCGGTAAGCGGCGGAATTTTAAAAAATTTCTTTTACAAGTAAAACAGTTTTTACTAACCTAGACAAGTGCAAGTACATGTAATTAAAAACCAATATGAGCTAGAAGTTTACTAACCTTTCTTGAAGCTTGAACTTTGAAGAAGCTTGTGGAAAGTTTGCAACGCTCGTCTCCCCTCGCAGCACGTCTCTCTTTCTTTCCTCGGCACCTCGAGGAACCACGAAAGTTTCTATCACTAAATCACTCGAAAAGAAGGAATCAGTGAGTGGGCACTTTTAAACACTACGACTTAAGAACGAGTCTCGAAGTCGCAGAGCTAAACACTAGGTCGAGTGAGGACCTAGGTGCCAAGACAAGAAAAATCGAAAATAAACTAGAGAGAGAGAGAGGATTTTCGGCCAAAGTTCTAGAGAGAGAGTCTCTCAAATCTCTTAAACTTGGATGAATGAAATGTGAGGAAATGAGGCTCCTATTTATAGGAGAGGTCTCACCTTCAATAAGGTAGTTTCCTCTTCTATAGAATATCACATATTCATGAGCAATTTCCTCTTTTTTCCCTTTGAGACACTCGGCCAACTCAAGGCTTCTAGAAGCCTTGATTTGTTTCCTATTTTGTTCAAGGCCTTGCCTTGTCTCTCACTTGGCCGATTCCCACTTTCCTCTTGGAGGAAATTTGTTTCATCTTTTTCTTTTGGCAAGTATCTAAATACATTTATGCACAAAATAAACTCTCCTATTTCTCTATTAGGGTAGGCGCCCAAGTCTCTCTAGAAGGAGCTTCTAGAAGCTTCTTCATTTGTTCATGACAACATGAGAAAGGCCCATTAAGAATTTTCAATAAAATTCTTATGAAATGAAATTAATTCACAAGGCCCAGTTAATCATATTATGGCCGAGTGACATTAAGTCATCAAATGAACTTGTCAAAATTTATTGACATCCATTTCATCCTTATGTCTCAAAAGACAAAAATACCCTTTCGACAATTTTCGTTCTTGTTTTGACTTAGCTTCCAGTTTAACAATTCCTATCGATGTGATTCGTGACAGTGACCTCATGGACCCAAATGAACAAAGCTTGAGCTAACCACTTGGACTCAAAAGTTCACAAACCTTTTCCAAGTTTAGCTTAATGCCAACTGACTCCACTAAAGAGCTGACACTGAAAATCTCTCGGTTCAAATGAATTTATTTTCTACTCAAGAATTCGACCTAATTATGATGAGCGGATCCACTGAATATTATCTATGTTTACCCTTCATGAATGTCATCAGCTAGTCGGGATTTACTAAATTACCATTTTACCCTTCTAGCTGTTATTTCCTCAACTCCTTTGTCGATTGTGAATAAGTTAGAAACAATGTATTGACGAGGAGCTAACAAGTCACATTGTTTCATCCAAAAGAGTCAGGACTCAATTTGGACACTGGCCAGTTCATTTATTCACACTCCAAGGAACAAAGCATGAGGTGACATACATTGCATTTCAGCAATCTTGTACATGAATTCCATATCTATGAGAACTTCACAAAGTTACTCATGACAGACTCACAACTTAGTACTTCACCAATAGGCCTTGTTCGGAATCACATAGTGAGTCCGAACTTTGACTTTCTCAAATGAGAATACTAAGGTGTGAAATGGCATGTCTCATTTCAGGATTAAGGTAAGCATGATGCAATTCATACATAGTGACTTCGAGACATAAGAGGTTAAATGGTTTGTTCTTATATTGTCTCTAGAAGTGCACTGGTCAATTCAGTACCTTCGGAAGATACCTAGAAGAACTATAGAGTCCCCAACTCTCAATGCCTCATAACCAGACATCATAGATTCTTCTAACAATCATACTGAGGTCAATAGTCCTTTGACCCTAAGATTGCGAATATATCGTTTTAAGCAAACTACGAAGAGTTTGTTCATGCAAATCTACATTTGTCTCTTCGTAAGTTGTTAAGTTTGTTTATGGACTAAAAGACTAAGGTTTTATCATAAAGCTTCAAACAAAGAAAGAATGAATGAACGTTTCAACTTTATTAATGAATAGATAGACAATTACAAGCAAGAGTCTTCATGAGACTTTATTACATCAAATGTACAAAATAAAGACTACAACTCTTCTTGTGGGCACCATTGACAACAAACTCCCACTTGACTCAAAGAAGGTGTGTGTAGTCCTTCATGCCTAATCCCTCACGATGTTGGTCGAAGACCTTGTTCGCTAGGGCCTTGGTGAATGGATCTGCGAGGTTGTCCACCGTTGAGATCTTCTTCACTTCCACGTCTCCGCGCTGCACGATCTCTCGAATCAAATGGTATTTCCTCTCAATATGTTTAGAGCGCTTATGGCTTCTAGGTTCCTTTGAGTTAGCGACAGCCCCACTATTATCACAATAAAGGGTCATGGGCTCGTCGACGTTTGGAACAACTTCCAAATACTTAAGGAATTTTCTAAGCCATACAGCCTCTTTGGATGCTTCACAAGCAGCCACATATTCTGCTTCCATTGTGGAGTCAGCAATGCAAGATTGCTTAATACTTCTCCACACAACAGCTCCACAATTAAGGATGAACACAGATCCCGAAGTGGATTTCCTGGAATCCTTATCCGCTTGAAAATCGGAGTCGGTATATCCCGTCATAGTCAGGTCAGTACCTGAGTATGTAAGCATCAAGTTCCTAGTTCTTCGAAGATACTTAAGAACATG
This sequence comes from Urtica dioica subsp. dioica, assembly GCF_054948205.1. Classification (NCBI taxonomy): domain Eukaryota; kingdom Viridiplantae; phylum Streptophyta; class Magnoliopsida; order Rosales; family Urticaceae; genus Urtica; species Urtica dioica. Next base: position 10,878,029 of record NC_142764.1, on the reverse strand, counting down.
CTTAACAGCAATCCAGTGCTCGGGTCCAGGGTTGGATTGGAAACGGCTAACTACGCCAACGGCGAAACATATATCAGGTCTAGTGCAAAGCATAGCATACATGAGGCTTCCTACGGCAGAGGCGTAAGGAATCTTCCTCATGTCTTCAATCTCTTGTGCAGTCTTGGGAGACTGGTCCTTAGAGAGTGAAACTCCATGCCTAAAGGGTATTTGACCCCTCTTGCAGTCTTGCATCGAGAAGCGATCCATCACCTTATCAATATAAGATGCTTGAGAGAGCGACAGGGTCCGGTTTTTCCTATCTCGAAAGATTTGGATTCCCAGAATGTACGCGGCTTCTCCTAGATCCTTCATATCGAATTGCTTTGCTAGCCAGACCTTAACCTCAGATAACTTACCCACTTCATTACCAATGAGTAGTATATCATCGACATATAGTACCAGAAACACAACTTTGCCTTCGTGTATTAACTTGTAAACACAAGGCTCATCTATTGACTGTTCAAAGCCGAAGCTCTTTACAGTTTCATCGAATCTAATATTCCATGACCTAGATGCTTGCTTTAGTCCATAAATGGATTTAAACAACTCACAAACCTTGGTCTCTTGACCTTTATCCACGAAACCGTCTGGTTGAGCCATGTAAATGCCCTCGTCAAGATTGCCATTCAGAAAGGCTGTCTTGACATCCATTTGCCAGACCTCATAGTCGAGAGCTGCAGCTATGGATATGAGTATGCGGATGGATTTAAGCATTGCGACTGGCGAGAAGGTTTCTTCATAGTCAATCCCTTCTTGTTGGGTATAACCCTTTGCCACAAGTCGTGCTTTGAACGTCTCGACGTTCCCATCAGGACCCCTTTTCTTCTTGTATATCCACTTACACCCTACGGGTTTAATCCCTTCAGGAAGGTCTACAAGTTTCCAGACTTTGTTGACATACATCGAGTGCATTTCAACTTTCATGGCGTCAAGCCAAAGGTTTGATTCAGAACAAGCCATTGCTTGGCTATAGGAAACAGGGTCATCCATGTCGGAGACGGCTACAAGAGAGTCTCTATAAGACATGTACCTGTCAGGCTTTTGAGTAGCCCTCCCACTACGTCTAAGTACTACTTGACGAGATTCTGATGAGTTAGGTTGTGTTTCAGTTGGGGTAAGAACAGTTCTTACAGATGAGGTAGAAGCTTCCTCACCCAACTTTTCTTCAAGCACAATTTTGCTTCTAGGTTTCGCATCCTTCATAAAGTCCTCCTCAAGGAAACGAGCATTCGTGCTAACGAAAGTCTTATCGTCCTCGGGACTATAGAAAGTAAAACCTTTGGTTTCCTTCGGATATCCTACAAACAGGCACAATTCTGACCTACTAGCCAACTTGCTAGTCTTTTGCCTCAGCACGTGTGCAGGGCAACCCCAAATTCGGATACGGCCAAGATTCACTTTACGGCCAGTCCATCTCTCATAAGGAGTACCAGGAACCGTTTTAGACGGAACTTGGTTCAGAATGTAGGCGGTTGTTTCGAGGGCATATCCCCAAAAGGAAAGCGGGAGTGATGAGTAACTCATCATCGATCTAACCATCTCCATAAGAGTTCGGTTTCTTCTCTCTGACACTCCGTTTTGTTGAGGTGTGCCAGGTGCGGTAAGCTGAGAAGCGATACCTTCTTCTTTAAGAAAGTCATCGAACTCTCCAGACATATACTCACCACCTCGATCGGATCGAAGGGTTTTGATCACTTTGCCAGTTTGCTTTTCCACTAAAGCCCTAAAGACCTTAAATACGTTAAAGGTCTCGGATTTGTGTTTAAGCAAATAGACAAACCCATATCTTGAGTAATCATCAGTGAAGGTAACGAAGTATTCGTATCCTCCACGTGCCTGTTGGTTGAGCGGACCACATACATCAGAATGTATTAGTTCCAGCAACTCAGTGGCTCTTCGACCCTTATCGGAGAAAGGTCGCTTAGTCATTTTTCCTTCTATGCAGGATTCACAAGTAGGTAGTGAGCCTATTGCAGAGGCTTGGAGTGGACCATCCCTCACAAGTCTCTTAATCCTATCTAGAATGATATGACCAAGTCTTAAGTGCCAGAGGTATGTTGATTTTGTTAGATCGGAGGATTCAGAAAGTTTGATCCTCTTTGGCTCCCTAATTAGATCGTTATCTATTTCGGTGTCTAAAAGAGAAGGTTGAGTGGGATAGATGTAAAAAAGGCCATTCTTCATACATGCATCAGTGACGAAAGAATTAGAAAAAGAAATACGAATTCCATTCTTTATAAACTTTAAATAATAATCTTGCTCGAAAAGTTGAGCAACAGATACTAGGTTTTTCCCAAAGGAAGGAACATAATAAACATTATTCAAATTTAAAGTTCGATCTTCAAAAGATAGCGTCACGGATCCCACAGCATTCGCAGACACCACGCTCTCATCACCCCACTTGAAGCAGAAGTCGCCATCCTCTAAGCTTTTGCTTTTCCTAAAACCAGTCAAGGAGCAGCAAATATGGTTAGTAGCAGCGGAGTCAACAATCCACGATGATACATTATCAGCTACTAAACAGGCTTCAGTAACAAGTACAATACCTTTTGCTTTGGTTTTGAGGTAGGCAGGACAGTTCCTACGCCAGTGACCAGGCTCGTTGCAGTGGTGGCACTTGTCGTTAGACTTGTCCACCTTTGGAGCCTTTGGCGCCTTCTTCTTCGTGTGAACCTTAGGTTGGTTCTTCTTCTCGGCGTTGCGAGGTCTCTTCTTAGATCCAGAGGTGGAGGCAGTAGCATGTACTTCTCCTTGAGCCCTCTTTTTCTTAGTGAGTGCCTCAGCGGTTTGAAGTTCCTTCATGAGCTCGGTAATAGTGTACTCTAGCTTGTTCATGGAATAATTCAACTTGAAGGTATCAAAGTTTTCGGGGAGAGTTTCCAAGATCATATCTATTTTAGTCTCCCCATCAATCTCAGATCCAAGAATCTCCATCTCGTTGAGATAGCTAATGATCAGCATCATATGATCTCTAACGGGAGTTCCAGCCTTCATACGACAGTTCATGAATTGTCGGACCGCTTGTTGCCTAGCTTGACGTCCTTGCCCTCCAAACATCTCATGGAGATTGTAGAGCATATCGGTGGCAGTTTCATAATCACGATGTTGTTGTTGCAACACATTGTTCATCGATGCCAAAATATAGCATCTCGCAATCTCATCGGATCGAAGCCAGGCCGCCAGGACGTCTTTCTCCTCTTGCGTCGAATCATCATTCGTTTGAGGACAGGAGGTGGTGAGAACCCATTTGTGCTTGTCGACAGTAAGGACTATGTCGAGGTTACGTTTCCAGTCGACGTAATTGTCGCCTTCGAGTTTATTCGAGGAAAGAATTGTAGAGAGAGGGTTGAGAGACATATTGCCTATAAAAGTTGAAACAAGTTTATGATTAGTCTTTGGTTTAGGATTTAAGTTTTATTAAGACTTTTGTAAAATCCAAAGGTGTTATAAACCAAACGATAATTTACTCCCTCAAGAGAAGGCCGCAAAAAATCTCCATTTATAAGTAAATGACACATCATTAATGCTAAGCCAAGATGTCAATACATCTATTTTGACTAGCCACCTTGTAAATTGGTTTGATCACTCACATCCTTTCGCAGAGCCTCAAGGGAGGATACTAGGGATTGAGCCTAAGCGTGCAACCAACCACTTAGTCCAAAAGATCAGCTTTGAAAAACAATCCCCCAAGGGGAGGCCTTGCCATCATTGCATCACTCTCGGACGTAGCTCATTGAGCAATGATCGAAGCAATAACGCCTTGGAGTACTCACATTTAAGTGAGGGTCGCAAGAGCGGCTCTTAGTCCCACGTTATTGCATCTTTCACTAGTGTTGGAGATCGCGGGTTACAAACAACGAATATAACCCTCCCACTTAGTTTTTGGAGTTGGTTCATCGACTCTTATAATTTCGGAAACAAATTTCCTAGTTAGAGAGCGACAGAGCGGACAACTAGAAGAGAATCCTAGATTGACATGTTCAGAGCAGTATTAGTGCATAAAGGCACAAGGTACATACTCGATCTTTTCCTATTTTCTATTTCGGGAAAGTGCGTGAGGGAAGTGTGAACTTCAACTCACTCGAACACTTGAAAGTTTGAGATTACACATCTTTTTATTTTTCGGCTTGTCTACAAGGAGACCTCCCACTCAAATTTTCAAGAGCATATAGATTTTGAACATATGTGATATAGATATAGTTTTGAAAACATTTTGAAAATTTATTTGATTTGGATGACAAAATATTTTCAAGTTTGAAAGTGAAAACGGTTTTTCAAAATTCAAACTAGTTTTGTAAAAATTCAATTTCAATTAAACTTTCAAAAATCAAAACATTTTAATCTTACACATCATGTTTATAATCATATGAAAAACATTTTTGCTCAAGAAAATTTTCTCATTAGAGTTCTATAACTCATGGTAGTGGGGTTTGAAAATCCGGATTTCTAAAAAACTGGAGTTTCAGACAGCCGCGCACCTCGGAGTAAAATCGCCATATCTGGCGGCTCCGATGTCCTTTTCAGCCGAAACCGGTGGCATTGGACAGAGGACAGACAGAGCTTTAATTTGATTCAAGAATCATTAAATTTAGATTTCTGAGCAGAGAGTTATGCCACTTTTAATGCGGGTTTACTCCAGCTCGAAGAAAAATAAATAAATTAAAGCTTGGTCCTACTTAGGTGCGAAAAAGAATCAAGTGTAACGGAACGTTTTAAGATGTTGTTTAAAGCTTTTATTTGTTTTTTATTAGCAGGGTAATAACATAGAATAAAAGAAATAACAACAAGCATAAAACGAATACGGTAAATAGAAGAAACTAGAAAGACAAAGTAACTAGTCACAAAATTTACCGAAATTTCTCAAACCTTTAAAACACGTTTTTCAATATAAAAAATCAAAAACTTTTAGAACTGATTCTAATGTGTTTTAAAACCATCCCAAACTCATAGAAAATCAACATGTTTTTTAATTTAAAGGCAAGAGCAATAAATTAAAAAAAATCTAAGATTACAATTCTAACTTGTCACAAAATTAGTAAACTTTCGAAAACGATTTTCAAGCTCATAATTTTAAAAACATGTACATGCTAATCTTTGACCATAGCTCTGATACCATTTGTTGGAATCGATCTAGGGTTTGAGAAAATAATTAACGCTTCGGTAAGCGGCGGAATTTTAAAAATTTTCTTTTACAAGTAAAACAGTTTTTACTAACCTAGACAAGTGCAAGTACATGTAATTAAAAACCAATATGAGCTAGAAGTTTACTAACCTTTCTTGAAGCTTGAACTTTGAAGAAGCTTGTGGAAAGTTTGCAACGCTCGTCTCCCCTCGCAGCACGTCTCTCTTTCTTTCCTCGGCACCTCGAGGAACCACGAAAGTTTCTATCACTAAATCACTCGAAAAGAAGGAATCAGTGAGTGGGCACTTTTAAACACTACGACTTAAGAACGAGTCTCGAAGTCGCAGAGCTAAACACTAGGTCGAGTGAGGACCTAGGTGCCAAGACAAGAAAAATCGAAAATAAACTAGAGAGAGAGAGAGAGGATTTTCGGCCAAAGTTCTAGAGAGAGAGTCTCTCAAATCTCTTAAACTTGGATGAATGAAATGTGAGGAAATGAGGCTCCTATTTATAGGAGAGGTCTCACCTTCAATAAGGTAGTTTCCTCTTCTATAGAATATCACATATTCATGAGCAATTTCCTCTTTTTTCCCTTTGAGACACTCGGCCAACTCAAGGCTTCTAGAAGCCTTGATTTGTTTCCTATTTTGTTCAAGGCCTTGCCTTGTCTCTCACTTGGCCGATTCCCACTTTCCTCTTGGAGGAAATTTGTTTCCTCTTTTTCTTTTGGCAAGTATCTAAATACATTTATGCACAAAATAAACTCTCCTATTTCTCTATTAGGGTAGGCGACCAAGTCTCTCTAGAAGGAGCTTCTAGAAGCTTCTTCATTTGTTCATGACAACATGAGAAAGACCCATTAAGAATTTTCAATAAAATTCTTATGAAATGAAATTAATTCACAAGGCCCAGTTAATCATATTATGGCCGAGTGACATTAAGTCATCAAATGAACTTGTCAAAATTTATTGACATCCATTTCATCCTTATGTCTCAAAAGACAAAAATACCCTTTCGACAATTTTCGTTCTTGTTTTGACTTATCGATGTGATTCGTGACAGTGACCTCATGGACCCAAATGAACAAAGCTTGAGCTAACCACTTGGACTCAAAAGTTCACAAACATTTTCCAAGTTTAGCTTAATGCCAACTGACTCCACTAAAGAGCTGACACTGAAAATCTCTCGGTTCAAATGAATTTATTTTCTACTCAAGAATTCGACCTAATTATGATGAGCGGATCCACTGAATATTATCTATGTTTACCCTTCATGAATGTCATCAGCTAGTCGGGATTTACTAAATTACCATTTTACCCTTCTAGCTGTTATTTCCTCAACTCCTTTGTCGCTTGTGAATAAGTTAGAAACAATGTATTGACGAGGAGCTAACAAGTCACATTGTTTCATCCAAAAGAGTCAGGACTCAATTTGGACACTGGCCAGTTCATTTATTCACACTCCAAGGAACAAAGCATGAGGTGACATACATTGCATTTCAGCAATCTTGTACATGAATTCCATATCTATGAGAACTTCACAAAGTTACTCATGACAGACTCACAACTTAGTACTTCACCAATAGGCCTTGTTCGGAATCACATAGTGAGTCCGAACTTTGACTTTCTCAAATGAGAATACTAAGGTGTGAAATGGCATGTCTCATTTCAGGATTAAGGTAAGCATGATGCAATTCATACATAGTGACTTCGAGACATAAGAGGTTAAATGGTTTGTTCTTATATTGTCTCTAGAAGTGCACTGGTCAATTCAGTACCTTCGGAAGATACCTAGAAGAACTATAGAGTCCCCAACTCTCAATGCCTCATAACCAGACATCATAGATTCTTCTAACAATCATACTGAGGTCAATAGTCCTTTGACCCTAAGATTGCGAATATATCGTTTTAAGCAAACTACGAAGAGTTTGTTCATGCAAATCTACATTTGTCTCTTCGTAAGTTGTTAAGTTTGTTTATGGACTAAAAGACTAAGGTTTTATCATAAAGCTTCAAACAAAGAAAGAATGAATGAACGTTTCAACTTTATTAATGAATAGATAGACAATTACAAGCAAGAGTCTTCATGAGACTTTATTACATCAAATGTACAAAATAAAGACTACAACCCTTCTTGTGGGCACCATTGACAACAGTTTATTCTTTTATTCAGTCTGTTCTGTCGATCTGAATATCATTATTTTGTTTGCTCCTGAGGCGGCTCAGGTCAGTATAATATGTTCAAGTCTTTTAGGTCGCTTGTATTCGGCCTAAAATGTTTCCCTTAAAGTTTCAAATGATTCGCTAAGTCTTTTAGATCGCTTAAAGAACTAAAAAGTTTCCCTTAGGCTGAGGTTATGAATTGGTTCGTGGTTCAAAATCTGTTAAGTTGTTCGGACTATCGCCTGTCCGAAGCATTTCCCTTATAGATTTGAAGCCGAAGTCCGTAATCAAATTTGGTGAAAATTTTAAGTCTTTAGATCGTCGTGGACCTAAAAAGTTTCCCTTAATATTTTCGGACGAGGTCGAACCACGTGGGTGCGATCTTTGATGACGCTGTGAGATGTCGGCTCTCGCCAGAGTCGTCGTGAGGCGTTTGCACTGCTAGCCTAGTCCGAGGTCGGGGTCATTGGCCGAGGTGCGAGCTCCGTGGCTCAAGAAGGTGGGGGGACTGTGCCTTTGTGGTAAGAGGCTGCCTACGTACCCTTATGCAGGGATCAAGTCGGACGTAGTTCAATTCTTACTGGTTTCAACAGTAGTATTTTTTTAGGTTCGAGACGTTCCATGATCTTAAAACCTGGATTCCGTTGAGTGTTTCAAGTTCATAAACGCCGGGATAGGTCACTCTGGTGACCCTATAGGGGCCTTCCCATTTTGCCCCGAGTTTTCCGACGTTTGCCTCAGCAGTATTTTGGAAGATTTTTCGGAGGACCAAGTCCCCTACATCGAATCTTCTTGTATTGACATCCTTGTTGTAGAATCTAGCGATGGATTGCCTATAACGGGATAACCGTGATAGGGCTGAATCTCGCTTTTCCTCCACTAGGTCTAAGGCATCGCATAGAGCTTTGTCATTTTTTGGCTCATCCTCAGGTGCGTATTTTACCCTAAGGGTTTGCACCTGATGCTCAATTGGGATGACAGATTCGACTCCATGGACGAGGGAAAACGGAGTTTCCCCTGTCGGCCTTCGCGGGCTGGTTCGGTATGCCCATAGCACGCCTGGCAGTTCTTCTGCCCACCGCCCTTTCTTGGCGTCGAGTATTTTCCTTATGGAGTCAACAATGGTCTTATTTGTTGCTTCCGCGTGCCCATTTCCTTGAGGATATCGTGGTGTCGACATTCTTACCTCAATGTTGTTATGGAAGAAAAACTTTCTAAACTTTTTCGATATGAATTGCGATCCGTTGTCTGTTGTGATCTCGTAGGGAGTTCCATGTCGACGGATTATATTTTTCCAGATGAATGTTGTGACGTCGACGTCCTTTATCAAGATGAAGGCGCCAGCTTCCACCCATTTAGAAAAATAGTATGTTCAGATTAACAGAAATCTTAACCCGCCAGGGGCGACCGACATTGGTCCCACAATGTCCATAGACCATTTCATGAATGGGTATGGCGCCGAGATAGATGACAATTCTTCCATGGGTCTTTTTATGTTTGGGGCGTGGCGTTGACATTGATCGCAGCGGCGCGAGTGCGCCTAGCAGTCTGCCAGCATGGTCGGCCAAAAGTAGCCTTGCCTCTTTATTTTGATGGCAAGCGCTCGTCCGCCTGCGTGATTTCCGCATTCCCCTTCGTGTACGTCTTCCAGGATTCGTCTAGACTCCTCCTTCCCGACGCACTTGAGGTAGGGTCCTGCGAAACTTCTTTTAAACAGGCTTCCATCTATGATGCAAAATCTCGCGCTTCTCAGCACGAGCTTGCGTTTTGCCATCTTATCGGATGAGACCGTACCAGTCGTGATGTAATGTAGTATTTACTCTCTCCAATCCCCCCTTCTATTGTTATGACAACGGCGAATGTCGTGGCAATAGAAGGTTGTTTGATTGTTTCGACTGGTATAATCCTCCTGAGGCCCGGATCCGAGGTAGACGCTAGGGCAGCCAATGCGTCGGCCGAAGTATTCTCGCCTCGAGGGATCCTTGTCAGGGAGAATTCTTCAAAGTTTTTTGTTAGTTCTTTTAGGATTTTTAGGCAAGCTTCCATTCGCTCATCCCTAGTCTCGTATTCCCCGGAGTATTGGTTTGCTACGAGTTGGGAGTCGCAGAAAGCTTCCACTGTCTTTGATCCAACTGCAGTGGCCAACCTAAGTCCGGCGACTAGTGCTTCGTACTCGGCTTCGTTGTTTGATGCGACGAAGTCAAGCCTAAATGACTGTTCTATAGTCTCACCGTGAGGGGAGGTTAGGTGTATACCTACTCCAGCCCCTTGCTTTGATGATGCCCCGTCCACTTTAAGTGTCCAGGTGCCTTCGACTTCGGTCACGGTGGGACTTTCTCTCGGGAGTTCGATGATGAAATCCGCTAAAACTTGCGATTTTGCGGATGTCTTCACTCGGTACTCGATATCGTATTCGCTCAGCTCCACGGCCCACTTGGTTAATCATCCTGATTGATTAAGGCTATATAGGAAACTTCTGAGCGGATGTGATGTCATTACTATTATGGTGTGAGACTGGAAGTATGGTCGAAGTTTTCACGCGGCGGAAACGACGGCCAAGGCCAGTTTCTCCATAATAGGATATCGAGTTTCATCATCGACTAACGACTTGCTTGTATAAAAGATTGGTCGTTGGTCTCCTTGCTCTTCTCTGGCGAGTACTCCACTAACTGCCGCTTGAGACACTGTGACGTATAGATAGAGTGGCTCCCCCGCGACGGGTTTTGCCAGGATTGGGGGTGTCGATAGATACTCTTTCAATTTTTAGAACGCCTCTTTGCATTTGTCGTCCCATTCGAGCTTCTTGTTTCCTTTAAGGAGCCGATAGAAAGGAAGACATTTATCTGTCGACCGAGAGATGAAGCGGTTGAGGGCAGCGATGCGTCCCGTCAACCTTTGAACTTCTCGCCTATTACGGGGCGAAGGCATCTCTCGTAAGGCGTGTAATTGATCCGGGTTGGCCTCAATTCCTCGTTGGGTAACTAAATACCCCAGGAACTTGCCGGATGATACTCCGAACGAACATTTGGTGGGATTGAGTTTCATTTTATATTTATTCAGTACCTCGAAACATTCCTCCAAATGCCCTATGTGGTTGTTCTCCCTTAGGGATTTTACTAGCATATCGTCGATATACACTTCCATCGTCTTCCCTATCTTTTCCTTGAACATTTCGTTGACTAACCTTTGATAGGTGGCGCCAGCGTTGTTTAGTCCAAAGGGCATGACCTTATAGCAATACGTGCCTCGGTCGGTGATGAAAGCTGTTTTTTCTTGGTCATCCGGATGCATCAGGATTTGGTTATATCCTGAGAATGCGTCCATGAATGAGAGTATTTTATGCCCCGCGGTCGCTTCGACTAGCTGGTCGATGTGAGGCAACGGGAAGCTGTCTTTGGGGCATGCTTTATTTAGATCGGTGAAATCGACGCATACCCTCCATTTTCCATTTTTTTTTCTTTACGACGACAGTGTTTGCCAGCCAATCCGGGTATTTCTTTTCGCGGATTGAATCTGCACTGAGCAGTCTTTCGACTTCGTCGTTGACTACCCGTGCCCTGTCGGGACCGAGCTTTCATCTTTTTTGTTTTATCGGTTTAAAACTGGGATCGACGTTAAGTTGGTGAGACGTGACGTCGATGCTTATTCCTGGCATATCTTCGGTTGACCAGGCGAAGGTGGATTTGTTTCGTTTTAAGAAACAGATCAGTTCTCGTCTGATGCCACCTTTAAGCTTAGTTCCGATTCCTACGCACTTGGAAGGATCGGAGCCATCGAGCTGTACTTAGACCGTCAACTCAGTGCTTGGCGCATCAAGGGAGTCGGGGTCCTCTAGTGCGGAAACACTCTCGGCCGACTCCATGTTCATTAATTGCTATTGCTCTTCTTTAATTGTCTTGGCACAATGTTTGTGGCTAGTGAGATAGCAACTGCGGGAGGTTGCTTGATTACCTCGGATCTCTCCTGTTCCCTCAGGCGTAGGGAAACGAATACATTGATGAAAGGTTGAAGGCACAACCCTCATCATATGTATCCATGGTCTTCCCAAGATAATGTTGTCGTGGGAGAGACAGTCTAGTACTTGAAACTCTACTATTTTGTTGATTCCATGTGTTTTTACGGGCAACCTGATTGTTCCCAAGGATGGAGTAGTGGACCCATTGAAACCTGTTAAATGGGTTCGTTCTCTTTCAATCTCGTCTTCATCGATTCCCATCCTTGCCAGGGTATCCTTGAAAATAAGATCTACAGAGCTGCCACCATCGATTAGAACTCTCGCAACCTCACAGTTAGACACGTCGATCGTGATCACGAGTGCATCGTCGTGTGGTTCGGTTGTCCCAATTGCTTCTTTTTCGGAGAACGAGATTTGAACATCTTGTTCTAATCTGATTTTGGTTGTTTGGTTACTCAATCGTCGTTGATGTGTTTTGATGGAGTTAACCGTTTCGTTGCAAAATTTTGAGCCCCATTATGAAGTCAACTCTGTGTTTTGCGACAGTCAGCGGGGAGTTTGGTTCCCCTTCCTCCTCGGGTCTCACTCTCTTGGGGGAGGGGTTGCCCCTTTCCCCTGTTGTTGTTATTGAAGACTTTCTTCTTTGGCGGGGGTTTTAGATCAACATCTTTTAGTTCCCCATTCGCGTATTTCTCGGCTAAAGCCTTACGCATGGTTTCGCAGTTGACCGTGTCGTGGCCTTTAGCCTTGTGGAAACTGCAATACGCATTGGGGTCCCGCGTCCATTTCTTAGCCTGGGGGCCTCCCTCCTTAATGTCATCACTGACATTGAGCATATAATTAGGAGGGGCGTGTTGCTTTTTGGCGTGAGGTACAGCGTCGTGGGGATTAGTCCTTCGAGGGTTATTCCCAGTGTTTACGGGCCTCATCCAAGTATTGGAGGATGGTTTCTTTTCGGCCGCGCGTTGCCTCTCGTAAGAAGCAAATTCTTCTTCGGCCTTTGCGTAATTCACGGCCTTATGAATTGCATCCTCTAGTGTGAGGGGGCGGTTAACAGTCATCTCCAGTTTCAGCTTTGAGTCGTGCCTTAATCCGTTCCTCAGAGAGGTTATGGCAGACTCGTGGCATACGTTAGAGATTTTCGAGAGTACGTCCTTGTAACGAAACATGAAATCCTTTAAAGATTCGCTCTCTCTCTGTTGGATTCCCCATAAGTCCGCTATGGTCAGATCGTCTTCCACGAACATCGAATAATGTTTCAGGAATGCGGCTGATAGCTTATCGAAACCATCAATGGATTTTTGTTCGAGTTTGGAGAACCATTCCAAGGCGGGTCCGGACAAGCTTTCAGCGAATAGTTGACAGTATCCTGCCTCTAATTCTCTTTCACATAGCATAACCCGTCCCATTGCGACTCTGAAGGACAATATGAAAGCTTTCGGACTTGAGGTGCCATTGTACCGTGGAAGGCGAACCTTTCCGATATCTCCCAGTTGCACTTCAGTGATGTTTCTGGCGAAAGGAGTTCGCCTCGTTTCTTCTACGAGACGATCTATCTCGGGAGCCGAACTGGTCGCAGAATGAAATTCTGAACGAACAGCTCTCAGCTCGGCCGTTATGGATTCCTTGAACCTGTCCAGTTCGGTCATACTGGGTTCGTCACCACGAAAGAGGTGAGGTCTCGATTGTGCCGGACTGACTGCGGTTGCACTTACCGGGCCCTGACGGGTCTAATTCATCCCGCCAAAACGCTGGGGGTGAATGTTTGGTAGATCGCATGAGGGCGAGGTCCCGAATCAGTCGGGAAAGGTCCGGAAGGTGCTCCCCCGAGCGGAGGCGGAGGGAGTTCGAAAGGATCGATCGTGACTTCTGTCGCGACCTCGCCAGCAGCCCCCCCCAAGCTAAAAGCTTGTGATGGGAGACTGGACTGTTCCTCGGGCGACCTGTATCCCAGAGAAATCCAGACGGACTCCGGGAGGGATAGCTCGACTTGTTTGCACAACTGAGGTTGCTTGGCGAGCTGACTCAGAGGCGGTCATATCTCCGGATCCCACTTGAGGATCCGGGGTGTTTTGAGGAGTCGAGAGAGTATTCAACCGGTCATTAAGAGCACGGTTGGTCTCGGCTTGCTCATCAATCTTTTTGGTCAGCATATCCAGGATTGCCCTGATCCCCGGAGGGATCTCTTCTCCGGATTCGTAATGAGTCGGAGTGGAAGACATGATAAAATTTTTCTTTTTACGAACTGCTTCTTCCGAGATTGGTCTTTCTGAATTTTCCCACAGACGGCGCCAAATTGTTGATGTCGATTTTTGGATCGATCAACAATCACAAATAAAAGGTGAAATGATAAAATATTTTGAAAGGGTGTAGAAAGACGTCGTATAAGAAACAATTTAATAATAAAGAACTATAATAATATATGAATATTAATTAATTTTATTAATTTAGAGGAGGTTACAACGGGACGAGGTGACGAACTCAACAGGTCGAGCTCACGATCACAAATATAAGAATACAAAGGAAATATTAATTGGAAACTGAGACTGAGAGCTTGTGTGTGTGAAAATCGTCATCTCCTCTTCTATTTATAGGCGAGATGGAACCTTCTGGCCGAAGACGCGTGTTCTTCGATCCACACTCCTCGCCAAGGCTGAAGTCGTCTGAGATCCGGTCTTCGCGGCGTGGTTTGCTCTTTGATTGACCGATCCTTCTGACCAGGAAGACGTGGCCGAGCTGGAGTTCTTCATTGGCCCAGAGAGTATTGCTGGACTTGGGCCGATCTGCCGAGAGCGGACTAGGTCCATGATCGATTTTGTGGGCCGGTCTACAACTGGATTGTGGGCTTTAGTCGGGCCAAAGCCTATACGAAATAATATTGATTATTTGAATTTTTATACCCCCACAAATACCAATACATATAAATACGTATTACACATGTGGATATTACTAAATCCTAAATATGATTATTATTTCCATCTTTTATATATTTTATGGTGTGAGTTTAAGCGGGGATTAAAATCTCGGGGTTCCCGTCCGGTTCCCGTCCGAAACTCGGGTTCAGAAGGGTCCCGACACGGTTCTGAACAAAACCAGTAAATTCCCTGAGAACCGCTGGGAACCGGACGGCAAGTGACCCGATTCTCGATTCAGAAGAACCGGCGTGATTCAGTGTAATTTTAAACAAAAATCGGGGTATATAAACGAAACTCGAGCTCATTTTTCCCTTCACGCCGAAATCTAGGGTTACGTTTCTCGTCATTTCGCTTAAGGATCTTCACGCTTTCTCGCCAGTTCCCGCTGGTTTTGTGCATTTTCCGGCATGATGTAGGTGAATCTTCACTATGTACCGGCGAATCCCATATGTGGAGAAATAGTAGAGAAGAAGATTGTAAAAAAAATTGCTTTTGTTTTTGTTTTTTGAGTTTGACTGGTTCCTGAGTTAGGGAAGAAGACGAAGCAACAGAAGAGATAAATTATCGGAGGAGAGAGAGAGAGAGAGAGAGAGAGAGAGAGAGAGAGAGAGAGAGAGAGAGAGAGTGTGTATGTGTGTGTGAAGAAAAAGAAGTGAAAGCTGAAAAGGCTTTTTGGAAAAAAAAGTAAAATATTTATATTTGTCCTTGATATGTGATTGATTGTGGCTTATGTGCACTTATGCGCGTGTCTTGTGGTTATAAAAGCAACTGACTAGACCAAAGCTAATATATTATATTATATAGTATTCGATAAATATATATATATATATATATATATATATATTATATCATGCTTTATATTATATAACACACACCCGCATATATCATTTCACTATTATATTATATATAAGGCAAATTTTACTTGGACTCTCTAGCCGAACATATTAACATAGAACAACATATTATATATATATATATATATATATATTAATATATAATATATATATCCATAACATAGATAATAAGAAGCAAGACCAATTCCAACATATTACACGTGGCATTTTTTTTTTTCTCTCTTCTTCTCTTCTTTCTTGCGCCATCTTCTCTTCTCTCTTTTTTTCTTTCTTTCTTTCCCACGTTACTCTCTCTCTGACACGTGGCATATTTTTTTTTCTTCTCTTCTTCTCTTTCTTGCGTCATCTTCTCTTCTCTCTCTTTTTCTTTCTTTCTATTCCACGGTACTCTCTCTCTCTCTCTCTCTCTCTCTCTCTCTCTCTCTCTCTCTCTCTATATATATATATATGTATATTATAGTATTGATTACTATAAAATATTTTACTGGTATCACATACCTTTACACATTACAAATAAAACAATATATTTTTTTCTTAAAAAAAAAAAGAAGAAGCATACTAACATATATTATTTCAATCAACATTAGTATACCTTATTATTATTATTATTACTATATGTATCTCATAATAATAATTACTATTGATATTTATATTACTATATCACGTATATGTACATAATAAAAAATAACAATTATTACTATAAAATATATTTTACTATATTATCATGGTATATATTAGAATAACATATATTATTTTAATCAATATTGGTATAAGTTATTATCTATTTGGAAAAGGTATGTCGTATTATGTATAGATTTATATGTTACTATTCAATATCTAATACATTTTTGTAATTTGTTTATGTAACAATCATACAATCTGAATATAAATATAAGCTACTTTTTTATTTAATATTTTATTTTGTCTTTAACTTAAAAAAATATCAAAATTTAATTTCAATTTGTTTTAGTTGATAAAAAATTTGGTCCATAACACTTTTAAAATTTTTGATATAATGAGAAATTATGCAATAGATTTTAAATCAATGAATCATCAAGACAATAGAGTGTTTGTTTTTATAGAGTTTTCTTTTAACATTTTGTAATTTTATTATTTGTTAAAAATATATGACAACAATTTTACTAATTTTAATTTTATAAAATTGACAAATTCTCATATAATTAATATAATAGTAATCCATGACATATATAATCTATAACATATAGGGCAGTGTAGCAAAATAGTCAAAATGAAACTATGAAATTTGTTTTTATCCTATGTTTCACAACTTTTAGGGAAATAGCCAACAAATTTATGTGACAATAATTAAGGTATGATTTGCCCTTATTTATTAACAAATTCGTCATTTTCTCTCTCCTACTTTTTTCTTACGCTTTTTTTACGTAAAAACTTCGAAAAACCATATATATCTCGTATGAACTCGAAATTGAGTGATTCCAAATCCTACGGATTCGTGATGACGAGATCTTCAAAAATAGATCCATTGTGTTTGATGAAAAATCATGTTTAATACCATAGATGTAGAAAAATCATGTTACTACCTTAAATATGGAAATAACTGAATTTTTTTGAAATTATCGACATAAATATAATTTTCATGAAACACAATGGAAATTTTTGAAGATTTCGACGCCACGAATTGGTAGGATCTGAAATCACTCAATTTCGAGTTCGTATGAGAAAGATACGAATTTTTGAAGTTTTGATGTAAAAAAAAATTATTTGAAAAAAATAGGAGAGAGACAGTGACGAATTTATTAATAAATTAGGGTAAATCAGACCTTAATTATTGTCACATAAGTCGTTTGGCTAAATCCCTAAAAATTGTCAGACATAGACTAGATCCAAAATCATATGTTTAAAGTGGCGTAGTTAATTACAATCTCTAACATATATCCATAATCCTCCATAACATATATAATAAGGAGCTAGGCTCCTTCAACTTTCATCTACGCATTGACACGTGATTGCTTGTATGGGCGACACGTGACACTATTTTAGTCAAATTTTTTTGTGACCTTCATCCATTAACATAGATAGAATAGGCAAAGCCTCTTCCATCTTTATCATATGGCCGCCACGTAGCGCCTCCAGGATGCTACACGTGGCGGCCCTTTTTATATCTTCCGTTTTTTTTCCTTCCGGCTTTTAACTCTTTTTTTTTTTTTTTTTTTTTTTTTTTTTTTCAGAATTTAACTTTTTTTATATATTTTTTTCTTTTCTTTCCCCCGGCTTTTATATTTTTTTTCTTGACTTTGAAATTTTTTTTTCCCCTCTCATCAATATATTTTGTATCTTTTTTATTTATATTTTTTTTCTATCTCTTTCATCAATATATTTTGTATAATTTTTTTATGTATATTATAATCATAATCGCTAATATTATATTATATCGATAACATACATTATCCTATTTTTTCCCCTCTCTCATCAATATATTTTTTATTTATCCATAACATAGTAATAAGAGGCAATGTCTCTTCAACTTTCATTCTGGTTCCGTCACGTGGCGCTGTCAGGCGGCGACTTTAATTTTTTTTTTTTGTCCCCTCTCTCATCAATATATTTTGTATATTTTTTATTTATATTTTTTTCTCCCTCTATCATCAATATATTTTGTATAATTTTTTTTATGTATATTATAATCATAATTACTAATACTATATTATATTGTATCAATAACATACATTATCCTTTTTTTTTCACGACCTTAAATTTTTTTCCCTCTCTCATCAATATATTTTGTATATCTTTTTTATTTATTTTTTTTCTCCCTCTTTCATTAATATATTTTGTATAATTTTTTTATGTATATTATAATCATAATTACTAATACTATATTATACTATACCAATTACATACGTCCCCCCTACATGCATTCTATGACCACCACATGGTCCCGCTAGATGGCGCCACGTGGCGGGTTTTTTTTTTTTTTTTTTTGTGCTTCTTCTTCTTCTTTTTATTGTGCTTCTTCTTCTTCTTCTTTTTACTATATGTTATTATTATTATTATTATTATTATTATTATTATATATATATATATATATATATATATATATATTCTTGAAAAAACTATGTGGTATTAATATTACACGTAGATTTTATATTTTATTGTTTGATGTATAATACACTTTTCGAATTTAACATAACAATATTTATTATTAATATAAATATAAGAATTTTTTTCTTTCTATTTCTTTATATATATATTTTTTAATTTATTTTATCAAAATTTAACTTCAACTTTTACTTACCTAAATTTTTTTTGCCCATAATGCTTATAAGAAATCTGACAGATAGGAAAACATGCAGTATTTTAAAAACTTTTGAATCATAAAAGAGTTTTTTTCTACTTTTTATTTTTTATTTTTTAAACATCATTGACAACGATTTTCTTAGATTTAATTTAATAAAACTAAAAGTCTTCAACTTATTTTATTTTCTTTATTTTTATTTCCCATTTTTTTTTAAGAAAACAATAATAATTTGCTGACTCGCGCATCGCGCGTTTATTCAACTAGTATATATATATATTTTTATATATATATATATATATATATATCTTACTTAGTATTATGATATTATCAAAATTTAACACTAACAAATATTAATGATATACAAATTAAATTAAAGGATCATATTTTTTAATTTATTTTAATATTATTATTAATGTATATATATTTACATGCTCGTATGTATTTGTTTACGGAATACCTCCTCAGTAAGTTCGATATTTTCCGGTAAACCACATCGGTAACAGTAAGTTCATCGGTACGGTTTATTATCAGTTACACTGGATACCCCGATAAACCAAGGGTATCTCCCGATAATCCAGTAAAATTTGAGTCTCGGTACGACATCGATAACGGTATTCGATTATGACATATTTGTGTTTGATATAATAATTTTCTTTTCCATATTTTTTTCATTTGATTTTCTATCGACTTGTTGTTTTTAGCAAGGTTTGAAATCTCGCGCGAGATGGGGGTATCTCGCGCGAGATCTCGCGTTTGGGAAGGGTGCGAGAGAGGTACGAGTATATCTCGCGAGTTTGGTCAAATCTCGCGAAATCTTGCGCCATATCTCGCGTGTATAATACCTTCGAATCTCGTCCGAGTGAAGTTATTTTTTGCAAAATTTTTCCCCATTTCCGCATGTTTTCCGCAGAAGAAGAAGAGAAAGAGGACCTAGATCTCGCCGGATCTCGCCATGTACCCCCGAATCTCGCACGTTGGAGGTGTAAAACTGCTCAAATCTCGCCGTGTACCCTCGGATCTCGCGCGGTAAGGTTCAAAACTGAAATATAATTTTTTTTTATTATTTTGAATGAATTTTTGATTGGATTGTTGAGTATTTTGAATGGATTGTTGATATGAAGTTATTATAATCCGAATTTATGTAGTATTTTGAATAATTTGATGATGTTGTCTTTATTTAGTGTGACTTTGCTTGAGAACTCTATATTATATGTGTATTGATTTGTACTCTATTTCGAATTTCATGTCTGGAATTTTGAAAACTTTATTCTAAAATTTATATAGATTGTGTATCCTAAACTTATACAAAATTATAATTAAAAGTTGTTCAAATACCTTGTGGAATATTTTTTTTTGGCGGTATATCCCACGAAATGCGGTATACCCTACGATACGAGATACCCGAACGTTTATCAAATACCACGAGATACCAAGGTACGAGACGAGATACCAAAAAAAAGAAGAAGCGCGGTACGACCGCGAGATGCGAGATTTTAATCCTAGGTTTTTGGTAAATCAAGAGTCTCAAAAGATCGTCAAAATCGGTATTTTGAAACCTTGACAAGGCATAGACAAGTAAAGCCTAGTGGGTAGCGTGGGAACACCAAAAGAACTATAGAACGCGAACACAAAAGAAAAAATAAATTCATTTGGTTGTGTTTGGTAGTTAACTCAAAAAGTTTTTTGTTTTCTGTTTTCTAATTTTTGTAGTTGTATTGAAAAACTGTTTTGTAATTGTTTTCAAAAAGTTGTTTGGTACAGTTTTCATTTTTGTTTTTGAGAAAGTGAAAAAACTGAAAAAAGTGTTTGGTATAGTTTTCATTTTTATTTTTGAAAGAATGAAAAGAGAAGATGAGGAGAAAGAGGAGAGAAGAGAAGAAATTTTTTTTCAAAAACACCTTTATTTGTTTTCAGTTTTCTTTACTTTTTTCCAAAATAACTTCAAAATTTTTTGAAATTTTTTTCCGAAAACACTTTACCAAACATGTTTTCAATTTTTGTTTTCAATTTTACCTCCATGGCAACTATGGCCTCCCTCTACGCATCTCCCGCTCTCTGCGCCACCCGCGATGCGGCCTTCATTCGCCGCGCCTCGGAGCTCGCCGACATGTCCGCCGGCCTCACCTCCCCCCACCCTAACTTCGGCTGTGTCATAGCCGCTTCCTCCGGCGCCGTCGCCGGCGAGGGATTCCTGTACGCGCAGGGCACAAGGCCCGCCGAGGTCATCGCCGTCCAGGCCGCCGGCGAGTCCTGCCGCGGCGCCACGGCCTACCTCAACATGGAGCCCGGCGACTGCCACGGCGACGCCGCTGCCGTCTCCGCTCTCGCCGGAGCGGGGGTCGGTAGGGTTGTGGTTGGGATTAGACATCCTTTGAAGCATCTCCGAGGCAAGGCCATTCGCGCTTTGAGAACTCAAGGGATTCAGGTTGATGTTCTCGGTGAAGACCTCAAATCCGAAGTCATCGAGGTATGTTATGAACAGCTCTTTCTGCGTGTGTGTGTGTGTCTCTCTCTCTATGTATATATAGACAAATATGCAGACATTACTTGGTTCCATTTTTGACCTACCTGCTTCATTGATTGATCACATGATTCATAGCTGAAGATTCAAATATTGTTGTTGATGTAATCTAGTTTGAATGTTGAGCATCAGGTGTTAATTTGCTAGAAGTTGAACAAAGTTGTGGTATTTGCTTGCTTGCAAATTTACATGGAATACAGGAAGCTCAAAAATCGTGTCTTCTAGTGAATGCACCACTGATTTGCACAGCCAATTCTCGAATCCCATTCTCCATTCTCCAGTGCGCAATGACTCCCAACGGTGTGCCTTTCGTACAATCTAATTTAATATAAACATCCTCAATACACTACGTTGTCTTCATGTTATTTATTTATTTATTTATTTTTTTCTCACTGGGGACAAACAGGAAAAATAGCATCTAGTAGCGGACACGCGGCTTGGATAAGCAGCGAAGAATCGAGAAGTCGCGTTTTTGAGTTACGAGGTCGAAGTGATGCAGTTGTTGTCGGTGGAAATACTGTGCGAAGGGACAGTATGTTTTCCGGTCTTTCTCTATTCATTAATATAATTCGTAATCGTTGCTGATGAAACCAGGGAAGATATATTGATGCGCCGAGATGTGTTATTAAATCAGATCCGAGACTGACAGCTAGACACAAAGGTGGGCATATGCCGATGCGGATAGTGATGAGTCAGAGTCTGGATCTTCCCAAGGAAGCGAATCTGTGGGACATGACCGAAGCGTCCACCATAGTCGTGACTCAAAGGGGTGCGCCGAGGAGCTTCCAGAAACTTCTTGCTTCGAAAGGAGTCGAAGTGGTCGAATTCGACATCTTAAACCCTCGAAACGTGATGGAGTACTTCTGCGATCGGGGCTATCTTTCAGTTCTGTGGGAGTGTGGGGGGACATTAGCTTCATCTGCTATTTCATCCAGAGTGTTACACAAGGTATCGATGGTTCTTATCAAGCTTATGTAGCTTATTCATCGAATTGTATGTTAGACCCCCAAGGAGAGATTAGTAAATTACTACATATATTATTTGGGTGGGTCGCTAAGATTACGATACCTGGTGATTTAGTAGTGAGCCGATTTTCAAAAAAATATGTTTTTAACTATGACCCCGCAACAGCTAGGGAAATGGAAACACTATGAATTGCTAGGCAGATATCTTTAGAGAGGCTAGACCTTATGATCTGACGGTTAGAGCAACTACTCTTGGGTGGAGTTTATCAATAAAAGTAATGACTTGTGTTCGTATCTGCAAACTTGTTTAGGTTTATGCGTTTGCAGCCCCGGAAATCATTGGCGGTGAAAAGGCAGCGACCCTTGTAGGTGAGCTGGAAATGGTTGAAATGTCACAAGCGTTGGGTTTGAACGACGTTTGTTACGAGCAGGTTGGGCCAGACATTCTTGTTAGTGGGTTCCTTGAACCCATACCCTATCAAACCCCAATGATTCCCTTGGTCGAGGAGACTCGCGAAATTCATCCGCCTCCCACACCACACGAAAAAATCATAGCCTTCTATAAGGTGTGGGACCTGTACGGTGCCTTTTCTAACTTCTCTCCTCATCCGATTAAGATGCTTGATGAGAATGGCGAGAACGTGACTTGGCCCAGTGTGGAACATTACTACCAGGTAGTACCAACTGTCTCTTGAAAAGCTTAAAGTCCTCCTGGTTGAATCTCATGTCATGAATTATGTTATTTTATTCCCGTTTAGGCTAACAAGTTTGTTGGGGTCGACGATCCCGTGGCCCGAGAATGCGTCATTACCATAAAGTCAGCAAAAAGTCCAGAGGAAGCGGCACAAATAGGACGGTCAATGGAAACGGAACGACCAGATCTGGTATGAGATTTCTCTTCGAGATATTCCCGTTGTGTGATGTCATTTTGTTTCTATCGGAACCATATATATATATATATATTTTGCAGATTAGAGCCGACTGGGAAAGTGCCAAGATTTATGTCATGTACAGAGCACTTAAATGCAAGTTCTCGATTTACCCGCATCTGAACTCAATGCTGCTCTCAACCGTTGGATCAGTTCTCCTGAATCTATCGCCGCACGATCTATTCTGGGGTGGAGGACCGGACGGTGAAGGTTTGAATTATTTGGGCTTACTTTTGGGGCGACTAAGATCAGAGTTACTGGGTGAATCCACACCATCTGCTCAAACTCGTTCGCAGCTGCATCTTATATACTCAGTCCAGATGCAGTGCTATGAGGATGCCAAGCTCACGGAGCTCTTCCCCGAAATAATCCGATCTATGTATACCAATGACGACCTCGCTAAAGATACCATCCTTCACTGGTTCCGCAAAGGAACTAACCCCAACGGCAGGTTTGTGCACATAATACTATTTTTTATTTATTTTTTATCTGTGTCAAATAAATATTCAGGAGTGTTAACGAGTTATGATTTTTGATGAATCTTCAATCTTCTGACTGGCGGGTCGTTAATGGATGTGTTTTCTCTTGGCAGGCAAACTTTTGTGAAGGCACTGGAGCCATTTGTCAATTGGCTGGAGGAGGCAGAAGAGGAGGAGTGAAATGAATAACGACCATTGTGTTCTTACTTCCGTGTTTGTTGGGTTAATCAGATTTTTTCATGTATACCCGAGTCAATACAATATGTTTTTTAGTTTTAAAACCCAAACTACCCGATTAAAACGTAAAATCAAATTAAACAAAAAATAATCGAGTTGGTTTTTTTCGGATTATTTTTCTCGACACATGACTTTATAACTCGAATGAAATCATGTATGTATATTATATCTAATATGTTATCTCAAAGAAAATTCAAATTTTGCTTATCTTAAGAAAGTTTACGTGTTAAACTAGAATTAAGTATACTTTTACTAATCAAATTTTCATGTATTCGTAATTAATAAAGTATAAAAATATTGTTTAATTTAATTGATATAACAAAGGAGATTTATTATTATCTAGCCTCTATTAAGAGGGGAGATTAAAATAGTAGTCGAACTATCAATTTATTTTAAAAGATAGCTAACATTGATTAAAGTCTCAAAAATACCATTCTCTCCCACACTCAAACACCACACCCAAACACTACACCACAATCTTCCTCTCCGATCCACCGGATCTTCGCCAAAGACTCATCGTCGCCGGCGACGAAGAAAGAGCTTCGGACTCGATCGCCACCGTCTCGTGTCCCTTCCGGAGAAGCTCGCACCGGTTCTCCTCATCGGTGGTTTTGAGGTTGATTCCGACGTGGTTGTCGTTCGGGTCGCTAGGTTTCGGGTTAAATCGCATGTTGAACTCGAGGGCGGCGAAGGCGGGGTCTGCGCACGCGGCAGTGGAGGTGCGATTTCATATTCTAGGGTTTTTCGTTCGACAGTTAATCGGATTAATCGTCACATTTAATGATTAACTGTTTATCACAGTTAATCTGATCAACTGTTGCGAACTTCTTCCGAAAACGATTTCGAACATCGGCGAGTCTCACGGTTGCGCCGATCCGACCGTTCGAAACTCGCAAGTTCAGTTCTGCATATTAACTGTGATAGTTAATCGGATTAACTGTAGAAGTTAATTCGATTAATTGTGACGATCCTCCTCCGGAAACGATCTCGAACATCAGCGAGTCATGCAGCTGCACAAATCCGACCGTTTGAAGGTAGGGTTGAGATTTCGCCGTTTGAAACTTTGATGAAATCTTGGATTCCGGCGCCGGAGACGGCGGAGATGAAAGTTAATAAAATCTATTGTTGTTCTTGTTACAGTTAATAAGATTTCCTGTTGTTTTTGTTACGGGTGATGAGATTTACTATTTTCTTGTTATGGTTAATATTATTTACTCTGACAGTTAATAATAACAACCCTTAAGGGTATTATTGGAATATTGGAATGTTATTATAACAAGTTGGCTACTACCTAAATATGTTAATAGATAGGCTATAATTTTAAAAGAAAAATTAGTCGAACTAAGCCACTTCAAACGTTGCAATTGTGATCTAGCCCACGTTTCGCACTAGTTTCAAATCTAGCCCAAAAAGATGACGTGTCTAAATTATAGGAATGGTAGTTACTAGTTACCAATATAACCTTGACTTGATTTTGTGAAAAACCGTTAGCCCACGTTTTGAAAAAATATCGGCAGATTTTTTTTTTAATTTTTTGTCACGTTATTTCGGAAATTTTAATTTGTAGCTTTTTATTTAATTAATGCACATATTTAAATCTAATTAGTTGACTTTCCTATTTTGCGGGCTAGTTTAATGGGAAAGAAAACAATATTACTCGTGATATTTTTTTAGGCTCTGCAAGATGAAATTCGAATTCCCAGTTTTTAGGGATTATATTTTATTATGTTTTAATGTTAAATTTGGAAATATATCGCTCATTTAATCACGATATCAATTTGTTACGTACTCGTTAATTTTTGTTTATTTTGAACTAATCTGCAAATTAACATAAATAAACTGCAACTGAGATAATTTTTAGAAATAAACCAATTCAAATGAGATTCAAATAAAGAAGAGAGAGACTATTATGTATGCATTTAATGACACACGTACCTATTAATTATTCAACAACTTTCAATATTATTTTGGAAACAATTTTTTTCCTTTTAAAAATCAATACCGAATATTTGTTCCTTCAATTATTTACATTGACGAATTCAATCCCCTTCCTTTTATATTTACAATCACCTAATTAACAATTCTGAAATAAAATTACTTAATTTAAATAGTCAAACGTGGGTTAGTGTTTTATAAACGTCTTTTAAATAATAGGGGTAAATTATGTATTTTATGTTCGTTTATTATGGTAAATGAGTAGATTGCAAAATTAACCAAACGTGGGCTAGAAAGCAAAAACCATGTTTCATAATAGTTGCGTTGCCAGTTTACCCATTTTAAAATAGGGGGCTGTTTGGACTAGATATCTAGTCCGCCCATATATTTTTGTAAATAATAGTTCATATAAATCTTTGTAATATAAAAAAGGATTTTTTTTTTTTGTATGAAATAGCCATTTCAAACTTAATGTTTAACAAAATAGCCGATGTTTCATAAGTTAGTGCATTCTAGCCATTTATACTGCTTAAAGACTAATATGAATACTTAATGTGTGAGTGAACCCGTTTTTTCAGGATTTCAAAATAATTAATTTAGGTGTCAAAAATTGTAATCCACTATTTTTAATGCACTTACATGATTAAGAAATTTTAAACGTGCCTTGAAATTTTTTAATCCTCCAACAGGCAACAAAATGTTTGAAGCTAGTCATCTGCAACGAGAATGCAATGAAGTGTCAAAATTTTTAATCATGTTCTAAAAAATTTTAAGTGATATGGTTATTTTTGTATTTTATTGGGCTTTTTGCATGTCCTCGGTTTAGCTTTCAATAATGGGGATTGAATAATCATATATAAATTCTATCGACCAATGATTGGCGAACAAAGAATCACACACTATTGAGCGCGAAAACAAGTCGACTCAACTAGATGATCAAGACTAACAGACATGACACAAAATAAAGATGATGGTCACTTACCTACAACATCCACCTCCAACAAAAAATCGAGACTTTGAATAAATTTTTTTTAATTATTAAAAAAAAATCATACATTTTATTTTCTTTCCTTTATTTCTTACATACTTTATCGTAGTATTTTGTGGTTGTGTTGTTAAATCTAAGAAAACAAGTCTTTTATTTATTTATTTATGAATATGAGATTTGGTTTTTATTTACAAGAAGTTACTGTGTTGTGAAAGTATTTCAGAATCCAAATATGAGATGTTGGATGCTTTAAAACATATGTATTTAAGTTTATTTAAATGTATACGTATTAAACTGGATTATTGTATATAAGTATGTTTCATTTGTTATGTTACTTTTCGGCTTCTATGATTATTTTTTCCTCATATGAATTAACTGGGTGTTTTTATTTTTTTTCTACACGATTTGAAGGTCTTGTTCCTAATGTGTTTTACTCTTCATTGTTTGGAATCCAGGGGCTGTGAAAATGATAATGGAATTGCGCTTGATTTTTTTTTTTTTTTTTTGGTTAAGTTCCATTTGCTTGTATAGGAAGTGGAATGAATGATTTCTAATGGTCTTACATTATCATTTTTTAGATCTTTTTTAGATGGTTGTTTCAATATCACATTTGCTTGCATTTTTTATTTCATTTTATTATTTTTATATTTAGTTAGGGGTTGGTACCTGGTCGACCACCAGTCACCCGGAGACCGTGGGTCCTGCCGAGGGGTGTGAGCCCATCTGGGCCGGGCCCATGTGCTTTTCAACGAGCCGTCGTGACGTTGCGGAGGTCTGGAACGGACCAATGACATTTCGGATAATTAAGAATATTGTTCGTTTTTCCACCATTCTAGGATATCCAATTCGTCTGGATTTTCTGTATAAAATTCAGTTTCCAAATATTTCACGAGCTCAGAAGATGATGTTTGAGAATATTATGATGACGAATGATGTCTCGTATGAATTAAGTTCCATGACACGTTGGTAGAGTTTGATGAAGAGAGAGAGAGAGAGAGAGAGAGAGAGAGAGAGAGAGAGAGAGAGAGAGAGAGAGAACTTTGTTGTTGTTGTGTCGTTGATCTCTATATGTGCCAAATTTTTCACTGTACAACACAAATTTGTTAGTCTCGGCTCTTGCTTTTTCAATTGTAATCTCGGCTCAACATTCAAATTTGTGGCAATACCTTTTATTAAACCATCAATACCAACTAATTGACATATAGGATCTAATAAAGTTGCAATGGCATAAAAAGTGGTACTCTTTCCAAATAGTTTTTAAATTTATTTTCCATAGGTAAAATAATTGCCTTATATAGATCGTATTGTCTATAAGTAGCAAAAGCGTCACAAACTCTAACATATTCCCGGATCTAAACTAACAAGAAATTCACAAAATAATTCGGATTCATTAAAAAAAAACTTAGAAAACATGAGCACAAACTCTAACATATTCCCGGATCTAAATGAAAATTGAAAATAATTCATAAGAAATTCGGGATAAAACAATAATGGTTTTAAAATATGATTTTAGCCATAATCATCACAAACTAACAATAATTTCAAAAATTAATTCAGATTAATGAAAAAAAATTTAGAAAACATGAACACAAACTCTAATATGTTCCAGGATGTATAAGAAAATTGAAAATAATTCATAAGAAATTTGGAATAAAGCAATAATCAAATTTAAAATATATGATTTTAATCATAATCATTTCAAATTAACAAAAAATCCACAAAATAATTCGGACTAATAAAAAAAAATAGAAGACATGAACACAAACTTAAAATCAACACTATATTCATGTTCACAACTACCAATTTATACTTAATCTTCAAGAAATAACAAGAAATTAAAAAAAAAACTCAAAATCATAAAAAAAAACGTCGGGATCCAGTACAATACCAGTAGCCACGAGTGCTTTCTGGTGGGATGGAGAGAAATTATGCATTCGAAGCGACGGAAAGTTGACGGGAACCTCGGAAAGTGGCGGAATCGCATGAGTTTTGGTCTGGTTCGCGACGAAAAATTCTAGGGTATCTTCCCAACGTTTTTGACAAAAATGGCCTGGTTTCCAGTTTTATAGCCCGGTTTTTTTATATATAAAAAAACACTGAACCGGACCGGGAAGTGTGAACCGAATTTCGGTCTAGTTCTCGGTCTGGATTACTCGAAATCCTTGGAAACTTCCGGTTTCGTTCATTCCGGTGCAGGAGTTTTGAAAAAAAACGAGAACCGGACTGGTTCTTGTCCGTTTCCCCGGAATTTAACGCCCTGGACAATATTATAATGTATATATTTAGCAGTTTTTATGTGATATACATGGAGAACTTCAAGATATACAGAGAAAAGAATAATCATGGGCCTCAAATAGGCTTGTGCTTGGGCCGTGCCGGTTCTGTGCTTTTCGAAGACTTCGGACTGGGCTCGAATTTTCGGCCTTAAACCAAGGTCTGAACCAAGACGAATTTTAGAACCGGGCCGGCCCAACTCTTTTTTAATCTGGATCGGGCCGGCCCAAAACCAGATAAAATTAGGGTTGGGCCATGCGACATGACCCAATCAACAACTTTAGATGAAATAGACCGTACGGCGTTATGGCTCCTAGCAAATTGTAAATTCAATTATTTTATTTATTTTAGATATGGTTAGAGAGTGGCCTAGCGCCATTCTGATCCTAAGTTTCTTATGATCCTTCTACATGGCTTCCTTCAAGAAGCTCTCTCTCTCTCTCTCTCTCTCTCTCTCTCTCTCTCTCTCTCTCTCCCAATAAAAGGCTTCTTTTTTTTTCTTTTTTTCTTTTTCTTTACAAAGGCATCATGTGGTCATAATTAATAAGTATTATACATAAACAAATAGTCAATTAAAGTCATCAAATTCTTAATGTCCAAAATATCAACTATAATTGTTCGATCTTTACTAGTTTTATGATATGATGGTCCAATCAATCTATAGACTGAATATATAATTAACTTTGATGGTATAACTTTAAGATATTATTCTTATAAATCTGAGCTATTATATGTTAACGAATACAAGTAAGGACCAATCAACCGTCCATAATAAAAATAAAAAGATGCACTTTATACTACCGTTAAAAAAAAAAAAAAAAAAAAAAACACGGCATGGCGAGTCGTCTTTCTCGCTCTAATATAGCGAAAGAAACTCGTAGCGTGCATATAGCATTGGAAAGAATATATTCTCTTCTTCAAAGTAATCCAGTTCTTATTTCCAAAAAAATGGAAATCACCTACCGAATATATCCATCGCCGAACAAACATATATATATATATATATATATATATATATATATATATATATTTATATTATATTACAATTCTCCTCTGTAATAGATTCGCTTTTACATTGGTATTTAAAGCCATGCACAACGCAAGCCTTAATTAAGCCTTGTAGTGTGATTAACACAGTGAGAGAGAATGAGTCCCGCGGCGATGGAACGTTACCGGGTGGGTTACGCATTAGAAGCGGAGAAAGCGAAGAGGTTCGTAGTGGCGTCGCTGGTGGAGCAAGCGGAGGAGAAAGGACTGGATCTGGTCCCGATAGACCCGACCAAGCCTCTCTCGGAGCAGGGCCCCTTCCACTGCATCATCCACAAGCTGTACGGCCCCGAGTGGGACCGGCAGCTGCTCCTCTTCCCCGGCCCAGTGGTGGACCCACCGCCAAACATCGACCTCCTCCACAGCCGCAACACCATGCTCGACGCCGTCTCTCGCCTCCAAATCCCCTTCCACGTGGCGGCCCCCCACCAACTAGTCATCCACCCCGACTCCGACTCCGACTCCGACTCCGCTCTCGGGATCAAGTTCCCGGCCATAGCCAAGCCGCTCATGGCCAACGGCGCCGCCGGCTCACACGACATGGCGCTTCTCCTCAGCCACGACGCGGTCCGCCGCCTCCAGACCGGCGGCCCGGCCATGATCCTCCAGGAATTCATCAACCACGGCGGGGTCCTCTTCAAGGTCTACGTGGCCGGACGCCACGTCAGCTGCGTCCGGCGTGCCTCGCTTCCCGACGTGACTGAGGACCGCCTGAACGGGGATGGAGATGACTCGGTGCTGCCCTTCTCGAGGATATCCGATTCTGACAGTGCCGCTGCTGACGATGGGCTTCCCGAGGGTCTGGCGGAGCAGCTCGCGGCAGCGCTGGGGAAGGAGCTGGGGCTCCGTCTCTTCAACTTCGATGTCATCAAGAGCAGCGGCGAAGATGACAAGTATTACGTTGTTGACATCAATTACTTTCCCGGCTACCATAAGATGCCGGACTTCGAGCGCGTCTTCACTGATTTCCTCTTGGATGTCGTCCGTGAAAACGCCAACAATAACTGAGACATGAGAGTTTGCCACTCATTATACAACCATGACTATGGACGTACTTAACGTTTACAATATCAACCTATTGGTTGGCGTGTATGAATTTCACTTTTTGTTCTCCCGTCATCCTTGTGTTCTATGCATTTAATATCTTTCATGTACATGTGTGAGGTCATATTAAAAAAAATACAAGTGACGCTTTAAAGTGTATTCTTCTACACGTTGTTATTAGGGCATTGTAGTTTAATAACCAACAAAAATATTCATGTTTTGGAAATAATCAACGTTTGCATACTTTTAGAAAAATATCCAAACAGCCTACGTGGCATAAATAATAACTAATAAAAATGACTTTTATGATCTTAGTTTTTTAAATTTGTTACTTTCTCTTTCCTGATTTTGAATTCGTCACTTTCCCTCTCTTGCTTTCTTTTCTACATTTTTTTTATAAAAACTTCAAAAATCCATATTTATCTCATATGAATTCGAAATTGAGTGATTTCATATCCTACGGATTCGTGGCGTCGAGATCTTCAAAAATAGATCCACTGTGTTTGGTGAAAAATCATGTTTAATGCATTATGTTTACGTGTGTTTGTAATGACTTTTTCAGAAATATTTAATAAATCTCCATTTATTTCTAGATGATTTCCGAAAATTTTCAGTTATTTCCATATCTAAGTAAGTAACGTGATTTTTCTACATCTATGGCATTAAAAATTATTTTTCATCCAACACAATTGGCCTATTTTTGAAGATCTCAGTGCCACAAATCCGTAGGATTTGGAATCACTCAATTTCGACTTCATATGAGATATATATGGATTTTTGAAGTTTTCATAAAAAAAAAATGTTTGAAAAAAAAATATGGGAAAGAAAATGACGAATTCAAAAAAAAAAAAAAAAGAGAGAAAGTGACAAATCTAGAAAAGAAAAAAAACTGCTAAATTGATTTAAGTATACTTTTGGAATTTTAACCTATTAGTGCAATTGACACCTTATACATATGACTATTTTTTCTTAACTTTTTAAACATTGGCTAAATCTCAAACATTAAGATTAAAATGGCTTAGTTAGTTACAAATTTCTTGTTATTAAGCGAGAAACCTTTTCGACAAGTTTTTTTTCAATTCACTTTGGAATATTTCGTAAAATACTAAGATACCTTCACTTTTTTCTTGAAAAGATAAGAATATGTTTTTAACTATATTAGCTAACTTTAACTTTAATAGCCAGCGTATGAAAGAAAGAAGAATAAAGTCAAAATGCGAATGGGATGTGGTTTTATAAAATAATCAACGAGGGTAGTTGGGGAAATAAAAAATTATCTACACCAAACAGAGAAAAGAAAATATATAATCCTTTTATCAACAGATAACAAAACTAATGTTCAAAATACCCATACCAAAAATTAGATAGATTTTAGTGATATATTGACCACCAATGGATAAGACGAGTAAGCCATAATAATAATTTTAATATCGCTACCAATTTATACCGATTTAAAATTATTGGTATACCGAAAATTTCGACAATTTTCATATAAAATAACATATATAAAAATTAAAAATGTATATACATATATATCATAAATATCTCCATTTTTTTAATTCTTAAAAGTAAAAATAAAAAATTAATTCCATATATATATATATATTTATTTTCGAATTTATATTTATTAACTCAATGTTATTTTTGCAAACTAAAAAACTTATATCACTACTGCTCTCTCTTTCATATAAACACACGTATCTCTTTTTTTTTTTTTTTTTTCACGGGTCCGTATTTCTATCAAATCTAAAGAATTGTATACTGACTTCTTTTGACCCTTGTCCCAATTTTGTTTTTTTACGTAAGCCTGTGTCAACTAGGACATATCGTCTCATTTCCCCTTTTCTTTTGTGTGAAACGTAGGCGCGAAATAAAACAATAAGTTAATACATTCTAAATTCAAAAACGCTAGCCTGCAACATAGTTTCGATGGCTTTCGAGCATTCCAAGACGCCGGAGAGTCACGGAAGTAGAAAACGTCGGTACGTGATGCATAACTAGTAAAATTTTTTTTAAAAAAACTACCAATATTTATCGGTAATTAGGGTATTGTGGTGATTTTTATACCGAGCCTCCCTAATCTCCGATATACCGAGCTATTTTAAACCATGAGCAGAACCATTGTAAACAACATATTTAATACAAGGGTGACAGTAAAGACATGGACAATGCCATTTTCAATATATTAACTTAATCGATTGTGATAGTAGGGGCTAACTTAATTGGTAAAGCACAGCTGCCTCTTAAATAAGGAAATGAATTCAAGTCACCGCGAAAGAAATTCGCTTAAGTAAAATAAAATCTTAAGAGATTGAAAATTTGACATCAATATTATTAAATCCATGCCAATTACCATAAATTAACCCAAAGCTAACATTTTACTAAATGGAGTTGAGAAAATTATTTTCTTGTAGAAGTATCCTAAACAATTCTTTCTTCATTTTTTTTTCATTTGTTTTCCTTTTTACGTCTCTCTCTCTCTCTCTCTCTCTCTCTCTCTCTCTCTCTCTCTCTCTCTCGATCTTGATCTCGACGCCCCACATAGTTATTGGGCAAATTTGAGGGGCGTCCAATAAGAGAGAGAGAGAGAGAGAGAGAGAGAGAGAGAGAGAGAGACACACACACACAGACGAGGTATTCGCCAAGATAAGGCTCATCTCACTCTACCTCGATCTTGACAAGGCCAACAATGATAGTGGATTTACGTAATAAAAATGCTATATAACAACTTTTTCGTTAATTATAAGTAAATAACCATGAAAATGTATGCAAGTATCCAAATTTATATGAAAGGTTCGACTTGTCCACAAGATAACACATCATTCGAATGACTATTTACCTATAATAGTGACTGAATTATTTAAAAGTTTGATTTTATAAATAAAAAGAAAGTATAGGGCAATTATTATAAACTAATTATATGATTATTAGATTTGAGTCCAAGTGTCTGAGCAGAAACACTCGAGGACAAAAAAGACTAAAAAAATGGTTAGCTCATAAGGTAAGAGCATAAACTAGCAAGCAAATTCAGGAATATTAATGTTATAATCGGAATTTGATATAACATTGAATAGAATCTGTTCGAGATGTGAAAATGTGAGGAACGAAGAAGAACATAAGTCAAGTTCTCAATATTGACTGGCGGAACCGAAAATGTCGGAAAATCACTTGATATAAAAAGACCAGCCAAATTAAAGCTAACAATGGTCATGTAAGCATCAATAACCATCGAGATAACCCAAGACCAGTTATCTAGACAGTTATACCACACGATCAGATCAATTATCAAATAACCGCTCGTGACGGGGAACTGATCAACCCATGTTCACACCTGACCTCTGCCTATAAAAAGTACATGACCTCATTAGAGAAGGCTGGACACTCATTTGGACAACATACACGCATGTTGCACAATATTTTTTAATCGTCATTTCTCCTTTAGTTTGGATTCCCTTGTATTTCTTTCACACTTCTTGTATTGAGATTTGTCTAATATAAAAATAATCCGATATTCACATCGGATCTGCTGAGCTTGTTCGGCATAGTAGCGTGATCGTCGAGACAATCGTTATATCTATTTTTATATCAATAATTAAAAAAGCTGGTAGTTGCATATAACTAGTCAAAAGCTAATAATAATATTGAGAATCTGATCAACCCACGAACTAAAAGAAATCACTGCCATTATAAAAGAGGAAAAAAAAAGCACTAAGGGGATGGTTGCATTTGCACAAACTCACTAGAATTCTCACCTGTCATCAACAACTCTCAAATTCTTTTTTTTTTCCCTCAAGAAGATAAATTAGTCTATGGAGAAACTTTGGTCTAAACTTTTCACCTAGTCAAGAAATTTGCTTAGCTGGATGGGTTTTTCTTTGTACAAATATTGTAAGCGTTAAGACAGTATTCAATAGTCCACTATTTTTTTTTAAATAATTAAAATTTTATTTTATTAAGAAAATAGCCACAAACTAAAATATATTCAATGAGCTATTTTAGTTAATTTAATTTGTTAAAATAGTCGAAATTAACCGTTTTCGTAACGTTTTCAATACTAGTTGTTGAACTTTTAATTTTCATAAATAATCATTTTCAATAACAGTTATCCAAATTTCAATAACAGTTAACCAGGTTTCAATAGTTGTTGACCAGATTTCAATAACATTAATAAGATTTTAATATATGTTAACTATATTTCAATAACTATTGACCAGATTTCAATAACTTTTAGCTATATTTCAATGATAGTTAACCAGATTTCAATAGTTGGTGATCAGATGTCAAAAATTGGTGATCAGATTTCAATAATTGTTTATATATTTTTGAAACATGAGAGTATTTTTTTTTCCGAAAAAAGAGAAATGGTTATTAGTGAAATATTTCGAAAACATTAGTGAAATATGAAAAGTGATGCATGTTTTAGGTTAGTTATGAAAATTTTCCATTTAATTTACTTCGGTTTGACGGCCTAATTTCTTAATAAAATTAAACTCTAATTTAAATCTTTAAAAAAAAGTTAAGGTATTGAATAATTGCAACAAATTCTTCATATTGTAAAGTATCAATAATCATATCATTAATATTTAAATGTCAGGTCTCTTTACTATTATTTCTCAAACATTAAACTGTCAACCCATAAATATGTTTTCTATTAACTCAAGTTTAGGAAAAAAATCAGTTCAAAAAAAAAAAAAAAGGAAAAAATTGCAAATACGAGTTTGGGTAATTAAACCATTTTTTTTTTTAAATCAAATCAGGAGTAATTGCAAAATCGATTTCGAATCTAAGAGTTTGACGTATAATGTCGTTTGAACTCTAATGTCGACTGATATTTTGTTGAAAAGAAGGACCTTAATGATCTTCGGTGAATAGCCAAAGACTTAACAACAAAATAAATAAATCATATTACTAGATTTCTACATTTTGTTATTTTGGTCTATTTAAAACCCATTATTTAATTATTTTGCTAGACATTTTTTTAAATTATTTTCGTTATTATTTATTATAATTTGCAAAATATTTCCAAACCGTGGAAGGTATAAACAGGCTATACACGCAGCATAGCCTACAAGAAAACTTGGGAAAGTTATAAGTTTTAACTTGGTGAACTTTTCTACACCAGCAATATAACAGTAGTAAGAGATACAAGTAAAAAGAATCACATATGCCTATAATTTGTATACCTAACATGTATGATATGGGAACCAAGAATTTAAACACAGGAATCTACAGATTAGTCTCCAAGTCTCGGGCCGATCCTGATGTCAACGCTGCTCGCATAAGATTTGCTCTAAGAAAATGGTTGGCTGTGTCATCATAGTGTCGCTAGCGAGGCAGTCTGGTTCGTACAGACACACGAGCAGTCGGGCTCACTCGCATTAGCCTTGAGAAGCCGCTTCTCGCGGTTGATCATCAATTTGATCAACGGCACCTTCTGCGCCACCTGGCGCCAGATCTCATTCACCGTGTCACTTCCGTACTCGAAATAACGCTTCACCTGCACCACGGAACCACGCAAATAAAAATAAAGATTTCAGCGTCGTCAATCGCACGGGAATTAAGAGCAAGCAAAAAGCAATGTCCAATCAACCGCTTTGAGCTCTCGCTGATATTCGAGGATTCTGTCGTCGGATATCCCTCTGAGCAGGGAGACCAGGTAACCGGGGCTGAGAGCCACGGAGGTGTCGACGAAGATTCCGATCTTCCTGTAGTCGATGAGGTCCTCGAAAGGCAGCTCGATGTCGTCGCTGATGATGACGGGCACGCAGAGGCTGACGATGGAGTCGAAGAGGCGGCAGGCGGAGGGCGTGTCGCCCGCCGGATTCAGGCAGAACTTGGACGTGTGCATTCCGTGGGTGGCGGCTCGCCGGCTCTCTCTCGACTGGACCCCGTGCTTCATCACCACCCCCGCTTCGCTCTCCAGCAATTCAAACAGCAAGTTTCGGATCTTACCTCCCTAAAACACATAACAAGACATCTCTGATCACCTTGGAGCTAAAGACTCTAGCAATTCAACCAATATCAAGATCCACGAAACTGACCTCCTTGCGAAAGCGGGCGCCCATGAAGAAGAGGAGGGTCGG
This sequence comes from Urtica dioica subsp. dioica, assembly GCF_054948205.1. Classification (NCBI taxonomy): domain Eukaryota; kingdom Viridiplantae; phylum Streptophyta; class Magnoliopsida; order Rosales; family Urticaceae; genus Urtica; species Urtica dioica. The sequence goes on along the minus strand of NC_142764.1, from coordinate 10,841,197 downwards.
GCGGGAGAGGAGTCCGACGTCCCCTTTGAAGGAGTTGATCCGATGCGAATACGGCAACACAACGTCTTTGACGAGCGAGCCCTGATCGGGTCTGAGCCTGCCGAAATCGGAGACGAGCAACACGGCGGTCTTGAGGCGATCCACGACCCGGAAGAGCGCGTTGGGGTCCGAGGCCACGATGACGTGGTCTCTCCCGTTGTTCCTCCGCCAATACTCGGAGCCGTGAAGCCAGCTGAGCAGCTCCTCCTGGGCCTCCTCGTCGCTGTACTCCGACGCTCGGCCGCCGGGGGTGACGATGAGGCTGAGGGAGGAGAAGAAGGGGACGTAGAAGAGGTCGGCCTCGTCCGGGTCGGAGACGCGGACCACCGGCGAACCGGACCGGTCCGGTTCGGGTCGGAGAGAGAGGTCCTTGAAGAGGTGCCACTCGGCCATGTGCTGGTGGCCGGGGTAGGAGACTTTGGTGACGTCATCGGGGGGCGGCGAGCGGCGGTCGGCGTTGTGGGCTCGGGCGAGGGAGTGGTGGCGGATCACTCCGAAGGTGAAGCGGGTCGGGAGGTCGTAGAGGTAGATCTTGACTACTGCGGCGGCGGAAGGAGGAGAGAGGGCGATTCGGAAGGGGATGGGATCGGAAGAGGAGGGAGATGGGTCCAGCTTCGACGAGTGGAAGACGATGAACACGCCGTAGAGAACCAGTACAGTGCACACTGTGAACACCGATTTCTTCGCCACGTTGCTCGCTTTTCGTGCCATTGCTTCTCCTCTTCTTCTTCTCCCTTGCTTCTCTACACCTCTGATCTGATTCGAAACCTCATTTCCTTCGATGCTTTATTATTATTATTCTTTTATTATGTATTAGTGCCAACCCTCATTTTCAATTGAGAATCAGATAATGTATTTCAGCCTCATTCTTTTTTTATTGGATTGGCACGTGTGACCGAATTTTTTTTTTTTTTTTTTTTTTTTTAAATTTTGTTTTACAATGATTTCAATAGTGGTGTTCATCAGAACGGTGAAACGAAAAAATTTTCATACTTAATCCAAAGATGTGTTTCGAGAAGTACATCTCAAACATCACACATTCAATTTTTCGGTCCACCGATCCTGCACATATACAAATCCTAAAAGTGTGAATGAATATCTCAATGATTACTAAGGGAGAAGTACGCGACTTTTATAATAATCAACAACTGTGAAAGTCAATGTGATTTTCTACATTGGATCTCTTCTCATACACGCGAATAGAATCAGTGTAGAAGGTTCTCAACGAATCATTCTGGCATTTCAAAAATTTGCCAAAAATACAGTGTAAGATATGAGTTTTTAAGCATCTCGTTCTTTGCACCTTATGAAGAGCAATTGAAGTTCCTCTTGGAAAAAGTCTTCAATTATTGTAAATAAATAATTCTCGAATGCGAGAATGGTCCAAAGATGAAAATTAAAATTATTTAAGGTCAAAGAAAGTCTTGGAATAGTATCGAGAAAGTCTCGGGTTTATTATTTAATGAACAAAGGATTTTCATTTAATTCTCGATAATTTAAAAGCGAAAATAAATTTTAAAAGATCTTAAATATATTTTAATGAATGAGACAATTATTTAATTAATTTTCCGGTCATATGTTTCATCTCCCAGGATAAGAATAAAAGGAAAATGACTTATTTGCAACAAAGAAAAGAAAGAAAGATTATTTGTGGAGGAAATTAGAAAAGGAAAAAACAAGGAGGGATTTAGTTGCAAATAGGGAAGGACTTGCATAAGCAAATAATGAAGTATTATGTGGCAGATTTCGAAAATCCTCTCAGCCTTATCCCTTGAGAATTACCAACTTAACTTAGCCCTTATCCTTTTCACTCGACAAAAATAAAACAACGAACATAATAGAAAAAAAAAAAAACAAAGAGGAATCATGAGGACAAAGTGAGTCGGTATTTCATTCAAGATAAGTCCAGAGATTGCTATAAGGTTTAGCAGCAAGCGAGAAAGAGCTTACATGGACTAAATTTTAAGCTAAACTAACCCTTTTGTCCATAAGAGAAGGACTCGGGATTTGAAATCTTGAAGTTGTATAATAGTCAACGTTTGATTTATTATAATTTATTAGCCATCTCCAATTAACAGCAAAAATCTGACACTTTTGCCCAATACGAGTTTTCTTCCCAAAATTGATTCAATTACTTTTTATTAAATTAATAACAATTAGTTAAATTTGCAAAAATCTAGAAAACAATCCTATAAACATGCAACCAAATCAAAACACATTTTTTCTGTAAAAAAAAATCTCTAGTTCAACATCAATAAAGGAAAAAAAAAAAAAAAACTCGCTCCCCTTTCATCTCCAAATATGTCAAACACCACCTCCATTACTTTTCCACCGGCCTTTGTCGCTGTGATCACACTGTCTCCAAAATCCACGAGCTTAAGGAGGGTCTAGGGCTTATATTTTTCTCGTGGACGCCCGCTAGGGTTTCAATGAAGTTAGAACGCCCAAAGCTTTCAGAGAAAGAAGGCGGTCCGGTCCGCCTGGGCCACGTTGTGTAGGAACGGGAGGATCTCGACGGCACCAGGAGTGGATGGTGGGGACTACGAGTTAAAGAAAAAGGCTGATTATGGAAATAAAATAAAGACAAATTTGTTGCCACTAGCCAATCGCCTATCTTTTTATTTAAGATTCTAGCCAAAGTTTCATTTTATTATTTAAATAGTCCACTAGACCGTAGTAAATTAAATTAATTATTTTATGTCATGCCCCAAAAACGAGACGTAATCTAAACGAAGATAAGCGCTATTAAATAGACTTTATTAAACACTAAACGAGTAACTAAACATCCCGCAGTGCATACTCAGTTATTCACTTTACAGATCCAAAGATAAACAAAACAGAACGTGAAGATATAAACAAACTTTTATAAGCAAAAGCTTATATACAGACCTGCTAGACAACCAAACCGAAACTTCAAAAAACTTGACGACGCTAAACTTCGAGGTCGTCCTAACCCTTCTTTTCGTTTCCTGATTATAAGAAAAATTTGAGGAAAATAGGGGTAAGCCTGAGGCCCAGTAGGTACTACAGTAATGGGTTGAGTAAAAAGATTTTCGAAAATAATCCTTTACTTTATGATAATAATATTCTTGTCACGTGTAAATCACCATACACGTACAAGTATAACTTGCAGTAAAATAAATTGCAGAAATGTAAATGACAGAAATTTAAATGTGTCTCTAGATACATCTAAACGTGTACTATCTTCTGAGCCGCCCTGCCAACTTAACCCGTGGCAGTCCTCAGATCAGAGCAATGTGCATTCTCTGCTGTGTGAATCCGGCTTATCCAGGATATATGAAATGTTTTCTTTCGTAAATACATGATATATGTATAATATCGAAAATATTCTCAATTTCATAATCGGATATTCCGAGTTGAAGTTCTGCCACATTTTATAAAAACGGTTTTGGGTTTCGTGGCACGTTCGCAACCATTTTCATTTAGAAAATAATATATACTTGAGGCCAAACAATAAAATCAGGAGAGAAGGGTTATATTAGCCTACCTTGAGATTATGTTCTATGTCGCACGTCCACGAGAAGTTCACTCGCTTTGTGAACCTAAACGTTCACTAATATCGAGAATCCAGACGTTCACTTACACCGTGAACCCTCTAAACGACTTTTAATCTCGAGCCCTATCACGACGAATCAAACCAACTCTGAATCAAAATTCTACGAGTAATTCACAATACTCATACTCAAACGTACGATTTAAATCGTAGGACTAAAGACATATCTAACTATAAAAATATAAAACTCGCATTCTTTGAACGAGTCTAATTTCATTTCCATAATGAAATCTAAAAATTAACAACCTCGACGATATTCAAGAGTAATCAAGCCTCGACTCAAATTCTTTGGGTCAAAAATCATCAAATCCATAAATTAGCTTTTATTTTAAAACTTAACTTATGGAATAAATTCTTCATATTCTAGTTGGTATTTTGACGATGATTTTTATTTATTTTTAACTTACATTTACTATAGAACTTTAGTCGATATGTTTTAACGAATTCAAGTTCAAGAACTTTGTCTTGAGGTTTATATATTATTTCACAAAAACATACTAAACAGGTTAAAAAAAAAATAAAAATCATCCCTCAAACCCACACCTTTTGGACTGTCAATATCCCGAGTTTAATTTATCTAAAACATCATCAAGTTATCCATTTATAGTGTGGAGACTGCGATGCTTGTATTACAGGAATTTATCTTAGATTTTATTCATTTCCATTAAAAGAAAGCTGCATTAAAGAAGGTCCCCGGTTAGCACTAATATTTTTTTTCCTTTTCTGGGAGCCAAGGGCTTTTGTGCATTTCGCTCTCTCCCAAATATTTTCCGCTACGCACCATCAAGTATTAGTATATTATTTAAACATTGTTTGAGTGTCGAATTCCGAGCTATTATCATAAAAATGAGAAAACGAATCACAGATGAAATAATTACAGGACAATTCAGCTGACACTCTATAACATAGAAAAATTAACTGAAGGACATTTCAACTTCAATGACATTGTTTTACAAAATAAATGCACGAATTACAACTTGATAAAGTTATGGCCGTACGAAAATGAACCGAAAATCAAATAAAATTGATAAATAAATCAATAAAAAAAAAAAGGGCATCATATAACGAAAATCCTTATTCGGATAATCAATTCAACTTAAAAAATTGGCCGGATTTTGATTTCAATTTTAGCGAAATTGGATATTAAATATTTACTAAATTATTTTTTACTAAAAAAATAAAAAATAAATAATCGCTCTAAGATTGTATTGTAAGAACTTATTACACATACTAAAAGTGTTTAGAAACCATACGCACATGTAAAAACGGAAGTGAAAAAGATCGAGTTACCTCCAACCATTGTTGTGTTTTTCGGCGAGTTTCGGACTCGGATTCCGGCGAGATATTTCGAGATTTTTCTAAGCTCTCACTCTCACTGTTAGTGAAAAATCGGGTTGGTATCAGACACGAACAATCACTCTGACACCAGGGGTTGTTGATTATTCACCTTATCATAATAACCGTGCGGAAAAATAATTAATTACGCTATCTTAAGCTAATCAATTTAATGGTTATAAAAACAAGATCTAGTTTTATTTAATTAATTTAACCATGAGATAATATGTGTCAAGCAACCAATATAAAGAGACGAGTTATTAGAAAGCTTACGGGTTTCTCCTTAAGCTTTCTGAATCAGGATCTCATCGAGCTCCTCGTCTTCTTCTCGTCTCGTCTCAGCCTCCCAACATCGTCTTCTATGATCAGCCCTCCAGGATGTCTCTGAAACTCTCGGGATCTCCTTTGTTTCGCCTTGATGACATCTTAGTCTTACGAAACGTAATCTCCGACGAACAAGAATATAGTGTAGGCACACTCTGAATCTCACTACGACTCTTATTTATGATTTCAGATCGTACCATGTCTATGAGAATAGAATCACGGAATTCCGAGGGAGAGGGAGAGAGAGTGAGAGCATTTTGTCCACACTATGTGTGATTGGCGAAATTTTTACCTCTGCAAAAGTGTATATTTTGCTTCCTCTTAAACCTCTATTTATAGTGGTAGAAATGAGATATTCTAGGAAGATTCTATAGATATTTAATTCTCCTTTATTCTTTCCTATTTTGTAGTTAAACATGAGCCATTGGATATTGACTACAAATCTTACTTTTTCTCTCATCCATCAGATCAGAATCTATGATATTATGTTTCCTTATTTTTCTTCTATATTTAAGGAATCTAGATATTTGAGAATAATGAGGATAATATCTTATTTCCTTATTTAATTGAGAGAATATATCTACCATTATTATTCTCCTGCTAGATATTAGGAAATTAATTATGAGAGAGAATAAATGACAATATATTATTCCCTTATTTAATGGAGAGATAATATCTCTACCATTATTATTCTCTCTATTATTTAATTAGTTACCCCTAATCTAGCAACTAATTAAGGAGAGAATATTGAGTAATTAATACTCTAATGTAGGCACCCCAATATAATGCTATTGGGCCTAGGAATTTCGAATTTTACAGTGTCCAGGAGGCCCAACTTAAAATTCAATTAATTATTTACTTGATCTAACAATAATTAATTCCACAATAAATATTCACCTTCAGCAATTCCAGGTCAATTTTTACTTGATCCAACAATAACTAATTCCAATTCAACTCGTATCGAGAAAGGTCAATTTTTCCGTTATACCTTTCTTGATACATATATACCTTAAGCATCGTTGCTTCCCAAGCGAAATATTCTTCCTAACGTACAAACTTCGGAAGTTCCGACAATCTATCGGTTCTGGAATCAATCCTTAGGTGAGTGAACATTGACCTTCTTTCAGGAAGGCTGGATTCCGTATCTGTCAACCACTTCCCACTCGAATCATGTTCCGAAACTCCCACCACATAAGCTATGATTAGCACGACAGAAGCCTTTTAGCAAATGAGTCAAAGAGCGCGGTAACATGATCCAGTGTCCATGATCACTTCCTGATTTAGATCAAGTCTTACTGTGACCATCATAGCGACCTCGGTTAGTGTGACGTAACGGTACTTAAACGACACATCTACAACCAAAGGATGTCCGGGTCATGCACTTACCACGAGTGCAGAATGCTAGCATGTCGTGATCAACCTTCACTAATGTTTCACATATATGACTTTAGATACACCTATCCATGCGTGTATCAATCATCGACCATGTTTTAGCTCACCGCCTAAACTTAGGTGCCCAGCACGTGACTCAGTTTAACACGGAGGCTACGGATGATAGTTGCTATTTAATCTGATATCCAGAGCTCAACTCACTAATCATATGATGCTAATAAAGTAAACCATTATTCTATTTAGTAATCATTTATGATTTATTCATTATCTCTTGTGGGCAAGAATTCCTAACAATGGTGCTGGTTTTCTGAATGTGTGAGTGAGCTTAGGGATCCCAAAACGTTTGTATTTATAGCCCCATAATCATCAACGAGAAATATCACAATCTCACTATTGTAGGTACTTACTTGATTTGGTCATTAATGTGAGTACGATTTTGGCAATTAATTATGTGAGTTAAATTTGATCTAAAATCTTTTGCTTAATGTGTTAGGAATATTGCCCACTAGAAGATGATGATTACTAAAAAAGATAAGAAGTTACTTTATTAGCATCATATGATTAGTGGGTTGAGGTCTGATAATATTCAGAATCAATAACAACTATCATCCATAGTCTCCGTATCAAACTGAATCGCATGCTGGACATCCGAGATCAGGCGTGAACGAAAACCTAGTCGATGACTGATATGTGCCTGGAAAGCATTATCTAAAGTCATATATGTGGAACACAAGTGAAGGTTGATCACTTAGTGGGATCATTATGCACTTGTGGTAAGTGTACAACCCGGACAGACCTTGCATGTAGATGTGTCGTTTAATGACCGTTACGACACACTAGCCAGAGTCACAAATGATGGTCACAGTGACATTTGATCTTAATCCTGAAGTGATCATGGACTTCTAGTTCGTGTTACCGAGTTCTTTGATTCATCACGTTAAAGGCCAATGAAGGTTGAATAAATGGATGTTTTGGGAACTCGGGACATGATTGTAGAAGAAAGTGTTTTACAGATACGGAACCCAGCCTTCCTGAAAGAATGTTAATGTTCTCTCACCTAAGGTTGAATAAATGGATGTTGTGCACCCTTCCAAAGTCGGCTTACGTTCGGTTGAATCTTTCGATGGGGAAGCAATGATGCTTAGGGCTTATATGTAACGAGAAATGTATAACGGAACAAATTGACCTATCTCGATACGGGTAGAACCTGGAGGGTCATGATCACGCACTGACTATATCAGTGGACACTCATCACGATGAGTAAATATAATTCTAGTATTAAAGGAGAGTGCAGTCTTAGCTTACGCGGTGGAGTATTGACTAAGATTAGACAAATCGATCGAAAAAGAGAAATGACAACTTCGTCTTTTTTGATCGGATTTGTTAAGCTTCTACTACTAGGTTCATCATCCCCGATTCGGCTTCGATATAGGCGGATAAGAACGTTAATATAATATTATGTATTATTATTATTATAATCTCACTTGCTGTAATAATGATTGACAACATTAATTCCATAAAGGGTATTTTGGGAATTAAATAAATATTTATAGTAAAGTCGTTTATTTATTGCTAGATCAAGTAAATAAACTTATTATTTATTGTTGGACAAGTAAATAAGTGTTTAATGGGCTTAAATCTATTGGGCCTTGAAAAACAAAAAATCGCCTACCCCTATGGTGTTGGACATTTTTTTTGCACTAGTGTGATAACCAGTATTTTTCCGTTTTTCTATTCCTAAAATATATGAGAATAAATATGAGATATATTTTCCTATATTCTCTCCTAATATTTAGGCTAAATATTATGAGGATATTTAGGAGAATATCTATGAGAATATAATTTCCTAGATTTTCTCAACAGAAAATATTTTATACTGTTGTATAAAATAAAATCCTAGATAATATGATTCACTTGTTGAGATCCAATGGTTGAGATTTAATCCACTAGTATGAGCACAATAAAAGGAAATAATATCTTTTAGAATATTCTGGAATATTCTATAAAGATACCTTTTAAACTGCTATAAATAAAGGACTGATGTGAAGCAAAATTTAACAGAAAATCCAAGGAATTTCGTGGCCTCTATCCCATGAGTGTGCCGACCTAATTCCTCTACTCTTTCCCTTCGGAATTTTCAATTTCATTCTTAGAAATAAGAGAGAACGATCGGAAACACCCCGTTTCCAGATCTAGTGAGATATATCGAAGCCCACTCTTTTGTCTTATCTTCCTCGAAGATTACGTTTCGGAAGACTTTGGTGTCATTACATATCGAGTCCTTGAAGGAGGAGTTCCAGATCTAATCGTGTGGAGGCTTGTACGTTCAAGACGAAGACGGATTGTGAAAGCTTTCGGTTCGTGAGCCAAAAACTGTAAGTTTTCTTAAACTCGTCTTTTATGTGATATGGTTGCTTGATGAAGTTTCTTATGATTAATTAATTAAGTAATCTAGATCTTGTTTAATAACCATATTAATAATTAGCTCTTGTTCGCGTAATTATTCTTTTTCGCATTTAATTGGTTATTTAAGATGCATTAATCACGAACAAGTGGTATCATAGTTAGTTGATTAGTTAATTAATCGATTCGTCCTAGTAATTAATTTTAATATGATTTTTATAAATTTATATTATGATATGTTATTCATTCAATTCAGTATGATATGATATGTGAATTGTGATTCGTGGTTGATCTAGATTTTTTATTCTCGCTTTTCTAGAATTGTTGTTGGTCTAACATTCTCGCCGATACATTATCCTAATTTTGTTCCGGATTGTAATCTCTAATAAAAAATATAGGTCCATGAGCGAAAGCTCCTGTCATGATGAATCCTGCAATGTATTGGTGATGAGTATATAAAGCGCACAACTTGGGGTTTTTTGATGCATACAATTATTTTTGTTGGAACGTTGATATGTAACTAAAGGAATACTTAATGTATTTTTATTGCCCGACAAAATAATCTTGCCAAAACCCGAAATTCAAAGGGTATAGGATTTTTGTAATTTTATTTAAACTACTTGCTCTAATCCGATCGTCGTGAAATTTGGAGGGCTAACTACCCACTTCAAGATGAGATGACGGTCCGACGCACAGCCCCATCGGAGTTCTAGAGATTCACCTTTGACGAAGAAGAAAAATTTTGTGACATACTTGTCATAAAATTCCGCCTACCACTTGGATAGGAGTCTCGGATTTTTTGCCCCCTTGGCTCTTGATCCGAGCTAACTTGTTGAACCTTAACTTGGCAAGTGGGCTCAAGGATTTGACCGGGTCAAAGCCCGTTAGCCCGGTTGTGACCAAAACGCCCAAACCAATTTTTATAAATTTTTTTTTAATTTTTTGATGTTTTATTTAAATTAATTAAATGGGCTGGGCCCTAATAAATTTTATTTAAAACATGAAAAATAAATGATCAAGGACATCGATTTATTTTTGAAAGGCTAATTATATTGGGTCTCAATCATTAAATTATTTTTTGACAACTATTGAAAAATAATAATCTTTGACATTGATTTATTTTTCACTTGAGACATAGAATGTGCTCAGCAAGAATCCATGAACTAATGTGATCGAGTTCATCAAGTTAGATTTATAAGAATCAATTAGGATACGATCAATCCGAATCAAAACCATATATGCTTTGTCATGCTTGTTTAATTAGTTGCTTTGCCATGTATGATATATCTTGAAAACTTTTTTTTTTGTGGGTTATCATGGGTTTTCATTTATTATATGTAACTTATCTAATATGATTATGATAGTTTTTAATAAATGAGTTGAACGGATCAAAGAAGCTTTGTCACCAAGCCGATAAGAGGCTAAGCTTGGGGGTTAATAAAAGACAATGTCTTCCCTCCTCGCTGGAAACTTTTTCTGTGAAAGAATGCTATTAGGATAATCAAGACTAGATGTCACGATACTCCTAATGACTAAGCTATATCGAAACTGAATTGTTTTTAAGGGTAGTTTAGAAACACTCGAGTTTTTAATATGATTAGATAATTCAAGTGCATCACCTAGATTAAATTTAATGCTAGGAGATAAAAAAATAATAATACCGAAAGTATATTGAGTCGTAGACCTCCAACATTGCCACAACATCGTGAGGATAAAAGATCCCTGCTTGATCGGCGGTCTTTTAGACATGGTTATCTGCTCCTAAGGACAGGTTTTTCTGATTCCAATAACAAGGTTGTGTCTCTGGCTAAGTTAGTGCGTTCGGGTGATACTCTTTCTGCTAAAATGTTGGGTTGACTCATGCGTGATACCCCTACGGTGTTGGACGTTTTTTTTGCACTGGTGTGGTAACCAGTATTTTTTATGTTTTTCTATTCCTAAAATATAGGAGAATAAATAGCAGCTATATTTTCCTATAGATATTTAGGAGAATATCTACGAGAATATAATTTCCTAGATTTTCTCAACAGAAAATATTTTATACTGTTGTATAAAATAAAATCCTAGATATTGATATGATGGATGAGAGAAAAAATAGGATTCACTTGTTGAGATCCAATGACTGAGATTTAATCCACTAGTGTGAACACAATAAAAGAAAATAATATCTTTTAGAATACTCTGGAATATTCTATAAAGATACCTTTTAAACTGCTATAAATAGAGGGTTGATGTGAAACAAAATTTAATAGAATTGCTAAGGAATTTCGTGGCCTCTCTCCCATGAGTGTGCCGATCTAATTCCTCTACTCCTTCCCCTCGGAATTGCTTCAATTTCCTTCTTAGAATAAGAGAGAAAGATCGGAAACACCCCGTTTCCAGATCTAGTGAGATATAAAGAAGCCTACTCTTTTGTCTTATCTTCCTCGGAGATTACGTTTCGGAAGACTTTGGTGTCATCACGTATCGAGTCCTTAAAAGAGGAGTTCCAGATCTGATCGTGTGGAGGCTTATATGTTCATGACGAAGACGGATTGTGAAAGCTTTCGGTTCGTGAGCCAAAAACTGTAAGTTTTCTTAAACTGGTCTTTTATCTGATATGGTTGCTCGATGAAGTTTCTTATGATTAATTAATTAAGTAATCTAGATCTTGTTTAATAACCATGTTAATAATTAGCTCTTGTTATAGCGTAATTATTCTTTTCCGCATTTAATTGGTTATTTAAGATGCATTAATCACCAACATAATGGACCATATTATTGGAGAGATTATTTCTGTTGATATCATAATTAATATGGAAATATTCTTACATTCTCCATATGAGCGAGTATTATATTTCATGTATTACAATATATCAAGTCTCTTAACTAATAACTCTTTTATTCTTTAGTGAATAAATCATATGTTTATCAGGTCTATTTAAACGATATTTCTCGATAAATTACAGTGAATGTGCACAACCATATGAGAAAATATCAAACTGAATAAGGGTGTTTATTAGAAATAAAGGTGTTGTACAACGAAAGATTACATCATGAAACCAAGTCTCATGCTTTCTACATGATCCTTAAATTTCTTGGTGGCATGCCTTTAGTTAAAGGATTGGCAATCATCAAATCAGTGTTAATGTGTTGGATGGCCACTTTATCATCTTTAACGCGTTCTCTTCTAATTAGATACTTGATGTCGATATGCTTGCTTCGACTTCCGCTTTTATTATTCTTAGCCCTAACAACATCAGCTGGATTGTCACAGTACAACTTTAGTGACCTAGAAATACATTCGACAACTCTAAGCCGATATATGAAACTGTTCAACCAAACACCATGTGATGTAGCTTTAAAACATGATACAAGTTCATCCTCCATAGTGGAAGTAGCAGTCAATTTCTGCTTTGTTCCTCTCCAAAACATGACTCCTGTAGCTAGAATAAAAACATATTTTCAAATGGATTTGTTAGAATTCATCTATCAAACGAAGTTAGCGTCAGAGTAGCCAACTACCTCCAATTCATCGTTCCGTCGGAACATAAGCATATAATTATATGGTATCGCATAACCTTCTTTGCAGCTTTCCAGTGGTCAAGACCTGAGTTACTTTGTTATTTGCTCAATACTACAAACATACGCAATTCCAGGTCTGGTATAAACATGAGGATACATAAGGCTTCCTACAGTGGAAGTATATGTAATATCCTTCATTTGTTCTCGTTCAAGGTCATTCTTTGGACATTGATCCAAGCTAAAATCATCAGCCTTCACTATATGTGCTATACTTCGTAAACAATCTTTCATCCGAAATTTCTCTCTAGAACTTTGTTGATATAGGTCTCTTGAGACAAAAAAAATTGTCTCGTGATCTTTCCCTATGGATCTTAATGCCAATGACATAAGATGACTCACCCATATCTTTTATATCAGAGTTCTTTGAAAGAAATTGTTTCACCTCATACAGTATTCTGTTATCATTAGTCGCTAGCAAAAGATCATCCACATATAAAACAATGAAATATATCCTACCCCCACTAATGTTTTTGTATATATATTGCTCCATGACATTATCTTAAAAGCCGAATGAAGTGATGACATCATGAAACTTTAAATACCATTGACTGGAGGCTTGTTTCAAATCGTAAATGGATTTATTAAGCCTGCGAAATAAATGCTCACCATCACTAGAGGAGAATCCTTTAGGTTGTTTCATGTAAATCTCTTCCTCCAGATCTCCGTTAAGGAAGGTCGTTTTCACATCCATTTGTTGTAACTCAAAATCAAAGTGAGCTACTAACACCATAATCGTGCTAAAAGAATCTTTCTTTGAAACAGGAGAAAATGTATATGTGTAATCGATTCCTTTTCTTTGCCTTATGTCTCTCGATGTGGCCTTGTGATTCTTTCTTTGTTTTAAAGACTCATCTGCATCCAATGGCTTTTACTCCATCAAGCAACTCGACGAGATCTCAGATTTGATTAGTTTGAATAGAGTTCATCTCCTCAATCATGGCTTGTGCCATAAGTTAGATTATTTAGAACTTACATCTTGTGAAAATGTTTTAGGATCATTGGCTCCAATGTTGCAGTCCATTTCTTACAAATACACTTCATAATCACTAGGGATTGCTGATTTTATAACTATAATAGATCTTCTTAATGTTGCTTCATCATTCTCTTGAGAATCTTGCAGTTCAATCAGTTGTTCAACATGACCTTGATCATCAAATATTGGTGATATTCCACTAAAATCCCAAGACTGAACCTCTCAAAGTTATCATAATAATATTTATTACTCAATCTTTTAAATAAAGTTTCCATTGATATAACCAGTACGTATAGCCTATCCTATAGGTTCAGCTCGCGACATGAAATGGTCATATATACCGTTATACCCTCGAGTCACATATGAGCCCTGAGTTCCATCGACTCCCAAGGAAAAATTCATGTGTCACTTATAGTGCAAAGGTGCGCGCAATTTAACGGTTTCAGAATCGACCATCAAGTGAGTGAACATTAACTCTACTTATTAAGAGATAGATTCCACTTTTATGTTTCTTTTCCATCACTTATTATACCCCGATCTCCCGAAACATAAGTATATAAGCATCTTCTGTAGCTGTGAACAAATAAATCAAAGAGCCGAAACCTATTCCAACAAAAAGGACAACCAAAACAAAACGAGCACATAAGCACAAATAGACCACAATCAGCCGAAACAAAAAACAAAGGGGTTTCATTCTCAAATTTGATAAAACATAGTATTTGGCCGAGTCCATAACACACACACACAAGCATAGCTTATATTCAGTCGGACCACCACGTGACAAGATAATAATAATAAGAATCCAAGAAAGTCTCAAACAACCAGATTCAAATCGAGACAATAATCAGCAAAACCAAATAGTCAGCCATCAAGAGACAGAATCACAAGCCAAAGCCAAACTCAAATAACACCATACAATTCTCGGCCAAACAACTCTCATAAACAAAACTCGTCGAATCTCAAATCATCATTGAAATAAACCCGAGCTAGAAAACAGGTTCCAAGTCTCAAAGCCGAGACCAAAAATTGAAACCCTATCTCTTATCCTTTTTCCAGATTCGGACTCAAACCAGCACAAATCAAAAAGCCGACAAAAAATTCCATTTCAATATTGAACGAAGAATCAAGCCATCACAGTGTTGTCAATGGTGCCCACAAGAAGAGTTGTAATCTTTATATTGTACATTTGATGTAATAAAGTCTCATGAAGACTCTTGCTTGTAATTGCTTATTCATTAATAAAAAGTTGAAACGTTCATTCAATCTTCCTTGTTTGAAGCTTTATGATAAAACCTTAGTCTTTAGTCCATAAACAAACTAAACAACTTACGAAGAGACAAATGTAGATTTGCATGAACAAACTCTTCGTAGTTTGCTTAAAACGATATATTCGCAATCTAAGGGTCAAAGGACTATTGACCTCAGTACGATTGTTAGAAGAATCTATGATGTCTGGTTATGAGGCATTGAGAGTTGGAGACTCTATAGTTCTTCTAGGTATCTTCCGAAGGTGCTGAATTGACCAGTGCACTTCTAGAGACAAGATAAGAACAAACCATTTAACCTCTTATGTCTCGAAGTCACTACGTATGAATTGCATCGTGCTTACCTTAATCCTGAAATGAGACATGTCATTTCACACCTTAGTATTCTCATTTGAGAAAGTCAGAGTTCGGACTCACTATGTGATTCCGAACAAGGCCTATTGGTGAAGTACTAAGTTGTGAGAATGTCATGAGTAACTTTGTGAAGTTCTCATAGATATGGAATTCATGTACAAGATTGCTGAAATGCAATGTATATCACCTCATGCTTTGTTCCTTGGAGTGTGAATAAATGAACTGGCCAGTGTCCAAATTGAGTCTTGACTCTTTTGGATGAAACAATGTGACTTGTTAGCTCCTCGTCAATACATTGTTTCTAACTTATTCACAAGCGACAAAGGAGTTGAGGAAATAACAGCTAGAAGGGTAAAATGGTAATATTGTAAATCCCGACTAGCTGATGATATCCATGAAGGTTAAACACTGATAATATTCTGTGGATCCGCTCATTACAATTAGGTTGAATTCTTGAGTAGAAAATAAATTCATTTGAACCGAGAGATTTTCAGTGTCAACTCTTTAGTGGAGTCAGTTGACATTAAGCTAAACTTGGAAAAGGTTTGTGAACTTTTGAGTCCAAGTATTTTAGCTCAAGCCTTGTTCATTTGGATCCATGAGGTCACTGTCACGAATCACATCGATTAGGAATAGTTAAACTGGAAGCTAAGTCAAAATAAGAACGAAAATTGTCAAAAGGGTATCTTTGTCTTTTGAGACATAGGATGAAATGAATGTCAATAAATTTTTTGACATGGTCATTTGATGACAAGTAACACTCGGCCATAATATGATTAATTGGGCCTTGTGGATTAATTTCATTTCATAAGAATTTTATTGAAAATTCTTAATGGGCTTTTTTCATGTTGTCATGAACAAAATGGAAAAGCTTCTAGAAGCCCTTTCTAGATGGTATAGGCGCCCAACATACCCAAAGAAAGAGAGAATATTTTGTGCATGAATGTATCAAGATACTTGCCAAAAGAAAAAGAGGAAACAAATTTCCCCTAAGAGGAAACAAGGTGGGCGCCCAAATAAGGTCAAGGGAGAAGCAAAATAAAAGAGGAAACAAATCCAAGGACTTTCTTGGCAAGCCTTGGGCGTGTACCTCATGAAAGAAAAGAGGAAATTGGCTCATGAATATGTGATATTCTATAGAAGAGGAAACTACCTTATTGAAGGTGAGATCTCTCCTATAAATAGGAGCCTCATTCTTCACATTTCATTCATCCAAGTTTTAGAGATTTGAGAGCTTCTCTCTCTAGAACTTTGGCCGCCCCTCTCCTCTCTCTCTCTAGTCAATTTCGTTTTATTGTTTTGGCACCTAGGTCCTCATTTGACCTAGAGTTTAGCTCTGCGACTTCAAGACTCGTTCTTAAGTCGTAGTGTTTAAAAGTGCCCACTCACTGATTCCTTTTATTTCGAGTGATTTAGTGATAGAAACCATTGTGGTTGCTCGAGTTGCCGAGGAAAGAAAGAGAGACGTGCTGCGAGGAGACGAGCGTTGCAAACTTTCCAAAAGCTTCTCAAAGTTCAAGCTTCAAGAAAGGTTAGTAAACTTCTTAGCTCATAATAGTTTTTATTTACATGTGCTTGCTCTTTGTCTAGGTTAGTAAAAACCGTTTTACTTGAAAAGAAAATTTTTAAAATTCCGCCGCTTTGCGAAGCGTTAAACTTTTTCTTAAACCCTAGATCGTTTCCAACACACAGAGTATGAATTCATAATCAAACACTGAATCAATTACGTGAATTTGTTGGTGATTATTGCACCTTGATAACCATATTAGTTACGGAATTAATCAATTACTCTAACAAGAGCTAATTAATATTATGGTTATCTAACTAGAGATGTACTTATTAATTATTCATGAAAGTGATGTCAAGCAACCAATAAGAGCAAGGTTTGAAGATTTAGAGAGACTCACATGCTTTGGATCAGCTACGAAATCTTCAAGCTTTCACTCCTCCGTCTTCAGTCTTATAAAGACTATCTTCAAGCTTTAGCTCCTCATCAATCTAGACTCGACAATGATGACACCGTAGGCTTCCGAGATGTAACCTCCGAGGCGAATAAGAAAGATGAGTGGACACAATCTTTATCTCACTACGATCTAGAATGAGGTGTTTAGATCGCACCGTGTTTATGGGATTGGAATCACGGAGTTCCAATAGGGGGAGAGAGAGGTCGGCCAACAAAGAGAGAGAGAGAGAGAGAGAGAGAGAGAGAGAGAGAGAGAGAGAGAGAGAGAGAGAGAGAGAAAGAGAGCTCTTGGTCGAATTTTTCTAATCCAAATCACTTGTTTTTTGCCTTCTCATGACCCCTATTGATAGTAGTGGAAATGATATATTCTTGGTAGTTTCTGAAATATATTATTTTATTTTATTGTGTTCACACTAGTGAACCAAAACTTATCCATTAGATCTCATCTCATGAATCATACTTTTCTCTTAGCCATCAGATCAATATCTATGAGATTTTTTTTTGTTTGAATAGAGAATATTTAATTATGAGATAATAAAGGAAATATCTTATTTCCTTTTAAATATTATTCTCTCATAATATTCATGAGAGAGAATAAAAGACTATATCTTATTTCCTATTAAATATTATTCTCTCATAATATTCATGAGAGAGAATAAAGGACAGTATCTTATTTTATTTTAAATATTATTCTCTCCTAATATTCATGAGAAAGAATAAATGACAATATATTATTTCCTTTTAAATATTTTTCTTATTTTCTCCTTTATTTAATCAAATAAAGAGAAAATATTGCTAAGTACCAATATTATGATGGACGAATTTTAAAGATTTGTCCACCTCATTTTGTGCAAGGCCCAGTTGCTTAAAACTCAATTAATTATTTATTTACTTAGTCCAACAATAAACAAATAAGTAATTGATTAATTATTTACTTGATCAAACAATAAATAATTAATACTACAATAAATAATTATATAATTATGCATTTCCCCATATTTCAGAGTTAATGTTGTCGATGACAATTACAACTTGTGAGATTATAATAATGAAACATTATTATTCGAAAGTTCTTATCCGCCTTTATTAGAGCCGAATCGGGGACTATGGACCTAGTATTCGAAGCTTAACAAATCTGATGAAAAGACGAAAAAGTCTTTTCTCTTTTCCACATCGATTTGTATAATCTTGGTCAGACTCCACCTTGCAAGCCAAGACTGAATCCTCCTTGGTACTAGAATTACATTTACTCATCATGACGAGTGTCCACTGATATAGTCAGCTCGTGATCATGATCCTCCAGGTTCATCCCGTATTGAGAAAAGTCAATTACTCTGTTATAATCTTCTTGACACCTATAAGCCCTAAGAATTGTTGCTTCTCTAGCGAAAGATTCTTCCAAACGTACAAACTTCGGAAGTGCGCGCAAGATATCGATTCTGGAATAAACCCTTAGGTGAGAGAACATTTACCTTATTTCAGGAAGGCTGGATTCCATATCTGTAAATCACTTCCCACTAGAACCATGTTATGAAACCCCAAGACATAAGCTGTGATTAGCATGATAGTGGCTTTTTAGCGAATGAGTCAAAGAGTACGGTAACATGATCCAGTGTCCATGATCACTTCAGGATTTAGATCAAATCTCACTGTGATCATCATTAGCGACCTCGATTAGTGTGTCGTAACGGTCCTTAAACGACACATCTACAACCAAGACCTGTCTAGGCCGTACACTTACCACAAGCGTAGAATGCTCCCACTAAGTGATCAACCTTCACTTGTGTTCCACATATATGATTCCAGATTCAGCTACCCAAGCTTGAATCAATCATCGACCAGTTTTAGTTCACAGCTCAAGCTCAGATGTCGTGCATGTGACTCAGTTCGATATGGACACTATGAGTTGATAAATTTTTTATAAATCTTAATATATCGGTTAGTGTGTCATAATGGAGACTATCGATTAGTGTGTCGTAACGGTCCTTAAACGATATATCTACAACCAAGACATGTTCGGGCCGTACACTTACCACAAGCGTAGAATGCTTCCACTAAGTGATCAACCTTCACTTGTGTTCCACATATATGATTTCAGATTCAGCTACCCAAGCTTGAATCAATCATCGACCAGTTTTAGTTCATCGCTCAAGCTCAGATGTCGTGCATGTGACTCAGTTCGATATGGAGACTATGTGTTGAATGTTTGATAAATCTTAATATATACAAGAAATAACGCTTTTGATTCGAATAAATTATGAATGACAAAACTTTATTTTATTAAAAATTAAACGAGAATTTACAAAAGCATCTAGAATTTACCATCCAAAATTCGGATTAAAGAAAACAAAATTCGGAGTTAAACTAATCTCATAATTGAACCCGAAATTCAAGCCCCAAAATTCACATACAACACGGAACAAAATCAGAAGACGAAAAGCCCCCATTCCAAATGAAGAATTCTAATTCTCAGATTTAAAATTAGGGAAAAAATCCAATTACTCACCTCATTTTGTGAGATAGAAATTTCGGGTCGAGATTCTCTTCTTCTTCTCCGTCCAAACGTTCGCCGAAACCCTAGGATCCATGGCCGAGAAGGAAAAGGAGGTTAAGGCTTAAACCCCTAGAAATTCCTCTAAGAAATTTCGGTGAAAAGAACAGGAAATAGTTTGAATCTTTACCTTGAATAGTTCTCCGGTGCTCTCTCCTTCTTCCCGGTCGATTTATTTGCTCTGGGTTTGCGATCTTCTCTTGGTTCGGGTGTATTTTTACTCGTGTGGTCTGGTGCTTAGGTCGCGCGAGAAGATGGGTATTGTGGCTAAGTAGGTCGCGTGACAGAGGTGGGTCGGTGGCTGGGTTGATGGTTGTTCGCGATCTTTGATTGGGTTGTACGAGAGTTTGCGTTCTTTGTTTTTTCTTTGGTGGTTTTGGTCGAGCAGAAGAACGAAGAAGATGAAGTGATGAGAGAAAGAGATTCATCTTTTATATGAACCCTATATAATTAAAATTGCTAACTTAATCCTCCTACTTGCCATACTTACACAATGATCCCGTGCTCCAATTTTATCTCAAATGGTGTATTGAAAAACTGAAAGTAAAGCGGAAGTCTTTTATTTTCGAAAACGGCAACCATAACCCAACCCTCTCGCTATCGCCGCCGCTGATTCACCCTCCCCATGTGTTCATATGTTGTTTACCTACAACACAGACGTATATACATAGAGTGAACTAACGCTCAGCGAGAATAACTATAACTCACAAAACATAAGTAATAAAATAAAATGCATGAACCGGTTATAAGTATTTTAAATTCAACCGTGACATGAGATACCCTCTAAAAAGTCTATCGTATTTTAATCCAGGGGTCCCCTAGAGTGGCCGTACCGATTTCAGTGTACACTTCGGAAACGAACCATGGGGATGCAACTTCCCATAGAACGCGCCGTCACACACAAAAACATATGTGGAACTCTCGATGTGAGCCCGTAATTCGGATCGAGAAATTCCTCTAATTACCTCCGTAGTTCGAGACGGTACGACTCTCTTGCTTACTTATCTTATTATTTGTATTCTTTACGTTAAAAGCATGAATGACATACAATATAAACATACATAATAACATACATAGAAGTAAAAGACGTGATATAGCTATTCTAATTTATAGTGTACTTAAAAACTCACGTATCGTCATATCATATCATATCAACATATTCCAAACAATCACACATCAAAACACATAACACGCAAATAATTCATATTACATAACATTCAATTTCTTTTTGAACTAATCCGTATTGCAATGAGATTATTCTCACATTCGCTTCGGAAAAAAAACGACCATTGGTCGAGGACGACTCGAGAAAACTAGACGGGTCGGAAAAGCTACGCAGCTCAGAACCTAATCGATAAAAAAATATTATTAAGCTTGTATTTAAGAAGTTCTAAAGACAACTCAGGTTCCGGAAATTTCTAAATTTCGGCAGAAGGTGTAAAATTACGAAAATACCCTTAGAGTCGAGAAAATTAAAATTTTGAAAAATAAATCTATAAAATTACTCTAAAAGAAAAATAATATTTGGAAAACTTCTTCAGAGGCACACACAAAATATGCCCATATTATTTAATAAGAAAATAAAGGTATAAGAAATCAATATTTAGTCTTTTTAAAAACAAACTGTTTTGGAACGATTGTGCGCAGTGTTTGGAATTTATTCCAAATATAATCTGTGTGCATCCGAAAATTCTAAAATTTGGACTAGATACCAAAAACATATAGAACTAGGTCCTGTACAACAATTAGGTCAAATTTTTTTTTTTAGATAAATAAACAAGACGTTTTGTTGTAAAAATAATTAGAGCGAAAACAAGTGTGCGCACTGATTGTAATAAATTCATAAAATATTATTTATAGCATGAAAATATTTTTCAATTACAGTTTTAAAAAGAAAACATATAAAAGTAGCATTTTAAAATAAAATCAACACAAAAACATAATTTTTGAATCCACATTAAACGTTTTAAAGTCTGAAAATCGGAAATTGGCCAGACCAACGAATCAGGTCTGCGCACGGATTTGAAAATAATCGGAAAATATTATGTATTTCATAAAATATTTTTTCGATTAAAGATTTAGATAGAAGACATTTAAATCTAGCCTTTACAAAAATAATCGATTAAAAAAATAAGTTTTGAAACTACGATAAGCGTTTATAATTATATGATTTGAACCGAGAATTTTCTCGTTCGTTTTCGATTTATTCAAATATATTTAAGCTCTCTCGGAAATAATTCTCACTCTTGAGAATTTATTTATTAAATTAATTTTTAGAATGTCACCTCGGAAAATAATTTATTATTCGAGACGAAATCGATAAATCCTTTACATGTTCTGAGATTTCTCATTATCTTAACATAATTAAATTAATTCCATAAGCTTGTTGGGCCATAAATCACTCAAGAATTTAGTTGTAACAACGGATGCTCGTTTATTAAATTTGAATTTACAAGTCGAGTGATACAAAAGATTATACTTTAAATAACCCTCTCTTAGATCCCCTTCGGTGTCACTCAACGAGCGAGGATCAATTTCTACAGACGAGGGAATTTCACATACCCGCCGAAGGAGAACGATTTCTCGATCATGGCGAGCCGCAATTTTATTCGTAGATGCCATTAAGTCCCTAAGAAGTTTACTCTTTCAGAAGAAAGGCTAGAAGGAGACAGAAATAGGAGAGACGCAGAGAGAAGATGAAAAAAAAACAAAATATAGTACCTAAATGAAATGACACCGGATGACGAACAATAAAAAAATATAAAATCAATTTTATACCACGAGCTTTCCAGAAATTTGAAGCTCCTTGAGTAAAGGAATCACGTGCAAACAGGCGGAACGACGTCAATGATTTGACATCCAGGTATTAGAAAGGAAAAATTAAAAATTAAGTAGCAAACGGAAATAATGATTTGCGATCTGCAAGCCAGTAAAATGGAGACACGTTGAAATTGCGTATGTGAACGCGAGAAATTGGAAAGACTCGAGAGATTAAATCACAATTAATCCAAATTTAAAACGAGAAAGAAAGACATATGATGAATCGACGGCGTGAAGATTAAGGGATTGTCTAGTTCGACTGCGAAATAATACTCGTCGAACTAGGGGCGGATTGTTGGTACCAGACTCCGTCATCAATATAAGCCCAATAAATAAGGCTCAATTGGGCCAGACCCGTTAAATAAAAGAGTGAAAGGATTTAGCTACTCCAGCTGGATGACAAGCAGGGTCGAAAAAAGTGTCGCGGAAAGCTCGACATCAAAGAGATTCGAGTCAACCCAATGAAGCCATGCTTGAATTATAAAACTGATGTATTTATTGTATCTTGGTACTAATTGCACTTGAATATTAACATTAATGTATGGATCCTATTAAATGATTTCAAACGTTATTATCTTGGATATGAATATGTAAGAAGGGGTAAAAAAAAGGAGGAGGTAATTCCGAAAAGATGATCAATACAATATTATTAGGAAATTTTCTCTTTCAAATTTTTTTGATTCAACTCGTTAAAAAAAAGCATTACATTCTCCTTTAGGAATATTTAACCTACTTCAAATCAATAAATCAAATATTATTCTAGTAATACTCGTGATTGTTGACTTTGGCATTTTCCGCGTCAAAAATTTGGCGCCGTCTGTGAGAAAAGAAGCAACTAAATCCTCCAACAAGCGGAAATCCGAGTTCTTCGTTCATTCAACATGGTGGAATCTTCAATCAGAGAAGCGACAGTGCCTCCAGATATTCAAGCCATTTTCGAAGCCATAATGACGAAGTTTTACGAGTCCAACAGTAACGTTTTCGAAGAACTACAAAGGATGCAGTCTCAGATGAAAGGATTAGCCTGTAAAATCAACCTCCGATCACTCGCTTGGAGTTCGGCGGGATTCCGTCGTCGACATCTTTATTAACAACAGAGGCCCACGAAAGACAATCCCTAGGATTCAACACTTCGGTCTTTATAGGAATTGGGCAGACACTGCCGACAACCGTAAGGCGAGGATCCGAATCTCAGCATATAATCCTTAACCCTAAAGATCAGACTTGACGTCATCGGTCAATAGTTTGGTATAAAAAACCGAAGAAACTGTGTTAAGAAAATAAAAGAAGTGTATTGTTCTTGGTACCAGACTCCGTCAGCAATATAAGCCCAACTGGGCTAGGCGCGTTAAATAAAAGAGCGAAAGGATTCAACTGCTCCAACTCGAGGACAAGAAGGGTAGAAAAGAGCGTCGCGAACAGCTCGATATCAAAGGAGATTCAAGTCAGCCCGTTGAAGTCAAGTTTGAATTATAAAACCGATGTATTTATTGTATCCTGATATTTATTGCACTTTAATATTAATGTTGACGTATGGATCTCATTAAATGAGTCAAAACATTAATATCTTAAGAAGAGAAAAGGAGGAGGTAATTCCGAATAAACGATTAATACAATATTATTAGCAAATTTTCTCTTTCGAAAATCTTTGATTCAACTCGTTAAAACATAAACTTTACATTCTCGTTTAGGAATATTTAACTCTCTATAAAGCAATAAACAAAATAATATTCTGGTAATATTCGTGATCGTTGACTTCTGCGTTTTCCACGTCAACCGTTTCTAGCAAAAATTAAAAAAAAATAAAAAAAGGGTTAATGAGGTGTCAAAATATCATTGGAGACAGGATAGGACAGTATTTGTGGACAGATCATCTAAGTTAATTTCAATCCATATTATAAAACGGTACACACAAGGGGAATATTTCTTCTCCTGTCGTATAACCTTCAAAAAGAGCTTAAAAGCCAGCAAAAGTTATATATATATATATATATATATATATATATGTGTGTGTGTGTGTGTGTGTGTGTGTGTTTGTACGGGTCCAGGTTCTTCTTTTATTTTCTTAGAATAGGCTTATATATATTTAGTATTAGCACGTCTCTACGATAAAATATGTAAAATATAGGCAACGGCTAGTTAGTCCTAATAATAGTACCAACAAAAACATGCAACATTTCATTTTAGAGAATAACACAATATACATGCCTGAGTATTTTTGTTTTCGCGAATCGAGTGAGTTAGATATAACGCTTTTTTTTTTCTTCTTCTCTCCATTTCCAAACTTTATCCGTTCTTTAAGCATATCATCGCTTTATCCCACCGATCCTTATCAACACGGAAAACTGAATACGATACCAGATGTATAATAGAAAACAAATACGTCAATTAACATGTCTGTTGGTGGCCAAACATTACATCCAAAATCATGTATCTCTGTGTTGTTATTTATATTAAATAGTTTGAAAAATCAAGTTTATAAACTAATTAGCAGCCAAATAATATATGTATCTATTGGCCAAAATCATCACAAGCTAGCTAAGATAAGGTTAATAGACACAAGGCTAGCTTTTGCTTATTTCTACATGGATTGTGGTCATTGTTAAACTACCCTGTTATGGAGATTTCTTAAAACGGAATAAGTATGGAAAAACCGAAAGAAAATGATAAATTTTGATATAACTAATCCAACACATCCCTTTTTAAATATCATTTTGGGAAGCTAACTGAATAGCCTAGATAAACTCATTCAGAGGAAAACTATAAGATAAAATCGCCATCCAAGTCTCCAATTTTAGCTATTTTGTTTTAACAAATTATGTCCATCTTAGGCAAACAATTTTGGGTGTGAAAGAGAAGATACTTTTCTGGCTACACCGCCCAAGGCATTCGAGGATAGAGAAGACGCACACATTATACACATATGAGGCATACGGTAAAAATTATAAATGGTAAATAACAATACGAATGCCGTGTACTCTTGATTTATATTGTCGTACTAAAATAAAATATGTTACCAACACAAAAAGTTACTACTTAATTTGTAAAAATGAAAAGCATGAAGGGGTTGAGGTTAAGAGAAAAATCTGCGATATAATATTCCCTCGGTTTGACCATGCAATATGTATATAATGATGTCACACCCTGCGAACTCATTACGATCGACTTATCTTTATAACTAATTATGATATCTATGATCAATTATAATATTTAACATTTATATGTAATAATAACTTAATTTACATGCATGCAAACATGGGAAAAAGCGACCAAAACGGACGGCAAGAGGAACACGTGAATATCGACGGGGAGTTCAATGACTAATTATTAGAAATGATAAACGAATCTATATACACACACATTACACATATCTAATAAAGTTATAATGAGCAAGAGTGGAACCAAACCCTTTCTTTTTCTTATTTCTTATATATATATTACTTTTGAGACAGAATATATATATATATATATTTTGTTAGTTTCTTAAGCCTTTGTATCCTCTTCTACACGTGGCATGCGCCTGGAGGTAGTGCAAGTGTTGCAGTTCAGTCGATGGATCTTCAGCAAGATTGCTTAGCTGGCAAGGCACCTTAGGCAGGTGTATATATAGGGTAGATTAGTTGGTTTTTCAGTAGCGTTGTAATCACGTTTGTACTCTTTACATTTCTGAAAAACACCGAGTGTCTTGAGAGAGAAAGTTCGGGTTAGAACTTAGATCGAGAAGGGTGTGTTGAGTGAATTGTATTTGAGTGAGAGTTGAGAGTTTTCTTCGTTGATAATTGATTGATCTTGATTGCTGGATGTAGGACTTAAGACCGAACCAGGGTAAAAGATTGTGTCTCTTTCTTTTCTTGCTCAAATTCACAAACATAGCTAGATCATAGAGGTTACTTGCATTGGAAGTTATCTCTCGAGAAGTAGAAATTCAAATTCAAAGGGGGGTTTTTACTTAACAATTGGTATCAGAGCCTGGCGCTTTGTTGGATTCAAGAATAGGAGTCAACAAGATTGAGGTGGCGCGATTCGATGGAAATGGCGATTTCTCGCTCTGACGCATGAGAATGCGAGTTGTTCTTGTACAGATGAAGGTCGCCAAAGCTCTTGGAGGAGAAAAGGAGTTATCGGCGTCTCTCACGGTAGCGGATAAATCAGATATCCTCAAGATCGCGTATAGCACCATTATCCTCCACCTCAGAGATAAGGTTCTACGCGAAGTGGCAAAAGAAAAATCTGCAGTGGCGATTTGGTCGAAGCTCGAATCCCTCTACATGAAAAAATCGCTCACCGACAAGATTCATCTCAAGGGAAAGCTGTACGGATTCAAGATTTCTAAAGATAAATCGATCTGAATTCATAATTGATCTGTTAAACATCGAGGTGAAGATCGACGACGAGGATCAAGCCGTGATGATCTTGAATGCCCTACCTAAATCTCACTCCGATTTTGTCGAGACAATGAAGTATGGACGCGAATCCCTTCAGGTAGTGCTCAAATCAAAGGAGTTGGACTCGAGATCGGAGAAGAAGACGATCGAAAAGACCTCAACATCCGTGGAGAATCCAACAAGAAGGCCTGGAAAAACAAGGGGAAAGACAAGCCAAAGCCTCAGAATGAAGAAGTTCAAGATTTCCCCTACAAGTGTTACCATTGCCACAAAGAAGGACACATAAAGAAGGACTGTCCAGACAAGGATAAGCAGTTCGATCGTCCAAACAAGAAAGGCAAAGCAGCCATTGCAGAAGAAGAATATGATAGTGCTGAAGCCCCTCAATGTGACTGATGAAAGGTCTGAAAAGGAATGGGTTTTGGATAGTGGCTACACCTACCACATGACTCCAAATGCAGGTTGGCTTGAAGACCTCAGCTATGGAGATTGTGGATATGTTCTTCTTGGCAATGACAATGCCTACCATGCAACTGGTAAATGTAACATCCATATCAAATCCTATGATGGCTCTATCAAGATTCTTAGGAATGTTAGGCTTGTTCATGATCTGAAAAGAAACCTGATATCCCTAGGAACTCTTGAAAAATCTGGCTATGACATTTCTTCTAGGAAAGGCTATCTTTATGTAACCAAAGGAAATAGAACTGTCTTGAAAGGATATAGGAAGAATGGTTTGTAATTTCTCATTGGAGAAATTGTCACATGAAATGCAGGTATCATATCAAGAGCTGACATGGCTAAAACCTGGCATTTGAGACTTGACCATCTCAGTGAAAAGGGAATGAATGAACTTGCCCAGCAAGGCCTGATTGACAAGACTCATATAGGCAAGCTTGACTTCTGTGAGACGTGTGTACTTGGAAAATCTTCTCGTTTAAGATTTCCAAGTGCAACACACAAAACTGAGTCAGTCTTGGAGTATGTGCACTCTGATCTTTGGGGGCCAGCTAGATTCTCATCTCATGGTCGAAATCGCTACTACATGTCCATCATAGATGACTACTCCAGAAGGGCATGGGTCTACCTAATCAAGCACAAGAATGAAGCCTATGAAACCTTCAGAAACTGGAAGTCACTAGTTGAAAATCAGACTGGCAAGAAGATCAAGAAACTCAGGACAGACAATGGCTTGGAATACTGCTCAGAAGTGTTCAATGAGATGTGCAAACAAGCAGGTATTCAAAGGCATCACACAGTTGTTCATACCCCTCAGCAAAATGGAGTTGCTGAGAGGTTCAATAGAACAGTGATGGAAATGGTGAGGTGCATGTTGCTCCATGCCAAACTATCACACTCATTTTGGGGTGAGGCAGTTCATACAGCCTGCTATCTCATCAATAGGTATCCCTCCACAGCTGTCAACCTCAAGACACCTATGCAAATGTGGTCAAGTCATAACACAGACTACACTAAGCTAAGGGTTTTTGGGTGCACAACCTATGTTCACATCAAGCAAGGGAAACTTGATCCACGTGCTTTGAAGTGTATTTTCATAGGTTATCCAGAAGGTGTTAAAGGCTACAAACTCTAGTGTCTAGAGCCTGGACAGAAGGAGTGCCTCATCAACAGAGATGTCAAGTTCAATGAACAAGACTTTCAAGGAAGAGCACAGACTGAAGATGATATGTCACCTTTGGAAGACCAAGCACATGATGGAGCTCGGGTGAAGGTGGAGCTATAACCAGAAACAGTCCAAGTCAACAGAGATATGCATGAAGCTCAAGACCACCATCATGAAGCTGAACAGAATCCTGATCAGAATGAGCCACCTCAAGATCAAGATGAAGAAGCGGATAATGGTGTCAGAGACCACAACCTGACAAGAGACAGGGAAAGATGAGTCTCCAAGCTCATGCAAAGATTTGGCTATGACCTCATAGCTTATGCATTTATGGCTGTATCAGAGACCCTTCACGAAGAGCCAAACACGTACAAGCAAGCCTACAAACACCAACATCACAAGCAATTGAGAGAGGCCATGTTGGAAGAGTTGAAATCTCTTAAAGACAACAAGACCTGGGCCATTCTTGACACACCACCAAATAAGAAGGTAGTAGGATCAAGATGGATTTTCAAGCTAAAGGAAGGGATTGAAGGAGTTGAACAACCAACGTTCAAGGCAAGACTCGTTGCAAAAGATTTTTCACAACAAGAAGGAATGATTACAATGAAATCTATTCACTTGTAGTAAAACATGGATCAATAAGAGCTATGCTTGCTCTAGTTGCTCACTTCAACTGGGAACTTGAACAAATGGATGTCAAAACAGCCTTCTTGTATGGAGACCTTGATGAGACTAAATACACATGGAGCAACCAGCGGAGTTTATTGTGGTAGGTGAAAATCAGTCTAAGGTTTGCTTACTCCACAAGTTTCTATATGGCTTGAAGCAATCTCCTAGACTCTGGTATTTCATGTTTGACTCTTTCATGATTAAGCATGGTTTTCATAAGAGTGAATATGACTGGTGTTTGTATTTCAAATATATAAGAAATTCACTTATGATATATTTATTACTCTATGTTGATGATATGTTGATAATTTGTCAAGATGCCTTTGAGATAGATAGGTTGAAATCATGGCTGAAGAATGAATTTCAAATGTAGGACTTAGGCCCTGCAAAGAAGATTCTTGGCATGGAAATTGTAAGATTCAGAAATAAGAAAAGTCTAAAGCTACATCAGAACCACTACATGATCAAGGTGCTTGAGAGGTTTGACATGGCTAATGCCAAACCGGTATCTACTCACATATCTTAGCATTTTAAACTTTCTATGTCACAATGCCATGATAGTGAGATTGATAAGACTGAAATGTCTAAAATTCCATATGCTAGTGCTGTAGGAAGTTTAATGTATGCTATGATATGTTCTAGGCCTGATCTTGCTTATGCTATAAGCCTTATTAGTCGATTCATGTCAAATCCAGGAAAAGAACGCTGGAATACTGTGAAATGGATTTTGAGATATGTTAAAGGGTCTTTAGACGTTGGTATTGTCTATGGTCCCTGTGAGACTAACACTGTGCAGTAAAGGGTTATGTGGATGCTGACTATGTTGGAAGCATAGATACAAGAAGATCCTTGACTGGATACATATTCGCAACTTGTGCAGGAGTTGTGAGCTGGATGTCAAACCTCCAATCCGTAGTCACATTGTCAACTATTGAGGCAGAGTACATTGTCATCACTTAAGCTGTTAAAGAGGCAATCTAGCTAAAGGGTCTTATGTCAGAGTTAGGCTTCAAACAGGAACAAGTGCAGATCATGAGTGACAGTCAAAGTACTCTACACCTCGCAAAGCACCAAGTCTTTCACGAGCGGTCAAAGCATATTGATGTCAGACTACATTTTGTAAGAGACATGGTAAGTGAAGGCACAGTGAAGATCGACAAGATTTCTACATTGGACAACCCTGTAGACATGTTGACAAAGCATGTACCGAGTAACAAGTTCAACCATTGCTTGGACTTGGTACATGTTAAGAGCAGCATGGTGGAGAGGCCTTAGGGCCAAAGGACAAGATCAATCAATTAAATGATGAGAAGAAGATTCTTGGCTTAGGTGGAGATTTGTTAGTTTGTTAATCTTCATATCCTCTTCTACACGTGGCCTGAGTCTGAAGGCAGTGCAGGTGTTGCAGTTCAATCGTTGGATCTAAAGCAAGATTGCTTAGCTGGCAAGGCACCTTATGCAGGCGTGTATATATAGGGTAGATTAGTTGGTTTTTCAGTAGTGTTGTAATCACATTTGTACTCTTTACATTTCAGAAATACACTGAGTGTCTTGAGAGAGAAGGTTCGGGTTAGAACTTAGATCAAGAAGGGTGTGTTGAGTGAATTGTATTTCGGTGAGAGTTGAGAGTTTTCTTCGTTGATAGTTGATCGATCTTCATTGCAGGATGTAGGTCTTAAGATCGAACCAGGGTAAAAGATTGTGTCTTTTTCTTTTCTTGCTCAAATTCACAAACGAAGCTAGATCATAGAGGTTGCTTGCATTGGAAGTTATCTCTCGAGAAGTAGAAATTCAAATTCAAAAAGGGGTTTTTACTTAACATATATATATATATATACACACGCGCGCGCATATACAAGCACATGCTCTAAACTTTAGGAAGACCGCTGATCTGTAGAGTAGAGATGTTATTCCTAGCTGGGATCAAATTTCGTTGATATAATATGTACAGAAAATTAGAAACACTAATATATAAATTCATGTTTAAATCCAAACCAATTCATGTCTCTACAATATTTTAAGGCATCACATATCGACATTGTTCATTCTTTCAATACCTCATTTATTGTTTTTCTCTTGATTAAACTTGCTTCAAATGTGATAATTATAGTAGTTATCTTATTTTTAAAATACAATATATCAATTTTCATTCTTGTTCTAATAATATATTTTTCTATTATAACAATATCTTAGTTTCCAATTTTTTTTTCTCGTATTAATCCTTGTTTTAAATACTTTTACCATATTCAAACTAAAAAAAATGTGATTTGAAATTGATAAGATAAAAAAAAGGCCAAAAGACAAAAAAAAAATGACTTTCACGTGGAAAAAAATAATTATTTTTTTAAATTTTTTTAGGATGATTTAAAGAAAAAAAAAATTAGGGCCCTTTTTTTCTTCTCGTCCAGGGCCCCCGATTTAGTTGAGCCGGCTCTGAATGTATCATACATTATGTATGAATACAGACCGTAATAGAATGCCATCTCTACGGGTAGAAATATGGTACTGAAAATGAAACAACAGGGTTAATTTGTAAACTCAATTGCTTGAGCAATATACGTCCAGTAGCGTACATAACATGTCAGTTAATTAGAATAACAACCCTACATAAGTTTAAGGATAAATTTCACTTTTGCCCCCTAAACTTGTTGACGAACCACAAACCTTATCCCAACTTACATTTTGTTACAACCGGTCACCATATAATTTTGAAACCCTTTCACGTCATGTCCTTCCGTCAAGTTGTGGTCGATTCTGTTACCATTTAGACCACGTGTGTCGCACGTGTGCCCATTTCAGAGGGCATTATCGTAAATGCTTCAGAGAATTGAAATCCTCTAAAAATGGGTCAGAGAAACGAAAACCCTAAATTGAAATTCTGATACTCATTCAAACTGAGCGATGACGAAGAAGAAAACACCTCCGGCAAAGAGAACACCGAAAACGCCAACGCCACCTAAGAAGAAAACACCGCCGAAGAATAAAACACCTCAGAAGAAAACCCCTGCGAAGAGACGTGGGAAAAAAACTCCGACGAAGAAGAAATGTTCGTCGACGGAACCTCCAGAGAATGTTGGAGACGGAATAAGAAGAACAACTCCAAACTATGGTGAGTAAGAGTATATATAGAAAAGTGTTAAAGTTTGTCTCTTTATTCTCGGGACCACATTGCACGTCTATCTTTTATTTTGATTTCTTGCTCGAATCACATGGGTAGGGACCACATCGTTGAATTTTCTGTTTGTTGGTTGGTGATACATATTTAATGGTGCATTGTTAAGTATTTTTATTGTCTTGATATCACAGTTTTTGTCTAAGCGTAGGGAACATATGGCCCAACATCGTCCTTTTTTACTATATATTCTATTTGTTTCAATAATGAATGAGTTTTTTGTGTTTCATGTTTTACAGCCCCTGGATCTGGTTTTTTTACCTACGTGGTTCACCATGGGGGTGAAATGAAGTTCAACAATCGCGGTTGGAGGTACGTAAATGGTACAATATCTCATGTAGACTACTGTGACATAGATAAAAGCTCTGTGGTTGAGTTGGATGGTATTCTGAAGACAGACCTGGGGTACCCGGTCGGGGCTGTTTACTATTTTAAGTGTCAAGATAGTGATGATGTAGGATATATTTTAGATGATGTCACTTTGTTGCAAAGGATTGGGGAAATACTTAAGACAAGTTTTGAAGTTGAAGTATGGTGTGGTCACCCGAGAATGCCTAGTCCTCTGTATCTTACGGGGGTAGATGAGCCTTGTGTTGCTGAGACTGGTCAGACTAGTGAGCCTTGTTTTGCTGAGAGTGGTCCAACTAGTGAGCCTTTAGTGGCTGAGAATGGTCCAACTAGTGAGCCTATAGTTGCTGAGACTAGTTATGTTAGTGAGCCTCGTGTTGCTGAGACTGGTTATGTTAGTGAGCCTCGTGTTGCTGAGGCTGGTACAGAACATGGAAAAGGGAGTGAACCAGGGGTTAGAGATGATGATGAGGATGATGCTCTGCCTGATGTTGAGGTTGATACTGAAGAGGTTGTTGCTGAGGTTGCTACTGAGGCTCCTAATGATAATCAAGAGTCTGATAGAGATGATGAAGATGAGTTGGAAGAAGAAAGCGGTTATGAGGCTAGTGCAGATGAGGTGGATGTGGATGGGGATGGTGTAGACGCAAGTTTACGTGGGGGAAAAGGTAAGCAAGTGGTAAGTGATAATGAGTTAGATGAAGATGAAGGAAGTGATTATGAGGATGAAGATAACATGAGGATACATCAAAACTCTTCAAGCGAGAGTGGAACAGAATTAGAAGATGAATTTGCTCCAAGCTCATCAAGAAAATGCAAGAAAAGGAAGAATGTGTTGCCTGACTTTCCGGCATTCAGAGAGGACACCGATATGGGTCAAGATTGTTTCAAGTTAGGATTAGTAATCCCAAACGCTAAGGTTTTTAAAGATGCTGTTAGGGAGTATGCAATTCGTGCTGGCAAACAGATATACTTTAAGAAAAATGACCCAGAAAGAGTCAGGGCTTGCTGTAGAGACCCTAACTGCAATTGGGTTTGCTATGCATCAGTCATAGGCCACACTGACTCGTTCTTGATAAAGACATATAGGTCAGAGCATACTTGCCCGAGGACTAACAACAACAGGTACATGTATCTTTCTATATTAAGAAAAGCTATGGGTAGTACTAAGTATGTGTTTATTTATGCTTTTATTTATGTGTTTATATATGTATTATGAAGGTTTGCAACTTCAAGGTGGTTGTCAAAGCATTATAGGAATCAGTTCCAAGATAATGAGAATTGGTCGTGTGGGAGCTTCATGAACAAGGTGCAGCAAGACTTCATCCTGAATTGCTCAAAGATGAAAGCCTATCGTGCCAGGAAGTATGCACAAGATTACCTAGAGGGGACATACAAACAACAATATGCATTGCTTTGGGACTATGGAGCTGAAATCAAAAGATCAAATCCGGGATCCACAGTAATGTTTGACACAACCTTCGTAGATGGAAAGCCAGTTTTCAACAGGATGTACATATGCTACAAAGGGTGCATGGATGGTTTCAACGAGGGATGTCGGCATGTGATAGGCCTAGATGGCTGTCACATCAAAGGCCATCAAATCGGTCAATTGCTCACTGCAATTGGGATCGATGCTAAGAACAGCATGTTCCCAATTGCTTTTGCAGTTGTGGAATCTGAGTGCAGGGATAGTTGGACATGGTTTTTGCAGTTTCTACGGGAGGATGTGAAGATCCACAACGGTCTACACTGGACATTCATAACAGACAAACAGAAGGGACTTAGAGAAGCATTAAATGACATGTGGGTAGAAGGTGCGATACAGCTGAGCATCGACATTGTACTAGACATTTGAGGAGTAATTTTACCAAGGTAAGTATAATCCCAACTTTTAATTATCAGTAGCTACTCAATTCCTAACAATTTACTATATTGTTATCAATGCATAAGGTATTCAAGGGGCAATTCCTAAAAACAAAAGTCATGTTTGCTGCCATGGCTTACTCAATGGAGAAATATTTGGCTGAGATGGAAGACATCGAGAATGAAGATGTGAAGGCTTGGGAATGGCTGATTGACAAGGAGCCTCGTCATTGGGCACGAGCATGCTTCAGAACGACTCCTAAGTGCGACATTGTCTTGAACAATCTTTGCGAATGCTTCAACGGGACTAGGGCTTTATTGATGGCTAGACAAAAGCCAATACTCTCAATGCTTGAGAGAATCAGGATGTATTTACTACAGAGATTCACTAAGCAACGGGTAGCAGCAGATAAGTGGCATGGAGACATAGGTCCCCGGATTTCGAAGATCCTAGAGAAAAACAAGTTACTCAGTGCACAAAACATGGCCCATTATTGTGGCAATGAGCAATGGCAAGTCCAAAATATGTATGGCAGCATGTACGCGGTGGACCTCAGACACGGGACCTGTTCATGCAAAAGATGGGACTTATCAGGTATTGTTCCTTATGCAACTTTTTTCCTCATGCAAAAGAAAGAGCAGCTGCGAGTTGAGCGAGCTTGAGCGAGCTGCGAGTTGAGCTCGCTCAAGCTCGCTCAACTCGATCAAGCTCGATCAACTCGCTCAATAGTTTTCATTGACGTCATTGGTTTTCATTTGTTATGCAGGGATACCTTGTGGACACGTGATCAGTTGTATTTGGAGTAATAATGAAGACCCTGAGAAGTACGTCGCTGACTGTTACAAAAAAGAAACGTACATGAAGGCATACCGACACCAAATCCATCCACTGAACCCCATTGAACAATGGCCAAAAACTGGGACGACACCAATGGAAATGCCTCCTAACAGATCAAAGCCAGGGAGGCCTAGAAAACTGAGAAGGGTCGAGCCAGATGAAGTTTTGCCCCGTCGAGGAGCTACAACATTGAGAAGATATATCCTCATCAAGTGCTCAGCTTGTGGAGAATATGGCCATAACATGAAGACCTGTTTTAGAAGAAAACAACAGAATTTGGTTAGTGATCTTAACTCAATAATTATGCCAAGAGCTGAAATGAGAAGTAATCCTATTTTTTTTTTGTTCTGCAGAGAGAATCAAAGAAGAAAGCTAGAGATGGAAGCCAACGCTCTCAGCGACCACGTGGCCAATCTGGAAGTCAACCACCTAGCCAACATTCACACGCAGGTCCCAGCGTAGGTTCAAGTCAAGCTGCAACTCAAGGGCCAAGTCAAGCTGCAACTCAAGGGCCAAGTCAAAGTGCGAGTCAAGCTGCAACTCAAATTGCAAGTCAATGTCAACCTCAACAACTTAGAGTGAGCGATTACAAACAAGGCTTCGTGAATTTCTAAGTTATTAGTTACACACCCAATATTTCTAATACATCTGGACTTGTTCTATTTACAGCGCAGTCCGAGATTCAAGACTGTTGATGATCCAAACAGGCTACAGACTCTTCGGCCAAGAAAATTATTCAGAAAGAATTAAAGCATGTTGCCAGGGCTTTTTGAATATGTTTATGTTGTTTATTATGTGACCAAACATTATTTCCTAGGTCATTTTCTACGCGTGTATTTGCATCTTTTGGTTTAACAACAGAATTGAAGCATGTTGCCCACATTTTGGAATCTGTTTATGTTGTTTATTATGTGACCAAACAATAGTATTTTGAAGGTCAATAACAGAAATTGATTGACAACAGAATTTAAATACATTTTGGTACACTGCAAAATACATTTCATTACAACAGAATTTAATTACATGACTGCAAAATACATTTCATTACAACAGAATTTAATTACATGACTGCAAAATACATTCACATAAACCAAATGGATCCACTGTCATTCAGCCTGATGTCATTCACTGCATTACTTATAGGGATATCCTACTTATAAATTACTATAAAACAGAGAAAAATTACAATCACAGATAGCAGAAACTTCAAAAAATTTCCTTCACGTTGAATCTGTTGACCAAGGTTCTTCAATTCATCGAGAATAGCATCACGACCATTCTGCTCATCGTCGTCATGAGTTCCATAATTGTAGCCGCCTTCATTAATCTTTCTCAGCAAGCCTGGAATAATTTCAACTTACCTACTACACATTTCAGGGTCGATCCATTGTAAAAATCCACAACTTGTATCTTTGTTTTTCTGCAAAATGTCAAACTTGATTGAGTCCAACAAAATTTATTTTCAGTTCAATAAAACACCTCAACATCTAGCCCTCGGAAATACCAAACTACGACGAAAAACCAACAATTTTATTCCCACTGAAATAAAAAACCTTAAAATCTAACCTTCGGGAATATTTAAAAACCTTCTACCAAAAACCCAACACATTCTCAGTTAAATAGAAAATCAAAGGAAATTGATACGTACCTTATATTGGGGACAACCAAAAAACCTTATACCCGGATTTAACGATGTCCACGATGTCTTCTTAGAGCAAACCAAGCCACAACTGCATCTCGGTGTTCCACGATTCTTGGTATGGGCTTCGTCGTTTCCGCATGAAACTCGACGATTCCAACTACTCGAGCTGTAAGTTTCCATGGCGTTTTGGTGAACTGGATTCGCGATTTGTTTGGTGAAACTGACGAGCCCAAACTGATTTGGGGATGAATCGAACCCTAAATCACAATTTTGGGTTTTGGGTTTTTGAATGGTCTAACAATTGACGATATCAAAGGGCAATTCAATAATTTTGCTCTGAAATGGGCACACGTGCGACACACGTGGTCTAAATGGTAACAGAATCGACCACAACTTGACGGAAGGACATGACGTGAAAGGGTTTCAAAATTATATGGTGACCGGTTGTAACAAAATGTAAGTTAGGTTAAGGTTTGTGGTTCGTCAACAAGTTTAGAGGGCAAAAGTGAAATTTATCCTAAGTTTAAATAACTGTGTATATGAAGTTGGGACTAAGATAATCGTAATATATCTATTATAACTTTTGATACGTAGACTCCAAATAGTGGTCGTCCAGAAAATAAGGAAGAGTAAGTAATTTAGTGGTGGGGTCCAAGAGAAAGAGAGAGATGTCTAGAGTTGCGTGAGCCAGTCGAAGCAAACCAAAATAAGCTAGCTTCGGAATTCGATAATGACAAATTTTAACATGTGAATAATCTATATTATATGCTTACTTTCAAACAGTCTCTCTCTCAATGGTTACCATAGTCAAAAGGCAGATAAATATTCCTCTATATA
Source organism: Urtica dioica subsp. dioica (assembly GCF_054948205.1). Lineage (NCBI taxonomy): Eukaryota > Viridiplantae > Streptophyta > Magnoliopsida > Rosales > Urticaceae > Urtica > Urtica dioica. Next base: position 10,803,256 of record NC_142764.1, on the reverse strand, counting down.
TACGTACGCATATATCTCTCAATGTCCAGAAACAGCTGGCAATGGAGAGATCAAGCGAGGTGAAGAAGGGGCCGTGGACGGCGGAGGAGGACGAGAAGCTGGTGGAGTACATCGGAAGGCATGGGCACGGAAGCTGGCGAGCTCTGCCGAAACTGGCGGGGCTCAACCGCTGCGGCAAGAGCTGCCGCCTGCGGTGGACCAACTACCTGAGGCCCGACATCAAGCGAGGCAACTTCTCCCAAGATGAGCACAACCTCATCATCAACCTCCATGCCCTTCTCGGAAACAAGTAAACAAACACATACATAACTATTCATACTTGATTTTTAGAAAATATAATAGATTAGGTCATATGTTTACAGGACGTTGGTTATTTATCAAAATTTAAACCCTGATTCGTACTTGATGTCCTTGTGTGCTCAGGTGGTCGACGATTGCAGGCCATCTTCCAGGGAGAACCGACAACGAAATCAAGAACTTGTGGAATACGCACTTGAAGAAGAAGCTCTTGCAGATGGGGATCGACCCCGTCACTCACCGCCCTCTCTCTTCCAACGACGCTCTCTTCAACACAATCCTTCAACTCCTTTTGCCTCATCATCATCACAAACCCTATTATCCTCCATCTTCTTCGTCTTCCTCTTCTTCTTCTTCTTCTGCAACCACTTTATTACAAGGCCTTGACTTGAATCATCTCCTACTTCCCACCACTACTAACACTCCATATCCAATGTTTAATTATACTGATTGCCAAATTCCACCTCCAATATCACTTCCTCCTCTTCCTCCTACTCCTCCTACTACTACTACATTAATAAATGATAATCATAATAATAATAATAATAATGATCCATCACTTACTAGTAATACTACTTCCTGCTTTGATCTTCTGGACATGGACGACGACTCTGGCTACTGGAGCAATATCATGCACGAGTAAATAACTTTTCATCTTCTTACCTCCTATTTATTTTATCTTTTTACATATATATTTACTTAAATAACTCACTGACGTTTCATCTTCTTTGTTTCGCAGTTTAGTGTCTTCCCCGACATTGCCTCGTGATAATTTTATACCATAGAGTAAAGCAGCAGCACCTGTAAATGCCAAACCTATCAAATCATATATCCCTATCATATATTATATATAATGATATGCTTTTCCTTCTAGAAACTTTGACATATTAGTATTGTTGTATAGAAATAATAGATACATGTATATACGGTGTGTGTGTATGTGTGTATGCTTATGTATTGCAAATAAATTTTCAATACGTGTTTCGTGTCTACACTTTTCAAATATGCTGTCAATCTTGTAGAATTATAAGCATAATGATTTTTTGAATAATATAAATGCAAGACCGCACTACTAGAATAATACCAATCAACTCCACTTTAACAGGGACATCAATGATTTTAAATGTTTTAGCCTCGCTTTTTTAGGGTAGATTCAATTTCTATGTGTGAAATTGTACAAAATTCATCAAATATATGCGTTAAATAATCAAATTTTTAAACCTATGTGTATTTTACATAAAATCCTTAGCTTGTTGCGCCGCAAATCACCGCATGAATGAACTTATTTTAATCAATATAAAATTTATTTATGAAAAAGTTATATAATCTCTAAAAGGAAATAAAATGTGGGTTGCGGTGACCTGTTTATGAATCTAGTGACTTGTTGAGGGCTATTTAAATAATTTTTTTAAAAGACAACAACTCCAAAATGAGTCGGTATTTCCAATTTTTAAAAAAGATAATGCATGTTACGGTGACCTGCTATGGGGTGCTCTGGGTTGTGGTCCTGCTTCGAGCTGGGGCAGCGTGCGGTGACTCGTTCCGGGCTGATGTGACTTAAGGATATTTACATAAAAAAAGCACATTTTCATTAATTTAACATATAATACATATTGTTGAATTTTGTGTAATTTTGCAAATACAAACTGAAATTAGCGTGACTCGCATGTAAGGATTTAAATACCGTTACCGTTACTGTTGAGATCGCACGGCGAACGACGTGTACATCACTTCTAGCAAATGCGCTTATCACCGTGCCTATAGCATCACTTGCCATACCAGTGACGCCACATTATTTATTTATCTTTTCAATATTTTAAAAGTCGTTATAACTCAAATTTCCATGCACAAACAGCAGTAACTAAATAGCAATATAAACATCACCAACCGAATTCAGTTTTCCAACACTTTACATATAGTTACAAGAATCACACTAGCTATATCTTCTTATACATAAAATTCTATATGATATCACTATCACGCGCGTCTACCAATTCCATCTTAGATGAGTCGACATATTCTACACGCCATTCATCAACACCCTTTGATCGCAAGTCCTCAATTTGAACCTTTTTTTTTTTAAAAAAAGACCTTAATTTGAACTTAAATTAAGAATTATATATTTCTAGCGAGACACTTATAAAGATATGTAACTCTTTATACTTTCATACGTTTTTAGATAAACAGATACACAAGTCTTTCTTCATGGGCATGGCAAGCACGCTTCGTAAAGTGTATTCGCCCTACGTAAGAGTATCTGTAGATATTAAGATACATAGTTACATAAATTATGACTTATATGTAAATACTTAAAAAAAAACAAAAACGTATTAGGTGGGACTTTACCGAGATGATTTAGTAAGTAGCATCATCTTCCTTGGAGAAATTACAAAAATAACACTTATAATATCTCAAAATAACTGCTATTTCCTTTCAGAAATAGCTGCTTTTCAAACGGTAAGCAATGATTTTCATTCAAAATTAAATTGTAAACAATAAATAATAAATACAGCTAAATAGAAAGTAAATGCTTGCTTAAAAGAAGCTATTTTGTAATAAAAGTCTTGATCATACCATTTTCACTATAAAATACAAAGACACGGCTAAAGCAATTTCCACATTATCCTTTGGACCAATTGCCATTAGTGCCAATCCAAACGATATACGGCTTAGTAACCTATCTCTAGAATAGCAGACCCACGTTGTGCACGGGTGGCCCAGGCCACCAAACTTTTGGTAAATTTACATAAATACCTCATTTCAATATGATCATTTTTAAAGGACAAGACACGGCGGATATGGAAGTCGAGGATGGGGTCCCGGGCGACAAGACCTCGTCCCCCACGGCGGCGGCGAGCTCTGAGCCCAGGACTGAGATAGGGGAGGAGATTAAAGAAACCCAGCCGAGAGAAAAGGGGAAATCCCACCTCTGTGGAAGCGACACAGGCCCCGTCGACGGGAAGATTCCGATGAAGGAGAAGCCACAACCGAGGGCGGCGGGGCAAAGAAAACGACCGGGACCCGGACTGGCGGAGCGAGCGTCGCGGGCGAGGGGGAAGGCTACGACGGCGAGGGGCAAGGCGACGACGGCGAGGGGCAAGGCGACGACGGCGAGTGGGCCCACATGCGAGGCGTCTGACCCAGGACCGTTGGAGACTGGGTCCCCTTTCCCGATTCGACGCAGCAACATTCGCACCAGCCCAAATCCAGGAGAAGACCAACCCTCTTTCGTGGGATGGGCAGAGAAGGACACTGTGGAGCTGCAGGGTTCTGGAGGAAAAAAAGGAAAAGGGCAAAAAGATGAGGGCAAAGTGGTTGGCGTGGGGAACGAGGTTGCTGAAGCCTCTCTTTTAGTCAATACTGCTGAGGGTTTTAAGGAAGGACTCTCTCCCAAGCATGGGATACCTCAACGGGTGGGACCCGCTTGTACCTTCTCCTCCAGGGCTGAGGTGGCGAGAGAGGTTAAAGTTGGGCCACCCTTTCCCGTGGGGCAGACCAGGAGAGGGAATGGGCTTCTGGAAGGCCCTGTCGATGCTGGGCCCAATTTTGTCCCTCCACTTCAAGTTAGGCTTCCTGCTCATGGGCCTCGGGTGATGAAGAAACAACCCAATGCTGGGAGGCCTGCTGGCGAGACCAACGTGTGCAGTGGTGATGGAAGGGCTGGCAGACTAGGTATTTTGTCTAACGAGCAGGGAAAAGATGGAGCAGGGAAAAGATTGTCTAACGAGCACCTTAGAGTGGGCAAGGTCAAGAGGATGGCGCGGCTTTTCGAGGCTAGTGGTGAGGTGGAGCTCGGTCCTGAGGGTCCCACCTTTGGGCATGATAGGCAATTGGGCAAGAGGAAGCTCCCTTCTCTGGATAAGGGGCCAGAAATGAGTCTGCTCTTAGCAGGTCCAGGTGGAGATGATCACGAGTTAGAGAGCGACCGGGGCAAATCGGGAAACCTGAAGAAAATGGCGCGCCTCTTAGGGAGTCTCCCGCCTGGGACCTCAAGCTCTCACTCTCATGCCTCGACGGACTCTTTGAATTTGGTGCGCATGTCTAAACCAGGTGGCGGAGAGATTAGCGAGGGGATTCTCTTCTCTGAGACCAGGTCGGGGCCTCCCTCGACTACCCTGACGAGCCAGGTTAGTTTCCCTTGCCCTAACACTCTTGATATAGGGGATAGAGACTTACTTTCTGCTACACATGACCTAGAGACGAGAGGTTTATTTTCTGTTACTCGCGCTTTGGAAGTTTCTAGTTCACTAGATTCGACCTTAGTTGTTTCTAATGAGAGAGCGGCGCCCCTCGAGAGCGAGGGCCGCCGAACGCGATGATAGGCGTTATTTGGAACGTCCAGGGGTTAGGTAACCCCAGGACGAGGTCAGCCCTCCTTGCCCACGTCCGTGATCATAGTCCCGATTTTGTTTTTCTTTCGGAGACTAGACTACGGCGCGAGGGGGCTGAAAGGGCGAGAGTGTTGCTGGGTTTTGATGGTTGTATGACGGTGGACTGTCTTAGTAGGAGTGGAGGCTTGATGTTACTTTGGAAAGAGCCGGTGAGATTCCTACTCGGACGTTTTCGAGATATCACATCGAGGGAGATTTGGTTAACGAGTTAGGCGAGAGTTGGAGATTTGCGGGGATCTACGGAGATCCAGTGAGCACCCAGAGGAGACATACCTGGGAGCTTATTCGTCGCCTCCGGAGCTCTTTCACGGGCCCTTGGTTAGTTGGGGGCGACATGAACGAAGTTGCCTCCAACTCTGAGATTAGAGGAGGTAGAGACAGAGGTCCCGGCCAATTATCGGCTTTCAGAGAGATGATTTCGGATTGCGACATCCATGACTTAGGTTTCGAGGGAGACCCATTCACCTGGCGCAGAGGAAGTATTGAGGAGCGCCTGGATAGATGCCTTGCTAGCCACGAGTGGAGCGATCTCTTCCCCTCGGCCACTGTTCGACACTTGAGGTTCTTTAGATCGGACCATAGACCTCTTCTTCTGCTTACGACGGGTTTCAGAGATCGCCGGCGGAGCAGGAGGCCGAGGCGTTTCTTCTTTGAGGAGTCTTGGATAGGTGAGCCTGAGTGTGACGAGCGGATTCGTAGAGCTTGGGGGACGGGCCAGAGTGGTGATCCGAGTCCGAGCTTAGCTGATGCGATCTGTCAGTGCAGACGGAGCCTCTCCCGCTGGGGCGGCGAAAGGAACAGAGAGATCAGAGATAGGATTGAGAAGCAGAAGAAGATCGTTGAGCTTGCGGGTCGATCGAGCCCGGATTTCTGCATGGAGTCCTTCAGACGGGAGGAGAGACAGCTTGACGCCTTAGTTCAGAAGGAGGAGCAGTACTGGAGACAGAGGAGCAGAGTGTCCTGGATGCGGTGCGGGGATAAGAACATGAAGCTCTTTCACCGCAAGGCTTCAGCTAGGAAGAAGAGGAACGCTATCAGAGGACTGGTGGACGATTGCGGGGATTGGCACAGTGGAGATACTGAGATAGAGAGGATCGTCTCTGGTTACTTTGGAGACATTTTCTCTTCAGCGAGGCCTTCTACGCAGAGAATCGAGTTAGTTTCTGCGGGCGTTCAGCATAGGATCTCGGAGGCTTTGAACGCCGAGTTGGAGCGCCCTTTTGAGCCAGGGGAGGTGAAAAATGCGCTTTTCTCGATGGATGCAATCAAGGCCCCGGGAAGTGACGGCTTTCCCGCGATCTTCTACCAGAGATATTGGGACGTAGTAGGCGAATCGGTCTTGAAGACCTGCCTTGGGATTCTTAACGACGGGGACGAGGTGACCACCATTAATGATACTGTGGTCACCCTTATCCCCAAAGTCGAGGACCCGAGACGGGTCAGTGACTTCAGACCGATCAGCCTGTGCAATGTGATCTATAAGATAGTGGCCAAATTCTTGGTCAACCGTCTTAAGACTACTATGCACGATGCTATCTCTGAGTCCCAGAGCGCTTTCGTTGGTGGTAGACTGATCTTCGATAATGTCATGGTTGGTTTCGAGGCTCTCCACACGATGAAGCGGAAACGCTTCGGAAATGGAAAGTGTGCGTCTCTCAAGCTTGACATGGCGAAGGCCTTCGACAGGGTTGAGTGGGCCTACCTGGAGTCGATGATGTTGAGATTGGGATACAGCACGCGGTGGGTTCACCTTATCATGAGATGCGTTACCTCAGTCAGATTCGCTTTCAACATCAACGGTTCCATCCGAGGCAGTGTGACTCCCTTCAGAGGCCTCCGCCAGGGGGACCCTCTCTCTCCTTTCCTTTTCCTCTTCTGCTCTGAGGGTCTCTCGAGCCTCTTTCGTGCGAGCGAGGATTCTGGAGCGATTTCTGGAGTCCGGTTCCGAGACCTTCATGTGTCTCACCTTCTCTTCGTGGATGATAGCTTGGTTTTCTGCCGAGCGACACCTGAAGAGTGTGAGAGGATTACAGACATTTTACGGACTTACTCTGAGGCCTCGGGCCAGATGGTGAACTTTCAAAAGTCCGATGTTTGTTTTGGTACAGAGGTTAGCGATGAGGAGGGTGAGGTTCTGGCTCAGATCCTAGGTGTTAGGAAGACGGACTGCCTTAAGCGATACCTGGGTCTCCCCGCGTTCACTGGTCGGAAGAAGGCGGAGCTTTTTGGGTTTGTAAGAGACCGCGTTTGGGCTAAGATTAAGAGTTGGAATGGCCTTTCCCTCTCGCAGGCTGGCAGAGAGGTCCTCATTAAATCCGTCCTTCAGTCGATCCCCAGTTACGTGGCCTCGTGCCACAAGATCCCGCTGTGTTTGATTACAGACATCCACTCGGCGATCGCCAGATTCTGGTGGGGGGGTGGAACAGCGATGAAGAAGATCCACTGGTGTAAGTGGGAGGACCTCACGCGACACAAGTCAGAGGGCGGGATGGGCTTCAGAGATCTGGAGAAGTCCAACCAGGCCCTTCTGGCTAAGAGTGTCTGGAGGCTTCTCAGGAGACCGGATAGTCTGGTAGGACGAGTCTATAGACAGAGCTACTTCCCCGACGGTGATATTATGACGGCTCTCCCTGGTTCGTGTAGCTCTTCCATATGGCGCAGTCTTCTTTGGGGACGTGAGATCATTCAGTCCGGTTCGAGATGGAGGATCGGAGACGGGGAGTCTGTGTTGGTCATGGGCGACAGTTGGATTCCGAGAGACAGACCGGCCACCTGGATTGACCCCCCTTGGATTCCCCCCGATATGCGGGTAGCTGAGCTTATGAGACTCGACGGTAGCTGGGACGCTGATCTTATCACAGCGATGTTCGGGGAGGAGGACGCTGCGGCGATCCTGAGCATTCCGTGTGGGGGTGAGGGCATTCCTGACGTGCGACGCTGGCATTTCACCGAGAACGGAGAGTACTCCGTCAAGAGTGGCTTCCGTGTCGCGATGGAGAGAGCCAGTACTCCGGTCGCCAGTTCTTCAGACCCGACGGCGATGGAGAAGTGGTGGACGAAGTTCTGGCAGCTGAGAGCTCCTCCTAAGGTGAAACTCTTCTGTTGGCGAGTCTGTTTAGGCCAGATCCCGGCCAGAGCAGTCTTAGCCAAGAAGAGGATCACCTCTGACGACAGCTGCCCTGTCTGTCAGGAGGCGAGAGAGACTGTTTTCCACACTTTTTGGGGTTGCAGGTGGAGCAGGAGAGTCTGGAAAGAGGTGGGCTTCGGCCACATTCTTCCGCCTTTCAGAGACGGCGATGCTTTCGACGCTATCCTCAGAGCGACGGAGACCCTTGAGGTTCGTTTTCATGAGCTTTTCATTACCATTATTTGGGAACTTTGGAACCACAGGAACAATGTCTTGGCCGGGAGATCAGCTTGGAGCCAGCCACAGCTAGTCCAGTGGACGGTGAGCTTCCTCGAGGAGTACAGAGCGGCTACGGTTGGGGAGACTCCGACGAGCACGAGGGTGACTACGACCCCCAGATGGACCCCCCCTAGTGACGGGACCCTCTCGATTAACGTCGACGCGGCACTCGCTCGCGACCGTGGAGGCTTCGGTGTCGGTTGTATAGTTCGAGACCACACCGGAGAGGTGATCGCCTCGCAAACGTTTTTCCTGGCTAGGGGGTTCTCCCCCCCAGCTTGCGGAAGCGTATGCTGTCCTCCAGGGCATAGAGCTAGTTCGCAGCGTCGGCGGCAGGAGAGCGAAGATCCAGTCTGACTGCTTGGGGGGTGGTGAGAATGATCGATGAGGGTGTGACGCCTGCGACAGAGCTTGGGACGATCCTGCAATGCATCTTCAGAGAGGTGAGGGAGCTTGAGGTTTTTCGCATTATGCATATTTCTCGTCTTTGTAATGTTGCTGCGCATAATCTAGCGCGCTACGCGGTTAACCATCACTCGTCCTCGACCTGGCTGGGTTTAGTCCCGCCTTGTTCGGAAGAGGCCATTAAAGCCGATGATCGTGAGTTGAGGTCCCGCGCGGTCTCCTAGGGCCTTGTTTGTTTGAGTTTTTCTGTTTTCTTTCCGTTGGTTTCTTTTCACTCTTATCTTTGTAACCACGGTATTCCATAGCTACCTCATTTGTTTTTATTTTAAAATAATTTTGCCTATATTTTTAATGAAATTGTAAACTACTAATAAATCCGATATGTAAAATTCTAATAAATTATCATTAAAATTTATTGTTCTGTTTATAATCTCGAAATCTTCATAATTTGGAGTCAGTTTTTTTTTTTTTTTAGAAGTTATTAAATCTATAATATGAAATATGTCTTGGTGAATAGTTTGAGTGGAATGAAAGCAGGGCACTCCACACTCCCCTAGATCAGTGCTTCTCCATTTGGAATTCTCCGTTCCCAATTCAATTCATTCCTTTTTATTATATGCAGAATCGTATAGCAGTCATAAACAAAGTGGGAAGTTGATACAAAAAAAACGTAATCCTTTGAGACAACAAACCCGTACTGAATCAAGTCCTTCATACACACCACATTATTTCTTGGGTTCAAGATACATGAAAGTTTCAGATTATTGAAACAAAACTAACGCAAGACCATAGGGAACTATGCAGAAAACCTGTGTCGGTCATGCGGAGTGGAATAATCAGTTGCCGGGCCAGAGGGAATTATTCCGAACGGGTTTATTGAAGGATGGCTTCCGTAATAATGTCGCTTTATGTGTGCCATGTTCACCGAGCTTCCCATTCCCGGAGCTTGGTACACGTCCTTTGTGTAGTTGAACAAATTCGGGTATTCGCGAACCAGTTTCTTGTTGCATTTGAAATGGACTGCATAGACCTGTGATCAGATCCAAACAACACGCAAGTTCACTTTTGTTGACAAACACTATAGGGAATGCCAGATTAAATGGTTTTTTTGAGTTGAGATTAGTAAAAAGATCAGTACCTCGTCGAATCTTATTAGAGTTACAAACAGTCGGACATCTGCTTCGGTCAGAGTGTTCCCACACATGTACCGTTGCGTGCCGAGTATAGCCTCGCACATGTCCAGGGCTTCGTATAGCTTTTTCACAGCCTGCGCTATGATCGAGAAAAATAAATACCAATGGACTCGGTTAAAGAACATTGCCACTGTCACATAATAAAACAATGGGAGTTACCTCATCGTACGGTTCTTGCTTCCTTGCAAACCCACACTTATAGACGCCGTTATTAATAGCATCGTAGACCCATTCATTAGTTTCGTCAACTTTCGCTCGCAAATCCGCAGGGTACAAGTCCAAATCTGGATTCTCCGCTATACCATTGAAATCAGAATTGAACATCCGTATAATCTCCGAACTCTCATTGTTGACAATCGTCTTCAGCTTTTTATCCCACAGAACCTGCCCAAGAGCAAACGTTACATATATACAATAACTTAAAATTCTTGAATAATTACTCAAATCAGATATTGAGGATCGTGTACCGGGACAGTGTATTTTCCTGTGTAATTTGTACTTGCGAGCTCGTAAAGTTCTCTGATGTTTCTCACTTCATTCAAATGATCAGGTTCGGCCCCGGGTTCTTCCGTATCCGAAGTTGGGAACACCCAACCCATATGCTCGTCGCTCTCCTTGGTTCTCTCCCATATCGGCTTAACTGACTAAACGAACAACAATCGAAATTCAAAAACGCAAAATCAAGGTCTTCTTAACCTCAATACACAATCAAAACATACCGTGAAGCTGATGGCTTTTTCAAGACCCTTTAACTTCAAGTACGCGAGGCATCTCGAAGCCCAAGGACAGGCATAAGAAATGTAAAGATGGTATCTTCCGGATTCAGGTGGGAATTGGGACTCGTGTTCTCGAGAAACGAAGTTACGGAATGTAGAGGCGGTTCTTGCGAAAGCACCAGATACTGACATCTCATCCAAAGCAGATCGTGCCATTTGAATTGATTGCTTAACAAACAAACAAAAAAAAAACCGTCATTTTCAGAAATTAGTCATAGCTTAGGTATGTGTAGATATAATCCCCCTCCATTTCTTGAACTCAGCAATAATCGTAGCTCTACAACAGAATCAACCAAATGAACAATACTTCTAGAGTCTATACAAAACAACTTGTTTCTATGTTAAACGATATTACAGTATTTTCTATATTATTTTTACCGAAATTAGATCAAGAGAAATACTAAAAACTAAAACAAACACAAGCGTCTGCCTGTAAATCTGTAATCTCAATTTATATATTCGAGAGTGATCAAGAGTTTCTGACAAAAAATCTTCAGCTGAAACTGAAATTAAAGCAATCGTATGTTTATTCGATTTTCTCGCTATGTTATGTATTATTGAAATTATTACGGTTGACAGCTACAGATATATAACAAACTGAAACCCAGATAACTACAGAGGAAACTTTAGCTAACAAATATGGGATTTTATTGAAATTGAATATCATAAGCGAAGGAGCTACCAAAAAAAAAAAAAAAAAGATACCTTGGGGAAGGAAGGTTTGCAAGAGAGAGTTGAAAATAGGTTCCGGTTAGTGAGTCCAAGTAGAGCAAAAGATTGATTGGAAGAGAATGTCAACATTGCTTTCTATTGCACACCTCATTATTACACTATTATATATAATTTTAAATACCGCACTTGCTTGCTTGGAAGTTAGTCAATGTTAGCTTTAAAAAAAAAAAAAAAAAAAGTTGGTGAATGTTTATTTATCCCATCTTTTGTTTGTCACAAAAAATAATTAAATGTAAAGTACTTTTTAGACTGGATTTATTTTTTGTTGTTTTTTTTATTATTAGTGTTGATATCTGAAAATAGATACAACAATTGTCTCGACGGATGCACAAAAACTATTACTGATTCGGTATAATTACAAATGCATAGACTGGATTGTTCTTATATTAGACGAACCTCAATATAAAAAGTACAAATTACAAATGGGTTTAAGTACAAGTGAAAATAAAGATGACAAAAGTTATACGAGGTTAGTCTGTTATGCCAACGAGTTTCCAGCCACTTATGGTAAGGGTTTTGTGCTTTTTATAGGTGGGGATCAGGTGTGGATGTGGGTTAATCAGTCTCCACGTCCTAATTGATTATTTAATAACTGTTGAGATCATGTGGTTAACTGTTCAGATAACTAATTGTGGGTTATCTAGACGGTTATTAGTGCTTACGTGGTCATTGCAAGCTTTAATTCGATTAGTATATATCATACGGAGTGCTTCTCCGATATTTTTTGTTTTGCTGGTCGGTTGTCGGAGCTTAGCTTATGATCCCAATCATTCGTCACTTTTCTTACACCTCGAACATTATCATGCTCCATGTTTTACGTCTATTCAATGTTCTGAAATTCTGATCATAACACTGTCCTCCAGTTTCTTAGTATTTTTAAGTAGTGAAAAACTTTATTTGTATTCGGTATTTTAAACTAACACACTGAATGGCTAGGACGTTTGTCATGCATCTATGTCTAAGAAACTCGTAAAGTAATAAATTGATTTAGTGTTTTATTTTGCGTTGGCTTATGACACGTGTTGGTGTCAGCCGAGTTGTCGATTCGAATGCTCGAGTCATCATAAGGTAGTGACGTTTCTTCGTGGCGTTCTGCATTCAAGTGACGATTCGAATATGTCCATTGGATCGTATTTTTCGACGCGGATTGCTGCCAATGATCGATCTTGGCTATTTATTTTATAAAACTTCTCTTGGAAGCCTGGTTACATCTCCTCATATTCTTCGTCTATAAATATGAGAGTTTCCTTCTCATTTGGAAATTTTCTCTCGTTTTCTAATTTTCCTTTGCTGCTCGAGACGTGCTCTAGAGTCTCGTCTTCCGTTCGCCTGTTTCTTTCTCGTCTATAAGGTTAGTGCTCGCGCTTCTCTTTTCTATGTTTTATTTATTTAGGCTTGTATGATTTTCGGGAGGCTTCGTTGTGATCGATGCCAATCTTAGGAATCGTTTGTTGTTTTTTATGCAATTCATTGCTCTTAGGTTTCAATAGCAAGGAGAGACTGGTTTGGCTATTTGTTCTCCTTAGCAAAATATGCCTTTGACCTTCCTAGGTAGTAGGTTCCATATTCGCGATGAACCAGATCTTAAATTCGGTGTTTATCTGTATACCGGGGAGAGAATAGAATTTATGTGTTCCAAGAATTTTGTTTGGACGATATAGTTAGAGTGAGAACCCTATGTTTTTGTGGTTCCTTTGTGAATCGTTCCTTTTGGTTCTATCGTAGAACTAGAAGAAGGAAAAGAGAGTGATAATGGAAACTTTGGAAATAACGTTATTCATCGGCTTACTTGTAGGAAGATGTCTCTTGAGAACGATTCGTTTTTGGGATCGACAGCTGATGAGTCGCGCGACGATCGACATCTCAATGTTCTCGTCATCACATCTCGGTGTCGAGTGGAAATACTAGATCTAACTTGAGTAGAACTACTGAAGAATTGGAATCTCAACCTTGTATCGCCAGTGGTTCCCATTTTACACCTAGAAATGATGAGATTATCGAGCATCTGGATGAGAATGAGGAAGAGAAAATTCAATTGTGGTATCTCATTACCCCGAACAGCGAAAATCTACAGATTTCACTGCGAAACATATTTCTTCGTCGGTGACGGATCATTATTTAAAACGTTTTAAGAAGACTATCGAGATTGGCCACAATTTCGAACTGATTTCTCCCTCTTCAAGACAATACGCCCATCGACCTCTTCTCGGTCTGCTCGTAGATTCCTCAATCCTTAGGGTTATTGGGGATCTTCCTTTTCATCGTTTCATTCAAAAAGTTTTAAGGGGTTTGTGTCTAGCGCCGACTGAATTTGAATGTATACAAAATTTTAATCTGTATGATTATTTTTTGGCGGAAACTATATGGTCAAGACATGTCCCAATATGTCATTACTCATTTTTATAAGTTGAAGTTAAATCCTGAATGTAATGGCTGATATAATCTTACGGCAATCGAGAAATGGAATTTGATCTTAGTCTATCAACCAGCAACAAGGATTTGAAAGGGAAAATATTCTTTATTCAGCATTCTGATCTGCCAAAAAGTTGGTATTCTGTACCCTATGAATATTCTACATCCGGTGGGTATTTTTTAGTTTTATAGCTTTATCTCTTGTTTCGTTATTATGGATGAATTTTGACTTTGGTTGTATATTTCAAAATTTCTTCATTCTCGATCGGAGGTTGGCGATACTGGTCTTATTATGTCTCTTTCAAAATCCAAGAACGTATAGTCATATGTGGACTGCCAATAACTACTTGAGATAATACTGGGCTTTTCATCATGCCAACCCATATTCCTATGGTATGTGAACTTAGTTTAGGTTTTATTATAGTGTGGTTCGGTTCATATTGAACACTTATTTTATGTTCTGTAGAAATGGACAGGTTCTAATCATGTTGACTTGGCGTTCCCCAAGGGCTTTAGGATTCCGCCGGCTAAAGCTCCGAAAAAAGAGCCACCCAGCCCCCCATGGATGGAAAATCTCTAAAGAAACCTCACATTTCTCCCAAACATATGAAAGACACCGAGGATCGCAACCCTTCATCATCTGGTACTCACGCATTGACAGATCCGACCAAAGTCAGTGCTCTTGATTATCTGAACCGCGTGTTCAACTACATGATAGGCGTGTCAGATATGAATGAGGCTAAGAGCGTGTGTGAGATTTCTCAGGTTACTCGTGTAGCTCAGCTTGCCGATTGCCTTTCTCTGGTGGGTTTTAAACTTGGTAATTTGTGATATCTGATCACACTTATTTCTGAATTTATCGATTTTTTTTACAGGCTATGGCTGGTCTCTCTTATCTTGGCCTCGATCTGGTCGATGGACTTATCGATCAGGATAAACTCTTCACGGACATTAAGAAGCTCAAGGTCTCGAACAATGAGCTGAAGGCGGCGCTTAAAGCTTCCGAGGAGAAAGCCCAAGCCACCGAGCAGAAGGCAGCAGCGGCGGATTAGGCAAAGTTTAAAGTTGCGAAGGCCAAGATGCAAGAGATCATCGAGAAGGCGATTTCCGATTATAAGGAGTCGGAGGAATGTTCCACCAACCTAGCGAAATACTATTACACCGCTCGGATGGAGACCGTGGATTGCCTAAGGCCGAAGAATCCAAACTTGGATGCCAGTGATATGGAGGAGAATAAGGTTTCTCAAGAGGGGAACTAATAGAAACTGGATTCTAAATCTTTTGATCCAAAACCTCTGAACGTCGAGACTCCGATCCAGCCCTCCGACTAGCTAAAAAATTATTCTCCTCAATCCGTCAAGTAGATAGATCCAGCCTCTTCCAAACACAAAGTTTCAATATTGTCTTAAGATAGTCAATGTTGAAAACAGCATAAAAGAAGAGTAGATGGATCCGGGGGTTTCTGATCTAAGTGACTTGAGATAATGAAGATCAAGGTGGAGAATTGTTGTTATGTGATCTTATCATGTGATGACACGTGGAGAAGCTCCAAGGACTCACATGTAACGGTTTCAGTTACAGCAGTGCAGTTAAAGTCGTTTTTCTTCAGCAAAAGCAGAATTCGGCCATTGGATCTTCATGACGTGGCGTTCAAGAAAGCTGTGCTCGGTTCTTTAAATAGGTCTAGGTTTAGTGTTTTGCTGACAATGTTCATTCTTTCAGTTCATATATACTTTGTAGAGAGAGTAAGTGCTTGAGAGAAACTTGTTTAGAGAGATAAACTCGTTTTGGTTTGAAAGACTTGTAATCTGTAACTACAAAGAGATCTTTGAATCTCATCGATAGCGAAAGGAACCCCCAAGGCTGGATGTAGGAGGTTAGTGACCGAACCAGGATGAATCCGGTGTGTGTTTACCATTTTTCATTGTTTTGTTCTTAGTTCATCATTGTGTGTGTTGCTTATGGTGCAAGTTATGTCTGTCTTGGTTTGTTTTCTTTGACAGATTTAGAGAAACCCGGAAAAACATAACACCTATTTTATTTTTCTTTTATTTTGGGGAAACTTTTATAAGATTTTCAAACAATTATAGGTATTTCAAGAGCTAAAAGTGTTTTACAGGCAGTGGAGCAATTTTGGGTTGATTTGAAGACTTTTCAAATGAGTTAGAGCTAATCAAGAAACATGGTGTCTTCTTTTGCATGATGTGAGATTTTTAAGAGAATATTTTGGATTAATGCTTTCCACTATTGGATAGAGCTTCCTCTAAACTTTCCAACACATGTTTATTTACTAAAATCGAACATCGGAGCAAGAAGTTACGGTCTATTCAAAATAACTACGCAGCTTTCCAGTTTCATCGCGCTGCGATAAAACCCAGAGACAGAACGCGCTAAAACATGGCCATCAACACACCATGATGCTCAAAAATCATTACTTTTGTCAATTTTCCGATTTTTAAGTGTTTTCGATCCTAGGATTCTCATCTATGTACAAATACCTCCGAAAATCATCCAAACCCCTATATATACAATTTAGGTTTTCAAAAATACACTTTTGCTTTTATTTTAGTTTCTCTTATAGTGTTTGTCTAATTTGTAGAGCTTTTGAAGAGATAAAAAGTGTTCTTCATTGGCATCGACTCCTCCGACGAGTCTCTTGAACTCAAATCAATTCGTTCTTCTTCCTTCTTCATTTCTTTTTATTGTTAGTTTATTTTAATTTTTGTTGAACATCATTTAGTTAATATGAATTATGTTTTCCTTTCCTTTTACATCTTAATGCTTTCTATAATTATGCTCTGATGTTGATCATCATGAACATGTTGTCAATGGTGCCTACAAGAAGAGTAGTAGTCTTTGTTTATGTACATTTGATGTAATAAAGTCTCACGAAGCCTCTTGCTTGTAACTGCTGAATAATTAATAAAAGTTGAAACGATCATTCATTCTTCCTTGTCTGTTTGAAGCTTTATGATAAACTATAGTCTTTAGTCCTTAAACAAACCCAAAAACAAATGAAGAGTCAAATATAGATTTGCATGAACATCTTCATGGTTGCTTAAAACAGTATATTCACAATCTAAGGATCAAATGGCTATTGATCTCAGTATGATTTTTTAGAGAATCTATGATGTCTAGTTATGGGACATTGAGAGTTTGGAGACTCTATAGTTCTTCATAGGTATCTTCTGAAGGTACTGAATTGACCAGTGCACTTTTAGAGACAGAATAAGAACAAACTATTTAACCTCTTATGTCTCAAAGTCACTGCATATGAATTGCATCGTGCTTACCTCAATCCTGAAATGAGACATGTCATTTCATAGCTTACGTATTCTCATTTGAGAAAGTCAGAGTTCTAGATTCACTATGTGATATAGACAAGACCTTTTGGTGAAGTACTAAGTTATGAAGATGTCATGAGTAACTTTGTGAAGATCTCACAGATATGGAATTCATGTACAAGATTGCTGAAATGCAATGTATATCACATATCACCTCATGCCTTGTTCCTTGGAATGTGAATAAATGAACTGGTCAGTGTCCAAATTGAGTCATGACTCTTTTGGATGAATCAATGTGACTTGTTAACTCATCGTCAATACATTGCTTCTAACTTATTCACAAGCGACAAATGAGTTGAGGAAATAACAGCTAGAAGGGTAAAATGGTAATTTTGTAAATCTCATCTAGTTGATGATATTCATGAAGAGTGAACATAGATAATATTCAGTGGATCCACTCATTATAATTAAGTAGAATTCTTGAGTAGAAAATATATTCATTTGAACCGAGAGATTTCAGTGTCAACTCTTTAGTGGAGTCAGTTGACATTAAGCTAGAACTTGGAAAATGTTTGTGAACTTTTGAGTCCAAGTATGCTAGCTCAAGATTTTTTCATTTGGATCTATGAGCTCACTACCCCAAGTCATTGGAGTACGATTAGTTAAACTAGAAGCTAAGTCAAAACAAGAACTAGACAAGTTTTACGAAAATTGTCTTAAGGGTAATTTTGTCTTTTTTGGACAAGTGATGATTTAATGTCAATAAATAATTTTTTTGACATTGTCATATGATGACAATGAAATGTGTCACATGGCCATATTAGAGTAATTGGGCCTTGAGGATTAATTTCATTTCATGGAATTTTACTTGAAAATTCTTAGTGGGTTTTTCTTATGTTGTCATGAACAAATGAAGAAACATCTAGAAGCTCCTTCTAGAAGTCCTTTACTCGTCCAACATAGCAAGAGAAGAGAGATTATTTTGTGAATTGATGTATGAAGATACTTGCCAAAAGAAAAAGAGGAAACAAATTTCCTCTGAAAGGAAATGGGGTGCACGGCCAACCAAGGGAGAAGCAAAAGAGGAAACAAATCCAAGGCCTTCTAGAAGCATGCCTTGGACGTGTGACGTGAGGAAGAGGAAGCAAATATTTGCTCATGAATATGTGATATTCTATAGAAAAGAGGAAACTACCTTTTGAAGGTAATCATCCTCCTATTAATACTCCATCTCATTCACAACTCACAACAAACAATTTTAGAGATTGAGAGCTTCTCTCTCTAGAATTTTGGCCGCCCCCTTTTCTCTCTCTCTCTCTCTAACCCTTCTTGTTCTTTTGTTTTTGCACCTAGGTCCTCATTAGACCTAGCATTTGTTTTAGCTCTTTGGCTCCAAGACTTGTTCTTGAGTCATCGTGTTTAAAAGTGCCAACACTCTAAATCCTAACCACACCCAAAGATTCTAGTGGTAGAAACTTTCGTGGTTGCTCAACAGGTTTAAGAAGACTAGTGGGAGAGGCGTGCTGCGTGGAGAGAGGAACGTTTCAACCTTCCGAAGGCTTCTCAACGTTCAATCTCACTTCGAGGTTGGTACCGAGTAAAAACTAAATGTAATTTTAAATTATATGTTCATGCGCTTTGTCTAGGTTGTAAAAACGTTTTACGTGTTTTAAAGAAATTTTTTATATTCCGCCGCTTGCTAGAAGCGATAAATCTTTTCTTAATCCTAGATCTATTCCAACAGAACACTATTGGAGGCTTGGTTTTTTATGGGGTTGAGATGTAGTCATTGATAATGGTTAAAGGGTTTGTTAGGGTTAGATAATACTTGTTTCTTTCATTATTATGGATTGCTTGACGTAAATTATTAATGTTTTCTAGTGCTTGATCACCATTAAAATTGTTGTCTAGGATTGTATAACTACTCGAGAGAGAGAGAGAGAGAGATAGAGAGAGAGAGAGTAAATAATCGTGTTTTTATTCATGTCTTCATAGTTGATCATAGGTTAGTAGAAAATCTAGGCAATTTATGTAATCGCTTGAACTCTTATTGTCTTGTGTGTAATTGTATTAATAGGATTAGAAGTCGAGAGGATAACAATCCTTCAATTACATAAGTTTGCTAGAACACTCAAGAGAGAGGCTATTGAATGATTTTGATAGAGTGAGATTAGCATCCGTAGGACTAGATTTTGTTGTTCAAACTCAAAACCCCCGACCTAGTTAATTACGGTGAAATCGTGACCCTAACTTCCTTTTATTGAAAACTCATGTTTAATTCATTGCTTTTGTTTTATTTAGTTTAGTTAAACGTTTCAAAACATCATCACCTTCTTCTAGGAATCAATTCGCTACAAGTTTTAGTAGATTGTTAAAAATCACTAGTCTTTGTGGGTTCGACACTCGTTACTTCATATCTATATTACTTGAGCGATACATAAGTTTGCGTGTGTGATTTTTTTGCAACAATGGGGCGGTTAAGGTTCTTGAGCCACACGCAGGACCGTAGGATCGCGCGGCTGATGGTCTTCACGGCCTCGTCCTAGCCTCCGACCCGCGCGTGGAGGCTCTCTTCCATCTTGAGAAGGCAGTCCGACTCGTCCGCGGAGACATTGTCGATAGAGATGCCCGTCAAAGTTGACAACATGCGTCGGATGTCCGCTTCCGTCACCTCCAAGGGGCTCATCTCGCTCATCCCCTTCCCTTTTTCCCTTGTACACCGTGGCCGATATTTGTGCCTTGAGCTCCATCTCTCTATCGCGTAACTCCCCGGTCTACATTTGCAAATATTCCATGCAGAACATTACCAATGTGGTTCCGCTCTCATAACTATAAACTAGACATCAAATATTTGTTTCACTACCTTTCCAAAGTCTTGGCTTTGCGTAGCCTCGTTCTTATCCTTGGTAATCTGTCGTCGTTCTTTCTCAAGTTTTATGGCTTCTTCATGCATCTGTTTCTGAATGAAATTTATATGAACGGTTACAAGACAACATTTAATATATTTAAGTCACTCTATGGTTCCTAGCATAGTTTAGTTGTTAATTCTACACCACCTCCAAAATAGAGATCATGGGTTCAATATCCACTCGCAGAAAAGCTGCCTTCAAAAACCACATTTGATACACTCATCACTGTTATATCACCTGAGCACGACAAATGCGAATTTTTGAGAACCTGCTTCATTGATCAAGTCTATAGCTTTGTCCGGTAGAAAATGGTCCATGCATAATAATTCGTTTGGAAAATCAAATTAAATCATTATGCAATCCCTTCAAAATCTTGAGATATATATATATATATATATATATATATATATATATATATATATATATATATATATGTGTGTGTGTGTGTATATTATATGTATATGTATATATGTATATTATATGTATATGTATATATGTATTTGTTTACCTGATGTACTGGTGTGAGAGTTGAGCTGCAGCTACCAGTGCGTCATCTGTGTATTGGAGCTTGTGATGAATTTCATAGCGCTCGCGCAGACCCTTGATAATCTGGACGGTCTCATTAGAAGTGGGCCCGGGCACTTGGACTGGCTGAAGCCATCTTTCCAAAGCCGGGTCACTCTCGATATGCTTCTTGTACTCGTCCAGCGTTGTGGCTCCAATACACTGCATAACCACTCCAAGCAATGTAAGTGATGATAGTGATAACAAGAAAACAATTTTTTGCAAGTGAGCCGGGCATTACCCGCAGCTCACATCTGGCAAGAGCAGGCTTCAATATATTTGAAGCACCAACCCCGCCGTCTTCTGCTCCGGCTCCAATCAATGTGTGGACCTCGTCGATGAAAAAGATAATCACGTCACTACGATTGATTTCCTCCATCACTTTCTTCAATCTTTCCTCAAAAGTTCCACGCCACATTGTACCCGTGACTAGAAGCAGACCTATGTCCAAAGTTATGACCTGGTATTTATTTTAGACATAAACAAACAATCAAAAGAGTTGCTCGTTTAATAATTTCCAGATTTAAGTTGGTCATGTAAGAAATAAACCTTATTTCCCTCTAGGATTTCTTGAACATCCCTGGGCAATGCGTTGGGCAAGTCCCTCGACTATGGCTGTCTTTCCAACACCGGGTTCTCTGATGAGACACAGATTGTTTTGGTTCTCCAACATAAGATCTGAACCACTCTCTCAATAAGTGTCTGCCTCCTAACAACGGAATCCACCGTTCCCTGTAAAACAAACCAGTACCCAATTATTTCGTAAAATTGACAACAACAACAAAAATAGCAACTGTACCTCTCCAGTGAGTTTAGTCAAATTGGTGCCGTACTTTTCGAGGGTAGGCATGCTATTACCCGCCGTCGAAATCACCTGCAACATCACAAACATGATTTTATTTAATTCGATCCCATACAAATACTAATGATCATGAAACATCGTGAGATGATCACAATGTCTTGCCTGTGTGTGGATGCTAAGCTGCTGCCACACCCTCGCCTGGCCTAGAAGTAAGAGTTATAGTTTCGAAGAAGAAGAGAGAATGCTTTGTTGTTTCCAAGTGTGGGGCTTATGAACAATGGAGTGGGAATTTGACGTAAAACGATCATTTGAAATATTAAAATTGGTAGCTTCCCGAAATTTTTTTTTATTTTTTTTAATTATTTTGTGCACGAATATACCTATTAAATAAAGGGAAATTAGGCCAGTAGTTAAATAGCCCACACTTCTTTAAAATAAAATAGCTCAAGTTTTATTTTATTAGGAAAATAGTCCACCAGACCGAAGTTAATTATATTAACTGTTAGTTAATTTAATTAACTGAACTAATTAATTTAATTAGCTTCGTTTTAGTCGGTTATTTTCCTAATAAAATCAAACTTGGGCTATATCCTTAAAAGGAGGTAGAGGATTGGCTAGTTACAATAAATACTTGTTGAATAAAAGCTATTTTTTATAGAGAAATTGCCCCATTTGCCACTAATTTTATCATTTTTTCCCATTTTCCACCAAAACATTAATTTTTCCCAAAATGCCACCATCTATGTCAACAATGTTGACATCTATTTTTGCACTTCAGTATGAGATGTCAACATTGTTGACATAGATGTCAATAATGTTGACATCTCGGTGGCATTTTGGGAAAAATTAGTGTTTTGGTGGAAAGTAGGAAAAAATTATAAAATTGGTGGCAAATGGGGCAATTTCTCTTTTTTATATCTTTCAAGTTTTTAGATAATTGAGTGATTGTTAAAGGAGGAAATATTAAGCACATCTCATATCCAAAATTATAAAATGTAGTTTGTTGTGCTTTAAAATGCATTTTCTATCACATAAAATAGTGTTTTATCTCCAACTCAATATTCCATTTTTAACACCCGAAATCATATCTTTCATTTCTCTATTATTTTAATAATTTTGACAATTTTCTATGTATGTAGTCCATATATTGAATTTCTATTTTGTATCCCATAAATTAAATAAACATGATCTATCAAATTTATATACTTTGTACAAAATTTATAAGGTAAACTACATCCTACAATACTAATTAACTTTTTTTTATGTATATCTGTATTACATGTAATTTATTTTCTAGTTTGTTTTCAATGAAGTTTGGTATTTTTATTGGCTTTGTTTAGTGTACTTATTTTCTATCGATTTCAAAATTAATTTATACCAAATTAGAGAGAAATTAAATAGTTTCATATGTCATTTTATGATAAAATAATATAATTATGCATAACATATTTTTGTCACATCCACCTCCATTACAGAGTGAGTTGGAGATGCTCTAACGAGTAATGCGATTGATCTAATTTATTAACGAGAATACATTAATCATTATAATAAATTTGGAATCCAGCTCCACTTTTACTCTACATGTAGACTAACATATAAACGAGGTCTAGAGAAAATAGCTAGTCACGCCGAGCATGAGAACTAGGACTTTACGCTTGACCAAAAACCAAGCCGTTGACTCTCTAAGTAAGTATAGAAAAAATTGGTCAAAAACTCTCGCTATTTATATAAGGATCCCATTTAAATTATACAAAATAGCCAATTGAATTTATTAATGAATAAAATATCCAAAATATCATGTTTTTAGCAAAATAGTCAAAATTATATTGTCAAAATTTTTTTGACACCATCATTAAAAATATAGATGATTTATATAAGCATTTTATTACTTTCACAAGATTTAATCACATGGTCAAGAAAAGTTATTGAACTTGATAATTAGTTCCATATTATTTCACTCTAAACCTTGATCTGTCATTTTATTCATTTCAGTTGGTTATTTACGTGTGACATTCTTATTGCGTAATTTTGTTAATGCATTTCCTAATTATACGGAAGCAAGGTATTTCTGGCAAAAGATAGTCTCTCATAACTATTTGTAATCAATCATTTATTACTTCGGAAATAAACAAATTATTTTTATTGTTGTACATGTCTTTATTGACAAGAATAAGACGTGTATTTGGATATTTCTCTTCAGCGCTATAAATATAGATACCTGAAGTCTAAACTATTGCTTAGAGAAACAATTAAAAGGACATTGAGAGCAAGTGTTGATGGCACGTCATCTACCACCTACAATACAGGAAAGCAATACCTTAAAAACATAAAATACAATTACAAGAGCAAAAAATGGTTATTCCCATTTTTTTAAGATTTTTTTTTACCTCTGAGCTAGCCCTTCTTTTCATTTATTGTTATTATTATTATTCTTATTATTATTTTTTGGGGGAGAGTAGTTATTTGAAACCAATTGATCTAAACTGCGAGGTGGAAGAAGTTCTTAGATTAAGAAAAAGAAAACCTCGCTCATTTCTCAAGATGTACTAACCGAAACATAAGTGATACATATCAACCCCAAAACCCTGAGGGTTCAAGATAAACGGCTTAAGATTGTATCGAATTAGCTAAGAAGAAGAAGATCAGATTCATGACTCTTTGTCATGCTTTTCTACAGTCAAAACTGAGATACGCCGGTCAAATAGGGGAAATCAAACAATCTAGAAGTCAAAGCCAGGATCTCCAAGCCTTTTGCATTTTCCTAGCAAGGTATCGAATACCATTGAAACCTCCTGCAGCCACTAGGCCGGAGATTGCTTGCCTTGCACTCGAAACCATTACTTTCCGCTTCAGAATCTTCTCTATGCAATTGGCCGCCTCTTCTCTAGATCGGAATGCAACTTCACACGAAGAAAACCGACCATTTTATAGAACGAACTAACAAAGTTATGTTCAGACAAACAGTGAAAGAGGGATTTGATCCTGAAAGAGGATTTACTTAATGTTCTACGAAATCCGTCAAGAACTTGATATATATGTTTCTACACATAATTAACAAATAATAACCAATTATAATAATCTCAAGATAAACAAAGGTTATATTATCATTTTTTTTTCCAAAAAAAAAAATAGAAGAATTTGCTGCAACTAGTTAACTACTTAATTTCTTTTAATATTTTAGTTAAAGTTTTATTTTATTAAAAAAAAAATAACCCACCAGGCCGAAATAAATCAAATTAATTAAAACAAATAATTTAATTTACTTCGTCCTGTTGGACTATTTCTTTAATAAAATGAAACTTTGACTATTTTTAAAACGAAGGTATTGGCCAAATTGTCCCAAAAAAAGGGTGATTTAGCTAAATAATAGCCAATTTAAAATAATGGATTTGAAAATAGTCAAAGTTTGTCTAAAACTAGTGAAATAGGAAAAATGTGTAATAATCAACTTTCAAAATTGAAAGTGATAGATTACTTATAATAATCGTCAAAAAATTAAATCTTTGTATGAAAAATAAAAAAAAAAATAAAAAAAAAAAAATTTGACGACGTAACTTTGGCTATTTTGCTGAAAATTCGAAACTTTGACTATTTTGATAATTAATTAGTTTCAAATGACTTTTGTATAATTTTTCCAAGAAATAAAAGGACTGTCCCGAAATTACCGTACCAGATTCACTGAGATGTTTTGTTCCTCCTAGCTTCATCGCCATTTGGCTTCTCACCACTAGGGGGAGAGAAGATACGAGAGTCTGAGTGGCTGATAAGCTATGATCCTGTAAAAAGAAGTAAAAATGTGCTACTGAGATAGACAGTCACCTATACTATTGTAGGAATCCATTGAAAGAAAATGCTAACTGCTAACATTCACACCATAATCCATACAGACATAGCATATGATAATTTGACAACCAGAATCGACCTGCACTAGATTTGCATGGTGATTTAGAGATGGTGACGATCTCAGCAGCTCTTTTGTTTTGTTCTCTTGAATAAAGGGCTTATATATTGACCGGAACAATTCAAATTGGCCTCCAACAATCTTTTTAACCTGGGAGACTCATTCAGTACAAAAATGGTAAGCAAAAAAATAAAAATAAAAATAAAAAAGGTTACAATGACAACAAGCTGTTTAGTATTTGAGCTCGAAACTAACATGCTGATAATAGCCGAATGTGTTGATGATACATCCAAGTTCGTTTATTTAAAAGATCCTGTTCTGTAAGTAAATTGTTATTACAGAATCCAATATCTGATAGCGCCACTACTTGTGTAAGCACAAGATATCTCTTGCACGTTCTTATCAAGATTACCTTGTTTTTGTCCTCTGCAAAAAGCATGCGCAAATCACCCGTATAAGATAGACTGCATATTTTGGCGTACAGATCTTCCTGCACAAAATTACAAATTAGACACCCAGACAAATGACTTCCGTGAAAAGTGTTGACATGGAAAGAATGCCTCGGAGAACTTCATTGGTAGAAGTAGGAGTGCAGCAGAGATTGCAGCCCTCAAATTAGCCAGGTTCGTATCTTCAAGCTTCAAATTATCAACCAGTACATGAACCTGAAAAAAAAAATATACATATACACACATATATATGACTGTATAAGTCCTAATGGACACAGTTGCATAAGCATTGACATGCTCTCGAGCAGAGAATCAAAATGAATGGGAGTATACTCATACAGGTTTTTGAAGTCGGCCACTCAAGTACAAATTTTCCCAAGTGAGTATGTCTTGAACCAAATCATGCATGTTTACAACTCCATACTTGATCATCTGCCAGAATTGATTTTGAATTCAGATGTCATAAAAATTACAGACAGACGCAAAAACCTACCAATATTACAAGAAATGTGTTCTATTGGAATTAGCTTATTATGAATACGAGAAAGGGAGAGGAGAAAGAGAGGCAGCTTTCCGGTAAAAATAGAGATTTTTTCGTTGGAACAGAGCAAGCCACTCGAAAACTTGTAACTATCTTCATATTTTCTTGTTTTGATAGTAATGAATTACAAAAGTTCTTATCAAAATATCATTTATACAAGCAAACAATCAAAGTGGCTAATTCAATATTCTTGTATCTGGCAAACCACCATTGGTGTTGGAAGGCTCGGTTATGATCAAAACAAAAGTGTAATCAATAATCATATTTTGCTGCAAAATAAGAAATCAAAAACAGTGGTTAACTAATTTCTATTTTGGTCCTGGATTTGAAATGAGTTTCAATGTGCTTGCTTTTCTTTTTCTGGTACGTATTTTCTTTCATCTCTAAAAAAAAGAAAAAAAAGAACAATATTGTGCTGAATTTAAAACTTAAAAGCATATATCCTTAGACACTCGAAAAAACTGTAAATTATGCTGAATCTAAAAATACATATCAGTAAGCAATACCACGATGGCTTTAGAAAAGAAGAACAAGAAAGGCCATTACCTTGTTCCTCCATTTAACATAGGGATTGAAGTGCACTCCAACACCAATACTCTCAGAAACACCAGTAATCTGGCACAATCAACAATTGTTTTGTGAGGATTCGTGAGATACGCATAGCATTTATGTTCGAGAGTTAGAGAGAAAGAGTTCAGCACCAATCTTGCCCCACCAAGGTGCAACAACCAAGAAGCATAGTGGTCTCTGTTCAATTCCAGATTCTGGGTTATTTCGAACAACAAAGCTAGAATAAGAATCTGAACAATCCCGACTCATGTTAGAAATAAGCTAAAAATTGCATTTGAATCTTACCTCGGCATGCCATTCAAGCGGATTTGACACCCCAAGAATAAAGTCAACCAACCTAGACTGTGACACACAAATAACATTTACATTCCCACAGAATGACATTAGGGGGGGAGAGAGAGAGAGGACTCACTTTATCGTGGTTGTTTGGGTGAAGAGATGAGCCGTAAACGCAGCAGAACTCGACGGATGGGATGTCTTTGAGGAAACTTTTAAGCTCGGCTTTGATATCGCTATCCATTTATAAATGTGCTTAAATTGCAAAAGCTACAATGTAACGTGACTGATTATATAATCTGTCCTACATTTTCTGAGGACTTTGGTCTCTCTTTCATTGCTAGCTTACTTCTAAAACCACTATCCGCAGTAGCTCAGTAGTTAATCTTTCAGACCATTTCGTGCGGATATTTTATCGAATAGTTGATGTTCAAGCAACGATCACCAATACTTTGAATTGATGCCTAAATGCTCGAATGCTTCTAGAATATCAAAGCAAAGGCATAAAACCGTGTAAGTTATACATACCTCTGATTCGTTGCGACTGGGTTGATGGGAGAGACGAGTTCGACGGTGACGAACAATGAACGAACGAGTGAGAGTCAGCAACTGAGCGCGCGTGAGACGGTGAGAGACACTTTTTTTTTTTTTGCACATAAGAATAATATAGACACGATATAACAAATATAAATAGAGCGTTTGAAAAAAAAAACAAAACAAACCAAAACAAAACAAATATAAGAAGAAATGTATTTGATAAAAAAAATAATAATAATGAAATGCCGTATATGGCCTCAATTAAAATTAGGGATTTAGAAAAAATATTAGTAACTTAAAAGATTTTGACTAAGATCAACGTAAAGTAAAGTATAATTAGGACAAAACTGTTAGTAAAAATTGGACTAAAAAATCCTTCTAATTTTCATTTTCCCTCCCATATGATTTTTGTTTTCCATTCACTTTCTTTCTTTCTCTTTTCTCGTCTCACTCTCTTTCTTTCTATCTTCCCTCTCTTTTGGACTCTCATTCTTTCTACGTCTCTCTTCTCCCGAGATCGATGTCTTACTCTATTCACTCGATATCACTCTCTTTCTTTATCTCTTTTATTTCCCCCATCGCTCCAGCCCACAATCTTCATCGCTCAATCTCATATCAGAATCTTACACTATTCTACCGGCACTAAAGTTCGTGTTTTTGAATCCCAACTTTTCCTTTTTTGAAAAACTTGAAGAAAAAAAAATTTCATTGATGGTACCATTATTAGTTATGAGTAATGATATGATTTAGGATTTTAACACTTTACCAGTCGTCAATTTTGGTTGATTTTGAAATATGTTCATATGTCATATTCTAGGCTTGTTTGAAGATTTGTTGACATATATATCAACAAACGATATGATATGGTGACATATATAAATAAATATAGACTCATTTGATGCATGTAAACAAATAACGTGATTTGTTGACATATATGTCAACAAATGACACAATTTATTAACATAATTCACTATTAGAAAGAAAAAAAACACTTTTAGAAGTGACGGCGCTTTTAGAAGCGACATGTCGCTTCAAAGCTAAAACTTGGTATATCAAAGATTTGGTCTTTGGAAAATGAATACTTTGGGATTGGACACAACAATTGGCGCTTCTAAAAGTTTTCTGTTTTTCAGAAGCGAACTGTCGCTTCTAATGTCACTTCCACATTTAGTAAAGTTTTGATCGGTTTCGTTTTGCCCGTTTCTTTTTTAAGTTTACCATGAAGTGACGTTGTTTTGTCTGACCTAACTTTAAGAAGCGACAAGTCGCTTTTAGAATTTAGGTCAGAGTATAAAATCGTGCTTCTTCTTATTCATTCATTTTTTTAAATTTCAGAGCTTTCTCTCTCTCTCTCTGACCGATTATGCTCCGCCTCCGGTAACCCGAGATCTTTCCTCCGCCACCTCCAACTCCGGTGAGTCTCATTATCTCTCTCTCTCTCTGGCCACCACACCTTTGGAAGCTACGTCGCGCCGCCCCGAGCTCCGTGTCTCCACTACAATGACCACTCCGGCCACCACCACCCCAAAGTCTATCTTGCTCTCTCTCCTTTTATTTCTATTTTTAAAATTTTTCTTCACTAAATCTGACCACCACCACGTCACATAGGCCGGCCACCACACCACCGCACGGCCCCAACCACTAAAAATCCGACATCCTCTGATGTGTTTCGGCGATTTTAGCAGAGTCGAACATGCTTCATGGATGGCGGATAAGGTTTGTGTTTATTTTCAAATTTGAGTGTTTCAATTTGTGAATGGTTGATAACAATTCTAGAGTGGCTCGACCCACCTACATATTTAAGATAAATTGCGATAATTCTCGGGCTATTGGAGAAGATTAATTCGTTTGAAAGCCCGATGCCATAGTCGGTTACTGAAGATATTCATGACCAACAACGATGTGCGGCATTGAAGGAAAAGAATAATATGAAACAATTAAGTTGATGATTAGTCTTATTTTATTGATTGTTTGTGCATTGTTGTTCAATTAATTCAAATTTTTTTTAAAAAAAAGGCCTAATTAAAATAGCGTAAGGACAAAAAGGTAAAACTAATTCAATTAATAAGCTGCCACGTAAGCAAGATGGCTATTTACGGGAAATTAACGAAAGGTTGGCTAAAACCAAATTGCTAGTGTTTTAGATGGCTAAACAGCTAATTATTTTTTTTTTTTTTTTGCCAAACTCATGATAAGCACCTGGTCAACTCCCATCTATTTTGACAGCAAAAGTAAGATCAAGATTAAAGATCAAACTGAGATAGGCACCTAAGGGGTAAGAATGGAATTGTTTTCTTCTTGGGAGTCACTTAATAGGGCGGCGCAGAAAAATTGATGAAACCGTATACCGGACTGGACAACCGGTTTTTAGACCAATTGTCTGATTTTAAACGGTTTAAAATTTCACCGGTGCAGTCCGGTCCAATTAAACGGTCCGGTCCCGTCTAAAATTTATAAACTGGGGTCTAGACCGGTCAGTATTTAAAAAAAATAGGTATAAATTGGTCCGGTCTAAAACAGTCCAAAAATGGACATGATCAGTTACTACTTAAGAAAAATATAAATAAAAAATATGTCAAATTTAAACGGTCCGATTTAAAACGGTCAAACAGTTTAAAACAATCCAAACGATCTGAAACAATTTAACCATTTTAACTGGTTCGGTTGGTTTTTTTTCTTATTTGATTTGGTCCGATTTATTTTTTTAAAAATCATTTAAACCGTTGTGGTTTGATTTTTGAGAAATTTCTCAAAGTACCA
Source organism: Urtica dioica subsp. dioica (assembly GCF_054948205.1). Classification (NCBI taxonomy): domain Eukaryota; kingdom Viridiplantae; phylum Streptophyta; class Magnoliopsida; order Rosales; family Urticaceae; genus Urtica; species Urtica dioica. The sequence goes on along the minus strand of NC_142764.1, from coordinate 10,773,051 downwards.
CCATATCAATAACTTTTTCCAAAAATCCACCAAAGTATAATTTTGGCCAAAAATACAAGTTGGCCACTTGTGAAAAACCATATATACTCTCCACCTTAAATTTTCTTTCAATCTCACACCTACCTCATTTAATATCATTCTTTAATCCATTCTGAATTAAACTTGTTTTTTTATCTATCTCTCTCTCTCTCTCTCGTTAGAAGAAAAAAGCTCAAAGCTTGCCAAAGTTGAGCTGACCCAAACCCTAGATTTGAGCTCACCCAATCCTTGCCAAAGTTGAGCTGACCCAAACCTTTGGATTTGAGCTCCGACACGCTCAAGGAAACACGACCAAAGCTCATAGATCCGGACACGATGAAGACCGTAGCTCCGACCAAGCACTTAGCTCCGAGACTTGCCCAAGGTTAGTTTTGTTTTGTTTTTTGTTTTATCAAACTTTTCTTTGGTTTTTGGGTATGTTTATTCTGGGTATGTTTGAGATTGGCAAAAAAAAAAGACTCTTTTTGTTCTAGGCAATTTTTATTGGTTTCTCTTGGTTTTAGGCGAAGTTCATGAGTTGTTGACATCAGATGTCAACAGTTGACGTAAATTGTTGACATCCAATATCAATAGTTGACATTAGCGTCAACAGTTGACGTCTACGGTTGAGACTTAGAGATCAACTGTTGACAACAACTGTTGACATCTGAAGTCAACAGTTACTAACTTTACCTTTGTTTATTTGTATGCAGTGGTGATGGAAATTTATTTATTATTCAAGCATAGTGGCACTTGGGTTGAACCTGGTCGGTATAATGAGAAAGGATCTTTCGGAATTATGGTGCCGTCTGAAGTGAACTTCGCTAGTTTGATGCAAATAATTTACGCGTATTTGCGCAAATCACCATCTACCCATACAATTGGCGTTTCATATGCGATGGCTGGTGCAATGATACCCGTTGAGATAACCAACGACGACACGCTGAAAGGTTATTTATACTTGAGAAGAAGGAGGGAAGATGACACGGAGAAATTACAGTTGATATTGGAAATAAAAGAAAAACCATCGGGGCTCGATTCTCCAAGAGTTGGATCCACTCGCAACAGCCGTGATAGTGGTTGTGACGGAAATCCCATTATGCCATCAATACTTGAGGAGGGGTGTGATTCGGTCCCAACTCATGAATCGGCAATTCGTTCTACATTAGGTTGTCAGACAATGAAACACAACAACAACGACGATGCTTCCCACCACGAAACCCAACTCCTCCTCCACCACGACGAAACTCCCCTCCTCAACCACCACGAAGCTCCCCCCCTCTACCACCGCGAAACTCCCCTCCACCGCCACGAAACTCTATGTCTCCACCATGACATAGTTAGACAGTTATCCAAAAAAATTTCAAAAACCACAAACCAAAAACTTTTCAAAAAACACAAATAAAAAAACTTTTCATAAAACAAAAACCAGAAACTTTTCATCAAACACAAACCAAAAACTTCATAAAACACAAACCAAAAACTTTTCATAAAACACAAACCAAACTCGACTCTTCAACCAATAATACCTTCTTGAGTCTCTTGTGTATCTCTTATGTCATCTCCTATGCTGACAACCGGATCAACATCTCCTTTTTCTTCTTTGTCTTGATTATTTTTGTCTTCATCATCTTTCTTCTTTTCAGCCTCTTCTTTGTCTTCATCTTTTTTTTTCTCTTTTCAGCCTATTCCTCATCACCGTCTTTCTCGGTCGAAGCTTTTGGATCCTGTAGCTCTTTAGGTTGTGCATCTTGGACAGCTCCCGGGATCATCTTGGCCAGCTCGATCAACTTTTCATTCACACATCCAGTGAATTCTTTGAAGCTCTGTTCCATCTCCGTCTTGAACGCCGCGAACTCTGTCCTTATATGGGTGACAGAGGCTTCCACGGACATCAACCGAGCCTATGTTAAAAGTAGACGTAAGTAATGTTTTCTATAAATAAAGAGTAAATCATGTATGAAAGATTTACAAACCTTAGAGTTTTCTCCGATGCCGGACGGATGTGTTGTATACGGAGTGGATGTGCCTCCACTTGATTCCACCGGTGCCTGTCAAAATTAATGTCAACAAAGGTTAGGCAACATAGATCTCATAAATCACAGATGTCAACAGTTGACGTCAACTGTTGACATTCTGTTTGTTGACATGAATGTCAACAAACAAAAATGTCATAAATCACAGATGTCAACAGTTGACGTCAACTGTTGACATCAATGTCAACAGTTGACGTCAACTGTTGACATCAATGTCAACGATTGACGTTAAAACCATAAAAAAAAAACACATAATCAATATTAATCACCTTCTGTTTGAGCTTCGGTTGGCTCGTCTTCTTCATTGTCTTCAAGCTAACCTCTTCTTCTCCCATTGGCTTGAACACAAAGTTCTCAGATTGCCACAAAATCTTTGAGAACGTGTTGTCAACGACATGAGTCGTTGATTTCCACCGACGCATGAAGGGTACATCGGTATCAGACAATCTCTCGCAATACAAAAGAGTCGAGAACACGGGCATGGTTTCGTACGCCCAAATTTGAAGTGGGTACATGAAAGAAGGAAGGTTTATCTTCGCCTTGGAATCCTTATTCTCCACGTTCTTCACGTACTTACGGCAGTTTTCGACGAAGAACTTCCAAACCACATTGCCCCACGGGTACGAGTTAAATTGGTCCAAGTCCTCTACCAATTTAACGTACGACCAATCTCGAATGGTCGTACCCAAAGGGTCACCAAGAAGTACGTTGAAGAGAAAATGAAGAAGTAAGAGCTTGACTCGTTTCTCATGCGGCCACCCTTGCGATTCCACCAATTTTGTTGTAAGCACTACGCGACTGTTGGTCGTCCCGTTGGAGAACAATTCCCTGAACAGTCCACCTTCGGCCGGCTCGGTATAATCCAAGGATGGGACGTCCCCATGGCGCAACCCTAAGATAGAACAAACATCATCTCTTGTGAAAGCCGTGGTTCTCCCCCGAGCTCAATAAAGAGAGTATCTTCCCTCTCTTCTTCACCGATAAAGTAACCGACCCTCATCAATAAATGGTTAATTATCTTTGAGGATCGGGTGACCTTCGGGACGTCCAGAAATTGGCCAAAACAAGAGTTGCTGAACATAGCCTTCACTTCTGGACCCATAGCCGCTGATTTATCGAACGTCTCAAGCGTTCCATAAAAACTGATATTATGATCAACCACATTTGATTCAAAAATGTACCTCCTCCACCCCTGAATACCGCAACAAATAAGATGAGAATTAACACGAGCACAACACAATCTCAAACACAATTTCACACAATTTCAAACACAATTTCTGAGCACAATTTCACACAATTTCCGACCATAATGAAAGATTTTGTAACACATCAATTCAAAATCATGTAATTAATTTCAGAACTCATTCACTACCATAACCAATGCTTCTAAACATAAAAAATTGTACTTGCAATTAAAACAAAATGTTCAAACGTTTAATTCATCAAAAGAAAAAACAAAACAAAAAACCTGTATACTATGAAACGACCACATGTTGAACAAATTCATTGTTTTGACACCAATTTCCAACAAACAAACTCATAGCCTAAAATTTCCAAAAACAACAAATCTAATATCATTTACAGGACATGTTAATACACGGGAAAAAAATATTGAGAAATTACCTTGTCCGTATCAGAGGTGGGTTTCAAGCCACGGCGGGGCTTCTTCGTAGCCTTCTTCGTGTTCACCTTGGGCGAAACAGTCGTTTTCCTTTTCCGGGCCGGAGAAGTGTTTGGCGTGGTCGCTCCGGACGCCTCCGGTTGTTTGGGCCCTATCGTCCTAGGACTCTTTCGCGTTGTGGGTTCGAGAATAGGGTTGAGTGAGTCAGACATGGCGACTTGAGGGATTGGTTGAGTGAAGTCGAGTTCGGGCAAGGGTTTCGGTCGCGATTTTGGGTGAGTTTGAATGAGAGAGAGAGATAGAGAGAGACTGGTCGTGAAGGATTCGGGTTCGGGGTGGGTTTCGGTCGCGATTCAGGGAAGAAGAACACGATCTTCTCTCGGGGATTTTGGGTGAGGAACGGTTTCAGAAACCTTGGGTGAGTTTGAATGAGAGAGAGAGTAAATCGGGAGAGTGGGTTCACGGTTAGGGGGGGGGGGGAGAGAGAGAGAGAGAGAGAGAGAGAGAGAGAGAGAGAGAGAGAGAGAGAGAGAGAGATAAAGGAGGATAAAAAATAGAAAGTTAAATTTGGAATGATATTAAATGAGGTAGGTGTGAGATTGAAAGAAAATTTAAGATAGAGGGTATATTTGGTTTTTCACAAGTGACCAATTTGTATTTTTGGCTAAAATTATACTTTGATGGATTTTTGAAAAAAGTTATTGATATGGTGGTATTTTTTGATCAATTTTAGATCCGACTTGGACCGTGCCCAAACAATGACAGAGCTGAAGGACAAAAATATCATTAATTAAAAAAAAATCATTAAATTCCACCGAATACAATACTTCGCAGTTCGCACTGCTCTACGGAACCGATTTCCACATGCAATTAAATAATAGTTACTTTTTTTATTTATTAATTTCGTAAAAATAAAATAATAAAAAAGTTGTTGGATCCAAAAGTTAAGGTACAAGCGTAGACGTGCACGAGAGAGAGAGAGAGAGAGAGAGTAGTGTGTGTAGGAGATAAGAGTTGGTGAGAGTGGTAGTATAAATGCACAATCATTCTCTTCATTCATTCGCGTCTCTCAGTTCGTCTCTCTCCATTTCCACTTTCTCTCTCAAACGCCTCTCCTTCACTCGTTTCACTTTTCGCACCACTATTACCAGGTATAATATATTCTCTCTCTCTCTCTCTCTCTCTTCGTTGTTAGTGTCGGCGTGTTTATCAGATCTGTTTATGAGCTTTCCGTTCCTTTGTTTTTTCCGATCTGGCGATAAGTGCGCTTGTTTGATTTGTTGAGTGATGTGATTGCTCTTAAAAATAGACAATGCATTGATGAGGTTTCGCTTCGGCTTCTGTGGATCTGTAGAGGTTTTTCGTTTGGGTTCAGATCAGGTTTTTATGTGATAGCTAACCTGCGTTGTTATACTTCCCCAGTTTCTTTGATCTGATCTGAAATATATGTTAGTGGGTTAGAATTGTGCATTTTGAAGCTCTGTAATAAGAGTTTATCCATGTTTATGTGCTTTAAGGTTGTTACATTAGATGCATATATACCAACGTGTTTGCATCACTAGATTTGTTATGGTTTCTTATTTATTTATTTATATTCAGCAATGTTTGTTATTAAGTCCCTTTCTAAAGAGCTTTTGTTATGGCTTCTTATGACATAGTAAATGATTATGAGATCTGAAACTTCTCTGCCTTTTAGCTCCTTTTTTTTTTTTTTTTTTTTTTAATATAGTAATGTAGTTTATTGGTTCATCCAGTTTTATGAATTATATGGTGCTGATATGTCCACTTCACTCGCTCTGCCGAGATCTCAAGTTCTATGCCTTCTAGTTCTGATTTTTTTTTCTTCATGTATTAAAATAGATTCTTGGCTCATCTAGTTTTATAAATGATATGGTGTTGATATGTTCACTTCACTCGCTCTTTTCTTTTCACTGTGGAAAATAATAACCGATGGAACAGCTGGTTTGTGGCTGTCCAAAAATGCATTCTATTGTCAAAAAAGATTCTTTTAATCAGCAACAAAAAAAAAACCCCCTTGTTAAATTTTATTTTATAGAACTGTCTCCAGGCTATATGAGTATATGGGATGAAATCTGAGCATCGGTATAAGATGATAATATATTTGTTTTATGTCGGTGTTGATGAACAGAGCAATGGCGTCTCACATTGTCGGTTATCCCCGCATGGGACCCAAGAGAGAGCTCAAGTTTGCGTTGGAATCTTTCTGGGATGGCAAGAGCAGCGCCGATGATCTGCAGAAGGTTGCAGCGGATCTCAGGGAATCCATCTGGAAGCAAATGGCCAGCACCGGGATCAAATACATCCCCAGCAACACCTTCTCTTACTACGATCAGATGTTGGACACCACAGCCATGCTTGGAGCTGTGCCTCCGAGGTACGGTTGGAACGGCGGTGAGATCGGATTTGATGTCTATTTCTCCATGGCCAGGGGTAACGCCACTGTTCCTGCTATGGAAATGACCAAATGGTTTGACACCAACTAGTAAGTGCGAATATCACAGCCTTTATAAACGGTTCAATATGTCTTTCTTGTTTGCTATTCAAAATTATATAATATTAATTACTAATTCGTCCAATTGGTACAGCCATTTCATTGTGCCTGAGTTGGGCCCTGATGTCAAATTTTCTTATGCTTCACACAAGGCTGTCCAGGAGTACAAGGAGGCTAAAGCTGTAAGTCTTGTGCTTGCTTTTTTCTAAATAAGAGAAGATGAATAAGCGACTATTGCTGATTATGTGTGTTATTATCATGTATAATTTGTTTTACTTTCCTGTTATGCAGCTCGGAGTTGATACTGTGCCCGTTCTCGTTGGTCCAGTTTCATACTTGTTGCTGTCGAAGCCAGCAAAGGGGGTTGAAAAGTCGTTCCAACTCCTTTCTCTCCTTGACCAGATTCTCCCTGTTTACAAGTAAGTTCCGTTATTTCTACTTGACACTATATGTTCTTTGGTTTCCTCATTTATTGACATATGATATACTTGTTTATTGCAGGGAGGTTGTGGCTGAACTCAAGGCTGCAGGTGCTACCTGGATCCAATTTGATGAGCCCACGCTTGTGAAGGATCTTGGTTCTCACCAATTGGAGGTTTTCACTAAGGCCTACTCAGAGCTCGAGTCTTGCTTATCCGGCTTGAACGTTCTTGTCGAGACATACTTCGCTGACATCCCCGCCGAGGCATACAAAACGCTCACCTCTCTGAAGGGTGTTACTGGTTATGGGTTTGACTTGGTTCGTGGAGAGAAGACCCTTGGTTTGATCAAGGGAGGATTTCCTTCTGACAAGTACCTGTTTGCTGGAGTGGTAGACGGTCGTAACATCTGGGCCAACAATCTTGAATCTTCTCTCGCTGTTCTACAGGTTCTGGAAAGCGTTGTTGGAAAAGGTTCGTAGTCATTTTAGTTTAATGTGTTATGTTTGTATCCTTTATTATTTTCTAACGTATTTAATTATTCTTGCGTGTATTCAGACAAGCTGGTTGTCTCTACATCATGCTCTCTTCTCCACACTGCCGTCGACCTTGTGAATGAGCCCAAATTTGATGCTGAGTTCAAGTCATGGTTGGCATTCGCAGCACAGAAAGTTGTGGAAGTCAATGCTCTGGCTACGGCACTGGTTGGACAGAAGGATGAGGTGCTCCCTTGTTAACTATATTTTCTTCTTCTTTTAATTACTTTATTTTAATTAGTCAATTGTTTTAGTGCAGTTTAATTCTGTCTAATTAATTAAGTGTCAATTATGTAAATATATGCTGTGTTGGATCTATTTATAAAATTAAACTTTTTGTTGCATATTTTCTTGCAGGCTTTCTTCTCTTCAAACGCTGCTGCTCAGGCTTCGAGGAAGTCATCTCCTAGGGTGACTAACGAGGCTGTCCAGAAAGCTGTAAGTCATTTTTTATTTGTGTGTGAAAAAGACGAAGAAAAAAATCAGTTAGTGATTTATTAGTAGCCTGTAGATGTTCGTTTGTTCTTATTAGCATCTACGTTTCTCTTTTTCTTTTTTTTTTTTGTTTTTGTTAAGGCTGCCGCTTTGAAGGGATCTGAGCACCGCAGAGCCACAAATGTAACCTCAAGGCTCGATGCTCAGCAGAAGGAATTAAACCTTCCCATTCTTCCGACGACCACCATTGGTTCATTCCCTCAGACCATCGAGTTGAGAAGAGTTCGCCGTGAATACAAAGCCAAGAAGTAAGCTTTCTGGGACCTTTTTTTTTTCCTTTTCCTTTCAGTCTCTTAAAATGGTTTCCTGTTTATTATCTTAGGGTCACCGAGGAAAACTACATCGAAGCCATCAAGAAAGAAATCCAGAAAGTGGTCAAGATCCAAGAAGACCTTGACATCGATGTTTTGGTTCACGGAGAGCCAGAGGTGAGTTGCACCAATACAAAAGCTTGCATTTTAACTTTTATCACAACTTAAAAGTTATTGTTCCAGATGCATGTGATACCAACTCGTTATGGTTTCTTTTTTTCCAATCAGAGAAACGATATGGTTGAGTACTTTGGCGAGCAACTGTCCGGTTTCGCTTTCTCGGCCAACGGATGGGTGCAATCTTACGGGTCCCGCTGTGTGAAGCCGCCAATCATCTTCGGTGATGTCAGCCGTCCCAAGGCCATGACAGTCTTCTGGTCTTCCCTTGCCCAGAGCATGACCAAGCGCCCCATGAAGGGAATGCTTACTGGTCCCGTAACCATTCTTAACTGGTCTTTTGTCAGAAATGATCAGCCTAGGTGAGAAATTACTCTTTTATTCTTCCTCAATATCTAATTTTGTTTATAGTTTCATGGTTTGTTTTGACATCCGTTTGCCATCAGGTTTGAGACCTGCTACCAGATTGCTCTGGCAATCAAGGACGAGGTCGAGGATCTCGAGAAAGCAGGCATCACTGTTATCCAGATCGATGAAGCTGCACTTCGAGAAGGCTTGCCCCTCAGGAAGTCTGAGGAGGCTTTCTACCTTGACTGGGCCGTCCACTCCTTCAGAATCACCAACTGTGGAGTCAAGGACACGACCCAGGTTCGATATATGAGTTTTATTTTTTTTTTTTTTTTTTTTTTACGTGAGACCGACCGACCGACCGACCGTTCATGTATTATATTTATGTGACTCGTGTTCTCTGTTTTGTTGAAATTCCTTTTTGCAGATCCACACCCACATGTGCTACTCGAACTTCAACGATATCATCCACTCGATCATCGACATGGATGCTGATGTGATCACGATCGAGAACTCGAGGTCGGACGAGAAGCTTCTGTCGGTGTTCCGCGAGGGAGTCAAGTACGGAGCCGGGATCGGGCCGGGAGTGTACGACATCCACTCCCCGAGAATCCCGTCCGTGGAAGAGATCGCAGACCGTGTGGAGAAGATGCTTGCTGTGCTGGAGAGCAACATTCTGTGGGTCAACCCAGACTGTGGCCTCAAGACCCGCAAATATTCCGAAGTCAAGCCCGCCCTCACCAACATGGTCGCTGCCGCCAAGCAACTCCGTGCCAAGTTCGCCAGCACCAAGTGAGGCATTCACTTCACTGCCTCATGAATAAACTATACGAGTTTTATTCTGTTTGTTTGTTGTTTTTACCCATTAGTAAGGGAAAATTTTCAATTCACGGCATCTGAATAATTCATCAACCACTTGGTTGAGTTTTTATTTTCAGTTTCTATTTCTATCTTTTAGGTGGATAGCTTATGATTTGTATTGTTTTTAAATATCCTTGATGAGGTCTTGTTTTGATTTTCTATTACCCCAATGTTGGTGATTACGAGGTATGTTCTTATATTCCGTTTTTATTAATTTATTATTATTATGATAAAATACTTAGTTTTGACATAAAAATGAAGCATAAAATAGAGCGTGCTTGGGGTGAGTGATCAAAACTGTGTCACTTGAACTGGCTATGGCAATTTAGTATGTTGTCGGAATTGGAAGATGATAACATGGAATAAATGACCACCAGATGATTTGTGTAAGGTTGCCAAGCTCTGGTTCCTCATCGTTGCTGGTTAGTAGAAGTGTAGAGACTCGGGTGAAGACCTTGGTTTCATTGGAGACTGTTAAGGGGAATGAGCTTGAACATGTGAAGATGAGACATTTGTTAGTGAGCTGTTTGGAAAGTTGTCGAAGTCTATGATGAAACTTCTCATTCCTAGAGAAGGGGACAGATGAGCCTAGTAGAGCCTGAACTGAGTGAGTCTTTGGCAATGGAGTAACAAGCTCCTGTGTTCTTTTCCACATTTATTTCATTAATATCCCAACCAGCCTTTTACTCTTTTTTTAATCTTATATCATATAAAAATGATAACTATTCTTATATATGTAGATATGTAGTGTGACTAAGTATGAAACCATAAAAAAACGAGTAGTTGCCGGGAATTCTGAAATAGAACAAGACGCTGGACGGTCTGAGTCCTTGATTCAATAAAATACTCTTTTAGTGTCGGCTTCAACTTAGGCTCGTGACTTGAGTAATTCGTATGCTTGGTCTCGTGTGAATAGGGTTGAGCTGAATCTTGATGTATATGCTTGGTCGATTTCTGGATATCATATTATGTCTGATATCGGAATTGACCCTAGAGGAGGGCCGAAGACCTCATGCCCATTACCAAACTGAGATAGCCTTTGGATGCGCTTCCTAACAATCGAGTCTCTTCTCCTCTTGATTTCCACTCGCAGGTGCTGAGGGTTGTGCTTACCCTACCCTGTCGAGGTCATAACTGCACGTTGGTTCAAACTTCAACCAAGCTGATCAGGTTTTTCTAAAAAAAAGGATTTCCGAAACGGCCAGTGTTTCTAAATTGGGTGTTTCTTAAACATATGAGCCAAATTTGGGAACAGCTCGAGCAGTATTTCACTACTCGAACGAAACACATAGCAGAAAATGTTGAGTAAAGATTATAATTGTACAATGCATTATTGTTGAGAAGGTCATAAGAGAGTGATGAGAATGAAGATGAGAAGAGCAGCGATGAAAGAGTATTTAAGCGCAGCAACAAGAATTGCCGAGGAGATGAACAACAACTGCCAAAGCACCTGAACGCTCGCCCAAGTAAGCAAGCCTGTCAATCCGACGGCCACCACATTATCGGGATCTGGACTCAGCACCAGATCTTGCCACCTCACCCCCTCCCACATCGACCGCCGATTCTCCTTCCCATCTCCACCGTCTGATCCAACTCCCCCTACTTCTGTGTCGTCTTTTTTGGCGGCGAGGGTTAAGATTCTTGCTGGTCTACGGATTCGAAGGAGAAAAGGGAAATGGAGTCTTTTGGTGGAGAGAGGTCTCGCTGTCCAGTAATATGGGTTTACTTGGGCTGTTGGGTTTAACCGGTCTGTGAACGAAATTGGGACCATATTTGTTCTCTATATTTGATGGAATATTGAAGATTATGGAAAATCTCTCACTCTCTTGTTCCTCTTCCACAAGAAAAAAATATATGGCCCTGCACTTCGGCCTACTTTGGAATGGGTGGACAGAATGATGCGAGTATATCTTTACTGGAGTACCTAAAGAATAAAATTATACAAAGTCATTCAAAAGTAATTGATAAGTAAAATAGTTACAAGTCTTTTAGCAAAGACAACCTAAGTTTTAAGGCTTATTTAGCAAAATTGCCAATGCTCACTTGTTGGTGATAGAGAATTGAAATACCAAAAGAGAAAACGAGATCAACCAAAGGGACGGGACCCACCAAGACGGTCAACATCAATAAAAAAATAAAAGTGACATCTTAACGCAATGGTCAGCGGAGTCGCACAAACAGGAACGGGAGCCCGGTACCACCAATCTCGGTGTACAAGCCCCAAGTCCCCCATGACCATGACCGGTGTCCAAACCACAACTTCAATTTCAGATTTCTCAGACTAGACAAAACGGACACAAGACACTAAAACACAAACAACTACAATTTCAGAATTCTCAGCAATCAAGACATCAATCAACTATCTTGACCATTTTCAACAACAAGCCATCCGAGAATAAAAAATCAAAATTTGGATTCAATTCATCAATCTAGAACACATACTCGGAGTCCTAAGTTAGACGATTCTCATATCCAGAATCAAGCTCAAAAAAATGTCCCAAACCACAGATTTTCGGATTCCAGGAGCAAGTCTCAACAAAATAACCACCATAATAAACAACAATTTCATTATCAATTCAAGTAAAAAATCTAACACTAGATTTTCTGACAAATACCTAATCTTTCGCGATGATATCGGACTCGGACCATGAAATCGAATAGAAAAACTCAAACTAACAGACAATTCAAACATCAATCAACAATAATCATCTGAGTTCTAACTCTAAAAAATCTATATTTCGTCTTCAATTAGAGAAAACATTAAAACAAATACAAAAACCCCCAAATTCAATACGCAAATTCAGACCAAAACATGAAATTGAGAAGAAACATGCCACAATCAACAAACTTCATACAAATTCAAGCCTAAACTCGATCATTTGATTACGAAACCCCTAAATTTCTTATTGAATTTCGAACTGAGATGGAAAAACTAAGGGTTTTACCTTGAGAAGAACTTCAACGCTTCGTCTTTAAAATTCAGATTGATTTCCTATTTTGTTTCTAATTCTTCTTCTTCTTCTTCTACTTCTTCTTCGGCGTTTCACACTTCCCGCTCTTTCTTCCTTTTCCCCTCTCTCTCTCTCTCTTCTCTCTCTCTCTCTCTGTTTTAAGGCCTCTCTTTTGTTCTGACAGTGTGTTTGTGTTGGAACTTGGAATGAAGCTCATTATGTCAGGGGTAGCTAAGACAAGGATTTCCATGCTTTGCCATTAAATCCTTGATTTACTTTTCCCTCCTAATTTTCACCGTAACTGTCAACTAAATGTTACAAATCGGTCCTTTTCACTTAAAAAGAATAACATTATCCTACTATACAATGAACGGTAAGTTACTATGTTTTGCCTTTTATTTTATTTTTGGATCAAGCGGCTATATAGCCAAATAGAACTTAAGCTTTTGCAAAATAGCCATAGTTTGTCAACTATAAGCAAACTAGCCAAAGTAAGATTAATCCAGGTTGGATTAAATTTAATCCCAACGAACTATAAAGACATAATGTAAGGTTTATGAGGGCTGGATTAAAATTAATTGAGGCAGGATTAAATTTAATGACAATCTGGAAATCGAGGATCTGAAGCAGAACCGATACATCTCCTTCTTCGGCGACGCGATTCTTGCGTCCTCGACGCTCGCGATGTTCCCGATCGCTCCGTCGATCTTACCTCCCGTCGGACTCTCCGTCACGGCGGCGTAGGCGAGGAGATCGACGGAGATTCGGAACTCTCCGTCACGCTACGGCGACGAGGAGGGCTTCCTCGCTGGAAAGGTTCGTCGGACTTTGCCTCCGGCGGCGGTGCCGGCGTTCTTCTTCGGAGTGATGAGTCCGAAGTTGCAGAGAAGAGCTCTTGGAAAAATCTGGCGGCGGTGCCGGCGTTCTTCTTCGTTCTGTGGATTATTTTTTTTTTCTTTCTATTAGAGGTGGCTATTTTGTCTAACCTAATGAAACTATGGCTATTTTGCAAAAGTCATAGTTTGAATTGACTAGTTCATGTCATTTTTTCTTTTTTATTAACTGTTATTTGGTGACCTATATCTTATTTGATATAAATACTTCTGAAAGATTCTTTTAAATAATTATTTTTCAATGTTGGTTTTATTCAAGCACTATAACTACAATTTTGGAAGACTATTTGAGATACATGCATATAGAGAGATACGAGTTTACTGTCCCGGGTTAAAAGCAATTTATTATTTATGAAAGTTTTAAACTTAGTAAAAGATAATAATAGTGATATTTAAGCTTGTAAATTAAAATTATTATACGCTGAAAATTTAAAGTTAGTAAACAATATTATATCACGTAATAATAATAATAATATATATATACACATTTGTGACATGATATATATAAATCTCAATATAAAAGATAATACTATATTATATATACATACATATATTATTATAATATATATATATATATATATATATCTATTTCTATATCTATTATACATATTTAAGTCTTAGTCTATCTATTCTTTTATATTATTATTTAACCGAGATATAATAGGTTTATCACTATAATAATTTATATTTGTGTCAAAGTCAAAATTTGTATGAACAAATCAGAGTGTACATGGAATTCTCTATTATTTAAATAAATATCGTTTATATAATAATAATAATAATAATAATAATAATAATAATAATAATGTATATAACATAACATGCTTTATATTTTCGTTACATTTATCAAATATGTCCATCTTTTGTTTATTTATTTTTTATTCATAAACTTTTTGAAATAAAAATAGAGTTTAAAGTTGAGAAACAAAACGTTAGTGAGAGAGAGAGAGGGGCCACGTGTAATTTTTTTGTTTCTTTTTCTTATTTTTTCTTTATTTATTTATTTATTAAATTTGTTGAATCCTTGTTAAAGAGATAAACTTGCATAAAAATTCAACCGTCTGACACAAAAAAAAAATAGTAATATATATAGTGAAAATTCAACGTAACCAATGAAAATGTAACAGCGAGGCCCATTAATACTATTCTTGCTACAGTATTTTCTCACTTTGCTTTAGTTATATGTATAATGTATAATGTATAATGTATAATGTATAATGAGAAGAGGTGGTGATTTTATTTTTCTGTTGTAGAGAGATGTGAGAGCTTATTGTGGATCACCTCTCTATTTGTAAGAGAATTTGTTAGTGTTAACTCATGAGAAATAATACCTTTGTAAGCTATGAGCCTAGCTAGCCGTTCAAAATAAATAAACGTATATATTTGCAACTTGGAAGTTGTATAATAATTATCGCAAGAAATAAAAAAAACTTTATAAAATCATGCTAGGTCAGTTAGGATAGTAGCTCATTTATTAGGACTTTTGTCTTCACGTATGAATCTTCAGTAATAGAAATTTCATTTTCAGGAAGTTACGTTCCATTTGCTTATTGGAAGTGACACTTCCATTAAGCAAATTGGTAACTTCCATTGTTTAACGGAAGTGAAATTTCCGTTAGACTTAATAAAAATATGGATTTTTGTTAACTTCCATTAAATAATTAAAAAAACAAAAATCAAATTTAAATTGTAAATGAACGGGACTAAACTGTTAAAATTTTAAAAGAAAATATTAATATGTAAACTGAATTTCATCTTTATTAATTACTTCCCTAGGGTTAATTATTGTTCCTATGTATTGAACACGAACACTCGTTTCAATACTTCTTATTGGATCATCAATCGCGTAACCCTTACAATATGTTTACTAGTGCGGAATAGAAGAATACACGAACAATCACTAATTTTTAACGTAAACAATAATTACTAGGATACTAAAAAAATATTCAATAACAATATATTTAATATTTAAGACAAGCATAATCACCACAAACCATAAGGGTATTTAGTAATACATACCTTTCGGCTCAGCTACAGATCATCCACGCTCTCTACTTTTGGATCTCCTTGCTTCTCGGATTCCTCGGCAGTTCCTTGCTCTTTAGATCTTCGGATCTCCAAGCTCTCGAACTCCTCGGCGACTTCTTGCTCTTTGGATATTCGAATCTCCAAGCTCTAGGACTCTTTGGCGACTCCTTGCTCTATGGATCTTCAAATCTTCAAGCCTTTGGATTCCTCGGCGGCTCCTTGCTTCTTGGATCTTCGGATCTTCACGCTCGGGTTGATCGATACCATAATCTTCCAAGATGTTATCTTTGGAAGGAAAGAGACGAAGGTGTGAGCCAACTCTTTTCTCACTAATTACTCCAACAAGCTGATGGAATAATTCTTTCTTTATTTGAAGAAAGTATGAACGAATTTTCCAACTCCGAGAGAGTGAAAAAACATTCATGACCAGAGGGAGGGCGATGCACAAATTCCAAGATTTGAATTGTATTTGTTTCGGGCGATTTTTACACTATCCCAAACCCCCTATTAATTTATACCTTTTTATCTTACATAAAGTAGAATATACACTTACTTGATTTTGTTTGATTTTATTCTAATTAATGTGAGATATTTATTATATGAATAGAACAAATCAAATATCTTCAAGATACTTTAATAAATAGAATATCCAGTTCGCATTTGATATTTATTTACTTTTCACTTTAGAATATATTAATCAGGTAACTGATTAATATGGAATATCTCCATGATATTCTCCATAAATAACATCATCAATATATTATTTATTTCTCACAATAAGAGATACTATTCTATAAATATGATAGTAGATGATATTTTCTTGATACTCTCAATAAATAACATAATTAATCTATTATTTGTTTATTACAATAGGATATATTATTCAATAAAAGAAAAGTAGAGAATATCTCCATGATACTCTCATAAATAATTACTACATTAAATACTCACTAAATCGGATCATATCTAATATATAATACTTATTTACTATTTGAGAAAGCTCCATCCTTATTGGGTTTTGATCAAACAAATACAAGGCCCATGTACCTCTATGTACACGCCTACCCAAGCCTAATTGGGCCTTGTGGGCTGATTTAAATTGATCTTTTACAAGCCCATTTAAATCTAAATGATATTCCGAAGTTACTTAAACAATTAATAACTTATTCGTAAAATTCTTTATTATGAATGTGAAAGAAATTGCAACCAAATGTAGTGAGAGTGTAATCAATTATCTAATTATTACGAGCATCTCTATCCATGTTATTAGAGTCACCTTGGGGACCATGGAAGTAGTAACTGAAGCTCCTACGAATCCGAAAAAATAGATGAAATCTATGTTTTCTCTTATTCATTCGATTCGTCAATCTTGGCGTCACTCCACAAGATGAGCCGAGATTGCACTCTTCTTGTTACTAGAATTATATTTTACTCTATGTATATGAGCATCCAATGATATAGTCAGTACATGAGCTCAATCTTCCAGGTGCAATTCGTATCGAGAAATATAAATTATTCCGTTATACCTTTCTTGATACATATGAGCCCTAAGCATAGTTGCTTCCCTAGCGAAATATTTTTTCATACGTACTTACTACGAAAGTGCGCGCAATGAATTTGTTCTGGAATCAACCCTTAGATGAGTGAACATTGCTCTTCTTTCAGGAAGGCTGGATTGCGTATCTGTTAATCACTTTTCGCTCGAATCATATCTCGAATTCTCAAGACATAAGTATTTAGGCATCTTCAAGTAGCCATTAATGAATGCGTCAAAGAATCCTGTAATACAACCTAGAAGTCCATGACCACTTCAGGATTTAGATCAAGTCTCATTGTGACCATCATAGTGACCCCGATTTGTGTGTCGTAAGGTGCTTAAACGACATATCAACAACCAAAGTCTGTCCAGATCGTACACATACCAAATGTGTAGAACGCTCCCCCAAGTAATCTACCTTTCACTTGTGTTCAACATATGTGATTTTAGCTTACCGTCCGAATTTGGATGTCCAACATGTAATTCAGTTTAATACAGAGATTGTGAATGATAGTTGTTATTGATTATAACTAGAAAACAATCCACTAATCAATAATGCTAATAAAGTAAACTTCTTATTATATTAAGTAACTATCATCAGTGGACAACACTCATAACAATCTCTCCTTTGACCACAAAAAGATAGTTTCCTCAAATCATTAATACTCGGTCACCGTACAACAGACAACTCTGATTTGTGATTAGGATTGAGATTCTCAACGATTCTCACTTTAATATTTGAAACCAATTTGTTTTTTGTTTTTTAGGTTATACGTTAGCATCATTCAGTAACGTGAATATATTGACGTTGCCTTCACCGCAAACGTTTAAAACATACTACAAATCCAAGCGCTAAGAGTATCTATTTATTGTAAGTATGTATGTGATATTTTGATGTAATGTTTTACATAAGAAAATAAACCCTCTTGCTGAAAGAGATGTTGAAACATAAATAATTTCCACAAATTAAACGAGTATTTGACGTCGAATTTTGGATGCATCACATCCTGTCCATTCTCATGTCCATCAACGAGAAAATATATGTATACAAATTGAAAACGATCATATGTGCATACTCAGCAAATTCAATACTCAAAATGCTAATGATGAATTAACTCAACTTTAAAATATTCAATAAATTCAGAGAGAGCCTTGTATTAAATTCACAATAAGTATACAATTCGTCTTCCGATTCACAGAACAAAACAAAGTATTAGCAATAATAATAGTAATAACACATAGAGCAATGATGAGCTTGAGACAGAGGCCAAGAGACGCAGAAATATCATCTCGGGTTTCTTCCTACGGCTTAGGAAAGCCAAGTGAAACCTCAATCCTAAAACTCTCCAAGAGAGCTCTGGGCATGATCCTTGCCATCCTCGTCTTCTACACCGTCTTAGAAATCCTAAACGCCCCTTCCCCGTTTTCCCATCCCGACAAAACCCCAATCATCGTCTCGAACAACGAAAACCCCGAAAAGCCGGTCAAGCTATACGTCTATGACCTTCCACACAGGTTCACATACGGCGTAATCGAGCACCACCACGGGAGGCTCGCGTATTACCCAGCGCACCAACACATGGCCGAGTGGCTCATCTTCACGGACTTGCAACGACCAGACTCGGAGCGGGTCGGGTCGCCGGTGATTAGGGTTTACGACCCGGACGAGGCCGAGCTGTTCTACGTCCCGTTCTTCTCGTCCCTTAGCGTGCTCGTGGCAAGGATGAGGCCCGAAGCGTACGATGACGAGGGAGCGCAGAGGGCGGTGATCGAGTGGCTGGGGACGCAGGAGCACTGGTGGAGGAACGGGGGGCGGGACCACGTGATCGCGGCCTCGGATCCGGACGCGTACGGACACGTCGTAGAGGAGGTCGTGAACTGCACCATGCTTTTGGGTGGGCCCCGGGGCTCGCTCGTGAAGGACGTCGTCGCGCCCTACGCCCATCGAGTCAATTCCTACACGGGTGACCTCGGCCTTAGTAATCGAAATACTTTGTTGTTTTTC
Source organism: Urtica dioica subsp. dioica (assembly GCF_054948205.1). Taxonomy (NCBI): domain Eukaryota; kingdom Viridiplantae; phylum Streptophyta; class Magnoliopsida; order Rosales; family Urticaceae; genus Urtica; species Urtica dioica. Next base: position 10,754,363 of record NC_142764.1, on the reverse strand, counting down.
ATGGGCGCCAAAGAGGTAATTTCATCTCATATACGTGTTTAATTTATTGTATACAAATCGTTCTCTCTTTTGATATAAGTAATTTATTTTTCAATATTAATGTTTGTTTGAGCTTGAATTATGTATCTAACTTAAAAATAATAGTGCAGCCTTTTGATTTTTAATAAATTGTATATGTAGCGCAAAGGTACATTGTTTCTTTGAGTTTTATCAAATTTACATGAGAAATTTGATATGGATTATATCTACATTCTGTTACAATCATGCATTACCTTCGGGTTATTCACAGTTTTTTCATTTGATTTAATGTGTTTATTCTTCAACTTCTTTTTCTACATTATATATATATATACGTATAATATATCAAAACATCTCTTTCGTAATAGTAATAATAAGGGATATATTATTGTAATTTGATCAAATTAAATATATATATATATATATATATATATATATATAATTTGATCAAATTCAAAGTCGATATATATATATATATATATATATATATTTTGATCAAATTACAATAATATATCCCTTATTATTACTATTACGAAAGAGATGTTTTGATATATTATACGTCTAATTTTTTTTAAAATATTCATTACATTTGGGGACAATGAATGTTCAGAATAATGACTGATCTATTTCATTAATTATCTTGAGAAGTTAATTCTTTCTAAATTAACTACGCATTTTTCTCCATCTCTTTTATGCATTGATTATAGGGTGGTAGGACTCGCAAAGCGCTGTTCGAGGTACTAGAGAAAGAAGACGATGTGGTGATGAAAGAAGCCAAAGAGGACTTGACACGTGGCATGCACACGTCGAAGTTCTGCCTGAATCCAGACTCGTACCGGCTTTTCGACTCCATCGTCAGCCTTTGCATACCCGTCATTATCGGCGGTGCGGTCAAGTTGCCTTTCGAAGACGTCATCGACTACACAAAGATCGCCATGTTTATCTCCGCCAACGATGCTCTAAAGCCCGGATTCCTTGTTTCATTGCTTAGAACCGTACCTGATCAGCAAGTCATTGAATATCAGAAACAGCTAAGAGAGGTAATAAATGATCACATATGACATGGAATACCGACTTTTCAATCTTATTTATTCCAATGACCAATCTTTTTTAATACCATATAAACACGAAATGTCTACAATTTCTCTTGTGGTATACTATTTTATTGAGCTTATTTTCATTGATGGTTTTTTTTTTTTTTTTTGACTGATCTAAAATTATATTTAACTTCTTTTTTTTTTCTTTTTTTGTTTTTTTGTTTTTTGCTTGCCGTTTTATTTAGGATAAAAGTTGTTTATAGTTTCAATTTAAAAATTTGATATTTTAAAAAAAAATTGGTGATTGATATATATATATATATATATATATATATATATATATATATATATATAAAGTAATAGTATAAAGTGACTAAGTTAATGTGTTTTTGAAGTTAGTAAAAAACTCTAGAGTTTTGAAACTGACTAAGCCAATTCAAACCTAAGAATTTAATTCTGTCATACGTTTCAAATTTTTTTGATTTATAGCCATTCTGCTTATGTGGCACATTGTTTATATCATTTTTACCCTTATTAATTAGTTAATATTATTTATTTTCGAAATTAATAAAATATAATTTATTATTCAAAATCCCCAATTATTAGGATCTCAGTTATCTCTCTATTTCTCTCTCTATTTTTCATGTTCACTCTCTCTCTCTCTATCCCTTGTCACATTTTTAGCCATACACAAATGTCAAAAACATAAAAACCGCAGTTAATAATCTTTAATAACTGTTAATAGGTTTCTGCTTTAACTAATAGTCGGTAATAACTGTTAATAGGTTTATGGTAGAAACGTATTAACAGTTATTACCGACTATTAATTGCGAGATGCTGTTTTTTTTAACCTCTGTTATGGCTAAAAATGTAACAAAGAGAGAGAGAGAGAGAGAGAGAGAGAGAGAGAGAGAGAGAGAGAGAGAGAGAGAGTATTTTGGTATAGATACACTACTACAAATTTGGTTTTCTGATGCGCATGACTATCAGGTGCGACTAGTCGCACCTAAAAGTCGCATCTAAATGACTTTCGGGTGCGACTAGTCGCACCGGATTGTCAACCCGAAGTCCAAAAAATTTCGCTAAAATTGTTTTTTCTTTTGAGTATCAGGTGCGACTAGTCGCACCTGATAGTTCAAAAAACTATCAGGTGCGACAAAGTCGCACCTGATAGTTTAAAATTTTAAGCGGGCCAATTCTCCCCCTCATTTTTTCATTAAGTATTGACGTGGCATTCTGGTTTAATTTTTTTTAGATATTATCCGATGCGACTAATCGCACCTGATAATGCATCAGGTGCGACTAATCGCATCTAATAGAGGTTTCAGGTGCGACTAAGTCGCACCTGAAATTTAGGTTTTTCTATAAAACCAAATCTTCTGCACTTCGTCTTCTTCATTTGAGTCCGCCGATTTCACAAAAAAAAAACGTTCTCTCTCGCTCTGCAACTCTGCTCTGCCCTCTCCACCACCACAAACCATTACAACGACCTCCACAACAACCAACTTCTCTCCACAACCATTCAAGCCTCTCCGACAGCTCTCTCTCTCTCTCTCTCTCGCTGCCACCACAGCCTCCGCCGCGCTCTGCCATCTTCTCCGCCTCTCCACCGGTATTCTCTCTCTCTCTCTCTCTCTCTCTCTCTCTCTCTCTCACTCACTGCCTCTCCCTCTCTCTCACTCACTGCCTCTCCCTCTCTCTGCCTCGCTCACAGCCTCGTCGTCCGAGCCTCCGAACCTTGCCGTGCGCTCAGTCCCGGCCCCGCTGCCGAGTTCCTATCCTCCGAGTCCCAGCCTCTGAGCCGCTGTCCCCGAGTCCCAGCCTCTGAGCCGCTGTCCCCGAGTCCCAGCCTCTGAGCCGAGTCCCCGGCCGCGCGTCCTTTGTCTGCAGGTTAGTGTATATATTAGTTAGTTAGGTTAGTTTTATATAATCTGTTAGTTAATATGTTAGGTTAGTTAATATGTAGGTTAGTTAATGTGAAATATGTAGGTTAATATATATTAATAATTGTAAATGTTAATTAGATAGGAATAATATGTTTAGGTTGTTTAATTTAATTTTGATTAGTTTATGTTAATTGTAATTGTAAGTAATTTGATAACATGTTAATGTTTAGTAATATGTTTAGGTTAGTGTTTAGTGTTTAGTTTAATTTAAATTTGTTTTGATTTATTATCAATTTATCAATTAGGTTAGTGAATAGGTTGTTTAGTTTAAAATTAGTTTAATGAAATTAAAATTGTAAACTAGATTAGGCGGGATACAATATAATCACATGTAATAATAAGTGTGATTCTGGTCCAAAATATTTTTTCCTGAAATATTTCATCCATTAAACTGCCTCCCCAGGTCTGAAAACGAGGAGTAAATACAAACCAAAAGAGAAACCGAAAAGGCAAAGAAAATCAAAAGACAAGTAAGCGAAAAGTCATACAATTAACACTAAACATTAAACTCGAATTAAGTGCAGTAAATGACGTTTTCAGGAGCCGAAAAGTTTTCATTTATAGACTCGAAAAGCGTTCCATGTAGATAACGTCCGTAGCTTCGAAACGAATGGTACCAATAGCAAAACTGATGCTCGAGTCAACCGGTGCGCCCCCTCAAAGTCGAGCGTGCTTGGACCGTTTCTTAAATCGTTCCAGAAATGTCAAAGCGTGTTCGATGTGGGACTGTACTGCATCAGATTGGTATTACAATGTACATCATGTCGTTCCAGAATATTTATTATGAATTTTTTTTAAAAATAAAGATAAAGAGCATCAGATGCGACTAGTCGCATCTGATGCTTTTGGCACTAAAGTATCAGATGCGACTAGTCGCATCTGATGCCTTTTTCCCTGCTTTTATAGAGCGTTTTGGAGACAATTTGGGTGCGACTTTAGGTGCGAAAAGTCGCACCTAAATGTGTCGCACCTGATAATCAAGACTTTCAGGTGCGACTTTTCGCACCTAAAGTCATCAGGTGCGGACTTTCGGGTGCGACTTTGTCGCACCTAAAGTCGCACCTGAAAGTACTTTCAGGTGCGACCTTTGCACTTTCAGGTGCGAAAAAAGTCGCACCTGATGACATGTTTTGTACTAGTGATAAATTATTTTTATTTAATTTATTTTTGGTAAAGAATTAGGGGAAAAGTAAGGGTAATTAGGTCTTATTGCATAAAAGATTGGCTAATTACCAAATATTACTAAAACATTGGTTATTTCACAATTCTAAGTTTTAGAAAGGCTAATAAGTTAGAGCGCCCAAAACTCTACTGCCTAAATATAGTTTTTTTTTTCTTTCTAGAAGAACCTATATATAAATATAACTAAGCAATTTTTTATTTTGAAAACTAATTAAGCAATCTAAATTAAGAAAACTGCTATACAATAGTGTTTTAAGAGTGCAACATTTTCAAAATAGTGATATGAAAATGTACCGCACAAATCATTGCTTAATTATTTCGCAGTAACGTGCGGGGCATATTGTTTGTACGACGGCATAAAGATTCAATGTTTTTAAGTTGTTACTTAAAGACTCATTCTTTAAAAGTGGTGGGATAAGTACCTGAACTCAACATATACTGTGAACAATGATGTTTTAAACCGTGAACAAAATTAAACTGTTTTAAAATAGTAATATATACATATAAACATCAATGAAAAAAAATTCAAGATAAAAACTTTTAACACATTACCATAGACAATTTCCATTTCTAAATTTGAGGCCTAGACTGATAGCTTACAAGACCTTATGTCTGGGACGGCTCTGGTATATTTACTTGTGATTTTTAAGTATATACTTATATTCCAAACTCGATTATAAACTTTTGATGACCGTATATCTAGTTAGTGCTTATTTTTTTTTCGCTACTTTTATTCTCATAGAACTCTTCACAACGTTATTTGTATTACAGAGAACATGAAGAGAAAAAATGTATGCACTTTGTCACAATTTAAATACAGGAGTCTTAATCATTATATTATAATTGTCTTTTGTGACAAGATTGAGTCTTAATTATCTAAAGATAAGTACAATTTTAAAAGATAGGTATGAGCCTAAAATCTCTACGTACTAACCTTGTTAAATCTCTAACTTTTATGTGACATATTGTAGGTAAAGCCTTATTTCGAATTCCGAAGTGAACAATAGATTCTTTTGTGACAAGATTGAGTCTTAATTATCTAAAGATAAGTACAATTTTAAGATGATAGGTATGAGCCTAAAATCTCTACGTACTAACCTTGTTAAATCTCTAACTTTTATGTGACATATTGTAGGTAAAGCCTTATTTCGAATTCCGAAGTGAAACAATAGATCAGATCTGGCGCGAAGTTACTCATAAGCTGCCATTCATTAAGCTGATGATCAACCGCCAAAGACGGCTCGTCAGAGATAGTAGCTTGAGAAAACCATATTGTTCATGTTCAAACAAAACGATTGGCATCACAAAATGTATTTTATAATGAAGTCAATTTAGTCTATAAACGGAGACAAATCGTGAATATATATGTTATACGCACTACTACAAAACAAGTGATAGAAGGCGTTTTATAAACGCCATTAAATAAAAAAGATTGCGTTTTATAGACGCCGTTGAATCACATGACGTTAAAATTATCAGACGGCGCCTTAAAAAAGCGCAGTCTATAATTGTGCCACGTAGGAGACAAGAGTAGGATTTTGGGGCAGGAGGTTTTAACGACGCTTATATATATAAGCGCCGTGTATACTTTTAGAGGGCTCATCTATTATTTTGCCACGTGTCACGCTCTCGGGTGAGAGGTTTTAACGGCGATTATATAAGCGTCGTTTATTGTATTTTTTTTAAATATACAAATTCAAATATAACCAAAATTTCCTGCAAAGATTCATATATACCAATATAGATCCGAACCTAATTAGGCATACAATTACATATTCATTTCTAATAATCCATCAATAATTCCAAAATCAAATTCTACAATTCATAATAATAGTTGGACCGAATATCTGAATCAAAACATACCAAAATAAACTTCAACATTCTCAAATCGAATAAAAGTGTACCTAAGCCATGCTAACTATCCATCTACATTTGATGTTTGGATTGCATGTTCATACCGTATAATAGCATTTGGTACCATTCTTCTCGATACGCCTCTATTGCCTCATTCGTATAAGTCTTCAACTTTTCAAACTAATAATATATGAGACAATTGGTTAGTAATAGTAAACATATGTATATTAAATATTGAATTATTATATTTGAATGTGTACATACCTCTTGTACACTTCTTTGAAAATTTTGAGTTTCAATAATGTTTTTCATCATCATTAAAACGAAATACCCACATTCAGTGCTCGAAGGTTGTCTCGGTACCTATAAAAAAGTTAGACTAAAGTTTATAATAATTGATACACTAGTTTAATCATGCACATACCTTTGGAATTTTCCATGAAAACTTTTTGTTACCGACAAAGTCATCGAACGCTCTATATGCATAAATAAAAGTTATTAAAAAAAATTATCATAACTATTAACTTTAAGTTCATAACCTTAAATTTCAATACTTACAAGTCCACTATCGTATTCGAATGAGTTGGCACCCTTTTCGTATTCATGGGATCAAGATAGTATGCCGTGCGCTTTCTAACATCAACCACAAGGAGCACCCAAACGAAAACTATAAAAAAAATTCATATGCATGTCAAGATAAATATAACAGAGATAAATAAAAAAGATATTTCAAATCTAATTACTTACTCATAATTATAAGGAGCGAGTAATAATTGATCGTGAAACAATTCTTGCATTCCCTTAAATAGGTGTCGTGATCGCTCTATAGGCTCGTCTATTTGAGTTACGGATGGAGAAACATCAATCGGATTGCGAAAGGCGAATTTTCGCAATCCGTCCACATCTCATAGATGATCACGCAAATGTCTAAAAAATGTAAGAAAGTAAAACAAAAACACATCAACTAAAATAACAATGCACGTTTTCATATTCAATATCTTTTAAAGTTGATAGAAGTGTACCTATAAGAACTAGAATGCAGCTTACTCCGATCTCCCTCAAGCCCATGAATTGCTCGAAATCTTCTTTCATCAAAGTCAATCTGGCTTTTTCGATGAACACAAACTCGGGAAACTTATAATCGAGCACCACGTCTTTTTTTAGTCTCGAAATTTGATCGACCAATGTCGGTAATAAAGACTTTTGATCTTGCGAGACTACAGGAGGAGGTGCACGAGCTGAACCTTTTTTTTTATGAGATGTAGCTTGGGGTTTCGATTTCTTTACCGACTGTGCAACTTTTTTACCATTCTTATGTGCTTGCCATAACTCCTCCTATGAATAAGTGATTAAGTTTATTACTTTACATACTAACATATACTAAAATAAATTTTAAACATTACTTATATCATCTTCGTATATGACAAGAGACTTCGGCCATATGACCATCGAGTTAAGAGTGTGGGTGACCAAATACATCTCGTCTGCGAACGTATCGGTAATTGATCATTTCGTGATCAACTTCAACATGTCACACACTCACACGAACATTATCGCTCCCAAGTGGCATCCCGTGAATACGATCACTTCCTAAATCTATAACATAACCGCTCGCAACAATTTCTCCAAATTTTCAATGGCAAGAAGACACTTTATAGCGGGAAACGAAGGTCTCGCCGTCGATGTGACTGGCACTTCGGTTTGTTTTGGAGGGGACATAACCTAAAACGATGAAAACATTGTTACATGCAACATTAATCAAACACAAAAATAATAATTACATCAAATTATATAACTTAGGAGGAGTATGAGTTGAATCTCGCACGTGAGGTTCTTTCAGAGGTGACAAACTTTTTCTTTGCGCTCTCTTTGGTTTCGGTTTATGAGGCGGATGTTGAGCTGATGGTGGAGTAGGTGTTGATTCACACATGTAGGGTTCGAATGGCATGAAGTCGACGTACAACCATGCGTAGGAGACAAACGCGGTGAAGATCTAGCCTTCTATAATTTCACATTATTACTTATAGTAATGATATTGAACATATACAAACTTTTAGTTATTATTCAAAATATTACCTGAGGAAGATCTAGAATGTATGGTGAATGTGATGTCGGTGACCCATGTACACCATTTTTTTCCCGTGCTCCAAGCGAAGAGTGCCTTCTTTAGCTTCTACACAAATTGGACATGTGTGATAGCTTTTCATAAAACATCCAGATAAATTACCGTAAGCAGAAAAATCATTTATCGTCCACATAAGAAGAGCTTTATGGGTAAATTCCTCTCTTTGCATGTATACCATTCTCCCATAATTCTTTAAGCTCATCAATCAAAGGGGCCAACTAAATATCAATGTCATTACCAGGTTGCTTCGGGCCGGAAATAAGTAAAGACATCAACATAAAATTGCGTTTCATGCACAACCAAAGAGGAAGATTGTAAATTACAAAAAGCACTTGCCAACAGCTGTATCTGCTACTGTGACTGCTATGTGGATTGATTCATCTGCAGAAAGTGCTAGACGTAAATTCCTCGGCTCTTTGTCAAAAGTTGGCCACATCAAGTCCAGAGTGTTTCCATGATGGTGAATCAACAGGATGTCGTAATATTCCATCATCTACTCTTTTAGTCGCATGCCAAGTCAAGTTCTTGGCATGCTCAGAATTTCGGAATAGGCATCGCAGACGTGGGATGATAGGAATGTGGCATAATACTTTTGCAGGAATCGGATTTTTCTTTTTTGGAATTCTTTTTTCTTCCACCTTGATTCATTGCACACGGGACATTGCTCTAAAGATTCATATTCCTTACGGTAGAGGATGTAATCATTCCGGCATGCATGAATTTTGGTATAACCCAAACCGATGGCCGCCAATATTTTTTTGGCTAGATAAAGACTGGTTGGCAATTGATTGTTTTCGGGCAACATGTCTCTTAGCAAATCGAGGAGTTATGAGAAAATAACATCGCTGCATCCGAACTTAGCTTTTAGATTAAACAACCTTACTAAGATTGAGAGTTTTGTGAACTTCGAGCAACCAGGATACAAAAGATTTTCGGCGTCAGATAATAAGGAATGAAGATCTTCAAAATTATCAAGCAGTTCATCTTGAAGATCATCGATCATCTTAGCAACATACGAAGCGTCAAAATCGTAACCATTAGGAACTGTTTCGGCTGATACTTCATTACCCTTGCACTTCTTAGAGTTTTCACCATGATGTACTCGCTGTGTGTAGCTTTTGTCGACACCGTTTATGATCAAATAATCTCTTAACAAACGGATGTCCCCGTATTGATAATTTCCACATTTCTTACAAGGACAATGAATTATATTTATATTAATGAAAACTGCTCGACAACGACACAATAAAGATTCCACACCATCCACGTATTGTTTTGTACCTCTATGTAAAGTCATCCATGACTTGTCCATTTGATAAGACAAAAAAATTTATATCAAATTGATGGGAATTTTCTTAACTAAAGAAAAATTCTACACGACGCAAGCGAACGTGTCGTCAAGTAATAGAGTGCAAAAGCACGGATATCGATCCCACAAGGACTCTAGACTATTTCCGAAGCAAACTCACTAGCTTTCTTTTTCGAGTTATGAAAATGAAAAATGGGGGTTTTTGATTGTTTTGAGAACAAGATGTGTAAACAAAAGTGAAAACACTATTTAAACACAAGTTAAAAGGAAGGGGCGCGATTTCGTTATTTCATCGAGTCGGTCGGTCTTGGTACGATTCTAAGCTCGAGTTTAGAGTTGTAAAATTTAGTCTCAATCCCTCTTAACACATTCACTAATCTCTCTCGAGTCTTTAGGAATCTAGCTACGTGTCGAACTTACACCTCTCGGTTTGGGTCCTACTAAAACACGAAACCGCATTTAGCCCGGGATTTCAATCAACTACATTTACCCCCTAGTCTTTCTATAGCTCTAGGAAGGTTAATGATGGGACGGGTAGAGCTCACTCGTTTATTACCTCTCGGTTTCTAAACTCGTCTAAGCTTCACTAATTAGTTAGCTACTCTAATTAGCGTTAACACACAACCCATACCCATAATATTTCACTCTCAACCCAACCATGAAGCACAAAATCTAATCTAAAGGTTTGACCAACCAACTCAATTACTTAACTACATCGCACCCCTAAATCTACTTAGCTACTCATGATTATGAATAAACAAAGCAAAATAGAAATAAGTAAAAGAAACAAAACAATAAAGAAACAAGACATTGAATGCTAATCTCAACAACCAAACAAAGTTTTCATTAACTCAAGCACTACTTCAATATTTCACTTAGATAAAACAATAAAGTAATCACAATATTCAATGCTCAATAGATAAAAGTAATCAACAAAACTCAAATAGAATGCTTGAAAGCTTAAAATATATCCAACAAAGCAATAAGTAGGGTAAATAAATAAAGAACAATAAATAAAAGAGATAGAGTTAAGGGTGAACAAATGGAGGTGATGAGGAGGATGGAGGTTGTCACTTCTCCTTCTTCTTCTTCACTCCCAAGCTTAAGAACAAAATGAGTGTCAAACCCTAGCTTTCTCTCTCTCACTTTCTCTCTCAAGTTTTCAAAACCAAAAATAAAAGTGTTATGAATGTAAAAGTTGTTTTCCCTCTCTCAAACAAGTGTATATGAGGGTTGAAGGAGGGTTTTCGGAACAAATATCAGCCCTTGGATCGAATCCAAGGGTCAAAAATAGCTCAAAACAAGCTTTTGGAAAAGCTGAAAGGTGATATGGCGCGGTGCGCCACTTATCAGGCGCGCCGCGCCCCTTAAGCGAAATCACATAGGCGCGCCGCTCCACATAACAGGCGCGGCGCGCCTCTCGTAAAATTTTGAAGGCGCGGTGCGCCTCTCTCACGCGTCATCTCCTCGAGCTCTCGGTATAAATTTTGGCACCAGGGCGCAGCTCGCAATGTTTTAGGCGCGGCGCGCCTCTCGAGAAACGTTGACTCCATTGACCGTCGTTGACTTTTGTTGACTTGACTTCAAATGACCATAACTTGCTCGATTTAGCTCCGATTCAGCCCGTTTTCGCACCACCACCTTCTCATACTCTCTCAAACCTGAAAATGCAATAAAAACTACAAAATAATATAAAAAACATTAAGAACAAGCTTCGATTCTTATCTAAGAGTCATAGATAAGTGTGAATGAATCTCACTTATCAAACTCCCAAACTTGAACCGTTACTTGTCCTCAAGTAACAAAACAAAAGTATATACAACACAACCACACAAAACTTAACAAAGTCATAAAGCTATACCGAAGAATAAAAGAAGTTATGCTACGCTAAACTAAAAAAATGAGTGTTGAAAGTGCTATGGTCTTGGTTTCGCATGAACGTCTCTCCTAGACAAAATCGACTCAAGAGTAAGAACAATCACATGTAAAGCTCAATTAATACAAGTGTTCAACCAATTCTCGTGTGGCTTTACCTAGCTTGAGGCTTCCCGTGTAAAAGTTTTCATCGAGTCCAAGTCAAGTATCTTCGGAGTTCTTTCCACCTTTTCCTAGCATGCAAACTCAAAAATGATATTCAATGATGAATTAGGAACACCATAAGGCTTTCACCAAACACTCTCCACTCGGTTTAGGAGAGTAAGCGCTAGTCCAAAGGTCTTTCAAGGCTTGTAACGTTAGGCTTGGGTCAAGGGTAGGATATTGAGTTTTTAAGTGACTAAACACGCTACCCTAGCGACTCATACTCACCAAAAGAGCAATTGTGACGACCCGACATTTCGGACCGTCTTACTTATCTTACTTTTTAAACCTTAGAAAATTCTTTAGAAAACTTGGAGAAATTTTTTTTTTAAAACATATCATACAAAGGTGAACCAAAATTTTAAACATAAAAAAAAAAAACAAAAGCATTAAATAAAAAATAGATTGCGTTTCAAAATATCTTGAGAAGTACTTAACCAAATATGAAAACTATGAGATACTCAATTTAAACCAACATACTAGAAAAATAAAACGTAATCCATAAAATAACTTTAATGAACTAGAAAATCTTAACTTGTAGCGGAAGACTTATTTCTTAATAAAGAAAACAAAAGCCTTAAAATTTATTTCTTAATAACTTGTAGCGGAAGACTTATTTCGTGAATGGAAACCATGACCCGCCCTCTCGCTATTGACGCCGCTAGTCCACCCTACTCAGTTCTTTGCGAGTTGTTTACCTACAACACAGACGTATATTTTTTTCGAAGAGATGAGCTTACGCTCAGCGAGAATAATATAAAGCTCACAAAATAAAGTAATGCAATGCATGAACTGTTTATTAGTATTTTGAAACTACTCGGTAACTTGATCTTTCTTTTCTTGATTCCATCAACTTTTAGCTCGGGGTGCCCCTAGGGTAGTCATACCTATTTCAGTGATCACTTTAGAGACGAAGATATGGGGTTGCAAAGCCCACACTTCGCTCTATCTAGCTAATTAACTTATTAGGGCCTCGGCCCGAGAAATTTCCCCATTTGAGCCTCGGCCCGAGAAATTCTCCATAATACCTCCGTAGCTCGAGGCGGTATGACTCCCTTGCTTAACTTTATCTTTTCACTTTGAACCTTACGTTACATACTGATATGACATGGGCATAAAAACTTTTATTTATATTCTCATACCAAAAACATGACTAGAATAAAACATATATCTCAAATATACTTTAACATAACACCACATGGCATACAACACATAAATCACAAACTACTTCAACTAGTCACGCAATCAAATAACAAATCGCATACTCAAACATATAAATCTATAAACAAGTCATATCATGAATAAACACTCATCAAATTTATTTTGAACTAATCTGTGTTGCAGTGAGATTATTCTTACCTGGATATCGAAGGTTACGATCGTAGATCGTCGAAGGAAAATGACGCTCTTAATGACTCGGAACCTAAACGGAAAAGGTTGACTATTACTTATCAGGTAAGAAAAGGATTTGATACATGACTTAGTTTCTGGAAATTTTCAGAAACGATATCCGACGTGAAATTACTAAAATACCCTTGGCTATTAGGGTTTCGGGGAAAACTAAAACTCTGGAAAAACTTTTGTAAAAATTCCAGTATGTATAAAATATAATTTTGAGCACTTTTTGTAAAGGCATCACGGCCAAAATAAATTTTTAACTATTTATTAAAAATAAAATACGATGCAACAATTTGGCTAAAAAAAGGAACTTGTAAAAACCAATCTGCGCATCGTTTCCAAAATTCTTATACCGTAAAACTTTTTGATTGAAACTTAAAATAAATTACATATTTAGAAAAATGACACATAGTACTAACCATTGCAAAAACTTTCGAATAAAAATAATTAACGGGCAATTCGCACTAAGCGTCTGAAAAACGATTTCTAAAATTTGATCAAAACTGTAAAACTGGTATGCGCACTGATCGGAATAAATTCACAAAATATTATGTACAGCCTGAAAATATTTTTCGATTGCAGATTTAAAAAGAAGACATCTTAAACTAGTGTTTCCAAAAAGAATCAACGCAAAATAATCAATATCAAAACCGTAGTAAGCGTATTAAAATCGGTTTTCTCTGAATCCGAACTAGAAACCACTTTAAAAAATAGTTTGGTTATAAAAAGAGAGAAAAATAATAATATTATAGTATAATCTAGTGATGGAACACGAAATACCTTAATAGAGAGGATGAAAAAGTGTTTCCTAAGAGTTTTAGACTCCAAAAAGATAGATCTAAAAAATGCTTGGTGGCTAGGGTTTTTATGAAAAGGAAAAGTGAGGGAGAGGGAGGAGAAAACGTGAGTGAGAGGGCTGGAGAGAGAGTCTGAGGAAAAAGTGAGTGGAACAAAAAAAAACTAACCTAATATAATTTCATAACAAGCCAAAACGAAAACCCACGTAATAAAAATTATATGGTATATTATTATTGTAAATATGTACCCATATGCTAAAAATTAGGCGGAAGACTTGGTCACTATTATTTTTCTCACTGGCCGAAAGAGTTTTCAAAGCGGGGGAAAAGAATTTCGTTGGCTACTTAAACGGCAACCAACACGTACTAAAAACAAAGCCCATATAATAAAACCTGATACTTTTTCTATGGAATTAAAAAAAAAAGCTATATATATAGATATACGTATCATAAAAAACAAAATATATATATAGTTAGTATCTATATACAATCCAATATATATTTATAATATTATATTACCCACCGCATACCAAATACTATATATATATATATATATATATATGATTTATATCTACGTATATATCCATGCATATCAAGAAAGATAAAACCTAATATATATACTTTTATTTCTTTTGATATGATTTTGGAAATAAAAAAAAATAATTTGACATCATTATGGCATTAAATTTATATACAATTATATATATGTATATTTTTCTTTTTAGAAAAAAAAAGAACTTAAAACTTAGCCCATAAAAATTCTAAGGTTCTTTGCTAGATTAGATTTCGGGGTTTCACAGCAATATTCACAATTTTCTTTTACATTCCTTTCTTCGTTAACACTAAGCTTCACAAATACCCCCAAACTTAGACTTTTCAAACTCTAGTCTAGATTATGTGCTTGCTTGTCTAACAAGAAACGTTGCACCATGCCAAATACAAACAAAATAAAATAAAATGTAAAAGGATATATGAATATGTACATCTCTTTACTAAGCAAGATTGTGCTCTTTTTTTCTCTTTTTTTTTCTTTTTTTTTTCTTTTCTTTTTTTTCATTTTTTTTTTACTTAGAAGAAATAAAGGAAAATAATAATTACATGGATCTGACAAAAGCCGGCGCGGCACAAATTTCGACAAGCAAGAAGAGCACACATTCTACAAGATATAACACACATGCTCAAAGAGTCACTCAAGAGTCGCTAGATCACGGGGTTCTTTATGGGAATTTCAATTCATTGGCTAGGCTTCTTTGTGACTATGTATCAAGAGTTGATTTACGTTCGGCTTTATGTGAATAGGGTTCTAAATGGAAGTAGACCGGGTTGGCTTTTGGCTCGATTGGCTATTCCTATGCCTTTTTCATCCTAACGCTTCTCTCCTATTACCATTGAGCCTCGAGGAAGCATCAAACGGTTCTAGTGTTTCGAGATGCATTCTTGCTAAGATTATATTTTCAAAACTCCTAAATACTCTCTATGGACTCGAAACGTGCAACGTGAGATGAAGATTCATCGGGTCACTAAAAGCTAAGCAAAGCCACCATAGAGTTTTGGCCAAGCACAAGACTTGTAGCGCAAGAAAGATACATTGCTATTACTCCTAAGTCTCAAGACTATACGGGTCATCAACATTCATATATATTCCACAAGCAAAACCAAGGCATTTCACACTTCCAAACACTAAAAAAAATAAAGAAAATAAATTATGAAATTAAGCTACTTAAGATAAAGTCACACAAATTATGGAAAACCTAAAAAAAAAAAAAAACTAGATTAAACTAAAGAGACACATAACACAACAAACAAACTTAAATTATCCAAAACAAAACATGCTACGAAAACGAAAATAAAGCAATAAAACTTAAATTATCCATAAAAAAAATGAGAAAAGAGAGCAAATAGAGTACCGACAAGCCCTCGCAATTTGTGGAAACACCCCCCCAAACTTGAACTCGACATTGTCCTCGATGACGCGCATTGGAGGGGGGCGGAGCTATGGGATCACATGGCGGTGTCGCCATCATTGTCCGGCGGTGGTGGTGGTGCGCCGTAGTGGCTTTAGTATCGGTAGCATGGCGGGAACGGGTCAAAGAAACCGTCGGGGAGACTTGACGATGCACCGGATCCACTTGTGTCGGGGTAGCTTGCCGAGGCGCCTCCGGGAGCCCATTGGTTGTAAGCGTTGTAGCCGAACTCCGCCGTGGTCGAGAACCACGATTGTTGATTCTTGACAAAGGTAGCGAGCGAGTTGTGCGCCGCACCGAGTTGATCTATGCTCCGCTCGAGTTGCCCCAATTGAGCCTCCGATTGCTCCCATCTTTGGTCTTCTACACGGCGTCGTTCCGTCTCCTCGCGCATGAATTGGGAGGCGTACTCCCATCTTTGATCGTCTTGTTGGCGCCGCTCGGCGTCTCGACGCACGAATTCATCTCACCGTTGGTCCTCGACTCTGTACCGCTCTTGAGAGGCGACACCGAGGTTCCCCATCATTGCGAGCACTTGAGCGTATTGTGGCTCATTGATGTCGGGCTCGGGCATAGGCGCTTCCGGAGCCGCTTGTTGGTAGCGGCCGGGCTCCTCGGGGTCGGGAGCCATGTTGATGAAGCCTCTTCCATTCGCCTCCGCTAGCCCGGCCATTTGAGGAAGACCGTTGATGAAGGTGGAGTCAATCTTCTTTCCTTTCGGCGCCCGCTCTTCGTCGTCATACGTCTTCACATTGGCCGTCTCACACATCTCCGTGATAAGCCCGCCAAAACCGAGACCGCCGGTTGTTGAACACTTTGCCGCATCGAACATCTTTGCTCGAATTATTTTCCCGACGTTGACACTTCGCCCGGTGACGATGCAATACAAGAGCACCGCTTTGGAGATTGGGAGGCCGTGGGTGTGCGTGCTTGGCATGATGTTTGAGCTTATGAAATGAGCCCAAGTCTTTGCGTACTTGCTCATGTGTGTCGTCTTGAGCTCGAGCGGTTCTCCCGCTTGATTGCGCTTCCACAACGCTCCGGGGCCGCACAATGTCGCCAAGATATCATCGAATGGAGGGTTGAGGGCCAAGTTGTGGTAGTCGTCATCGGATATGCTAGGGAGGCCGAGATGCTCGTTGATTGCCCTCGACGTTATGCTCACGAGAACCCCACGAACCGTTACCGAAGGGCTTGTTTCTTCGGTGGCCCCAAGGTTCGCGTAGAATTCGCAAACAAGGTCCATGATAGCGCGGGTCTCGATGGTCGCTAATTTTTCCCAACCTCGCTCCTCGATTTGAGCTTTTAGGTTTCCGTTGTCGGGGCTCGGCACGAATTTCCTCTCCGGGATGAAGTTCTTGACTACGATTTTTGCCCATTTTGCTTCGGCTCCGACGATGAGCCTCGACAACGGAGTTCCACGGGCTGACGCTGCTCGCGCTCGCTTTGGTGCCATTCCTGAAAATCACAACTCGACCCGGCATTAGACTCACGACGCCGGGACACGGCGTCCGGGACAACGGGTCACAATATGGAAAAATTTAAACATCGACCCGATGTTCAAAATTGTCAAATCAACACTTATGCACCACACTATCACCTTATATAAAGTCAACAACAAGTTCAAACTCGGCCTAAAACACACAAAAATCACAAAATTTCTCTCTCGGATATTTTTACGAACACTTAGCGTGCAAATTTTTGAGCAAGAAACCCACACAAAATGCAATTTTCGAGCACCCAAACCCCATCTACAAACAACCTAAACACATCCTAAACACCATATCCATCATCAATTCGGCCAAAATCATTAAGAAATTTCGAAACTCAACTCACCGTGAAAAAGGGAATTCGGAGTGAAAATGCACAAAAGAGTTGAAATCGACGATGAACACACAAGAAGGAGCGGGAATAATGATGTTTAATGCAAGATTTATGAGACAATTTGGTGTTTTGAAGTTGAAATTTTTGAAGTTTTGGTTGTTGGGGTCGGAGGTTTTAAGAGAGGTTGAGAGAGTTTGAAAGAATTTGAAAAAATGAGTGTTTTGAGCCAATCTCGGGCTATTAACACGAGTAGGCGCGCCACGCCACTTATCAGGCGCGCCGCACGGACGTTCAGAAAATCAAAGGCGCGCCGCGCCCCCGAACGCGCCTCAACGCGCCTGCTCTCGGTAAGTTTTTTTTCCTTTAGGCGCGGCGCGCCACTTGTCAAGCGCGTCGCGCCCTGTAGCTCCTTTTTTTTTTTTATATATATATTAGTATAAAAAGAACAAAATAAGAACTTAGAAAGGAAAACTTCAAACATAATATTTAAAGAAAAAAAACAAAAAAAATAAAATTGAAGAAAATCAAATGAAAATTCAATGAAAGAAATTTGTGGGTTGCCTCCCATAAGCGCTTAATTTAACGTCTAGAGCTCGACGGGGTACCGTTTTGATGTTCATTGTTCGGGATCGAGGAGAGTGACTACCCGCTCACTCTCGAATACTCCACCGTAGTAAGGCTTCACACGTTGTCCATTCACTTTGAATACCGATCCATTTGCGGCCTTGAGTTCCACCGAGCCGTACGGGAACACTTGAGTGACTTAGAACGGTCCAGACCATCGAGATTTCAGCTTCCCGGGAAAGAGTTTCAACCTAGAGTTGAAGAGAAGAACTCGTTGACCCACTACGAACTCCTTGCGCACGATATGTTTGTCATGCCACGCCTTGGTCTTTTCTTTGTAGATCTTTGCGTTCTCATACGCATCGGTTCTTAGCTCGTTGAGGGCGTAGATGTGAAGGAGTCGTTGTTGCCCCGCCGCTTGGTAGTCGAAGTTTAGCTTTTTCATCGCCCACAAGGCCTTGTGCTCAAGCTCAACCGGTAAATGACAAGCTTTTCCATAAACAAGTCGATACGGAGACATACCTAAGGGCGTTTTGAATGCGGTTCGGTAAGCCCAAAGAGCGTCGTCGAGCTTGTTAGACCAATCTTTCAACGAACTACCCACCGTCTTTTCGAGAATTTGCTTGATTTCTCGATTTGACACTTCCGCTTGGCCATTGGCTTGAGGATGATAAGCCAACGCTTTCCGATGGGTAACGCTATACTTGGTGAGAAGCGCTTCAAATTGGCGGTTGCAAAAGTGAGACCCACCGTCGCTTATGATGGCTCGAGGGGTACCGAATCGAGAGAAGATGTTCTTCTTGAAAAATTTTAGGACCGCTTTCCCGTCACTCATCGATGTCGCTTTAGCTTCGACCCACTTCATTACATAATCCACCGCGAGGAGGATATACTTGTTGTTGTAGGACGATGGAAATGGGCCCATGAAGTCGATCCCCTACACGTCAAATGGCTCAATCTCTTGGACATTTGTCAACGGCATCTCGTTCCGGTTAGAGATGTTTCCCGTCCGTTGACAACGATCGCATGACATTATGAATTCTCGGCAATCCTTGAAGATCGACGGCCAATAAAAGCCGCTTTGGAGAATCTTAGCCGCGGTACGTGTCGGGCCGAAGTGCCCTCCACACTCCAACTTGTGGAAATGCCTCATAATTGAGTCCATTTCGTCTTCCGGGACACACCGCCGAATGATTTGGTCCGCACATTGCCGATAGAGAATCGGCTCTTCCCAATAGTACCGTCGCACATCCGAGAGAAATTTCTTCTTTTGGTGCGACTTGAGATCTTCCGGAATCACCTCGCCGACTAGATAGTTGACATAATCGGCGTACCATGGTCGTGCTACTTCTTGAACCGCCATGAGTTTCTCGTCGGGGAAGACGTCGTCGATGGGCTTAGAGTGGTCGTGGACATGCTCGAAGGTCTCAAGACGAGAGAGATGATCGGCTACTAGGTTCTCCGTTCCTTTCTTGTCTTTGATCTCAACATCGAATTCTTGAAGCAAGAGAACCCACCGAATAAGCCGAGGCTTGGCATCTTTCTTCGTCATTAAATAACGTATCACGGCGTGATCGGTGTAGACTACCACCTTGTTTCCGATGACGTACGGCCGGAACTTGTCGAAGGCAAACACCACGGCTAAAAGCTCCTTCTCGGTGGTGGTGTAGTTGAGTTGAGCTTCGTTGAGGGTTCGGCTTGCGTAGTAGATGGTGTGGAAGACCTTGTCTTTCCTTTGGCCGAGAACCGCTCCAACCGCAAAGTCACTCGCGTCGCACATCAACTCAAAAGGCAAGTCCCAATCCGGGGCGGTGATGATCGGGGCCGTGCTTAACATCTTCTTTAGAGTGTTGAAAGCTTCTACACACTCCAAAGTGAAGACAAACTTCGCGTCTTTCTCGAGTAGACCACAAAGAGGCTTGGTGATCTTTGAAAAATCTTTGATGAAGCGCCTATAGAAATCGATATTGGAGGAGGTAACTTAGAAATCGTCTCTATCTTGGCTCGGTCAACCTCCAATCCTTGCGCCGAGATTCGATGATCCAACACAATGCCTTCTTTCACCATAAAGTGACACTTCTTCCAATTTAGCACAAGATTTGTCTCAACACACCTCTCAAGCACCATGGACAAATGTTCAAGGCATTGGTCAAAGTCGGAACCAAACACCGAGAAATCGTCCATGAATACCTCGATGGTACGCTCCACCATGTCGGAGAAGATAGCCATCATGCATCGTTGGAAAGTCGCCGGTGCATTGCATAGTCCAAATGGCATTCTCCGGAAAGCAAATGTGCCATAGGGACAGGTGAAAGTGGTCTTCTCTTGATCTTCGGGGTCGATGGTGATTTGATTGTACCCGGAGTAGCCGTCAAGGAAGCAATATTAGTTGTGGCCGGCGAGACGGTCGAGCATTTGGTCGATGAAAGGCAACGGGAAGTGGTCTTTCCGGGTCGCATTGTTGAGCTTTCGATAATCCATGCAAATGCGGTGATCGGTCACGGTCCGAGTCGGAATGAGTTCGTTGTTGGAGTTCTTCACCACCGTTATGCCTCCTTTCTTTGGCACACATTGAACCGGACTCACCCAAGGGCTATCGGAGATGGCGTAGATGACTCCGGCTTCAAGCCACTTTAAAATTTCTTTCATCACCACTTCTTTCATCGCCGGGTTAAGTCGCCGTTGATGCTCGACCGAGGGGCGGTGACCGTCTTCCATGTGGATTCGGTGCGTGCAATAGGATGAACTAATGCCCTTGATGTCGGACAAAGTCCATCCTATAGCGGTCTTGTGGCTTCGCAACACCTCCAAAAGTTTATTTTCCTCCGTCTTGCTCAAGTGCGCGGAAATGATCACCGGGAGTGTAGACTCATCTCATAAGTAGGAATATCGGAGATGTGATGGTAACTCCTTGAGCTCGAGCTTGGGTGCCTTCTCGATTGACGGAAGGACTCGTGGTGGTCTCTCCCCCAAACTCTCAAAATACTTCTTCCGGTTAGGCTCAAAGCTATCCATGTACTTTGCCTCATCTAAAGCTTCACATTTCAACAAGTCATTAGAAAAATCCATTGAGTTTAGAAGGCATACCTCTAGTGAATCGGTGGATTGGTGAGCGTAGTCGTTGATGATGGAGTTACACATGTCGATGCGGAACACATCGTCGCTAGCTCGCGGGTATTTCACCGAGTTGAAGACGTTGAAATGAGCTTCTTCGCCATTGACCCGCAACTTCAATTCTCCTTTTTGCACATCGATGAGCGCACCGGCGGTCGCTAAGAATGGTCTCCCCAAAATGATCGGAATGTTTCGATCCTCCTCCATGTCGAGCACAACAAAATCCGTCGGGAGGATGAATTTATCCACCTTAACGAGTACATCCTCGATCACTCCCCATGGATACTTGATCGACCGGTCCGCCATTTGAAGTGTGATGCGGGTCGGTGCGATCTCCCCGATTCCAAGCTTGACGAAGACCGAGTACGGCATCAAGTTGATGCTAGCTCCCAAGTCACAAAGTGCTCTCCCAAGATTCGAGCCTCCAATATCACAAGGGACGGTGAAACTCCCCGGATCTTTCAACTTCTTGGGTAGCCTCAGTTGGATAATCGCACTACACTCCTCGGTGAGAGCGATAGTGTCGCATTCTTCGCTTATCCATCTCTTGTGGGTAATGATTTCCTTTAAGAACTTCGCATACTTTGGTATTTGCTCTATCGCTTCGGCAAATGGTATGTTGATTTCGAGTTTCTTGAAGATATCAAGAAACTTACCAAATTGCTTGTCGAGCTCGTTCTTCTTGAGGCGTTGAGGAAAAGGGACTTGCACGGGCACCTTGGTACTTGGTGGAGCGATCGGAAGTCTTGTCGGTGAAACTTGATTCGTCGGTGATGACTCGTCCACGCGTGCCTTTCCTCTCTTCTTCTCTTGACTCTCGGTCGAGTCGTTGGTCACGTCACCGCTTCTCAATGTAATGGCGTTACATTGTGGTCGAGGGTTGACGTCGGTGTTGCTTGGGAGGGAACCTTGCGGTCTCTCGCTCATGGCTTTAGCGAAGTGACCCATTTGAACTTCAAGAGTTCTTATTTGGGCCGAGTTGCTTTTGAGGGCCGCTTCTTGACGTTCGAGTGCGGCCGTGGTATTCGTCATGAACTTGGTGTTTTCAATTGCCATTTGGGCTATTAATTCTTCAAGATTCGGTCTCTTGTCTTGAGGAGGAGGATTATTCCGGTATTGTGAGCTCCCATGGTGTTGTTGATGGTGTTGTTGAGGCGGTGGGTGTTGATGTTGTTGATGATGTGGTGGAAGGTATGGTTGTTGGTGTTGAGGTGGAGCCGGTTGCTTGCCACTTGGTCTTGAGGATTTCTCCATGAGAAGTTTGGATGATTGTTCCTCGCTCCCGTGTAATAATTCCCCGAGTTTTGGTACGTGGGACGATTGTTGTGGTTTCCCACAAACTTAGACTCCTCTATCTCGCCACATTCGTCCGTCGGGTGAGGACCCGCACACAAACCACACTTGTGGTGAGATTTCCCCACCGCCTTCACCGCTTCTTTACCGTGGACGGTCTTCGCGAGTTTGGCTACCTCAATTGTCAACGATTTGAGGAGCTCCATCTCCGGAGTTATCGGCTCTCTCGCGGCAATTCTCCTCTCGACCGGGCATTGATCGTTCACTTGGGCCATCTTCTCGAGTAGTGCAAATGCGTCGGTGGTGGTGTTGTCGAGAAGTGAGCCTCCCGATGCGGTGTTGACTCGGTCTTGAGTCGAGGCCATAAGCCCACTATAGAATATTTGTAGTTGCACCCACTCCGCTATACCGTGGCCCGGACACTTCCGAATCATGTCCTTGAAGCGAGCCCACGCTTCGTAAAGGGACTCTCCGTCGAATTGTCCAAAGTTATGAATTTCGTTTCTCCTCCGGGCCATCTTCTCAAAAGTGAAGAATCGTGAGATGAACTTTGAGCACAAGTCATCCCATGTGGTGATCGAACCCGGAGCAAGCGAGGATGACCACCCATGTGCGCGGTCTCGGATGGAGAACGGGAAAAGTCGGAGACACACGGCTTCCTTGGACAAATGAGGGAGGTTGAACGTGTTGCAAATCCGCAAGAAATTGTTGATGTGGTCTTGCGGATCTTCGGAGGGGGAACCGGCGAATTGATTGTTTTGCACCATGTGAATGATCGAGGTTTTAATCTCGAAATTCGGGTTCCCTTCCATCTCCGGAATTCGTATCGTCGATTGATGCTCGTCAAAAGTGGGTTGACCATAATCGAGTATGGTCCTTCGTTCTTCCACTTGTTCTCCGTTTCGACGAGCACGAGGTTGTGCTTCATTGCCTCCTTCCATGGCGGCTCGCCTTGCCTCCGCTCGGTTCCGTCGGCAAGTCCGTTCGATCTCGTGATTGATAGGAATGAGCGGAGGGTTACGTCGTCGCATGCACCTTTAAAACATAAGAGGCACACAATAAGCACAATAATAACAAGCAAACTAAAAAATTAAACTAGATAATTCAATCGAAAATAGAACCGTAGTCCCCGGCAACGGCGCCAAAAACTTGATGGGAATTTTCTTAACTAAAGAAAAATTCTACATGACGCAAGCGAACGTGTCGTCAAGTAATAGAGTGCAAAAGCACGGATATCGATCCCACAAGGACTCTAGACTATTTCCGAAGCAAACTCACTAGCTTTCTTTTTCGAGTTATGAAAATGAAAAATGGGGGTTTTTGATTGTTTTGAGAACAAGATGAAATGTAAACAAAAGTGAAAACACTGTTTAAACACAAGTTAAAAGGAAGGGGCGCGATTTCGTTATTTCATCGAGTCGGTCGGTCTTGGTACGATTCTAAGCTCGGGTTTAGAGTTGTAAAATTTAGTCTCAATCCCTCTTAACACATTCACTAATCTCTCTCGAGTCTTTAGGAATCTAGCTACGTGTCGAACTTACACCTCTCGGTTTGGGTCCTACTAAAACACGAAACCGCATTTAGCCCGGGATTTCAATCAACTACATTTACCCCCTAGTCTTTCTATAGCTCTAGGAAGGTTAATGATGGGACGGGTAGAGCTCACTCGTTTATTACCTCTCGGTTTCTAAACTCGTCTAAGGTTCACTAATTAGTTAGCTACTCTAATTAGCGTTAACACACAACCCATACCCATAATATTTCCCTCTCTACCCAACCATGAAGCACAAAATCTAATCTAAAGGTTTGACCAACCAACTCAATTACTTAACTACATCGCACCCCTAAATCTACTTAGCTACTCATGATTATGAATAAACAAAGCAAAATAGAAATAAGTAAAAGAAACAAAACAATAAAGAAACAAGACATTGAATGCTAATCTCAACAACCAAACAAAGTTTTCATTAACTCAAGCACTACTTCAATATTTCACTTAGATAAAACAATAAAGTAATCACAATATTCAATGCTCAATAGATAAAAGTAATCAACAAAACTCAAATAGAATGCTTGAAAGCTTAAAATATATCCAACAAAGCAATAAGTAGGGTAAATAAATAAAGAACAATAAATAAAAGAGATAGAGTTAAGGGTGAACAAATGGAGTTGATGAGGAGGATGGAGGTTGTCACTTCTCCTTCTTCTTCTTCACTCCCAAGCTCAAGAACAAAATGAGTGTCAAACCCTAGCTTTCTCTCTCTCACTTTCTCTCTCAAGTTTTCAAAACCAAAAATAAAAGTGTTATGAATCTAAAAGTTGTTTTCCCTCTCTCAAACAAGTGTATATGAGGGTTGAAGGAGGGTTTTCGGAACAAATATCAGCCCTTGGATCGAATCCAAGGGTCAAAAATAGCTCAAAACGAGCTTTTGGAAAAGCTGAAAAGTGATATGGCGCGGTGCGCCACTTATCAGGCGCGCCGCGCCCCTTAAGCGAAATCACATAGGCGCGCCGCTCCACATAACAGGCGCGGCGCGCCTCTCGTAAAATTTTGAAGGCGCGGTGCGCCTCTCTCGCGCGTCATCTCCTCGAGCTCTCGGTATAAATTTTGGCACCAGGGCGCAGCGCGCCATGTTTTAGGCGCGGCGCGCCTCTCGAGAAACGTTGACTCCATTGACCGTCGTTGACTTTTGTTGACTTGACTTCAAATGACCATAACTTGCTCGATTTAGCTCCGATTCAGCCCGTTTTCGCACCACCACCTTCTCATACTCTCTCAAACCTGAAAATTCAATAAAAACTACAAAATAATATCAAAAACATTAAGAACAAGCTTCGATTCTTATCTAAGAGTCATAGATAAGTGTGAATGAATCTCACTTATCACAAATCCAACAACTTATACTAAACCATAAATAACACATTATATATAGTTGACACTCAATAAAAAAAACGCCATCAAACAAGCACAATAATCATGAATTCACAAAAGACAAATTTTTAGTATACAATTATTATTTTCACAAAAGGACAAAAAAAATTATTTTTTATACAATAGAGGGCGTTTTTGTATAAATGCCTTTAAAACACATTATGTTGGACCTACCACTCCCACCATTCAAGATTTTATACGCTATTTCAAATCATCATATAACTTAGAAACATTCACAAATTTGAGCTAAAACCTATCAAAATCAACAATCCGAACACAAATTCATCTATACAAATCCAAATAAACTATTGTAACATTGCAACAATCAAACAAACCCAAAATAACATATAAAAAATTTAAAAATCAAAGAAGATTTACCTCGAGATAGTCGGCCGAGCAAGAACGGGGTCAGAGAGTATAACTACACAAAAAAAGAAACAAAATACAAACCCTAAATTGAGGTCGGATGTAATGATAGAGGCTTAGAAACAAGAATCCGACACTTTATATTGATTTTCAATCCACAATATCACCTACACAAACAAGAAATTTTTTTAAAAAAAATTGATAATATTTAAAAGAGAAAAAAATGAACACTAACCCGGCCGAGTGCAAAGACCACGAGAACAACCAAATCTAGGTTATTGGTATGGCCCGCGAGCAAGAACATGGTCAACGGCGATGGAGAGAGGCTTAGAAAGCACCTTGTGGTATGGCCAGCAAGCAAGAACATGGTCAATGGCAACAGTTTTCAAGGTCTTTTGAGAAGGTTAATCGGGGTGGTGGTGGTGGTGGAGATTGTTTTTCTTGGTCGAAAGAAGATCGTGACTTGTGAGGACAAACTCGACAGGCCACGGTCTCCAAGGAACGTTAGAAAGATCAATCTAGGTGGTGACGAATCTCCGAACAAACTCTTCTTATGGTGGTGAATGGATTGACTACTTGTAGTTTCCTTTCCCTATATAAAGTGAAGAGAAATAGGGAAAATATTGGGATGTTTCTCTATTGTAGGTGAAGAACTTGATAATGACATTTCAACAAGCTCTTAGACACCTTTGAGAGGTAATATGAAGCGTTGGCTTGTGTATGAGAGAATGCGTGGGAGAAATAAAATGTTTCTTCTTCAATTCTAGAGAGAAAGAAAGATGAATATTTTTCTTTTTATTGTGTGTCATTAAAGTATGAGAATGTGAGAGTGGGTTAGGAGATCTCCTCTTCAATTCTAGAGAGAAATGAACGAGAAAGTTTTTCTTTGATGGTGTTTTTGGTGAAAAATGAGTATGGAGATGTGAATGTTCTTGATGATATGGTGTAGTGGGAGAGGTATGTTCTTGATTAGATGGGTGATGAGCAAGGAGAAAGGGCGGTTCTAAAGAAATCTTTCTTGGGAGATGTGTGTTGTTAAGAGAATTTAGGTGAGAAAGGATTTAGGTTGAGTTTTGGCTATAATTTTTGTGCTCTCCCCTTCAAATGGTGGAACATGGGGTATTTATACAGTTTTTTTAGTGTTGGGATGTTATTGGTGGACTGTTGAACAACGCTAATTATTGAGGGAACTAGTGGCGTGGCATTGATTAAGTGTTAATATTGTTAATACTGAGTGTTGACTATGTAAATAGAGTCTGCTTGTATTGTAAGAACTAATTTAAGTAATGATATTCTTTTCTCTCAATTAATTATGTTCTTCATTTTAATATGGTATCAGAGCCATAACCGGCTTCGGATTTCTCGATCGATCTTTTCGATCGTTCTTTCCTCCTCTCTCTCTCCAATCCGATGGCGACAAGTTTAATTACTTGAAATGAAGCAGATCAATCTGCTCAGTAACGATCCAGTCTAATTGTCTTCAACTACTCATGATCTACCGTAACAAATTTAGATCTCAACAATTTTTAAATTTGGAGGAAGCAGATCTTGTCCATAGTTCGAGGTTACGATTTGGACGAATTCTTGCTCTGAACATCCAAACAGCCTCAGAAATTTTTGAAGATCAGCGATGAAGAACTGGAACGACCTAATCCTAAATTTTGACTTTTGGAGAGGCAAGATCAACTACTCATCTTGTGGCTAATCTATTAGGAATTCTTGCCCACGAGAAGATACTTATGTGAATTCTCGTTGAAATTATTAATAAAATAAAATTTGACATTTATTATCTATTTGAATTGAAAGCGTTATTTCTTATTTATTGAGATTTATTAAACATTCATTATTCCATAGCCTCAATATCTAACTGAGTCACCTGTTGGGCACCTGAGTTCGGATGGTGTGCTAAAACATGGTCGATGACTGATATACGCCAGGAAAACTATATTTGAAGTCATATATGTGGAACACATAGGTGAAGGCTGATCACTATGTGGGAGCATTCTACACTTGTGGTAAGTGTACGACTTGGACAGGTCTTGGTGTAGATGTGTCGTTTAAGGACCGTTACGACACACTAACCGATGCCACTATGATGGTCACAGTGAGACTTGATCTAAATCCTGAAGTGATCATGGACACTGGGTTATGTTACTGAGCTCTTTGACTCATTCGCTAAAAGGCTATTCATGCTAATCACATCTTATGTCTTGGGAGTCTTCTCAGAGCATAGTTCGAGTGGGAAATGATTTACAGGTACGGAATCCAGCCTTCCAAAAAGAAGATTAATGTTCTCTCACCTACGGGTTGATTCCAGAACCGATAGATTGCTAGCACTTTCGAAGTGAGTAACGTTCGAAAGAATCTTTCGCTAGGGAAGCAACAATGCTTAGGGCTGATATGTATCAATGGAAGTATAACGGAATAAATTGACTTATCTCGATACGGGTTGACCCTGGAGGATCTTGATCACGAACGGACTATATCAGTGGACACTCGTCACGATGAGTAAATATAGTTCTAGTATAAAGGAGAGTTCAGTCTTGGCTTACAAAGTAGAGTATTTCACCAAGATCAGACGAATCGATGAAAAAGGGAAAGGACTATTTCGTCTTTTTCATCGGATTTGTTAAGCTTCTATTACTAGGTCCATAGTCCCCGATTCGGCTATGATAAAGGCGGATAAGAACTTTCGTATAATAATGTTTATCATTATTAATCTCACTTGCTGTAATTATGATTGACAGCATTAATTCTGGAAAACGGGTATTCGCAGAATTAAATAAATATTTATGGTAGAATTGTTTATTTATTGTTTGATCAAGTAAATAAACAATTATTAATTATTTGTTTATTGTTGGACCAAGTAAATAAATGATTAATTGGGTTTTAAGCAATTGGGCGTTGCACACATGGAAAAGTCGAATTAGGGTTTTGGCACTAGGGAGTTGCGCAAATCACCTTGGCCGTGTGCCATCAAGTTCGAAAATTTCAAATCGGTATTTACCAATATTTTCTCTTTAGTTGTTT
The DNA here is from genome assembly GCF_054948205.1 of Urtica dioica subsp. dioica. Lineage (NCBI taxonomy): Eukaryota > Viridiplantae > Streptophyta > Magnoliopsida > Rosales > Urticaceae > Urtica > Urtica dioica. The sequence goes on along the minus strand of NC_142764.1, from coordinate 10,725,531 downwards.
AAATAAAGGAGAGAGAATAATATAAGATATTGTATTTTATTCTCTCCTTATTTAAAGGAAAGTATTTAGGAGAATATATGAGAATATATTTAAAGGGAAATAATATATTCTCCTTTATTATCTCACTAAATAAAATATTCTCTATTTAAATAGAGAATAATATCCCATAGATATTGATCTGATGGATGAGAGAAAAAGTAGGATTCACTTGTTGAGATCCAAGGGCCTAGATTAAATCCTCTAGTGTGAACACAATAAAATGAAATAATATATTCTGGAAGGTTCCATGAATATCTCATTTTACTACTATAAATAGAGGTTCATGGGAAGGCAAAATTAAGCAATTAATTTGTGAAAAAATTCGTTCATTCTAGCCTCCCTTGGCCGTGCACTTCTGCCTCTCCTTCCCCTCGGAAATTCGTTTCCATTCTTAGTAAAATAAGAGCGAGATCTCGAAACACCTAGTTTCGTGATCTAGTGAGATAAAGACTATGCCCACTCATCTTTATTATTCGTCTCGGAGATTACGTTTCGGAATACTAAGGTGTCATCCTCGAGTCCTTCATCAAGACGATGCAAGGAGTACGCGATTGGTTTAGGAGCGTTCTGTAGCTGAACCGAAAATCAATGTAAGTATTCGTTTACTCTTAAATCGGTTGTTTGACATATATGCTCTCGTATAAAATTAATTAACGTAAATCTAGATCTTGTCATATAATCAATGAATTAATTAGCTCATGATTAGCGTAATTAATTACTTTTCCGCATTAATATGGTTATTTGGGAGAATCATCCCCCACATAATCATCGATGGCGGAGCATATCTTAGTTCGAGTTGTGAGCTGTGAAACTTCAGCTCGGGTCCGGTCGACGCTTGAAACTTACTTTCCATGCAAATCCGAGCGAAGGTAACACAATTTAGGAATCAACTCTCTAGGACTAAGAAGAATGACTCCACAATGAACGAATACTTGCTGAAAATCAGAAAATTAGTAGATCAACTCATTCATGTTGGAGTTTGGTTTTCTATACAAGATCATGTGAATGCTATTTGCGAGGGTCTCTCTGATGAATATGAGACTTTTGTGCTCACTACAGTTGCTTTAAATGATGTTCACTTTGAGGAAGAAATTGAGGCACTCTTGCTATCTTAAGAGGCCATAATTAAGAGAAAGCATGATGATCTGGAAATTGTGCACTCAAAATCGACAACACTGAATGTGAATTATGCAGCGATTTCACCACAGTTTGACAAAAGACGTGGTGGTGGTAGTCAATTCAGTTCTTCCTAGTACAACTATCCTCATCATGCTTCTCAGAATGGTGGAAACTTCTCTTCGCCACATCCGCACCACAACTACAGCTCTCAAGCCTTTGGTTCTCAGTCTAGAGGAGGTGGTGGTAACTACTGAGGTCGTGAACGTGGTACAGGCAGCGGATTCAACATTAATTCCAGGCCTTAGTGTCAAGTGTGTGGAAAACTAGGCCATCTAGCACTGTCTTGCTTCTATAGGTTTGATGAGTCCTTCAAAGGTCTATCACAACTCAACATTGTATACAGTCTAGTGGTCAGTTCAAGGACATTTGGCATCACTGCATATCTCAAATGAGGATCAACAGTCACATGAGTCCAGTTAGTACTCTAAGAGTCCTAACAATGGTAATTGGCACTATCCTGATGTTGTCAATGGTGCCCACAAGAAGAGTTGTAATCTTTATATTGTACATTTGATGTAATAAAGTCTCATGAAGACTCTTGCTTGTAATTGCTTATTCATTGATAAAAAGTTGAAACGTTCATTCAATCTTCCTTGTTTGAAGCTTTATGATAAAACCTTAGTCTTTAGTCCATAAACAAACTAAACAACTTACGAAGAGACAAATGTAGATTTGCATGAACAAACTCTTCGTAGTTTGCTTAAAACGATATATTCACAATCTAAGGGTCAAATGACTATTGACCCCAGTATGATTGTTAGAAGAGTCTATGATGTCTGGTTATGAGGCATTGAGAGTTGGAGACTTTATAGTTCTTCTAGGTATCTTCTGAAGGTACTGAATTGACCAGTGCACTTCTAGAGACAAGATAAGAACAAACCATTTAACCTCTTATGTCTCGAAGTCACTACGTATGAATTGCATCGTGCTTACCTTAATCCTGAAATAAGACATGTCATTTCACACCTTAGTATTCTCATTTGAGAAAGTCAGAGTTCGGACTCACTATGTGATTCCGAACAAGGCCTATTGGTGAAGTACTAAGTTGTGAGAATGTCATGAGTAACTTTGTGAAGTTCTCATAGATATGGAATTCATGTACAAGATTGCTGAAATGCAATGTATATCACCTCATGCTTTGTTCCTTGGAGTGTGAATAAATGAACTGGCCAGTGTCCAAATTGAGTCCTGACTCCTTTTGGATGAAACAATGTGACTTGTTAGCTCCTCGTCAATACATTGTTTCTAACTTATTCACAAGCGACAAAGGAGTTGAGGAAATAACAGCTAGAAGGGTAAAATGGTAATTTTGTAAATTCCGACTAGCTGATGATATTCATGAAGGGTAAACACATATAATATTCAGTGGATCCGCTCATCATAATTAGGTTGAATTCTTGAGTAGAAAATAAATTCATTTGAACCGAGAGATTTTCAGTGTCAACTCTTTAGTGGAGTCAGTTGACATTAAGCTAAACTTGGAAAAGGTTTGTGAACTTTTGAGTCCAAGTATTTAGCTAAAGCTTTGTTCATTTGGATCCATGAGGTCACTGTCACGAATCACATCGAGTATGAATAGTTAAACTGGAAGCTAAGTCAAAACAAGAACGAAAATTGTCAAAATGGTATTTTTTGTCTTTTGAGACATAGCATGAAATGAATGTCAGTAAATTTTTTGCCAAGGTCATTTGATGACCTAATAATACTCGGCCATGACTTGATCATTGGGCCTTGTGGATTAATTTCATTTCATAAGAATTTTATTGAAAATTCTTAATGGGCCTTTTTCATGTTATCATGAACAAATGAAGAAGCTTCTAGAAGCTCCTTCTAGAGACATGTTGGGCGCCCACCACTTAAGAGAAAAGAGAGAATATTTTGTGCATAAATGTATCAAGATACTTGCCAAAAGAAAAAGAGGAAACAAATTTGCATAAGGATGCTTAAGGGAATCGGCCAAGTAGACAAAAGGCAAGGCAAGGCAAGGAACAAAAAAAGGAAACAAATCCAAGCCTTCTAGAAGGCTGCCTTGGCCGAGTGAATTAAAGGGGAAGTGGGCAATTTTGCTCATGAATATGTGATATTCTATAGAAGAGGAAACTACCTTATTGAAGGTGAGACCTCTCCTATAAATAGGAGCCCCATTCTTCACATTTCATTCATCCCAAGTTTTAGAGATTGAGAGCTTCTCTCTCTAGCTTGGCCGCCCCTCTCCTCTCTCTCTCTAGTCAATTTCGTTTTATTGTTTTGGCACCTAGGTCCTCATTTGACCTAGAGTTTAGCTCTGCGACTTCAAGACTCGTTCTTAAGTCGTAGTGTTTAAAAGTGCCCACTCACTGATTCCTTTTATTTCGAGTGATTTAGTGATAGAAACTTTCGTGGTTGCTCGAGTTGCCGAGGAAGGAAGAGAGACGTGCTGCAAGGGGAGACGAACGTTATCAACCTTCCGAAGGCTCATCAACGTTCAAGCGTCTAAAAAGGTTAGTAAACTTCTATGCTCATAATAGTTTTTATTTATATGTACTTGCTCTTTGTCTAGGTTAGTAAAAAACTGTTTTTACTTGAAAAGAAAATTTTTAAAATTCCGCCGCTTAACGAAGCGTTAAACTTTTTCTTAAACCCTAGATCGTTTCCAACACCTGATTGGTATCTAGACCAAAGATCAAAATACCGTTACCGTTTCGAGACTCAGATTTTGCTAATTGGATTAGGATAGTTAATTAATGAATGAGCTGAACGGATCGGAGAGCTTTGTCACCAAGCCGGTAAGAGGCTAAGCTGAGAAGGTACTTAAGAATACCTAGTGTCTCACCTTCTGTACTGGGAGCTTTTCCGTGAAGGAATAATATTAGGATAATCAAGACTAGAATGTCACAAAATTCCTAATCACTAAGCTATATCGAAACTTATTGTTTTTAAGGGTAGCTTAGAATCACTCGAGCTTTTAATGTGATTTAGTAAACACGAGTGTATCACATAGATTAAAGTAAATGCTAGGAAATTAAAATATTAAAAGAATATTGAGTCTTAGGCCTCCAACATTGACACAACACCGTGAGGATGAAAGATCCCCTCGTGACTGGCGGTTTTCTAAACATGGTGGTCAGTTCCATTCTGAAGGGCTTTTCTTATTCCAATACCAAGGTTGTGTCTCTGACGATAGGGGGGAGGGTTGATCTCTGCGTGTACTAGTTATGCTAGTGCGTATGGGCTAGATTTCTTTCATTGAAATGTTGGGTCGACTCATGCATGAACCAACCGGTGGTTGCTCATGTGGCCAACGATTCCTATTAAAATGGTAGTTAGTGAGCATAGTTATGAAGGTACATGTACTGAGATTGTTCATTAATCTGAGATGGTTCTCATTTTCACTAGGTGTCTCCGTTACGTCACCAGAGTGAAAGGACTGTGACTATTAGTCGAATTACCTTGGAATATAAAAAACTGGGTCTTTTAAATCTTTAGTATTTTTCCCTGTTCTTATGCATTATGTTTTTTATTTCCTAAATTTATATGATGAATGTTTTTCTTTTTCAATAGTAATTTATGTACTTGTATTTTATTAATTTCAGCATGACTTCGACTTATAATCTCTTGAAGTATATTATGGATAACAAAATGAAGTCTGATGAATGCGCAGTTCTCTATATGAGAAACATGTCGGATTGGATGGGGATCAACAGTCACAGGAGTACAGTTAGTAATCTAAGAGTCCTAACAATGGTAATTGGCACTATCCTGATTGGTATCTAGACCAAAGATCAAAATACCGTTACCGTTTCGAGACTCGGATTTTTCTAATAAACTGTACTTCTAAATTTGCCATTATTGTTGAAGAATATCATCAAATATCGTATTTACCGAGAGCAATGCAGTGAACAAATATTTAAAAAAAAAATCATACATAATATAGGATAAAAATAGAAAAAGTCTACAATAATAGTTTAAAAAAAATCCAACAAGAACCTAATGAAATAGTTCAATACAAAGTAAAAGATCAAAATAATGATAATATTCATGTTAAAAATCAACTGATTATTCATAAACATTCATATTCTACAACTAATTTAACAAAAAAAAAACTCAAACACATTCAAATCTAAAACCTATTTTCGAATCTAACCAAAAAATTGAAAAAAAAAATTGGATACAAACTCAGATTAAACACAATAATGAAGTTAGAAACTAAGAATTTGAACTAAATCATCAAATCAACAAATTCCATGAAAAACACTAAATATCATCAGATTTTAAGAAGTTTTGGTATTTGACCACTTACCACGATGTTTCCGACGGAATGCAGTGAGAATTTGCCCTAAGAATGTCGGAAAGTAGAAGGATTCCTGTCCGGGTTACCTCGGAATCTGAGAAAAATTTCGGTTTTGTACTATCGGTGCCGAGACTCTAAAAAATATGGATTCCGATCCGGTTTTCGATCGGAATGCTCGGAATTTCAATCTTTGATCCAGACTCGGGTGCCACCAATCATGACACAGCAAACACTCAGAGTCTGAACCAGAAGATGGAGCATTTTGGTCTGGAATAGCTACATGTTGGTGATAGTAAGGGACTACTAATTAAACATATTGGTCAATCTTCTTTTGAATCTCCTTACATCAATCATACTCTAGATCTTAGGACACTTCTTCATGTGCCAGAAATTATAAAAACACTTCTTAGTGTGTCTTAAGTTTTGTCAAAATAATCGTGTATTCTCTTAGTTTCATTCTCTTTCTTGTTTTGTCAAGGACCAGATTACCTAGTTCTGAGTTGTACAAACTTTGGTGTTTCAGATTGGGCCACCCCTCATGTAAAGTGGTTCAACATGTTCTTAGTCAATGTAATATACCGTTTTCAATGAATAAAATGCCAATTGAAGTTTGTTCAGCTTATTGTTTGGGTAAGATTCATAAGTTTCCATACTTGCCTTCTGAACCTATATACACTGAGACCTTGTAGTTAATTCACACAGATCTTTGGGATCCCTCTCCTAATGTGTCTAAAAATAGGTTTAAGTATTACATCTCATTTGTTGATACCTATTCTAGATATACCTAGCTTTATCTGTTAAAGTAAAATTCTGAAGCACTTGCTACTTTTCAAAACTTCAAAACAATGGTTGAACTATAATTGCCTTATAAAATTTAATCTGTTCAATCTCATTAGATATGAGAGTTTATACTATTCACCATTTATCTAGAGTTTTTAGGAGTGTCACTCACAGAATTCCGTGTCCTCCACGCATGAACAATAAGGTCTGGTTGAGAGGAGACATAGGCATATAGTTAAAAATAGACTCACTCTATTGGCTCAGTCTAGTTTACCTTACAAATACTGGGATGAAGCCTGTAGAACAGCTGTATACTTGTTCAACAGACTTCCAACTCCTGTCCTAGGTGAAAAAAGCCCCATTGAGATTCTCTATAATAAAAAACCCAATTATTCATAACTTAGAGTCTTTGGTTGTGCCTGTTAGACAATACAATAGACACAAAATGGAGTTCGGGTCTACAGAGTGTATCTTTATGGGTTTTAGTCTAAATCACAAAGTCTATAAATGTCTTGATGGCAAGGGCAGAGTATATGTCTCTAGGAATGTAATATTTGATGAATCAGTTTTTCCATACAAAAAACTCTTTCAAAATTTTGTGCCTGTTCCTTCTACACATGTGAGTCTCCAATACATTCAGTCATTCCAATTGCGCCAAACACTTCTCCCCGTCATTCATTGAGTCATGACCAACATGTGGATATTGATATTTCTCTTACACCTATCAGAAGCTCAACTTCAGAACCATTGTGTGCTGAAATGTCTACTAAACCTCAAACAAGCTCAAGAGCTATAGCTGAGAGTCACAACTTGACTGCATCAACTGATGCTGTCAACGCACACTCTATGGTGACTAGAGCCAAAAAGGGTATTCATAAGCCAAAGGTATACTCAGCTTCAGTAGAACCTAACAGTGTACTTGAAGCAATGAACAACAGTGATTGGTTTGGTGCTATGTCTGCTGAGTATCTAGCACTCATGAGAAATGAAACTTGGTATCTTACTGAGTTTCCAACTGATAGAAGAGCGATTGGCTGTAAGTAGGTGTTCACTATGAAAAATAATCATGATGGCTTTCTAAACAAGTATAAAAGCAAGATTAGTTGCAAATAATCAAGTAGCTGGATTTGATATAATGATACATTTAGCCATGTAGCTAAGCCTACAACTATCAAAGTGGTTCTCAGTGTAGCCTTGACCAATCAGTGGATAGTGCAGCAGATAGATATCAACAATGCATTTCTGAATGCTGAACTGGATGAGGAGGTTTATATGGTCCAACTGGAAGGCTTTGAGGATCCTATTTATCCTAAGATGGTGTGCAAGCTGCAAAACTCCATCTATGTACTCAAACAGGCTCCACGTGCCTGTTTTGGAAAACTACAAGCAACTTTGATTCAACTAGCGTTCACAACATCAAAGACTGATCCTTCTCTGTTCCTTAGAGGATCAGGTCAGTCTCAAATCCTTGTCATTGTTTATGTGGATGATATTTTAGTCACAGGAGCAGACTCAGTAAGAGTTGAGAGTTCACTAACTTGAGCAAAGCGTTCTCATTGAAGGATGTTGGAGTTCTGAATTACTTCTTAGGTATTGAGGTGGTTCCTATGAATACAGGGTTGTTGCTGAATCAAGGGAAGTACATTCGAAAACTTCTTTCCAAGCCAAAGATGCAATATGCAAGATCTTGTTCTACTCCTATGACTAGTGGCACAAAGCTATCTGGTCATAGGGGTGACCAGATCCTTGATGCTCAACTGTACATGAGTATTGTAGGAGGGCTTCAATATCTCAATGTGACAAGACCAGAGATATCATTTTCAGTCAACAAAATGTGCCAGTTCATGCAATCTCCACTACAATCTCATCGGGTTGCTGTGAAACGAATCCCGAGATATCTTGCAGTTACAAATGACTACGGTCTTAAGTTGACTCCTTCACCGCACTACAACATCACAGGCTTCAATGATGCTGATTGGAGATCAGAACCTGATGATAGGAAGTCAAACTCATGATATTGTGTGTTTCTTGGATCTAACTTAGTATCTTGGAGCTCAAAGAAACAACACACTATATCTTGCTCTTCAACTGAGGTAAAATTTCGAAGTCTAGCAAGTATGGTGTCTAAAGTGACTTGGCTTAGTTCACTAGTTGCAGAGAGCTTGGTCTTTCGCAAACTAGGGTTCCAGATATGTGGTGTGACAATCTTAGTACTATTATTATCTCAGCTAATCCAGTTTTACACGCAAGGACTAAACATGTTGAGATGAACTTATATTATGTTCGAGATAAGGTGTTGCATAGTCAAATTCAAGTCAAGCATGTTCCAGTTTGTGACCAACTCGCGGATGTTCTTATCAAGACTATTTCAGGTTTAAGCTTCCCTTCTTTGCGTGCCAAACTCAAACTGATTAACAAATCCACTTTAAGTTTGAAGGGGGCTATTGAGGGAACTAGTGACGTGGCATTTATTAAGTCTTAGTTAGTATTGTTAATACTGAGTGTTGACTATATAAATAGAGTTTTCTTGTATTGTAAGAACTAAGTTCAGTAATGAAATCTTTTTCTCTCAATTCATTATGTTCTTCATTTTGATACCAATGATATGCTTTTTAAAGATGTCAAAGACTACATGAAGATCGTAATATTCGTGGAACGTCAATAGCGCCTGAATTCCTAGTCGAGGTATTTTTGGAAGAAAATATTGTACATCAAAATAATAATGAAACATCAAAAAAGGTGAAAGGTAGGTGCCAAAAGAATTCTTGAATCCCAAGAAGAGATGCTATACTTGAATTCCAGGAAGAGGAAACAGGTGAGTCATTCCTTTTTTTTTTTAGTTTTTATTTCTATTGTTGAGATTTAATTATAACATGGTTGTGGAGAGATTTGTGAGAACTGATCCGAGCTAGGCATTATTTTGAGTATGGGGAAGGGAGGGACTGTGAACGAGATCTGGCTCCAGGTGCTGCAAAAGCTAAGGTTGATCAGATCAAAGATCAATCAATACAAAATACTAGCCCAGATGAATAACTTACTGGACTGTTCCTGTCTTTGTTGAAACCATTCCGCGATTGTAAACATCTTATGAGGATCCCATTTTCCGACCATACGGTGTCCGTGGTTCGCAAAAATTATATTTTCATTTGTAATTATGAAATAATTTCATCAGGTTATGCATCATCTTTGTCGAGTTTATATGCAAAATTTCATATGCAAGTTCAGATCTTCACAACTTTGGCTTTGTTTAGACCTGTACTGAATCCATTACAAAAATAAAAATAAGAATAATAATAATTATTATTATTATTATATGTTTTGGATGTCAAGTTGTTCCTTCTTCTCAAGCAGCTTTTCGTATCTACCTATAGAGGGAATCAAGTATGAGCTTTTGCAACCGTTTTAAATGTAAACAACAAAAAAGAACATCTTCTAAAAGAAAATACACAATACAATGTATGCCTTCAAAGGAAATATTCCGAGTCCTAGAGAGACTTTCATGAAAATTGAAAGAGTGATTCACTGTCCATATAAAAAGCTTCAAGCTTCAGATTTTTAACCAGGTGGCCACTTTAGCTGCCTCCCACCAAGGACATGCAAGTGAAGGTGATATACTGATTGACCTTAAAACATAAAGCCGGAGATTCTTATCTTGATCAGTAACACGACTATTAGAAAAGGGAAAACAGATAATAAATGGTGAGAATAACCAACTTACAGGCAGTTGGACCACTATTGATGACCACACGAAACCCATCAACGATGCCTTCTTTCTCAGCAACTATTTTTGCAGCCTGAAGAAGTTGACCCAGTACTTCCGTATGTCTTGGTTCAGCCTGATGGGAAAGGAGTTGCAAAGATTTGAATGAATTTCTCAGAGCATTTTTCCCTAATTATGATGGTTGACATAGCGAAGACATCTCAAAAAGATTAGCACTGTAAAGAATTATATCACCAAATTGTTGCCTGTGATGAAATTTTGAGTACAAGCCACACCACACATGGAAGAATAAATGGGTCGGTCGGTGGTTCTATGGTTAAACATCAATTACAAAACCTTCTCATAATTTGCTTAATCTGGCCAGTGTTTTTCTTCAAATTTCCATCTATTGCCTCTTTTAGTTTCCTCTCTTTTGTTTTCCCTCTTTAAAAGAATTAAAGAATAGGAAGAGCATGAACTAACTCCTTTGCACATTCCAGACAAAAGTATATGTGAAAGTCTAACACCTCACTATCCTTTCTGGAAATAAAGCATAGGTTCAAGCTCTTTCAACCAAAAGCAGAAAGCAACGCATACACGGTTGAACAGAAAAAGCCACCTTTCCGAGCTGTGTCAATCCATCTCTGAGCTTTGGAATGATAAGAACGTGTACCGGAGCCTGTGGACTGATATCTCGGAATGCCAACACCTTGTCATCCTCATATACAATGTTAGCCGGGATTTCTTTAGCAATTATCTTATCAAATCTGAAAAGAAAAATAGTGCTTAGGAAACTCAAAATAAGTTTTCTTTCTTAACTCTTGGGAAAATTTCAATGTAACCCAAAGGTCCAAGTGAAGTTTCTCAGCCCACAAATTTCTGCATAAAATGTCAAACTTTAAGCAAATGGCATATGCGTACCAAGAGCAATATGTGGATACAGGCTCATAAGGACTATATACTGTCAGAAAATATAATTTCCATACACGCTCTGCCATGAAATTGATTGACCTTCGTACTCTAGTGATATCCAAATTTATGTGTATACAAATACGCCACAGACTGGAAAAACCTTTCTCTACAACATAAGAGCTGTGCTAACCAGTTCTTGCAGGTATCAGACTGCAACTGATACACTTTCATCATATATTTAGAAAATCCATTAAAAACTCTAGCAACCTGTTAAGAAAAAACATCTCTTGAAAAATCAAGCGTAGAGACAAAGTTCCATTTTATTCGGGTATAATTAAATCCCATAAACGCATCGACCAATATTCGAAAAGACTAAAGAGCATGCGATTAGTATTAATTTTTTTAATGAAGCAAGATCCGAGACAACAAACCACTGAAGAGCATGCTATAAATTCAATGTGATATCAAATCAGTTTGAATGTGTAATAGAATACCATACATAGTCGGAGCCCCAGTGTCTGCATTCGCTGCAGCTGCCTTTGCAGCCGCCTCTTCGTTGTTTGAAGCCTTAATATGGCACAATGACCTGAAAACATAAACTGAAGCTCTCTCATCTCATATTACATGACCCAGAATATCACAACAAGAGCACTGTTCGAATTGCTCCAAAATGATCCGAAATCGTTAAACTGACAACAGTGTATCAGCCTTAAGGATAAGACCCTAGAGCCAAGTCAACCGATAGAGTATCCCAAAGTAATTGGAAAAAATGATCAAGAGTTGAGAAGAACCTTCGCGGTTGAAGAGGAAGAAGGAGCTTTGCAAATGTGAGATTAGGATTGTAGGCTTTGACTGTAAAAAAAGCTCTCGCCGTGGTTGTGACACAATTCCTGTTTGGTTAAGCGAGAAAGTCTGAGGCTGAGAAGAACAAGAGAGCGTGGGGTAAGAAAGCAGTACTACCTGAGAAGAGAAAAGGAAGGGATTGTCGCCATTGGTAATTTTGAGACTCGCTCACACTGCCGAGGCAATGGCAGAATAACCTGTTGACATATTTTTATTAATAAAACAACAAGTAAAAAAAATTATTTACAAAATGACTTGTCAGATAAAAAAAAAAAAAAATTGATTTTAATAGAATCTCTTCACTTAATCAGAGAATCAGAGGAGGCTAAATTGACGAGGAGAGAGAAAGAGACCTTTTCTCTCGAACTCAAATTGTCCCGTACGTAAAACGATTTTTTTTTACTCCACTTGTTTTGCTTCCCGCCTCATTCAAAGAGGACATTTTTTTTTTCAGGTCTCGGAGCTCGTCGTCACTGGAGTTTTCTTGGCATTTGAAAAGTTTAAAAAATGGATTTTGAAAGATTGAAAGTGAATGGAGGAAAGGTCAAGTTTTTACAAAGGTAATGCTTTAAGATCTTGTTAAAGTTAAGTTAAAAAGTTTTATTTTATATATATAAGCAACATTTTTGCAAAAAAAAAAAAAAAAAAAAAAATTCATTAGAGCTTCCATTGTTGTTGCAGTCAGAAACAGCCACAAATACACAGAACAACTAACTTGTGTTATTTGTGGTTGTTCTCGGTTGTTCTATTTGTTATTTGAATGATAATTATATGATTTTTCAAGATAATTGTTTATATAAATACACTTATTATTAAGCTAAATACTTTAATACAATTTCTGGACAAATAATGAAGTGAAACAACTGTTATTCGACATGAACAACCAATTTTGTGCAGGAGCATCTTTATGGGTTCATGGTGGTTGTTCTTCGTTGTTTTTTCATTGTTGGTTCATATATGAAAGTATTTTTTCTTACATATGAAATAGGTTTCAAATGTACTTTTGTTATCCAAATAGTTTGTAGTTTTTAGAGGAGAAGTTGATGTATAATTATTATAACTTTGTTTTACAATACTTAGAGATCAACAATAATTATTAAACAAAATTATATTACAATCTTTTACAGATATGAGTTGCATTTACGTTCACATAGAGAGTGATGGAAAATGGGAAAATATTGATGGTGGCTCTTGGAAATGGATTGGAGTTGGTATGGTCAAAGGATTTGCAATTGAAAGAAGCACCAAGTTTTCAAAATTGGTTGATACAATTTATGAAAGAACAAACGTTGACTGAGAAAAAGTCACTATTGAAATAACACACAAACCCCCTAGTCACAGATTTCAAGACTACGTTGCGCCGGTTGTTATTTCAAATGATGCGGGTATTAAAGATTTGATGCTCTTTTATCGAGACAAAGAAGGAATGATTCTTTATGTCATGTATATAGAAACTAATGGAAATGAAATAGTGTGGATCAATGGTGATAAAGATTCGAGCAATGGTGATGGTGATCCGAATGAAGCATATGATGATTATTTTGATTGTCAAATTGTTAGAGATGACCTTGCGGTTGAATTGATCATTTGAATTTGTCCCATTCCGGTAAGCAACTGTCATATATTTTTTTTTACTTTCAAAATAACATTGCTACTATTTTTTTATGATTATGATTATGTTTATTATTGTGTGTCAGGTATAGATAATCATGCTATAATGGGAGATAATGATGCTATCATGGAAGATCGCGATGAGGCAAACAATGAAGATAGTTTGGGTGGAGATGATCATATACTTGATGGAGCTGAAAATATTTCGCAAGAATGTGACGACATACGTGAGACGGTTTATGATGGTCCTAGCCGAGGCCATGCCTTCGACGAACCTGGAACTGATTCACTCACAACTCTTCAAACTAAGAGGCATGATGGGTTTAATGTAAAAGTTGGTGATTCTTTTCTCAACAAAGAAGATTTTAGTCTCAAAGTGAACCTCATAGCCATCAGAGGAAAGTTCGAAATGAAAGTGGTCAAGTCAACAAAATCTTTGAAAGAAGTAGTGTATATTGATGCAAGTTGCAAATGGAGGTTGCGCGCGACAAAGGAGCTAGCCTCAAACACATTTATTGTATGAAAATACAACGGGTTCCACACATGTTCGCTAGAATATAGATCCATCCGTCACAGGCAAGCTTCGAGTCGTTTCATTGGTGCTCGCATGAAAGGACACTACAGTGAGTGCAACAAGCCTCCGGAGCCAAAAGTTCTTATGGGATTCATACAAAGCGAACTTGAGGTTAACGTAAGTTATTGGAAGGCTCGGAAGGGAAGACAATTTGCCAGTGACTTAATTAGAGGCATGCCACAATACAGTTTTGCAATTCTCCATTCATATTGTGACATGCTTAAGAAAGTTAGCAAAGGATCGATCAAATGCATTGAAGTTGATTCACGTAGCAGGTTTAAGTTTTTTTTTTATGGCTTTAGGATCAGCCATTCGGGGATTTCAAAACATGAGAAAAGTTGTTGCAATCGATGCGGCGTGGATAAAAAATAAATACAAAGGGATATTGTTGGTTGCCACTACACAAGACACTAAAAGCCACACCTACCCTATCGCTTGGTGTGTGGGAATGATACAGAGAATATCGATTCTTGGTCTTGGTTCTTGGAGAAGCTGCAAGAGGTGATACCGGATAGTCCAGAATTATGCTTTATTTTTTATATGAATCAGAGTATTACAAATGCGTTGTCTCGAATTTATCCTATGGTGCATCATGGGGCTTGCTACTTCGATGTTATGCTCAATATAAAAAAGCGCTTTAGGAGTTCAACATCAATTGACTTATTCAAGAAAGCTACTTTGGCATACCGTATGGATAAGTTTTGGGGGCATTTTAATGTTATGCGCGAAAGACATCCTAAAGTTGCCAAATATCTTGAAGATGATGTGAAGTTTCAAAATTGGTCTAGAGCTCACTTTACCGGCAATAGGTATGAAGTTATGACTACTAACATTGTTGAGACATTAAATAGTATGTTGGAGGATGCTAGAGAGTATCCGATAACTTCGTTGATCAATTTTATTGTAAAAAAGATGGGGAAATGGTTTTTCAAACAGTGACAGGAAGCAGAAGCTATAACTACACCAATCACACCAACAATTGACAAAAAAACTCATAGCAAGATTCGATTTGGCTAGCTCATTATCTTCATACCAACTGAATGAGGAAGAATATGTGGTGAATGGTGATGTTTTTCATTTCGAACGTGAACTTGAGAATACAAAGTTGTACTTGTCGAGTCTTTGATCTTGGAAAGATTCCTTGCATTCATGCCATAGCGGCCGCAAAGCTTCAAAACCCGGATGAAGCTAGAGCATATGTGTACAACCTTTGCTCCAAATACTACAACCCAAAATATAGGATGTTGGCATATGCTGAAACTATTTATAATGTTCCTTCGGTGTCTCAATGGATCAATATCCCGAAGGAAGTTAAAGCTATACAAGTTTTGGAGCCGGATGTGAAAAAAGTCAAAGGAAGTTCAAGATTATCTCGATTTCCATCTCAAGGTGAGTTTATATCATAAAAGAAAAAATACAAGTGCACGGTATGAAAGAAAGTATGACACAATTCAAAAAATTGTACAAATCGTCCATAACAATCTCATGTAGGAACCGACGACAACGTACATTGACAATTTGAGTTTACCTTTTGTTCAATATAAATATTTGACTTGTTCCTTTTGATTATGAATATTCTGAATTGTTCTCATTATTTTGAATTGTGCAAAGTCTTGGAACAACAAGGGTTGTTCTTAGTTAATTTTGCGGTTGTTCTCCATGCTATTACAAATATTGAAGACATCATAGGATATACATAATAATTTTGATGATCTATCATGGGCAAATTCTTTGAACAACATGGGGTTGTTTGCAATCTATTTTGCGGTTGTTCAGTCTTATTTGTCGTCGTTCTCCATACGATTACAAATATTGAAGACATCTTAGCGTATACATAATATTTTTGATGTCTTGATCATGGGCAAAGTCTTGGAACAACAAGAGGTTGTTCGTAGTGCATTTTGCGGTTGTTCTATCTTATTTGTGGTTGTTCTCCATACTATTACAAATATTGAAAACATCTTAGTATATATGTTTGATATTATAACCTGAAATATCTATTTTCAATAATAACTTTTTTTTAATGACATTATTAAAAAAACGAACACAGTGGATAAATCATACTAGATCTAGTATAATCATTAATGAACAAGTGGCCAAAACTAAAACTTAACGCATTAATAATACTTATTGAATAATTTTCCTCAGCTTATTAAGAGTTTGGTGTATCTAACTTAATGTTTCACTTCAT
This sequence comes from Urtica dioica subsp. dioica, assembly GCF_054948205.1. Taxonomy (NCBI): domain Eukaryota; kingdom Viridiplantae; phylum Streptophyta; class Magnoliopsida; order Rosales; family Urticaceae; genus Urtica; species Urtica dioica. The sequence goes on along the minus strand of NC_142764.1, from coordinate 10,709,432 downwards.
TTTCTATAAATTATAATATTTCCGATGTCGTAATCATGGGCAAAGTCTTAAAACAACAAGGGGTTGTTCGCAGTGCATTTTGCGGTTGTTCTGTCTTGTTTGTGGTTGTTCCACTACCACAAAAATGCCTTTTAACTATAGTTTTTAAATGTAGTCTATATAGTTTCTCTACGGTTTTTTTTCCGGCGTCTATCGCACCGGAGTCTTTCCACTTTGCATAACACTTCGGTTTTTTGCCGTAGTTTCTTATACTATCAAAAACCGTAGAGAAACTATACTACTACGATATTTACATGTAGTTTAAACTGAATCACTACATTTTTACCATGTACTTTTTATTGCTTAATTAATTTATATACTATATGACTACATGGTTCTAATGTAGTCTTTTATGATTCAATTCATTTATATACTATATAGACTACCAATTTTTGTTGTAGTTGTATCGTACGACTACTTTGATTATATGTAGTGTTTACTTATCTTGTAATCTAAGACTACGATTATAAATAGTAGTTTATGGATCTCTTTTTTATTATAAATTGTATTTAAAAATTTCAATTTTCTATTGAAATACATGCTAAAATAAATTCAAAACACAACAAAACAAAATACAGTATATACTCTCATATTTAATAAAATCATCATGAAAAGTCATTTACAATTTACAAAGGCATGCAAACAATGCACACAATTTACTTAGTCAACTAATGAGATATATCATTACACATATTTAACACTACCTATGAATCAAAGTCTTTGAATATTTAGCGCCTAGAGTCGCATCCAGTTCCAAGCAGCGCCACACTTGAGCCCACAACAGCGACGATGTAGAAGAGTCGCGAATGCTTCTTCAAGAAGCTCGCCCTCCATCACTTTGAGGTCTTCCTCTCCTTCTTGATGTTCATGTGAATGCATAAACAAATTAGATAAAAGACCAAGCAATATAGCAATACACAATCACAACAATCATATAGATTTGTAAATATTCTAATAATATCAAACAGAATTCGCAAACTACAAGGTCCGTATTTAACTTCCTTCGGTTTATGTCGGAATTCGCTCCCGCTTTGAAATTACCTGAATCAGCCTCCCGACCTCGCTGCTCTGCAACCAAAATTATCCACAAAAAGGAATTAACAAACATCCTTGACCATTGCATCTTCTCAGCACATATAGAAACACAAACATCTAAAGAAGATGTGTAATATAACATGTGAATAATTCTAAGTAAATAAAGATATTTAAAGTAGCTTTCCAAGTCTACAAAGCCGCCTAAAAACAGGCTTGTGTTAAAGGAATTATGGAACTGGCATTGCGCACATAAAAAAGACCCAAGAGTAATCAGTATTTTTCAAACTTTTCACTGACCAAAACACAAAGAACAATGGCTCGGCCTCTGCAAGTTTGAAGAGAGAGAGAGAGAGAGAGAGAGAGAGAGAGAGAGAGAGAGAGAGAGAGAGAGAGAGAGAGAAAGCCTACTGTTAACGCCGAGCTGGTTAAGGAAAGAGACGAATTTGCAGTGGAGATCGACGGACCAGACGAAGTGGGACTTATTCTGAGCAGACGGGTCGTTGAACTCCGTCTCCGTTGTGGGCTTTCTGCAGCTCGCCTATGCCAAGCAACAAACTCATTGCTGAGCCTAGCCCCTCACATAAACACAAGACACAAAAACAAAAAAAGTAAAACAAGCTTTCACAAAAATTCAATTCAGTACCAATTCAATTCAATAGCCTTAGCCATCAACATAATTTCATAATCCAATAAAATGAAGCCTAACTGATCAATTCAATGCAATATCCTTGGCCATCGACTATATACTAACAAAACAAAAGCCATAATCAAAACATAATATTATTACAGTTAAGTTTAAAGTATAAGAAGAATTACAATCACATACCTCTCCTCTCGAAATCAGCTCGAAATCCCACTTCAAAAATCAAACCAATTATGAATCCTCAGCAAATAAAGAAACTATCTCCAAATAAAACCTCAACCATAATAGTATTCACAAGAGTAAAGCCACAATTTCAATTCAAAATGAAAATTCCCAGAAACAAAATCAATACCATGAATTCAAACCGAAAACAAGCCAATCCGAGTCTCAAATTTACATGAAATCCATGGAGCCAAACAGAGAAAAAAGCCCCAATTCACAGAGTATTAAACCCTAATTTCAGAGACAATTGGAAAAAAGTTAGAAACCTCACCTGACCACGTGAATCGAGACCCATCAATATTCTTCTCCGAGGCTCCGCGTGCGCTTAGTGAGTTTCTTTATCACCTCTGCAAAATTAGAGTGACACATAACACAGTTTAGTACATAGTCCCAATTCAGTGTATATGTGATTCTTCTGAATAAAGAAAAGCATTCAGATACATCAACCAGAAATGCCAAACCTTGCGAAGAACCCGATGGCCCTCGGTCCTTATGAAAGGGAAATGTAAATATAAAGTCTATTAGGCGTTGATGGGGGAAAATGAGACCTCGGAACACCATGAAGGGTTTGATCATCCTGAAGTAAAGAAGAAAACAAACACAAGAAGAATATGCATGTAATTAGGTGAGAAGAATTTAAAATTTATATATGCTCAAATCGATACTCAAATCAATTTCAAAATCAGATTATCAAACTAAATCTGATAAATAAAAATCCTAAATCATTAAGGGAATTTATTAAACTCAATATCAATCCAAAAATTATCAGACCACTTCTCATAATACAATTTCAGACCTTGAAGATGAGCGATGAAATAAAACCTAAGTGACAGCTGGGCGAGCGACGAGGAATCAGATCCGGGAAGGCTTGTGCTCGAAAAAGGCCCGTGCAAGAGAGACGTAGCGGGAGACCAACGCGTCCGGCTTGGAGCTCGCGAATCTTTGTCACCCACACCACCAGAGAAGGACGAAACCACGCTACGCGAGTCGGAGAAGAAAGGGTATCGTCAGAGATGGAGGAAGCACGCCGCACAGGCCTGGGTCTGAGACGCTCGTGTCCCAATCGCCGGGAAAAATGGCCTCAAGATCTGACCTTCGCGTCGAGAAAACTTCGTGCCACGACATTGAGAGAGAGACGAGATGAGAGAATTCTTTATTGTTTGTCCAAATAATAAAAGGAAAGACACGAAGGTGAAATAAAATATAGTTGGTCAATTTTTTTTAGTTTTCATTATGGCGCCTAAATGAAAATGAGAGGTAAATTTCCCTCTTTTGCCAAAGTAAAAATTTTAAAAAAAGTTTAGATTTTAAAATTTACACTCCATCTTTACATTGACCGTAGTGGACATTTTCAAGTTAGTAAAAATTTTGCGATTTACACTACAACTTTACATTGACCGTAGTGGACTTTTCCAACTTAGTAAAAAATTAGAATTTTTTTTCAGATTTAAAGATTTACACTCCAGCTTTACATTGACCATAGTGGACTTTGTTTAGTCACTACGGTTTTATACTTGAATGGAGTCTAACAAACCCCCAAAAATAGATGACCGTAATCTACTTCCAAAGACTCTAGTTTAGGCCAAAACCGTAGACTTCTAAATATAAAAGCTGTAGTTAAATGCCTTTTTTTTCTAGTAGTGTCTCCATACTATTACAAATATTTATATATGTTTGATATTATAACCTGAAATATCTATTTTCAATAACTTTTTTAATGACTTTATTAAAAAAAAAAAAAAAACACATTAGATAAATCATACTAGATCTAGTATAATAGTTAATGGACAAGTGGTCAATACTAAAACCTAACGCATTAATAACACTTATCGAATAATTTTCCTCAGCTTATTAAGAGTTTGGTGTATCTAAATTAATGTTTCACTTCGTTTTCTATAAATAATAATATTTTTGATGTCTTAATCATGGGCAAAGTCTTGGAACAACAATGGGTTGTTTGCAGTGCATTTTGCGGTTGTTCTGTCTTATTTGTAGTTGTTCACCATACTATTACAAATATTGAAAACATCTTAGTATATATGTTTGATATTATAGGCTGAAATATCTATTTTCAATAACTTTTTTTAATGACTTTATAAAAAAACGAACACATTGGATAAATCATATTAGATCTAGTATAATCGTTAATGGACAAGTGCTCAAAACTAAAGCTTAACGCATTAATACCACTTACCGAAAAATTTTCCTCAGCTTATTAAGAGTTTGGTGTATTTAAATTAATGTTACACTTCGTTTTCTACAATTTATAATATTTTCAATGTCTTAATCATGGGCAAAGTCTTGGAACAACAAGAGTTGTTCGCAGCGTATTTTGCGGTTGTTCTGTCTTATTTGTGGTTGTTCTCCGTACTATTACAAATATTGAAGACATCTCAGTACATGTGTTTGATATTATAACCTGAAATATCTATTTTCAATAATAACTTGTTTAACGACTTTATTAAAAAATGAACACATTGGATAAATCATACTAGATCTAGTATAATCGTTAATGGACAAGTGCTCAAAACTAAAGCTTAACGCATTAATAATACTTACCGAATAATAACTTATTAATAGTTTGGTGTATCTAAATTAATGTTTCACTTCGTTTTCTATCAATTATAATATTTTCGATGTCTTAATCATGGGCAAAGTCTTGGAACAACAAGAGTTGTTCGTAGTGTATTTTGCAGTTGTTCTTTCTTATTTGTGGTTGTTCTCCATACTATTACAAATATTGAAGACATATTAGTACATGTGTTTGATATTATAACCTGAAATATCTATTTTCAATAATAACTTGTTTAACGACTTTATTAAAAAACGAACACATTGGATAAATCATACTAGATATAATATAATCGTTAATGCACAAATGGTCAAAACTAAAACTTAACGCATTAATAACATTTACCGAATAATTTTCCTCAACTTATTAAGAGTTTGGTGTACCTAAATTAATGTTTCACTTCATTTTCTATAAATTATAATATATTTGATGTCTTAATCATGGGCAAAGTCTTGGAACAATAAATGGTTTTTCGCAGTGCATTTTACGGTTGTTCTGTCTTATTTGTGGTTGTTGGCAGTCCATACTATTACAAATATCTATTACACAATGAGTCAAAGATACAATGATAGTTAGTGGTTCCTAGAATAATAACTGACTTATATAACATAGATACCATTCAATGTACACAAGTGGTTCCAAAAAAAGCTACGAGTGACATATAAAATAGATACCACATAGTGTACAAAAGTGGTTCAAATAAGCTATACAAACAATTTTTATAAAGATCAATCTAAGGAAATAATTTCGTAGTTTGCACTATTAGTAAAATAAGAATAGCATAATTCTTGCGAATTTCCGAAATGTTCGTGTCATTGAGTCTATCTTTGCATGAATGTCGCATTGACCTGCAATATGCATCTCTAATGTCTTCAAAATAAAAACTCCACAATCACCCCTGCGAAAAATATTTGTTAGTCTTGACAAATAATGCTTACACTACAAATTTATAGACTAAACTGTAAGATACCAACTTTTTTTTTTATTGTAAACAATAAATAAAAAGTTGACAAAGGACGAAATTGAAAGAAAACAAAGAAAAAGGGGCTAAATTGTAAATAAGAGGATTAGTATTATCTTGCCACGTCATCAAGGGAGTGGAATCTTCTTCTAAGTGATTTAAATCACTTGGCCGACATGGGTAAAACGCAACCAGGAGAAAAGGAAAAAAAAAACAAAGAAGAGAAAGAAAAGAAAGAAAGAAGAGAAATTGCCCTATTTGTCACTCTTTTGATAACTTTTTCCCACATTAGCAAGTGGTTGATAATCTTCGAAGAGCGGTTGATTTTTGGTAGTTGCAGAAACTGGCCAAAGCAGCAGTTGCTAAACAATGACCTCTCTTCTTCGTTCATATCTGCAGCTTCCTCGAATTTCTCGAGGGATCCAAAGAAACTGAAATTATGGTCAACAATGTTCCCTTCGGGAACAAATCTCGACCAACCCTGAAAATAAAGATTTAAGAGATCAGGAAATGATATGAGAATCAAACAATAAATTGTTGACATCATTGTCCACTATTCTTATAGATTTCAACAATGTTGACTTATATGTCTACAATGTCTACAATGTTGACATCGATGTCAACATTGTTGATATCTACTCAGAGACAAATACAACAACATTATGAGTATTCAGAGACAAATACAACAACAATACAGACCGATTCTCATGTTCAGAGACAAATATTCCAACACGTATTCAGAGACAAAATCACCAACAAATATTCAGAGATGAACCGATTCCCATGTTCAGAGACTAATATTCGGAAAAATCAAGAAAATTTCATCAACAACACTAAGCTTTGAAGTTCCCATTCTTGTACGGGGTTTTTTGGGAACCAGTTCTTCCTCTTCCGTGTCGGACGAACTCGCCATGATGTTCTTCCTCTTTGGGGGCTTCGCCGCCGCGATTTTCGTCCGGGGTTTGGGTTTGGGCGAAGTTGTTGTTTTCCGTTTCCGAGCCGGCATTGGACTTGCCGGCTCCTCCGGGACTTTAGTTACGATTCGAGGACTCCGACGCGGGGGTGTCAGCCGCAGGGGTGATGGATTTGAGTCCGCCATTTTTCTTCTCGATGTTAGGGGTTTGGGTGAGAAGTGATGGGTTTGAGTGGGTTCAGAAAAGAGAGTTACTGTAGAGACGAAATGGGTGGGTTTGAGTCGACGGTTTCCGGAGGTTACATGCAGTTACAGAGAGAGAGAGAGAGAGAGAGAGAGAAGTTCGACGGTTTTGACGTGAGAGAGAGGGAAAATGAGAAAAGTTTGAGTTTGATATGAGAAATAGGAGAACAATTCGGTCTTCATTTCGGGAGAAAATGGCTGAGTAAACATAGATGCCAATTTGTAAAGAAAATAGATAGTGAAGGGCAAACTTGACTTTTTACACTTGTCTTGGTGGCATTTTGGGACAAATTAAGGTTTTAGTGGAATGTGGGAAAAAGTTATCAAAAAAGTGGCAAATAGGGCAATTTCTCAAGAAAGAAGGAAAGGAAAGGAAAGAAAGAAAAAAAAGAAAAAGAAGAAGAGAGCACGGGAGAGAGAGAGAGAGAGAGAGAACTCGGGGGAGAGAGAGAGAGTGGGAGACGAGGTTGAGCTCGGCGAGGACATTGAAGCCGAGCGTGGTCGCGTCGGAATCGCACCGAGGAAGAAGGAAATCGGGCGGTTGTGAGACGTCGGCGACCGAGGAAGAAAGAGAAGTCGCCGGATTAAGAGGATGGCGAGGTGAACTCCGACGAGGCTTAGATCGACCCAAGGTAAAGTACCAATTTCTCAATTTATGAACCTAGGGTTTTTTTTTTTTGAAACAAGAACACCTTTATATTAAGATCTTGCAAATGCCAATTACAAGAGTGGTTGTTCGGGAAAAACCCGATAAAAACCCCAAAAAAGTAAATAGACACAAAGGGACATTTCTCGACTTAAACACTGAAACACATATGAGCCTATCTGAGAAGAACTTCCTAGAGACGCAAAAACTCTAAACCCGCTGACTGCTCCGATAAGAAACAAAAACCCCAAAACGAGATCCACGAAAACCATAGACATCCTCCAAAACTCCTCTCAAACCATTGAGAATACTTCATAAAAATCCAGAACGAATCCTCATGAACTTTGGTTTCCGAACTCTGATTAAATAGGCCATTTTTCGAAGATCTCTTTTATCCAAATCGATCTTCTCAACCTTTCTCTGAGCAAAAAAGACCTTCTCAATCTTGTCTTTTCGCTTAACGGGAGCATATACCACCCGATCTACGACGCCTTGCTCTATCCCATCAGACTTTCGAGACTCGGAATCTAGGACAAAAGAGTTATCATCTTCCTCGCTGCTGTAGAAAAGAGCCGCCACGCCATCCAAAGCCTCGAACGTATCGACCCGGATTGAAGCCGACTCCGAAAGCAGCCCATGCTCAAGATCGTAATCGAAAAGAGCCGCCAAGCCATCCAAAGCCTCGCACATATCAACACGATTTGAAACCGACTTTGAAAGCAGCCCATGCTCAAGATCATAACCGGAAAGAGCCGCCACACCATCCAACGTCTCGAACGTATCATCGCGAGCTGAAGCCGGCTCCGAAATCAGCCCATGCCCACGATCTAGGGGAACTAAGAACTGAGCACATTCGTTGAAGTGGAAAAGTGCGATTTGGTCACCCGTCTGTGAAAGAAAATCCTCGCCCTTCGATCCCAGATTGCAGCCATAAAGGTTAAAAGAGTGATCGGGCTCGTTAATCCCCAAAACCTCATCAGCTTTGTCAATCCTTGAGTCATTGGAAATCCTCGTGCCAGGATCAATCGGAGATTCGCATACCCCTCCTTCTCCTAGAAGTTTCTTTCTTTCGAACTCCGGTACTTCCGTAAACACCTCCTGCAAACTCCTCCTACGAACCCCGGATCTTCCGAAGAAGAACGAGGAACAAAAATCTGCTCGGGCTGGACTTCCTTCCCATTTCTTTTCTGACCTTTCACCGCCTCTACGAAATTGAGTTCCCTGTTGACATCCTTGGTGTCCTTCCATCTTTGAACCTTGTTGTTGTAAGTATGATTTGCCGACCAACGATTAAGTGTCGAACTCAGAAACCTTGCAAAACCTCTCCATCCATTTTTCCTATAGCCCTCCGGGATAAGAATCATCCTGCCTTCTCCTTGGGCCACCTTCAAGAGCCTCAAGCAAGAGCCTCTTTTGTTGACCATAACATCGACCTCTTTTCTTGTGGATTAGGGTTTCGGCTGAGATTGTTTGGATGTTGGTTTCGTGATTTAACTTCGACGATGATTCTTAGTTATTGATTGAATTGGTTGTTGGAATTTTCTCTCGTTGCCTCTATGTTGACTGATTAGGTGACTTGGTTGAGCTTGTTTGGCCGAAAATTTGATATGGAATCTGAATTGTTGTAAATGTTGAGCTTGCCGAGTCTATGTTGATGGTGATGGTTCACGTTATTGGTGATGGTTCACGTTGCTGGTTTTGCGTTATTGGGTCCTGGCCGTGTGATGATAGATTTAATTGTGATGTTGAATTGTTGATGATTCGAGACTGTTGGTGTTGTGTATTGGCTGAAATTGTTAAGCGTTTGTTGTGTTTTGGACTGAAATGATGTGAAGTTGTTTTGTGATAACGGTTAGAATCTGAGAATTTTGTTTACTAGGGATTATGGAATATTGTGGTTTTTTTTTATCTAAGAAGTTAAGTTTGAGTTTCAGATTTGATACTAGGAGTTAATGGTTATTTTCGTTGGTGTGCTTGTGAGTTGTGATGGTCGAGAGTTTAGGCTCGATTTAGGTAACTATACAGGGCTCGGGGCAGCGTGTTCGAGACGGCGAGGACGCTGTCCGAGGAATGGCGGAACTGCTGCGCGAGTGTCGACGGGGCGAGGCCGGACCAAGCTGAGAGTAGGCCAAGAAATAAAGGCCTTTTGGCTTTGGCTCGGAGGCTCGCGAAATATTCGTTTAGCGTGTAACGAGTCGAGAAATTCCCGAGTCTTGACTCGAATTGATTACGAACTGTCAATTATGTGTACGAGTCGTTTGATATAAGTTAAGAAAAAATAAATTAGTATGTTACCGTTTGAAATCTTCCAGATATCAAAACCGCGGCTTTAATGCTATGCTTGTTGACCGATGTCGGTTGACATAATTGTAGATTGATTGAGATGAAAAGAAATTGATGTTGTGGGAATCTCGTGATTGTTACTCGAGACCCTTTCCTTCTAACGCCAAAATGTTAATGCTAAAAAAGGATCAACATTGAAAACTAGAGTGGTTCGATCCAGGGTCAGACCCTGTGATCGCACTAAGGCCAAATTGGTACAAGAATCTCCAACCTAAGCTCCACATAGAAGAGTTGTTGATTAGCTCGTGAGTTCGCTTCAGCTATGTATAGTGTGCTCTAGCTATATATGAGAACGCTCTAGCTATGGTTATGCTCCAACTATGGGTACGCTTCAGCTATGGCTAAGCTCCAGCTACGAGTACGATCCAGCTATAACTACGATCCAGCTATGAGAGTGCTCCAGCTATGAGGACGCACCAGCCACGAGGACGATCCAGCCATGAAGACGTTCCAGTTGTGAGGACGCTCCAGCCACGAGGGCGCTCTAGTCATGCCTGTTTGTTCTTGAGAGAAAAACAACACTTGAGCTATTGGAGCGCGAAGGCAGTGCCTCTGACCCGCTCTCCGACGCTCAACATTAGTGTGATTGCTTTGTTTGCTTATGAATTCTCAAGAGTATACTCAGTGAGAAACAATTTTAGCAGAGCTCAAGTGTAGAGAATTTTCGTTACCTCACCCCTCGCGGAGATGGGAAATCAGCCACATTAAAATTACCTTATGGGGAGGTCCGTTTGATACCCAAAAACTGCTCAGCAACAATCGGACAAGTGGGGAATGTTGCAAAATTCATAATTTGACAGGCTGTTCCTAAAGGTCCTAAAGAATTTCGAATTGGAATTCTAGCATAATTTTTAATTGATTCTTTTATCCCATTGTAATGTTTTTCTATAAGGCGGAGGAAAGCTCTTGTCCAGATCGGGGTTTTATAAAGTCTGAGGGGTCAAGGAGACCTATTTTGCTTGGCTTGGGCGGCAAGGAGGAAAAAGGCTTGGCCGGCCGTGTGTCAGTGGACCAGCAAGTGACGAGGGGTTGTCCATGTTGTGTTCGGCCGTCCAAGTAGCATGGACTGACCAAACAATGAGAGGCTGGCCATGTAGCAATGGACTGGCCAAACAAAGAGGGGTCGGCCACGTAGCAATGGACTGGCCATGTAGAGTTGGACCAGCCGAGCAAGGAGGGGCCGGCCATGTAGCAATGGACGGGCCGTGTAGAGTTGGACCGACTAAGCAAGGAGAGGCCGGTCATGTGGCAATAGACCGGTCATGTAGAGTTGGATCGGCCGAGCAAGGAGGGGCCGATCAAGTGACGAGGCACCGACCTTGTGTCAAGGGACGAGGCACCGACCGTGTGCCATGGGGCCGGCCAAGTGACTTCAAGGAGGACCGACCGACCATGTGACCCCAAGCCGGTTAAGTGATCCAGGGCGGCAGGTTGTGACCCAGGTCGGCCGGTCATGTGACCCAGACCGGCCATATGACTCAGGCCGGCAGGTTGAGTTATGTCCCCGAGCCTCCGTGCAAGCTCGTTCTTTAACTCTTGTCCTTTGGTGCCGATTATTACTTCATTTGGTCTTGTCTCTTTGTATGTGGGTCTCATTTTCTATGTGTGGAAAAATGACACATAACACTATCCTCGTGGCTATCTTCTTTCTCAATCTAAGTACATTGCTGATATTCTCGATTAGGGTCGCCTCTCTGACTCTCGCATTGTTGATTCTCCTCTCGAGCTTAATGCTTGATAAATTTCCTCGGATGGTCTTGCTCTTTTAGATCTCACTTTGTGTCGCATTTTGGTTAGTTGCTTAGTTTATATCACTATCACAAGGCCATACATTGCTTATGTCGTCCATTTTGTTAGTCAGTTTGTTGCTTCTCCGACTACAGTTCATTGGGCAGTTGTGCATCGTATTATTCTATATCTTCGAGGAAATCAGTTTCAGATTTTGCACTTTTCGTCTAACTCTTCACTTGAGTTACGATACTCGAATGCCGATTCGGGTGGAAATCCATCTTATCGTAAGTCTACCACTGTATTTTGCATACTCAAGGGCGACTCTCTCATTTCTTAGAAGAGTAAAAAGCACACGGTTGACTCTCGATCACCTACAGAAGTCGAGTATCGCGCCATGACCTCTAGTACTGCTGACGTTGTGTGGTTGAGATGGTTACTTGTTGACATGAGTATCTCTCTTTCGAATCTCACTCTCATGCATTGTGACAGTGCTATTCAGATTACTCGTAACTCTGTATTTCATGAGCGCACAAAGTATATTGAGATCGATTGTCATCCCACTCGTCAACACTATCAGAATTGGGACCATCACATTGTCGTTCATTACTTTCGCCATGCAGATCGCCGATTTGTTTATGAAAGCTCATTTTACTCCACGTTTTCGATTCTTAGTTAGCAAATTCTCGATGCTTCACACCAATGCATCGTGAGTTGGAGGGATACTAGAATATGTATATATATATATATATGTATATATATATATATATGTATATATATATATGTTAAAATTATTTTAGTCTTAGCATTTTATTATATATTTGACTATTTATTATTTCCTTTAAATCTTTCACGAGTACTTTTTAATATGAAACCTTAGTCTCTCTTTGGACTCTTTCCCAAATTTCTCTTTCTACCTCTTTGCAATTTCATCGAGCTCAAGTAACACTTGTTGAGGTGGATTAATGATAAAACGTAACACTAAATAAGAGTTGAATTTTTTTCAAACAGTTGAAAGCAAGGGTAATAATCTTTCGATTTTAATGATGGATATTATGATAGGTCAAAAACCTCTTTTAAGCTAAAGTTTCATATTACTCCTCAGTCCTCTTCCCAAAGGGTCATTTTAAGATTCGTGGAAGGGAGCCTAAGCGACAGACCCCACCCTGATGTCATTCTGTCTAATCTTTAATTGCAGAACACACAAAGACTTACAGAATAATATCACAACGACCCTCTTTTGAAGGACGAAAAATGGGAAGCTTTATTCTGAAACTACCAAACAGTTTGCGGACCTTCCCTGTTTCTGCTTCTTCAAATGGTAAACACATACATACAGTATCTCTTTGCAATTGCGAGTCAAGAAATTGTGTTGTTTTTTATTCAGGATCTGCAGGTCCGACGAGCAGTGGTGGGACCGGACCAGTGGTCATTGAGATTCCATTGGAGAAGATAAGGAGACCATTGATGCTAACAAGATCGAACGATCAGAATAAGGTTAAGGATCTCATGGATAGTATCAGTCAAATCGGCCTCCAAGTCCCTGTAACTCTCTCTACTTACTCCCTTGCTTTTTAATTTCCTTATAAAAAAAAATGGAACCTTTTTTATTTCTTCGAATCGTGAATGCGTTTTGCGAGACTTATGAACTAAATGTTTATGGCTTATGTGATAGATTTCTTCACTTAATTCGAATGAAAAAGTTGTTATTTTGCCTTTAATTATGTTAAAATGGAACGAGAGAAAAAAAAAAGATGAATGATAACTTCTGGCTAATCACATTCTATATTATGCAGATTGATGTGCTTGAAGTTGATGGAGTTTATTATGGTACCGAATTTTTTTTCTTCGTTCCTTCTATTGCTTTCATTTAATTCTGAGATATCATTACAGCTGCAAGGAAAAAAAAAGTCTTGAGGGCGAAAATCCTTGTTTTGAGGGGGTTTTTTTTTTTTTTCCAGGCTTCTCTGGTTGTCATCGGTACGAAGCCCATCAACGCCTTGGCCTTCCTACAATCCGCTGTAAAGTTAGGCGTGGAACGAAAGAGACATTAAGGTCTTGAAAGCGCTTTCTATTTAGCGTTGCATATGATATGTGCAAATGGCTTACTGTTATCCGTGTCTTCCTTTATTTTCCAGGCATCATCTTCGGTGACGAGCCTTAGCAGATCGTCCCATTGGAACTCGATATCTTCAACATTATTAGATAAGTTTATCTCGAATGACCTGTTGAAGGTCACTTATAGCTTGTGTATATGTACACAAAGAATGTGATTCTTTGTATTGAGAACTTTACTCAAAGCTGCTGTAAAATTATAAATAAAAAGCAAAAAAAAAAAAAAAAAAACCTCTTTGCATGTAACTACTTTAGCCTTTTTTTGAAATTCGGAGATTAGTGTTGCAAAAGAATGACCAATGGCCATTGAACGGTGATAAAAACTTAAAAAAAAAAAAAAAAAAAAAAAAAGTTTGGTTTGTGTTATAGGATAATATCCACGTCAATAGTGAACCTAATGTTTGTCATTTTTTTTTAAGAAGCATGATGTTATATCATTGACAAGATTCACTTTGAAGTTTGAATGTATTACAAGGTCATGCATTTAAGAGTAGTGTACTGTAGACTAATCTCGATGAGTAAGCGTATAGCAACATATTTACCAAGTATTCAACTTATGCTCATCAGAGCATAGGCAAGCTTGAGCCTAGATTTGTTAAGTGTATCTTTCAAGGCTATCTTGTTAAGCCTAACCCAAATGGAGGCGGAGAGTCTTATAATACTAACCATGTTGATACTCTAGAGAGCATGGTTCAGGTGAAAGTGAAACCATGTGAAGGGCATTCTGAGCTAGTAGAGCAAGAGCATAAATATATGAGGAATGCTATTTGTCACGAGTCCGATCTTTGAACGATCCATTGAGCATGTGACAACTGGACCAATTTTAAATACTTTTTGGTGTTTATCACTTTTTGGGGGGTGAGTCGTCAGTCGTTGTCACGCCCCGACGAGTCGTTTATTTTAAATGAAAACACGTAGAATTTTTTTTTAAAAAAAAACATAAACGACACGACGTCATGACAAACCTTTCGTATCTACACACAACTCCATCGTTTTGACTTAAAGTCTACATGCATAAACGACATAGTGAAAGAAACAATCTACTTGACCTCTAGGTCTTAAACAGACTTTGCAAAACATAACCACTTTCACAAAACATTATTCAAAACGATTTCTTATTAGGCCCATCAGGTCAAAATAGCCCATATACGAAGTCTCGTCTACGTGGAAGCGCTCGCCAGTCAACCCGCTACCGTATAAACATCTTTTAATCACATCCCTCACCTGTATCACAAAAACGAATGAGCTAACGCCCAGTAAGCAGAAACAATGCATATGATATGATTTTCACTTTAAAAACTCAAGCAAGTTTTTATCATCTTTTCTTCTTCTTAAATCTCTTCTTAATTGCGCGCAAGGTGTGTGTTGTAAGTAGTTCACTCAGGTCTCTCTCACATACATGTATGACTAACGCCGCAGCTGTAAGGTGCCCAGCACTATACAAACAGCCCGGAGTCTCAACCATAAGGTGCCCAGCACTATTCAAATGGTCCAACGCGACCATAAGGTACCCAGTACTACATATGATTCGCTCCTCGAAGTCATAAGGTTCCCAGAACTATTCAAATGACCCGAGCCTTCGTGAGACCGATCCTATCCCACGAAGTTGTTGCTAACTCCCCGATCCTAGGAGTTAGCCGACCTTTCATGGACGACCCACAACACACATCATTCTTTCAAAAAACCTCATTTCTCGTCAAAACTCTTTTTCTCATTTTTAGATGAGATGCACATGAATGCAAATGCAGTAAATGCAATCATCACATACCCTATCATATAAATGCAAAGCACATAAGCAACACACACAACACATTGTTTTTGTGATACAGTTGGAATGTTTCTACTTACCTGGATACGATTCTTTCGAATCCCGAATCCTTCTCTTCCAACAGAAAGAGTCATTTCTTTACTTCTCGTAGCTTCGTCCACATAATATCCTTACACTCGCTGCTATCCTTGTAGCAATCTGGACTTATCTATAGAAGAGAAAGATCGAACATGGAGCGTACTCAGTATCTCATCCCTCGACATACTAACGTACATACTTCTACTGAAGAAAGCTCATAAGGAACGTATTCAAACGTCCTCCTAGTCACGCTACTCAGAGCGTCTCAAACACGAGCAATCAAGAACACATGAGAACATAACAGAGATACAGAAAAGAATCGATGCCTAAAGATAATAAGATCTTGACATAACTTCTCTGACTTAAGCTAAGAAACGTCTCATACTATTCGACCACCTATTCCTTTGACTGGGCAAGACTCACTGCTTAGAATAGGTTCCCGAGGTCGAAACTAAAAGAAAAGAACGTAATAAGTTATTACTAACAATCTATAGCATACAGAAGTTATATAAAAATAACTCAAAACGATACTTTTCAAATATGTTCTAGAAAATATTTTTGACTTGTCTCTTTTTATTGACAAGTTATAACCATTTGAGAAATGAAGTACATAACGTAAAAACCTTTCACTTAAAATAAACCAAGTCGTTTATTTTAAATATCTAACCATATATAAATAATCTTGGATTCGATTTAATAAAATGTTTATGAAATAACCGAACCCTTGGTTCGTATTCGAACAATTCTTTCATTTCTTGCGTAAATAAAACATTTCTCGTTGATATTCTTTTTCCAAATTAAAAGAGTCGAGCTTATAGTCGAACTCGATTTTTAATACTTAAGTAAATAAGAATACTAAATAATTATTTGAATAATCAACGAGTTTAATAATGATAACATACTAATTTATTTTTCTTAACAACATATATCAAACGGGTTTGACTATAAAACATAATAATAATAACGTACTAACTCGAGCACTCGCACAACTTAATCAAAACTTCGTAACTAACTCGAAAAATAAACTACTTAATAACGTCTTAGACTCGAGTCGGAACTCGGGAAATTTCGACTCGTTAACATTAGGCAGAGACTCCCGTAAACAGCCCCCCGAGAGCCGCCACAGCGTCGCTGCCGTCCCTGGCCCAACAGCTCGCTCCAACCGAGCCGATGAACCACGCTGACCAGCCCCGTTTCGTTGTCGCTCGCGCAGCACCTCCGCCAATCTTCGGACAGCCTCCTCGCCGTCCCGAGCCGCTGCCCCGAGCGCTGTTCAGCCTACCTAACCGAGCCTAACTCTCGATGAGAAACTCGCAACAAAAACGACTTAATAATTCTATAACAAATCTGAAAAAACATATATCACACTATAACCATAATTCCTAATAAACACACTTCTCAGATTCTAATCGTCATCACAAACAACTTCACATCATTTCGATCCAAAACACAACAACAAAACGCTTAACAATTTAGTCCTTACCATATAATTATTATTTACATAAATAATAATTAAAATTCGATATCTTACAGTCGTCCCCTCGTGACCAAAATCATTTCCGTAAATATATTGGTGTGAGGCTGAAGTAGATGGTCAAAGTCATAGTCAAGACACTACTTCTTAGAGTATTACAATGATATAATGAAAAATTGATAACTTTTATATATTAATGGAGAGAGACATTTTGTTTCTTTTGAATTTTTTTATTATTATAAAATGATATATTCAAAGTTCAATTAATTTTAAGGAAAAAATATTATTTTCTTAATAAATTTGAGGTAATCTGTTTCATACACATGTGTTAAATCTTTCAACTTTTTTCCATTTGTATGAATTTTAAAATTTCATTGTAGTAGTTTAGATGTAAATTTAAAACTGAGAATTGCAGGAACTTCTTCTTAGAAGAAGAACCTCAAAAAATAAGAGTATGCCACTAATTGTGACAAGCACACGGTATTCTTTAGTAAAAGGCGAAAGAATAGTTCGCTTTGTACTTATCACGTGGCTGCTTAATTTGAACTTCAACTGAGTTGGTTTACTTATATGTGCTTTTTATAGTGTATTCCTTTGTATTGTTTCTATGTGGGATCATTTCTAAGAAGCATTCTTCACTCTAGCCTATAGGCATTCGAAAGTAGTTACTGTTATCGAAATCAATTAATAAAAATAAACTTGAAACATTTCCTATAGTTGGCCAAAGGAAGTAAGGAGCACTGGAAATGAATTTTGATATGAATTTGGAGTTGAGACATGAGACGAAGTAATAGTTCCTCTGGTTTAATAGAGAGAGGTTTTTCCAGTAAAAGAAAAAAGAAATAGTCATCAAACATCAAAGCATACCTACTATTTAAATCTCATCAAAGTTTTATATAAATGTAAAAATAAACAATCTTACACAAAGGGCTTGACCATGTGGATTGGAGTTGAGCTTATAATTTTGACTTTTAGACCTTATAAAAAAATAGTTACGAGACATTTCATATGTCATTTCTGAATCCAGTTATCTTAGACTTTAAAGAAGAATTTCATATGTCAGGATTTAAACCAAGATGGGTTAATGAAATATAAAAGTACGGTAAAAAGAACAATGTCTTGAGCATGAATACTCCACAATTACCCCTCTGAAATATACACTCTGAGAAATATTTCTTGTACTTAATAAATATCAACTGCACTATTGTTCTTTAAATGATAGGAAAAAAATTCGTGCGATGTTGCACAAGTTCATCCTGGCATAAAAAATAATTAGACGTCCTCCAATTTTTTTTTACTTCTTCGGAGAAGAACGGAAATGTATTAAAATAAAGAATATTCTAAAATAAAATGTTATTTTCAGCTCTTGGGAGTGAAAAAAAAGAGTGAGCCGGTTATCTATACTTTATATGCAAATCTCGTGCCTTTAATCACTGTGACTCCTTTCAAAAACAGCTCATCAGCGTCTAGCATTGCTCGGGTCTTTTTTGCTCTTAATTCAACCTCCTACCACCTGACCTCTTTTTCTCTTTTTTTTTCTTTTACGTAAAACTAAAATATAAATAAAATTGTGCGTTTGTATTGTAGCTGAACACTACATTGAAGTCACGAATTCTTGTTTGAAAAAAAAATAATAATAATAATATGACAATTACACGAAGTCATTATTCAACTACCTTACATTGAGCACGGATTAGAAAATTAACATAACTTGAGAGCACGGCGTTAGGATAGTAATACAATAAGATATCATTTACACAATCACACAAGCAAATGTCAAGTGGTTGTACCAAAAACTCATTTTTTTTTCCATTCTTTCCACTCCATCCCACCCTGATCTGCTTATATATTCGGCAAATACATACCAACACGCTTTTGTCATAGCTACTTGTAAGCTAGCGGCCCAGATCTTGAAACCGCAAACCTCGGCAACGGGCTGGGAATGCTGCTTCCGGAAGCCGACCCTTCCGAGAACTTGACTTTGCGGGTCGAGCTGTAATCCAACGGTCCAGAACGACGAGAGTTCCTTTGCCGGTGATCGACGCCTTTTAGGCCTCCAATGTCCCCCTCGTGAGAATAGTCCTGGCCATGTCCTCTGAAGAAACCCGAGTCGTTACCACCGCTGTGTTGGGGAGTCGAGTCTCCGCCGGGGCCGCGGGGCTGCCGCACCGCGGGGGATCCGTGCCCCAGCGACAGAGCAGGCGAATTTCGGGGCGAAGCATTCAGTAACATTCCATGTGGGGTTGAGGGGGTAGTTGAGTAGTATTGGCTGTATATCGAACGGAGGATTGCATACGGGACGTGTGATTCGAGAGTGGATCTCGGGAGATATGGTGATATCTCGCAGAGTTGGTCTAGGAAAATAAGCTGTGCCACGAGATGAGATCTGTACGCAGAAAGTTGAGTTGTCACAAGAATATACAAGTTAAAGACAAAAAAGAATAATGTTGATTTGATAATGGATGTACCTGTTAATTTCACTCCAATAATCTAGTATGACACCTGAAGCGAACTTGACAAAGAGCTGCATCGTAGACTTTATGCTCGTTTCAACCGACAATGGGCTTTGTGCATCAGATTCCGGCGCCAAATCAGTATGCCCGTTAGAGAATGACCGTCTCTGATGTTGTTCACGCTCTAATCGAACATACTCACTTCCTGCAATAACAGCGCTGACACATCTGCCAAAATGCATAGTGAAAAAAGATCAATGGTCACAGCAAGTGAAACCAATCCACTGTGTTCATTCTATGTACCATACAGAACCAAGCCTACCTTGCCAAGCAATAAATGTTGTTGTTGAAACCTCCGGTATCGACATTGAAGGCAGTTGTGTTCCATATATTAGAAGTCATGAAGCTGGAAAACAGATATGGTAATAAGCTCCACGAACCGTCGTTTGCGCCTCCGACCTCTTCCAAGATCAGTCTCACCCACTGAGAATCGTGATCACTGACCACTCCAACATTGTTTGCGACCCGTTTCATCCTTCTGATATCCCTCTTTTCAGGCAGTTCTTCAGGAATATGCTTAACCATTCCGGAGAGTAACGAATGTATCAATGGCGCACCTTCTTCGAGCACAACTCCTGCGGCTTCGGCTAACAGTCTATCAAAAGCGAGCGCTAACCCAGCTTGAACACAGAATCCAATGAGAGTGTCCAGATCAACAATCTGCTTTATACACGCCTCTCTTTCGATTCTGTCGCCGCAGTGGAGACTACCAGCAACTGCTTCCAGTACTTCTCGATTCGATCGCAACGACGTGTCGATGCAATTTAAAAGAGCGGCTGTGTGTTCTTTCAACATTATGTCCAGTCTGTCAACTCCATATCCACCAAAGACACGAACGAAAGCCTTCAGTTCTTTGAGGTCAGTGACCGAATCAGCAAAGTACCCACCAACAGGCCTCGAGCTCTTGAAACATTTGTGTAGCGGAGCGAAAAGGATTCCGGCACCCGATGTGTCTTTGATGATGTTTTCGATATACCAATTGCAAACAGCTTCGGTAGCTGATCCTGTATGTTGCTCCACTGGTTTTTCAAACAGATGCAGAGAAGAGACTGGTCCAGAGAAGGCCTCGAGGAGAAACACTTCTCGGATTCCCTGAGTTAGGTCCATGCTAATGTGCTGCTCTGCGAGATGAATGATACTTGTGTGTCTTCGGATCAGTGACTCCAGAACAGAAGGTCGTTGCAGATCACTATCGGTCTTCAATACCGCAAGCAATCTCCTCCTGAAGTTGCCTAATATGCACTCCCTCATATACTGCGCGCAGGATTTTGAGAAATCTTTAATGAGATGCTAACAGAGTTCCATTCAGAAATCAAGTAGGATTGACACAAGAATTTAAGATTGGTGAATATTCATTGAACAATGAATAGAATGACATTTGATTCGCATGTCTCTTTAAAATTAGATAGTACAACGTTATTTCAAGATTAGGGAATGCTATCTACGATTAGATAACAGAAATATTTTGGAATTTATATAATATATAACATAAAAATGCTAACCTCTCTCAAGACAAAGACATGATTCAACACACATATGGGCTCCATGTCATTCAATACCGAGCATAGATTGGTCAACCTCTGCATCGCAGCTTCTAACCTGCGATTTCCAAATGAGGAAGAGTAATATTTACTAGTGCAGAAACAATATTTATATTCATTGAATACATATGTAATGCCTTACATTTTGATAGAATTGTTGCTTTCAGGATGGCTCTCGTGGCCAGGCAAAGCATAAATTCCTGGTATCTTCGGAGATTTAGTTGAAGAAATCGAAACCCTTGATGCATAATTCATATAAGAAGCTGCCTGCTCTGGAAGAAGCTGATATTCCCACCAAATTTATATGAAGCAACAATAGCTATACCAAAATTATGTACTCTTTACTAGAAGAAGGTGAAATGCAATTATACCTGGTTCTCTAGAGCTCCAAGTCCTCCTTCAGAATCAAGAATATTGATTAGGCCCTCAAGTCCCCCCATTATAGATTCAATGAGAGATTCCACATAAAGGACTGCATCGCGACCAATTTTAGTCACCTGAATAATAAGGAACACAGTCACAATAATTTATTTCACTATTAAGAAAGCGCATTCTTGAATGCTTAAGCAGCAAATTGTAAACTCGATCGCTATTGGATATGCATACTGACTCAACATAGCAAATTCTAATCTTACTGAACAGACTGAGATCAGAATACACAACTATTGAGGATCACTAAGATTAAAAAAAATAAGGGGATAATAAATATTTCACCATGTTAAATAAAACACACCTAACAAATTACGATTCAAAAGAAAATTTCAAGTCAATCACAAACTTTTAAAGATACAAAAACTTATGCTTATGCTTCAGGGTTCTAAGCATGCAGAAGAGAAAAAGAAGAGAAATAAGAGGTGAAGACAAGGAGAATTGAATCCAACAATCACCTCTTCAGGAACAATGGGGGAAGCACACTCCGGAAAACTGCTCGCAACACCAAGCCACGCACAACAATGTTGAGGGCGTCCTTCTGGGCCAAACATAGTGTTCCTAAACACCTATTCAAAAAAAAAAAAAAAAGTTAATAAAACTACGTACGTACAAAAAAAAATCAGGAATGTCCAAGGCCCCGTTTGTTTGGACGGTTTCAATAAAGGATTAAAACTGGGTGGTTTATACTGGTCAGGATTAGAAGTGATATTGGATATTTGAGAAGTTATATTGGATATTCCCATCAACTGTTGTTTGGTAACCTCAACAATTTAAGATGTATAGATAATAAATTTGTAATACTCAATCCTTTTTAATTAATAAATTTTTATCTTTGTTATCAATTATACAATAAATTTCCAAAATAAACATTAATTTTATATATAAACAAGTCAAGACAGGAAACCTTCCGTTCCAGTGGAAACATCAAGTGCACTGAACTGGTCGGTTTAAACCGCCCCAAACCGGTTTACCAATCATGAATGTAGAACAATGATGGGAGGATCTTACCGCTGTCAGATGCTGGTGGTAAAAGTACAGCTTTTTAAGACTGCCATGCTTTGATAACTGAGACTCCAATTCATCTACACATCTGTGAATTGAGAATTATATATTATTATCAACGATTTCAGGTGTATAGTGTATCCTGCTGACTACTATTTATGTACATCTACATATTGCGTGCAATCTCTCTTAAAAAGAATGGATAGCCAACCTCGACCAGTTGTACGCTGCATTCCCCTCGGACAGGAGACCTTCCTTTCCCGTGGAAACTGTAGCTTTCTCCAAATGTCGTATATTTATTGATGAACGAGATGATGTTACAATCATCAATATTGATAACCAATCTTTTCGAAATTCCTAAGTAAGAAAGTGAGCTTAGTCAGACTCCTAGAGTTCCAGAGATGTACTCAATTGCACAACAAAAATTGATGTTAGAACAACTCTTACAGATAGATCGCATTGAATTGCAGATATCTGTTCACCCTGCAGTTTCGGAATGGTTTCAAGGTGCTGAACAATTTTTTGAAATAGCCCTTTCAAGCTTCCATCTAAGTCAAGAGCCACCATCCCTGGAGTATTCAGCAAAAACCGAATTCTACCAGCACAAGAAGAAAGATACGACAACGCATAGCCTCGAATTGCTGCACCATAAATGAAGTTATTCAAAAACTAAGAATTTGCAAGGATACACCCTATTCATTTAACATTTTTTTAACTAGGGTTTAGTCCGTAGGTTCCCCGCCTGGCCCCACAACATTTGGGGAGCTGAAAACACTAGAAATTGCTAGGTGGGTACCTTAGAAGGGACTTGAACCTAGGACCTGACCACTAGACCAGCAAAGCCTTTTCCTCTATCAATCTAACATTCCGTTTATTTTGCACTAAGCCTTTTCCTCTACTCAATACAAAGCTCACTGATTGACTAGATTCTAAAGTCCAGAATGTTGGGAGGATATAAATACGCATGTATTTTCTGAAAATATAATTATACCACTACAGGCTGCCATTGGGTACGTGAAATCAGTAACGCCATCGTTTCATAATGGAAAAGGTTTCCCTAGTATAAAATACAATGATACATATGAAACAAGAGCAAACCTGCAATGTATTTGCGAACCAAACAGCAAAGTCTGTCCATTCCATCTAATAAAAACCCAATAGTTGGATCACTTGGATCCTGCGACATAGCCAAAGTAGTGATCAGACAGGTTTAGGAATGTCAACCAACATGAAGAACTTCAACAAATGAAAAATTAGCATGAGAATGGGACAATTCAGAAAACTCAGAGCAACAAGAGAACAGCAAGATTGACTTACAATATCAACAGCAACCACTCGGCCAGTTTTAGATTTTGATGATGCCACTCCAACGTGCTGGAAATACCAGATGACCTCGTACTGAGCAAAAGCCAAAGCCGAGAACACCATCTGTTGTGTACATTATGCCAGTGAGTCACCATGAAAGGTCATTCATACACAAATCTTCCCTTCCAAATAAACAAAGTAAATACATTCATGATAAATTTACCACAAAGCAGAAGATGTCAGACAATCCATTTTTCTTAATATTTCAAGTGTCATTAAGAATTAAGAAAATCAATAGTTCCCAATTTTTTTTTACAGATGGATGATTTCTAGAATTTGATCCCCAAACTACATCTTTATAGCTTAAATCATGGAAGAAATTGGGTAATCTTATTAAGCTTTTTCCATGGCAACCAAAGAGTATATCAACTAAAAGAAAAAGGCAACTAAATGTCAATATATTAACTTCAATATTACCTGTATGTTTGGAGCCAACAAACTAGGCTGATCAGTGAAAAAAAGTACCATCCGGCCTATCTCTTGCTTTAGTAAAATTCTCCTCTCCCGATGAATGGCATCACATGACAGCAAAGCTTGTTCGTGCACTTCACTGCAACCATCAACAATAGTAGTCTTTCAAATAAATAAATTGAACGTCTTCATCATCACACAGCCAAAGTCTCCTATCCTACAGCCTGCTCCATAAGCACACAGTTTCCAAGCCTCCCGACAGAATTTCAGCTTCTACTAGTTCCCTTTTAGTCAAATTTCAATGGAAGAGGGAATTCCAGAAGACCTGACTAGGTTGATCTCCTTTAACAAATAAAACCATACCTAATCATCTTTTCAACCTGCTTTGCGATGCTATACTCCAAATCAGCTTCTTTTTGCTTTGTTCGTCCAGATTTTGCCAACTTCTTTGATTCTAGTATTCTTGGCAGAACATATAGCTGATAATCCTCGTGGAGAGGTAGGTACTGCATGTTTAAGTTACAGGAAGAAATCAACAATGTGATAAGGATGGTGTAAATAGTCGGAAATCAAATATAAAAAAACCTCACCTCATCCCTGAACAGTGTCAGTAACATATTTTCTTTTAGTACAACCTGTATCAAACAATGGAAAGCACGAGATAAGATTATATGAGGTACTCACTAAGCATGGTAGAAAAATTCCAGATTTTAAATCAAATTGTACAAATAATGTTCCTACATACCAAAAAAAAAAAATAATAAAAAAAATCACAGGTTCGATCTTCTTAGTTCACTACTCTCAAAAACCCTAGCTGATAGGATATGGGAATCATTTTTTTCACATTCTACATGTATGTTAGAATTTACCAGCGCAATATCAATGCTAGTAACACGAAGCAGCTCATCAGGACAAACAAGATATCCCAACAGTACCCATTCCCGATAAGATGTAACGTTTGCAAGATCTTGAGCTCTCTGGATGAGGCAACAAAAACAAACTCACAGTTAGAATTAAAGAAAAATTAAATAAATAAACTGGTAGACTAAATTACTAGGAAAAAAAAAAAACCCCTAAGCGAAAGGTACTAGAGAAAACACAGTATCTACCATTGGGTGAGCAGAATTCGTCAGAATATCCGGATATCGAGGATGATATGGGCTCAAAAATCCTTCATTTCTAAGTTTCCTTGTATCTGTGGATAAGAAAATGATAGGGCCCACTGCCTCCAATACCTGAGAGTACAATATAAATCTTTAAGCAAATACCCTGCTCAAAATTTGCATAGTTTCAGAACTAAGCTTTTTTAGAATATTTTCTCAGCTATGAAAGTAGTATTTTACTTTAATCAACTACAGCATATGTATTTAAAAAGCAGGAATAGCCAAAGATTTATTAAAATCACAGCTGAAAATTTCACCTAATCAACGTCTAGACTTATTTTTCCATCTTAATGCACAAAGCATTTTGTCTGATAAGCAGTTCCGAATGACACTGTATTTTACTAATGCCACGTGTAGAATTCACAGTTGTAACACCGATGAAAGCAAAAATGTCACTCTGGTATGATTTCCATTCAAAATGAGCACAAAATTTTTACCTACGTATAGAATACTAACCTCTCCAATACGCGGACTCACAAAATTTAAATCTTCTTGTAATCCTTTTATTGGTGGATCGTAGGAATCTATGAATTGAACCAGCCTACAATCAAAATAGGAAGCTTGTTAGTTGTGATAAGTGGGAATAGGAATTTAAATCAAGTTGAACTAGCATAGTTAATCTAGCTAATTAAAATATACACGCGACTAACTGTAAGAACAAAGCCTAGACAGGAAGCAAGGCTAACTCCACAAACCCCTAATAGGTTAAGTTATTTTCTTCCATTAATGTCAAAAAATTTGTAAGCAATTTTGTCTTCAACCACTAAGATTCTATTATTTTCATTATACCTATAAGAAAATAATACACTTTCAGATTGTGGCTGGCATAGTTCCGTACAAATAAAATATAAAAATAAATAACTAAACAAAAACAGACTCGTGATCTACAGTAGCAAGGGCAATATGTTTCCAATTGGTTGAGATAAAACTGCAATATGCCTTGTTATCAATAAAAGTTCTAGTGCTTCTTTCAAAGAAAAATAAAGAAATCACTAATGTGATTTGTGTATCATGCAGACAGTATGACAATAATCAACCATTTCATAACGCCATGTTCGCACGCAAGACTACTAAAACACCGAGACCATGAAGGCATTATTTGCAAACAATAAACATTATCTACACACTGAGGGACTGGGGATCTGCTTCGTATTAGGTTCTGATTTCCCCTTTCCTCTCCGGGTTGGCGTGTTAGTTTGAGTTCAGTCCGGCGGTTATGGGATTTCTAGTCCTAATGATATTGTTGTAATTTGGCTTTTTCGCTGCTTGTAATTCTGGTTTTTGCCAGTTAAACTTTGGTTTTTATAAAATGTCCCTGTTTCTATTTAAAAGATAAAAATAATAAATTATAATCTTTCTCAAGCTATTCTTATTTGTTAGCACAACATCGTTGAAACCAGACAATCCTGAAATTATTGAATATATTGAATGAAATTATTGAACTAATTCAATCAAAGGACTGCTTTTAGGTTTACTATGTCCTTCAACTGTAGTGACATATCTTTGTTACGTATACCACTTGGTTTAGAACGTACAGTCTTTGGATAAAGGGAAAATAACACATTTATATCCTATGTTTTAGCGAAATGTCGACTTTAACCTTTGGTTTTCAAAAATGTCGAGATCATACCTTCTGTTTAACTAAAATGACGAAATTATACCCTGAAACAGATAATAGTGTCACAAATCTCTATTTCATTGATATTAACTCTTATATAAGAAAAACATAATCAAATCCAAAACAGTAACATAATTTTCAAATTACCAATTTTGAAATAAAAATAGCCTTAAATTGAAATTAAATAATAAAATATATATCTCCCAAGAGATAACTTCATTCTGTGTTCGAATTGCAACTCTGAATCATGAGTTCTCTATTCGAATTTGTAATTTTGATGACTATCAACTGTCGATTTTAACCCTTTTGCCTCCTTTTGCGTTTTTCATGATTAAGAGACTGTTGTTTATTTTTTGGTTTTTAAATAAATTACATATATGACGCAAATGAATAAAGATAATTGGTGTTTACATATAAATATTATAGTCAACGTCAATGAAAAGTCAATAAAAAGATTTGTGGCACTGTTATCCGTTTCAAGGTATAATTTCGTCATTTTAGTTAAACAGAAGGTATGATCTTGACATTTTTGAAAACCAAAGGTTAAACTCGACATTTCACTAAAACACAGGGTATAAATGTGTCATTTTCCCTTGGATAAACCTGTTACATCAGCTCAAAGGATTGATTCATTTGTAGTGAACTACTTCAATCAAAGGACTGCTTTTAGGTTTACTATGTCCTTCAACTGTAGTGATGTATCTTTGTTAAGTATACCACTTGGTTTAGAACGTACAATCTTTGGATAAACCATCAACTAAAAGGATTGATTCATTTGTAGAAGCATTTTATGTGAGTCATAGTTGGTGACAATAATAAACAGGTCCATACTGCACGTTACGAATAGAACATACATGTACTCACAAAATATATATATATATATATATATATATATATATATATATATATATATATATCTGATCCTTTGTTTAGGGAAAAAAAAAACCTTCAAAAAAAATTACCTTACCTATGATAAAAATCACAATCCCGTTCATCTCTTGACATTGCATGCAAAAGGTTATATGTTTGCAGCATCATTTTCCTTGGCATCTATCATAAGTCTTTTGTCAATTAAAAAATTGAGCATGTACAATGACGTAAACTGAACAATGAAGAGAGAGAGAGAGAGAGAGAGAGAGAGAGAGAGAGAGAGAGAGATGAAACACTACCTTCTCCGAGAAAAGATTAACGCGGACAAAGGAACAAAAGAGATCCATAAACGCATGTAGTATAAGTGAGTTCTGATTGGGCTGCAAAATACTGTACCAAGTTATTAGGCTATCACGTAGAACTAACATTTTTCATCGATTACTTCTTTTTCATCTTAAGAAACTATTTTTATTATTAATAATTACGCTTGTAGAAAAAATTACAAGAAATTTCTCCGCCTTATAATACACTAGATCGGTCCCTAAGATTACAAAAGACTTCCTCAAACATGAATCACACTAGACCTGTCTGCAAAAGAAAACTACTGAATCTCTTTCTATACAATTTAAGTGCATCCGTAGCGCAATGATGTTTTTCTTCTCTCCTCACACTCAACCACCTTTGGTTTTACATCATAAAAAATACACCTGTTTCTTTGCACGAAATTCCACAAAGAGTGATTGCTGGGCAGATGACTTTACAAGCCTCTCACAACTTCTTACTCTTTTTGGGAATTCGTAACATATAACAGCTGACTCAACCACCATACACTTATAGATTGCTTAAACTTATTCTTTTTTACCGTGTGTATTCAAGTCTTGCTAAGACTAATCCAATAGGCCCTTGCATAGCCAGTCCAGGGGAAATCAAATCTGGAACCGCCACATCTCAGCATAGCCATTACTACTAGATCAATCCCGTGGAATTTCTATTAACTCTTTCTTAATGATTACTGATAAGAACACTTAAATCTCCAACAAATTACCATGTTACTATATCTTAATGGAATAAATAAGTAACCATAGGTGTACTTTGAACAAAGATGCAGCACATGATATCACTCTTAAAACAAAAACAGAAGTTACATAAAAGTAAGAGCAGCAGAGAGTTTTTGAAACTCACCAACAAAGTGATAACAGTACTGCTTAGATCCAATATAAGTCTTAGCCCTTGTTCTCGAAACTCCATTAGGTCAAGCAGCAGCTGATCCACATAGAAAAAGAGAAGAAAGATTTATTTAACTCCATATACCATTGTCAATTATGCCAAGATTTTTAATCTTATAAACATTACACATTTCTCCTAAAAATAAAGCACATAGATCGAACATACTCGTAATAAATCTCAACCTTCTCCACTACCCACACATTAACTATCGCAAGAAAACCATTACTATAAATCAGAAGACCTACAACTATAATATTCAATATATCACTGCCCATAATGAAAAGTCTCCAACAAGAGAGTTCACTCAACTGCAAAAATTATGAATATAATCACAATACCTGAATCCATGGCTCCAAGCTTTGTAAATGCAGTTCAGCATTTTCATGCAAAGCCTCCACAGCAATTTTATCAACCTGCAATATTATTCTCCTTAATTTTATGGATATTCCGGCCCGACTCTAAATTTCAAATTCAATCAAATCTGATATTACATCATGCAAATGAAGGTAGCAAACATCGAAGATAATAAAAACAAAAATTTAAACCTTACACGCTCAAGTTGCAGTTTGCTAAAGTGCTCCGGGAACTTTTTCGAGAGTGAAATGCAGAGCCTTGGGTGATTAGGGAATACACCCGCTTTCCAAAAAGCTTCTGAAAAGACAGCGCCAACTGGATCCGGAAAGTCCAATATTTGATTTAGCCTATACATTTTAGCCATAAGACCTTTGGCAACTTCGGTGAGTTGGACTACCCACTGCAGATTCAGACCCTTGTGTGACCCGCCTGAACTTTGAGCATGGCCATCATAGCTGGTAGTTCTAGTGCTCTTAGGTGTCACATCTGGACCCAAGTACTCAGTCCATCTCGCTGGACCCTCCCATTCCTTTGATCTTACAGAAGTAGGCGACATCGACGAATCTTGGCTTGCGAAATGCATTCTTGATCTAGCCATTATTAATTTAATCCACACTAAACTTTCTGCAACAATAGAAAGTTTCAATTGTGAGAAAATTTCCCTACCCGATCAAAAACAAATTCAGCGATTATCCATTTTCTTTCAACAACTGATTCTACCAAATTAAATGTCCAACCATGTACTAGCAAACGAGTCAACACGCATATATAATTTTCCACTCGGTGGATAAAAAGGAGTTCGTGACTTCGCTAAGCTGAGCTTCTAAGAATTCGGTTTGGTTACACAATGTGAAAAACAAGGATAAGTTTTTCAATTTCTTTTCTTTTCTATCGTCTTAAAAGTATTCAATTTCTTCGAAGGCCACCAAATTAGTAACATTGAGAACAACGAAATCCATCCAATTTAGAAACTTCTTCGCGAGTTTTCTGCAGAGAGGAATGGAAGGATGCTCCAAGGAGCAGCGAACAAAAAAAAAAGAACAGAAAAACTAAGTTTCAAAGTCTGTTAGGCCTCGCATTTTCTCGGCAACCAAACCGAGGTGCAAAAGTATAAGTAGAGACAGAGCACACATACAATTGAGAGCTTATAGGAGTGAAGCGATGAGGAATCGAAAGCAGTGAAGCTCAGATCTGAGACTGTGCCGTTACTTGCGAAATTCTGGAGCCGAATGACAAGGTTTTCATAGTCGATTACTGAGAGAGAAAGCGAAAGAGAAATGTAGAGAGAGAAAGTGAGAGTTGGTGGTTATAGTGGGAGAGTTGAAATATCATTCCAGAAAAAGAATTCCAATTAAATTAATTGCCTTGAGAAGTCGTAACTTAGACAGCTCTGCATCATCATTGTGGGAGTGGGAGTGATCATTTTCGTAGAGTCAAATGTAGTCGTTAATGTAAAAATGTACAGCCCATCTACAATCTCGTTAAAAATGATGCGTTGTATATACATATAGAAATTTCATTTTATAGACTTACGAATTAATAAAATATCGGGATTAGACCTCACACTTTAAAAATATTTAAAAATGGAATCTTGTCCCAATTTCGAACATAAATACCCTTTGGAACAAATACACTCATTTCACTTGAGATATCTTCTCAATCCTTCATTCGATCTTTCACGCTTGATTCCGATGAGATATAACTAAATTAAATGAAATATGAAGGAATCCGACGAGCTATGATAACATAGAATGACAAAATTTCACGTGAATTTGACTTTTTCCGCTTAAAATGTCCAAAAAATATGAATTTTATCGTATAACATCGTACATTATCGTATGGCATCGTACGTTATAATTATAATGTACATTATAATTTGTATGAATTTTAATGTACGATAAAATTCATACAAATAATTATAATGTACGATGCCATACAATGTCGTATGATGCCGTACGATGAGATACAATACATTATAATTATAATGTACGATAAAAGTCATACACATTATAATGTACATTATAATTATAACGTACGATGCCGTACGATGTCGTACGATGAGATACGATACATTATAATTATAATGTACGATAAAATTCATACAAATTATAATATACATTATAATTATAACGTACGATGCCGTACGATAATGTACGATGCTATACGATAAAATTCATACTTTTTGGATATTTTACGCGGAAAAAGTCAAATCACGTAAAATTTTGTCATTTTATGTTATCATAGCTCATCGGATTCCCTCGTATCTCATTGAATTCAGTTATATCTCATCGGAATCGAGCATAAAAGACCGAAATATGGATTGAAAAGATAGAAAGTGAAAGTGAAATGAGTGTATTTATTCAAAAGGGTATTTGTGTCCGAAATTGGGACAAAAGTCCATTTTCAGATATTTTTAAAGTGTGAGGTCTAATCCCGATATTTTGTTAACTTGTAGGTCTATAAAATGAAATTTCTCTCTCTCTCTCTCTCTCTCTCTCTCTCTCTCTCTATATATATATATATATATACTTTTTTTTTGCACGGTAAATTTTGTATTTCATATATAAAATCACATGTTTGCACTTAACAAATTAAAAATAAAATAAAAACACGCGAGTGCTTTTGGGCTGCTGCTGATCACAAACTAGAGATTTTTATGGCTAAAATATCAATGTAAAATTTTACTTCATCATAAAAAAAATATATAAAAAAAGCTACATATGCAAACATTTTCTAGTAAGGACATGAACAATAATATCATTTTTAGAACTTGGGACAATTATTCCATAAGAAACACAGTCATGAAGATTGGTCCCTCAAGAAAAAACAATTGGCCACTCTAAAGATTAAAAAATGAAAAATTATACGGAATAAGCCACGTGAAACGTGATGATTGCAAAATAACCAACGTTCGGATGAATTTTTTAAAAAAAAATAGCTAATTTTGCATACATGGATATGCAAGCAAAATTTTAATGCCAATTGTAACATTGAGCCACTATTTTAAATGTCTGATGGACGTATGGGAAAAAAAAAAGACCATATATAACTGATTGAGTAATTATGGTAGATATTTTTTATTTATTTTTATTTATTATTAGATGCTCTTTCTTTTTTATTTGATTTACTAATCTTTCTCTCTCTCTCTCTCTCCTCGCGAAATTGTCTCTGGCTCGACAGTACCTATAGAGAAAGTCAAGCTTTATAGCCCCCTCCGCCGGCAACTCACGCGCCACCGTACATGGCAGCTTCGGCTTTTGTCTCCATTCTCGGTGCCACGCACAACGCCACATTCGTTTGCCGTGCTGCCGACCTCTCCGACTTCCCCACCGGCTTCGTTCTCCTCACCCCAACATCGGCTTCCAAATCCGGAAAATCGTGACCTAGCGAGCCTTCTTCGCCAATGCTCCGATGAATCCGGGTCATCGTCTTCGGTCTCCAGTCCTTTGCTGGAATCCTCTTTGCCGACTCTACCTCCCGCTCCTATTTTGCCACCGCCTCATCCTCCGGTGAAGAAAGCTCTTATTTATGTCATTGGTGTCGAAGCTTCGAGACGGGAATGCGGAGGCAAAGCCGCCCACTTTGCCGCCGACGGAGAAGGAGAAATCGGTGGCGGCATAGAGAGGCGGTCAAGTGAAGATAAATTTTTGTTAATTATCTTGATAATTAATGTTAATTTGTTTCATTGATTATTGATAACCAACGTTAATTTTTGTTAATTTTATTCACTTTGTAATTGTTTCCTATCAATAACCTTTCATTCTGTATGTAGAATTATCTTTGTAATTATACCAAAGAAAAAAAAATTAACAATCATTTTGTGGTGTGTTTATTTATTTTTTTGGGTCAATCGCACTCTTAAAAATTTTGTGTTAATTTCGGCTAATTGAGTTTATTTATGTTAATATCGATAAATTTGTTGCAGAAGTGCAGCATGAATAATTTATGAGACTATTACGCAACTTTTGATTTTTTGGCTAGTCTGATCGTCAAGATCTAAATATATATTTTATTTTTACAGATTTTTGTAATCTTTAAAACGAGGATTTATTAGGAATATTGTCCACTTGAAGATAATAAACATGAATGATTACTGAATTAGATAAGAAGTTTATTTTATTATGATTACTGAATTAGATAAAAAAAAAAATTTATTTTATTAGCATCATATGATTACTGGATTAAGTTTTG
Organism: Urtica dioica subsp. dioica; assembly: GCF_054948205.1. Lineage (NCBI taxonomy): Eukaryota > Viridiplantae > Streptophyta > Magnoliopsida > Rosales > Urticaceae > Urtica > Urtica dioica. The sequence goes on along the minus strand of NC_142764.1, from coordinate 10,675,965 downwards.
AAATTAGAATAAATAACAACTATCTTCCATAGCCTCCGTATTAAACTGAATCACGTGCTAAGCACCTGAGTTCGGGCGATGAGCTAAAGCATGGTCGATGATTGATACACGCTTGGAAAACTGTATCTAAAATTATATATGTGGAACACGAGTGAAGGTTGATCACTTTGTGGGAGCATTCTGCACTTTTGGTAAGTGTACGACCCAGACAAACTTTGGTTGTAGATATGTCGTTTAGGTACCGTTACGACGCAGTAGCGGGGGTCGCTTATGATGATCACAGTGAGACTTGATCTGAATCCTGAAGTGATCATGGACTTCTAGTTCATATCGCCGGGTTCTTTGACTCATTTTGTTAAAGGCCACTGAGACCCTTATTAAACTTATGTCTTGAGAATTCAGAATATGATCTGAGATGAAAGTGGTGTTAGGAATATTGTCCACTTGAAGATAATAAACATGAATGATTACTGAATTGGATAAAAAGTTATTTTACTAGCATCGTATGATTAGTGGATTGAGTTCTGAAATCAGAATCAATAACCACTATCTTCCATAGCATCCGTATTAAACTGAATAACGTGTTGGGCACCTAAGTTCAGGCGGTGAGCTAAAACGTGGTCGATGATTTATACACACATGGAAAGCTGTATCTAAAAGCATATATGTGGAACACGAGTGAAGGGTTATCACTTTGTGGGAGCATTCTGCGCTTTTGGTAAGTGTACGACCCGGACAGACTTTGGTTGTAGATGTGGTGTTTAAGTACCGTTACGACGCACTAACCGGGGTCACTTATGATGGTCACAGTGAGACTTGATCTAAATCATGAAGTGATCATGGACTTCTAGTTCATATCGCTGGGTTCTTTGACTCATTTTGTTAAAGGCTACTGAGACGCTGATTAAACTTATGTCTTGAGAATTCATAATATGATCTGAGAAGAAAGTGGTTGACAGATACGGAATCCAGCCTTCCTGAAAGAAGATTAATGATCACTCACCTAAGGGTTGATTCCAGTTGCGATAAATTGCTAACACTATCGAAATAAGTAACGTTCGGAATAATCTTTCGCTGGGGAAGCAGCGGTGCTTAGGGTATATATGTATCAACAAAAGTATAACATAATAATTGACCTTTCTCGATACGGGTTGAACCTGGAAGATCTTGATCACGAACTGACTAGATTAGTGGACACTCGTCACGAGTAAATATAATTATAATATAAAGGAGGGTTCAGTGGACACTCGTCACCATGAGTAAATATAATTCTAGTATAAAGGAGGGTTCGGTCTTGACTTACATGGTGGAGAATTTGACCAAGATTAGACGAATTGATGGAAAAAGAAAAAAAGAATTTTTCGTCTTTTTCATTGGATTTGTTAAGCTTCTATTACTAGGTCAATAGTCCTCGATTCGGCTTCGATAAAGACGAATAAGAACTCTATGGTAATAATAAATATTATTATTACAATCTCACAGCTTTAAATTGTTTATCAGCATTCATTCGGAAATTTTTCTATTTGCGGAATTAAATATTTATTGTGGAATTTATTATGGGTTATTAAGTTATATAGCCACACGGTTATAGTGAATTAGGATATAACCCACCTTTGGTTAATTTCTTGTAAATAGCCACGTTAACTTATTAACAGATTAATAAAAGACTTATTTAACTCAGCCAAACATGTAAAAAAAAGGCAGTTAATAGGCTGCCACATATGCAAGTTGGCTATTTACAAAGTATTTACCAAAGGTTGGCTAATTTACAATTCCTATAGTTTAGGTGGCTTACGTAGCCAATTTTTTTATTTATTATTTATTGTTGGATCAAGTAAATATTTAATTGAATTTTAAGTTTGGTCTTATGAACACTGTAGAATTCAAAAATTCCTTGAGCCATGATGATGAGGTAGGTGCCTACATTGGGTATTAATTACTCAATATTCTCTCTTTAATTAGTTGTTAGATTTGTGGAAAAGAAATCAGGTAACTAATCAAATAAGAGAGAGAATAATAATGGTTGAGATATTCTCTCTCCATTAAATAAGGACATAAGATATTGTCTTTTACTCTCTGTCATAATTAATTTTCTAATATCTATGAGAATAATTATGATAGAGATATTCTCTCTGTTAAATAATGAAATAAGATATTGTCATCATTATTCTCAAATATCTAGATTCCTTAAATATAGGAGAAAAACATGGAAATAAATATTCTAGATTATGATCTGATGGATGAGAGAAAAAGTAGGATTTGTAGTCAAGATCCAATGGCTCATGCTTAACTACAAAATATGAAAGAATAAATGAGAATTAATATCTCTAGGAGCTTCCTAGAATATCTCCATTCTACCACTATAAATATGGGTCTAAGAGAAAGAAAATAAATCACTCAAGCTAATAGCTAAAATTTCGATCAACTCTTTATATGTTGGTCATGTGCTTTTTCTCTCTCCCTCTACCTCGGAATTCCGTGATTCCATTCCCCCTAAACACGATACGATCTGAAATCAAACAAGCCTCGACGATCCCCTTTATTTCTTTATATATTTGTTCTTTCCAGTTAAGGTTTATACCGATTTATTTTATCCATATTCTTATGTTGTTTTGTTTCAGTATTGTTTATTAGTTTTCTGGATTTACTTAATTAATTTTTCGCAAATTGTTTTAATTTTCCCTTACAATATTTTTCATAACATTGCTAACAATCTTGAAGCTTCTAACCGTTGTTTAGACTATTTGCGAGGAAGAAAATAGTGAATTTTCATTATTTTTCCGTTTTGATTTTTCGAAGAAAACTAATAGTTTTGATTTGCCTTGTAGACATGACGAACGAAAACGACACGACGAACGTGATTGGTGATGGGAACATCACCGAAACTCCCAACGTGGTGAACACCCCGATTGTGACCAATGTGACCATCCAAGTCCTGATGCTGGTGGGACCAAACCTCGATGACAGCTACCACTACTACAAAAAAAGCCTTTAGAGTCGCCTCTAAAGATAAAAAAAAAATCACTTCTAAATGACCTTTAGAAGTGACTTTGTCGCTTCTAAAGGTCATTCGCATATAAAGTTGCTTCTAAAAATTAGAAGCGACACTTTTAGAAGCGACATGTCGCCTCTAGGGCCGCTTCTAAATCCTCAAAAATGTCGTGGGAAAATCACTCGTTTGGAGTGGAAGGAAATACAATAGATGTTGCTTTTTCATACGGCCATGAATGGATCCATGGGTCTCTTTCGAGCGGTTCTGTGGAATGCTTGCCCACCGCCATTATGCCGGCCGAGAGGCCCGAGAACTTCATGGGGCTGAACTTCAAGCGTTGGCAACAAAAGATATTGTTCAATTTGACAACAATCGGTCTTGCGCGATTCTTGACCTATGATCTACCAACGTCTCGCGAGGAGGAAACTGATCCACAAGTGCTAATGGCATTTAACGCGTGGAAAGATTCTGACTACTTGTGACAGAATTACGTGATGAATAGTCTTAATGACTCGCTATAGAAACTATATAGCTCCAAACGCTCCTCCAAAGATCTTTGAGATTCATTGGATGGTAAGTATAAAACAAAGGACACGAGCTCTAAGAAGTATATTGTGGGCCGTTTTCTTGAGTTTCAAATGGTGGATATGAATGTTGGAATTGATCTAGGGTTAAGAAAAGATTTAACGCTTAAAGCAAGCGGCGGAATTTAAAAAATTTTCTTTTAAACAAGTAAAATGATTTTACTAACCTAGACACAGAGCAAACACATGTTCATATTTAAATTAAAACTATTAAAGACCATTACTCGTTTTCTTGAGTTTCAAATGGTGGATATGAATGTTGGAATTGATCTAGGGTTAAGAAAAGATTTAACGCTTAAAGCAAGCGGCGGAATTTAAAAAAATTTCTTTTAAACAAGTAAAACGATTTTACTAACCTAGACACAGAGCAAACACATGTTCATATTTAAATTAAAACTATTAAAGACCATTACTCATTTACTAACCTTTGTGAAGCTTGAACGTTGAGAAGCCTTAGGAAAGGTTGAAGCGTTTGTCTCCCCACATAGCTCGTCTTTCTTCGTTCTTCGGGAAACTCGAGTAACCACGAAAGTTGCTATCACAAGAATCACTCGAGAAAGAAATGAATTAGTGTGTGGACACTTTTAAACACGACGACTCAAGAACAAGTCTAAGAGTCGAAGAGCTAAAACACTAGGTCAAATGTTGACCTAGGTGCCAAAACAAAAACGAAAAGAACTAGAGAGAGAAAGGCAAAGGGGGCGGCCAAGTGTTCTAGAGAGAGAAGCTCTCAATCTCTAAAATTTTGGAATGAATAAAATGAGAGGAATGGGGGCTCTATTTATAGGAAAAGAATTATCTTCAATAAGGTAGTTTCCTCTTCTATAGAATATCACATATTCATGAGCAAATATTGCCCTTATTCTATCACGTTCACACGTCCAAGGCTTGCCATGCAAGTCCTTGGATTTGTTTCCTTATTTGTTTTGCTCTCTCCTTGCCTTGTGTTTGCCGCCCATCTCTTTCCTCAAAGAGGAGATTTGTTTCCTCTTTTTCCTTTGGCAAGTATCTTCATACATCAATGCACAAAATAATCTCCCTTTCTTTTCTATGTTGGACGGCCATATAGGGCTTCTAGAAGGTGTTTCTAGATTTTTCTTCACTTGTTCATGACAACATAAGAAAAGTCCATCAAGAATTTTCAAGTAAAATTCCATGAAATAAAATTAATCATCAAGGCCCAAATTCCTTAGACTTGGCCGAGTGATATTTGTCATCATATGACAATGTCAAAATATTTATTGATATTCATTTCGTCCTATGTCCAAAATGACAAAAATACTCTTTAGACAATTTTCGTAAAACTTGTCTCGTTCTTGTTTTGACTTAGCTTCTAGTTTAACTATTCCTACTCGATATGATTTGTGACAGTGACCTCATGGATCCAAATGAACAAAGCTTGAGCTAACATACTTGGACTAAAAAGTTCACAAACCTTTTTCAAGTTTAGCTTAATGTCAACTGACTCCACTAAAGAGTTGACACTAAGAATCTCTCGGTTCAAATGAATTTATTTTCTACTCAAGAATTCAACTTAATTGTGATGAGTGGATCCCTTGAATATTATCTATGTTTACCCTTTATGAATATCATCAGCTAGTCGGGATTTACAAAATTACCATTTTACCCTTCTAGCTGTTATTTCTTCAACTCCTTTGTCGCTTGTGAATAATTTAGAAACAATGTATCGACGAGGAGCTAACAAGTCACATTGATTCATCCAAAAGAGTCATGACTCAATTTGGACACTGGTCAGTTCGTTTATTCAAATTCCAAGGAACAAAGCATGATGTGATATACATTGCATTTCAGCAATCTTGTACCTGAATTCTATATCTATGAGATCTTCGCAAAGTTACTCATGACATCTTCATAACTTTGTACTTCACCAATAGGTCATGTTCATTATCACATAGTGAATCCGAACTCTGAATTTCTCAAATGCGAATACGTAAGCTATGAAATGACATGTCTCATTTCAGGATTGAGGTAAGCATGCTGCAATTCATACGTAGTGACTTCGAGACATAAGAGCTTAAATGGTTTGTTCTTATTCTATCTCTAGAAGTGCACTGGTCAATTCAATACATTCAGAAGATACCTAGAAGAATTATAGAGTCTCCAACTCTCAATGTCCCATAACCAGACATCATAGATTCTCCTAGCAATCGTACTGAGATCAATAGTCATTTGATCCTTAGATTGTGAATGTGCAGTTTTAAGCAAACCATGAAGAGTTTGTTTATGCAAATCTACATTTGTCTCTTCATATGTTGTTAGGTTTGTTTAAGGACTAAAGACTATAGTTTATCATAAAGCTTCAAACAGACAAGGATGAATGAATGAACGTTTCAACTTTTATTAATAAATAAGCAGTTACAAGCAAGAGTCTTCGTAAGACTATATTACATCAAATGTACATAAAAGGACACTACTACTCTTCTTGTGGGCATTATTGACAAAAAACTCCCACTTGACTCAAAGAAGATGTGAATAGTCCTTCATGCCTAATCCCTCCCGATGCTGGTCGAAGACCTTGTTCGCTAGGGCCTTGGTGAATGGATCTGCCAGGGTTTCCACCGTTGAGATCTTCTTCACCTCCACGTCTCTGCGCTGCACGATCTCTCGAATCAAATGGTATTTCCTCTCAATATGTTTAGAGCGCTTATGGCTTTGAGGTTCCTTTGAGTTAGCGACAGCCCCACTGTTATCACAATAAAAGGTGATGGGCTCGTCGACGTTTAGAACGACTTCCAAGTACTTAAGGAATTTTCTAAGCCATACAGCCTCCTTGGATGCTTCACAAGATGCCACATATTCTGCTTCCATTGTGGAGTCAGCAATGCAAGATTGCTTAATACTCCTCCACACAACAGCTCTACCATTAAGGATAAACACAGATCCCGAAGTGGATTTCCTAGAATCCTTATCCGCTTGAAAATTGGAGTCAGTATATCCCGTCGTAGTCAAGTCAGTACCTGAATATGTAAGCATCAAGTTCCTATTTCTTCAAAGATACTTAAGAACATGCTTAACAACAATCTAGTGCTCGGGTCCAGGGTTGGATTGAAAACGGCTAACTACGCCAACTGCGATGTAGATATCAGGTCTAGTACAAAGCATAGCATACATGATACTTCCTACGGCTGAGGCATAAGGAATTTTTCTCATGTCCTCAATCTCTTGTGCAGTCTTGGGAGACTGTTCCTTAGAGAGTGAGACTCCATGCCTAAAGGGTGTTTGGCCCTTCTTGGAGTCTTGCATCGAGAAGCGATCAATCACCTTATCAATATAAGATGCTTGAGAGAGCGATAAAGTCCGGTTCTTCAGATCTCGAAAGATTTGGATCCTCAGAATGTACGCGGCTTCTCCTAGATCCTTCATATTGAATTGCTTTGCTAGCCAGACCTTAACCATATCTTGAGTAATCATCGGTGAAAGGTAACGAAGTATTCGTATCCTCCCCGTGCCTGTGTACTGAGCAGACCATATACATAAGAATGTACAAGTTCCAGCAACTCAGTGGCTCTTCGACCCTTATCGGAGAAAGGTCGCTTAGTCATTTTTCCTTCTATGCAAGATTCACAAGTAGGTAGTGAACCTATTGCAGAGACTTGGAGTGGACCGTCCCTCACAAGTCTCTTAATCTTGTCTAGGCTGATATGACCAAGACTTAAGTGCCAGAGATACTTGATTTTATTAGATCAGAGAAATCAGAAAGTTTGATCATCTTTGGCTCCCTAACTAGATCATTATCTATTTCAGTGTCTAAAAGAGAGGGTTGCGTGCGATAAATGTAGAAAAGAGCATTCTTCATACATGCATCAGTGACAAAAGAATTTGAAAAAGAAATACGAATTTCATTCTTTATAAACTTTAAACAATAATCTTGCTCTAAAAGACGAGCAACATATATTAAGTTTTTCCCAAAGGAAGGAACATAATAAACATTATTCAAATTTAAAGTGCAGTCTTCAAAAGACAGCGTCACGGATCCCACATCCTCGCAGACACTAAGCTCCCATCACCCTATTTGAAGCAGAAGTCGCCATCCTCTAAGCTTTTGCTTTTCCTAAAACCAGTCAAGCTGGAGCAACAAATATGGTTAGTAGCAGCGGAGTCAATAATCCATGATGTTACATTATCAGCTACTAAGCAAGCTTTGGTAACAAGTACAATACATTTTTCCTTAGTTTTGAGGTAGGCAGGATAGTTCCTACGCCAGTGACTAGGCTCGTTGTAGTGGTGGCACTTGTTGTTAGACTTGTCCACCTTCGGAACCTTTGGCATCTTCTTCTTCTTTTGAACCTTAGGTAGGTTCTTCTTCTCGGCCTTGCGAGGTCTCTTCTTAGATCCAGAGGTGGAGGCAGTAGCATGTATCTCTCCTTGAGTCCTCTTTTTCTTAGTGAGTCCCTCAGCGGTGTGAAGCTCCTTCATGAGCTCGGTAACAGTGTAGTCTAGCTTGTTCATGGAGTAGTTCAGCTTGAACGTATCAAAAGACTCGGGGAGAGTTTCCAAGATCACGTCTATTTTAGTCTCCCCATCAATCTCAGATCCAAGGATCGCTATTTCGTTTAGATAGCTAATGATCACATATGATCTCTAACGGGAGTTCCAGCCTTCATGAGATAGTTCATAAACTGTCGGATCGCTTGTTGCCTTGCTTGACGTCCTTGCCCTCCAAACATCTCATGGATATTGTAGAGCATATCGGCGGCAGTCTCAATGTCACGATGTTGTTGTTGCAACACATTGGTCATAGATGCCAAAATATAGCACCTCGCAATCTCATCGGATCGGAGCCACGCCGCAATGGCGTCTTTTTCCTCTCGTGTCAAATCATCATTCGTTTGAGGACAGGGGGTGGTGAGTACCCATTTGTGCTTATCGACAGTATGGACTATGTCGAGGTTACGTTTCCAGTCGATGTAATTTTCGCCTTCGAGTTTATTCGAGTAAAGAATGGTTGAGAGAGAGTTGAGAGACATTTTGCCTATAAGAGTTTAAACAAGTTTATGATTAGTCCTTTAGTTTAGGATTTAAGTTTTTAAGATTTGATAAAATCCAAAGGTGTTATAAACGAAATGATAATCTATTCCCTCAAGAGAAGGCCGCAAAAAATCTCCTTTTATAAGTAAATGACACATCATTAATGCTTAGCCAAGATATCAATACACCAATTTTGACTAGCCACCTTTTAAATTGGTTTGATCACTCATATCTTTTCGCAGAGCCTCAAGGGAGGATTAAAATGTTGTCAATGGTGCCCACAAGAAGAGTTGTAGTCTTTATTTTGTACATTTGATGTAATAAAGTCTCATGAAGACTCTTGCTTGTAATTGCCTATTCGTTTAATAATAAAGTTGAAACGTTCATTCATTTTTTCTTTGTTTGAAGCTTTATGATAAAAACTTAGTCTTTTAGTCCATAAACAAACTTAACAACTTACGAAGAGACAAATGTAGATTTGCATGAACAAACTCTTCGTAGTTTGTTTAAAACGATATATTCGCAATCTTAGGGTCAAAGGACTATTGACCTCCATACGATTGTTAGAAGAATCTATGATGTCTGGTTATGAGGCATTGAGAGTTGGAGACTCTATAGTTATTCTAGGTATCTTCCGAAGGTACTGAATTGACCAGTGCACTTCTAGAGACAAGATAAGAACAAACCATTTAACCTCTTATGTCTCGAAGTCACTATGTATGAATTGCATCATGCTTACCTTAATCCTGAAATGAGACATGCCATTTCACAGCTTACGTATTCTCATTTGAGAAAGTCAGAGTTCGGACTCACTATGTGATTCCGAACAGGGCCTACTGGTGAAGTACTAAGTTGTGAGAATGTCATGAGTAACTTTGTGAAGTTCTCATAGATATGGAATTCATGTACAAGATTGCTGAAATGCAATGTATGTCACCTCATGCTTTATTCCTTGGAGTGTGAATAAATGAACTGGCCAGTGTCCAAATTGAGTCCTGACTCTTTTGGATGAAACAATGTGACTTGTTAGTTCCTCGTCAATACATTGTTTCTAACTTACTCACAAGCGACAACGGAGTTGAGGAAATAACAGCTAGAAGGGTAAAATGGTAATTTAGTAAATCCCGACTAGCTGATGACATTCATGAAGGGTAAACATAGATAATATTCAGTGGATCCGCTCATTATAATTAGGTTGAATTCTTGAGTAGAAAATAAATTCATTTGAACCGAGAGATTTTCAGTGTCAACTCTTTAGTGGAGTCAGTTGGCATTAAGCTAAACTTGGAAAAAGTTTGTGAACTTTTGAGTCCAAGTGTTTAGCTCAAGCTTTGTTCATTTGGGTCCATGAGGTCACTGTCACGAATCACATCGAGTAGGAATAGTTAAACTGGAAGCTAAGTCAAAACAAGAACGAAAATAGTCAAAATGGTATTTTTGTCTTTTGAGACATAGGATGAAATGAAGGTCAATAAATTTTTTGACAAGGTCATTTTATGACATGTTTCACTCGGCCAATATTAGTCTTATTGGGCATTGTGGATTAATTTCATTCTATAAGAATTTTATTGAAAATTCTTAATGGGCCTTTCTCATGTTGTCATGAACAAAAGAAGAAGCTTCTAGAAGCTCCTTCTAGATGAGAAATGGGCGCCCAAATACCCAAGAGAAAGAGAGTTCCTTTTGTGCATTAATGTATGAAGATACTTGCCAAAAGAAAAAGAGGAAACAAATTTCCCATACTTGTATAGGAAATTTCGGCCAACCTAGAGAAGGAACAAATTAGGAAACTAATCCCTTAAGGGAATGAGATGTTGGGCGCATATGGAGAAAAAGGGCAATAAGAGATTGCTCATGAATGCTTGGAAAAAAGAGGAAACTCCCATTTCTAAGGCTAACCCTTCTCCTATAAATAGGGCCCTCATTCTCATTGTTTTCTCATTCCACACAAGTTAGAGATTGAGAGACTCTCTCTCTAGACATTGTGGCCGAACTCCTCTCTCTCTCTAGTTTATTTTCGATTTTGTTTTGGCACCTAGGTCCTCATTTGACCTAGAGTTTAGCTCTGCGACTTCAAGACTCGTTCTTAAGTCGTAGTGTTTAAAAGTGCCCACTCACTAATTCATTTTCTCTCGAGTGATTTAGTGATAGAAACTTTCGTGGTTGCTCGAGGTGCCGAGGAAAGAAAGAGGGACGTGCTGCGAGGGGAGACGAGCGTTGCAACTTTCTAAGAGCTTCTCAAAGATCAAGCTTCAAGAAAGGTTAGTAACTTCTTAGCTCATAATAGTTTTTAATTACGTGTACTTGCTCTTTTGTCTAGGTTAGTAAAAACTGGTTTTACTTGTAAAAGATTTTTTTTTAAATTCCGCCGCTTACCGAAGCGTTAATTATTTTCTTAAACCCTAGATCGATTCCAACATAAAAGGGATTGAGTCTAAGTGTGCAACCAACCACTTAATCCAGAAGGTCAACTTTGAAAAAACAATCCCCCAAGATGAGGCCTTGTCTTCATCGTATCACTCTCGGACGTAGCTCATTGAGCAATGATCGAAGCAAAAACACCATAGAGTACTCCCATTGAAGAGATGGCCACAAGAGTGACTCTTAGTCGCACGTTTAATTGCTTCTTTCATTAGTGTTGGAGATCGTGGGTTACAAACAACAAGTATAACCATCCCACTTAGTTTTTAGAGTTGGCACATCGTTTCTTATAAGTTTGGAAACAAATTTCCTAGTTATAGAGCGATAGAGTGGAGTTCTAGAAAGGAATCCTAGATCTTCATGTTCAAGGAAGAACAGTGTTAGTGCATAAAGGCACAAGGTACATACTCAGACATTTTCCTATTTTCTATTCGGGAAAGTGCATGAGGGAAGTGTGAACTTCAACTCACTCGAACACTTGAAAGTTTAAGATTACACATCTTTTATCTTTCGCCTTTTACTAAAGAATACCGTGTGCTTGTCATAATTAGTGGCATACTCTTATTTTTTGCGGTGCTTCTTCTAAGAGGAAGCTCCTACAATTATGAGTATCAAATTTGTAAATAATTAATCCATCATCCAAATTTGAAGATTTGTTAAATAATTAATTTTTTGTAAATTTTAAATAAATAGTCATTATGGTGATGTGATATTGTATAGACGTTTTTTTTTTTGCATTTCATTTATATTCTTAAAGCCTGATGGTTTATTTATAATCATTAACGATTATTTACACTAATTAACGTTTTTTTCTTTGTTAATAAAATTGGCTATTTACCTAAAATTTATAAAATATAGATTATATGGCAAAACTTGAGTTTTCATGTGATTATCTATCTAGAGAGCCCTTTGAATTTATGATACCGTGAAATAGATGGTCATAGTGGAAAATATGAAGCACATTACTCGGAATTATTTTTAACATTTATACAAACTAAACAAGTAAATAAGATGATTCATTGAAATTTGATTATATGACCTCAAAGGCTCAAACCAAACAAAATAGGAATAAATTGTAAATTTTTGTTGTCTTGTTAACAAAATTCAGAAATATCAAGCACTTGTAGTAGAGGAGGATAACAAGCAAATCATGAATGATATTGCTATGTCGAAGCACTCCAGTTTGGAATTTGGAACCCCTATGATCTGATTATGTGTACCGCTGAATATTTTGAGTCTTTTGAGTATAGCTGGTCTAGACGTGAGGCTAATAAGGTTGTCCATAGGCTATGTAAGGGAAACTCTCATAACTTTGTAAATGGTTTTTTCTCACTTAGGGAAGTCTCGTCCATTACGAGACATGATAATGAAAAAACTCGGTTAGCAATGAACTCATGTGACACTTTTTTCTTCACGTCGCACTGCATTAGTGGGCGTGGAGGTTTTAATGAGGCCCACAAATCTCAAAAAAATAGCCAAATATTTAGAATATATTACAAGTTCTTACTTATTCCAAATTACTTTACGCTGATTCTATTAAAATAACATAAACATAAACTAATAAAATGTATTAAAAAAAACTTCATATTAAAACTCTAACCGTTAAAAATTGGTATATTTTTTGGAGAAGATGAAGACAATGAAGGCGTTGAGTGGTTCTCAATATCGACGATGTGCAACGAGCTGCAATGACAGTGATGGCTTGCAACATGACGTCGGTTTTGGTGATGATATTTGTGGAAGAGTGAGCAAGAAGAACAGTGAATTTTTTTTTTAATCTTTTACAAAAGAATATGATAGGATTATTGAAGTTTGTGGTCCGGTCTAGTCCCAAATAGAACAATTCCAACAATTTTAAACGGTTTTAAAAAATGAGGCAATTAGACCAGTAGTCCAAGAGTCCATCCTCCGTTAAAAAAATAGCCAAAGTTTCATTATATTAAGAAAATAGTCCACCAAGCCGAAGTTAATTAAATAAACTATTCAGTTAATTTAATTAATTTCGGCCTGGTGAGCTATTTCTCTAATAAAATGAAATTTGAGCTAGGTCTTTACAAAGAAGTAAAAAATTGACTAGTTGCAACAAATACTTGTTAAAAAAAAATTGAGCCATGACTAGACCAATAAAGAAAATGGTAATTTAGCAACGTAGCCAATTTCAAATATGGTTTTAAGGATGTAGCCATCGTTTGGTAAATTTTGCAATTTAACCAATTCCAAAAATAAGCGGTTAGAAATGATAAAAAAAAATATACTTATGTAACATAAATCATAGAAACCAACTACTAGCCAACGTTTCAGGCAGCCATAACTTATCGCATGTAAAATAAACGGAAATTAATTGAAATTAACTCAAGAAAACAACCAACTAATAGCCAATTTTTCAACCAGCCAAAACTTATCGCGTGTAAAATATAAAAAAAAATAATTGACATTATGGATTACACATATTTAAATACCCTTTTCAAATCAACTAATTAAACTATAAAAAATGAAATTAAATATTATGGACTACTAAAAGTTGACGTGCATTTTTTTTAAAGGAAAAGGTTGACGTGTATTAATTGCATTATATGGACGATCAAAACGTTGGTTACATGTTGATGTTAGTCGAATTTTAATAGAAGATAATGTAGTAATTTGCTAAATGAATAATAAAGGCACGTCATTATTCGTGGTTAGATTTGAAACATAGGTGAAACATTGGTTAGATTGCAATATCAACGTTTCAAGTGACTTAGTCCCACTAATTATTTTAAAGAAAATATAGCAAACCACGTATCCTTAAATGGGCGATTGAAAGTTTGTAAAACTGTATCATATGCAAGAAAAAGAATAATTGCATGATCTATTTAGTATATAGTGTTATTATTTAGGGAAATTAGAGGTTTTCAATTATGGAATTTGGATTTTATTTTATGCAATTAGGTTTTTAAATTATTCCTTTATATTACTTTGAATTTAGATAACTAACTCATGTTTTATTTATGCAACTATGATTATGGTTTTGGGTCCGGCCCATTATATTTAAGCCTAGGTCTATCTAATAGACCCTGAATTAATGAAAAAATAGCCAATAATCAATCACAAAAAAATTAGTCTCTTCCAAGGAGGGAAAGCTAAAATTGGTGATAGATTGACAAAGCTCTCGTTTCGAGATCGAATCCCGGGCCGTATCAATTTTGTATCAAAGCAGCTCGTCATGGGGGCTATCTCAAAGAAATTTCATACAAGGTTGGACGCGTTTATGGAGATGACAACAACATTATTGAAGCAACGGTAGGATCTGATCGTTGCTCTTCAACAGAAGCCAACGATAGTTGAGGCATACGAGTACGCCGTTTCGAGTCTCCTGATTTACAAAAAAGTCGATCCGCCGAAGGAAAACTGAACGGAAAAAATGTGGAAAATGACAATTGTTATGCCGTTTTCAAATGTTTTTTTTTTATGAAAAACCGACAAGCCGATGAAAAGTCGGACATAAATAATGTTGCCGAATAAATTAATAAAAAAATCCCGACGGAAAACTGAACGGAAAAAATGTTGAAAATGACAATTGTTATGCCGTTTTCAAATGCTTTTTTTTTTTTTTATGAAAAACCGACATGCCGATGAAAAGTCGGACATAAATAATGTTGCCGAATAAATCAATAAAAAAATCCTTGAAAATATAATCGAAACTTCAAACAATACGAATCATATATATGAAACATAAATATTCCACACTTGAAGTTACACCACAAAATGTCTAAAATACGAAAATAATAAATTTAAACATTACGCAAATATGTTTATTATTATTATTTATGTCTATCTAATACACATATATTTATACCCAATACACATGTATTTATAGATAGGTGTATATAAATATATCTACGTATTATTTATATATCTTTCATTTTTTAAATTTATTTTATTTATGATTTTAAATTTATATATGTATTATAATAATAAAAACGTTTTTCTAATAAACGTTTTGGGTCTTTTATTTTGAATATCTCGTGACTTTTGTTTTTTTTATTTAATTCAGTTGGAATTTATTTTATTTTGGCCCATTAGGGTTTTAAATTCCTTCTCTCTCCTCCACACATCTTCTCCAACATTTCTTGCGCGATGTTGTTAACAAAAAAAAAAGCTGAAGTTTAAGACAAACGAAACGCTTACGTTTGCCGTCCGGGATTCGCCGATTGTCGCCAAAATAATGTTAGTTTTTCTCTCCACCATGTCGAAACGAAAGGGAATTCGTCGATACTCACCGATTTTCGCCGGCGTTGTGCTCGTCTCCCAGGCTGTAGTTGGAGCTCCTGTTTTCAATTTTTCTTTCTTTTCTCTCGACCTTCGGCGACTTTCCTTGAAATATTACACGTTTTGTGAATAATATGAAACGAAAAAGCTCGGTCGTTTTATGCCAAAACGGCGTGTCGTTTTGACGGATTTCGAACGACATATATTGGAAAAACGACATTTTAGCTTTCGTCGACCGTTTTTGGTCCGGCAGCGGCGTCACCGGCAAATTCCAGCCATTTAAACACTGGTTTTTTTTTTATTGGATAGAATAACAACCCGACCACTAAGGAGATGGTGCACAGCAAAAGGGCGATGGTTGCGATAAAAGCCTTGCTGAAAATTTCTGATCCAGATCTGAAAGCTGGCGACGAAGAAAAAAAAACAACAAAATTTGGAAGAAGAGGTCTCCGGCGGCGCAGGTGGTTGGTTGGCTGTGATAGGGAACAACAACCCACTGGAACTGAGGGGCTGCAAACGGCGGCGCATCTTGTGATTCCAACATCGTGTGAGATCTCCTAAGGTTAGTGATGTTATAACTCAACTTCTAACATCTTGCGTGACATCTCCCAACGGATAAAACAGTTGGCATCAAACGGTATTGAGCATGTTCCTTGTGTGTGACCTATTTTATATGTGAGATGCATATATTATAAATCGAATTCAATGGCTACTTTGATTTGTCAATGGGTAATACAATCCAGAATTTATGAACTTTATTTTCTCTCTCTCTCTCTCTCTCTCTCACAAATTCATATCAAAATTCAATTCTAGTGCTCCTTAGTCCATACTTTGGCCAACTAAAAAGAAAATGTTTTTCCATTAATTTATTTATTTATTCTGGTAACTGTAACTATTTTCTAATGCAGAGTATAGAGTAGACACATTACTATGGCAAATTATTGTGTCATGTGTCTTAGAAATGATCCCACATAGAAACAATACAAGGGAATACACTACACAATGCACATATAAGTAAACCAACTTAGTTAATGATCAAATTAAGCAGCCATGTGATAAGTACAAAGCGAACTATTCTTTCGCCTTTTACTAAAGAATACCGTGTGCTTGTCACTAATTGTGGCATACTCTTATTTTTTGAGGTGCTTCTTCTAAGAGGAAGCTCCTACGATTCTGAGTATCAAATTTGCAAATAATTAATCCATCATCAAAATTTGAATATGTGTTAAATAATTAATTTTTGTAAATTTTAAATAAATAGTCATTATGGTGATGTGATATTGTTTAGACGGTTTAGCATTTCATTTATACTCTTAAAGCTTGATGTTTTATTTTTATTTATAATTATTAATGACTATTTACAATAATTAACGTCTTTTTTGCTTTGTTAATAAAATATCGTGACTATTTATCTCAAATCTATCAAATGTTGATAATATGGCAAAACTTGAGTTTTCATGTGACTATTTATCTAGAGAGCCCTTAAATTTATGATACTGTGAAATAGATGGTCATAGTGGAAAAATATGAAGCACATTGCTCGGAATTATTTTTAACTTTATACAAACTAAACAAGTAAATAAGATGATTCATTGAAATCTGATTACATTACCTAAAAACCTCAAACCAAACAAAATAAAATAAATCGTAATATTTTGCTGTCTTGTTAATAAAATTAAGAAATATCAAGCACTTATAGTGAAGGCGGATAACAAGTAAATCATAAAAAGGTATAGCTATGTCGAAGCAATCCGGTTTGGAATTCGAAACCTCTATGATCTGATTATGTCTATCACTGAATATTTTGAGTCTTTTGAGTGTAGCTGGTGTAGACGAGAAGCTAATAAGGTTGTCCATAGGCTATGTAAGGGAAACTCTCATAACTTCGTGAATGGTTTTTTCTCACTTAGGGAAGTCTCGTCCCTTGTACGAGACATGATAACGGAAAAACTCGGTTAGTAATGAACTCATGTGACACTCTTTTCTTCACGTCGCACCGCAGTAGTGGGCGTGGAGGTTTAAATGAGGCTCACAAATCTCTAAAAAATAACCAAATATTTAGAATATATTACAGGTTCTTACTTATTTCAAATTACCTTATGCCGATTCTATTAAAATAACATAAACATAAACTAATAAAATGTAGAAAAAAAAAACTTCATATTTAAAATCTAACTATTAAAAGTTGGCATATTTTTAAGAGAAGATGAAGAAAATGAAGGCGTTGAGTGGTTAACAATATCGATGATGTGCAACGAGCTGCAATGCAGGTGATGGCTCGCAACATGCTGTTGATTAATGTTTGTGGAAGAGTGAGCAAGCAGAATAGTGATTTTTTTTTTTAATATTTTACAAAAGAATTTAATAGGGTTGTTGAAGTTTGTGGTCCGGTCTAGTCCCAAATAGATTCATTCCAATAATTTTAAACACTTTTAAAAAATGAGGCAATTAGATTAGTAACACAAGAGCCCATCCTCCTTTTAAAAAATAGTCTAAGTTTCATTATATTAATAAAATAGTCCACAAAACCGAAATTAATTAAATAAAATATTCCGTCAATTTAATTAATTTCGACCTGGTGAGTTATTTCTCTCATAAAATAAAATTATAGCCAGACCTTTAACAAAAGGGTAAAAGATTGACTAACAAATACTTGTTAAAAAATTGAGCTATGACTAGATCAATAAAGAAAATATAACAAACTAACTGTCCTAATATTATAAATAGAATTTTTTTTTTCCTGGAGATTAGAAATAGATTATTCAACTTACATAATCAAATGTAAATATCTTAAAAGATTATAAAGAAACCTAAAAAAAAAAAAAATACCGATTAAAAAACTTATACCGGATCGTTTAAAAGAATAGTAGATATTTTTTTTGGCATCTGATTTAAGAATTTAGGGTAAAAATGAACTAATTTGTTTATTTACGATACAATGCCGTAAATAAAAAGCAAATACATATGTGTACATGCGTCTTTGAGCCAATATTGGTGTAAAAAGGTTGGTTCAAGTGAATAGGAGAAAGATGATGAGAACTCGGGCCGTTTGGTTCGCTGTTGGTTTCTGTGCCTCGGGAGCAGCGATCTCCCAATTCTTCGGCAGAGATCTTCTCCGCGACCGACGCCTTCTCTACAACGATGTAAAACTAGCCCCTTTTCGAATCACAAGTTTTAAAATGTGAATTCACCGAATTCTGATGTTTTGCCGTCTTCTTTTCTACAGACAATCAAATTCAATGCTCTCGAACAAAGACTTGACAAGCTCGAGTCTTCATCAAACCCTTCTAAGGTATTCTTTTCCTCTCTCTCTCTCTTTGTAGAACTTTAGTATTTTGTAAAAAAAAAAAAAAAAAAAAAAAAAACTATATTAAGTTGTGCATTTAATTGGGGGTTTCAATCACGGATTGTTACATGGAATGGGAATTTAAGGAAAAATCCCATATTTCAACTATTGCTGGGGTTGGGTTTTTTGTGGTAGTGTGAGAGCTTGAGAATTGTTGGCCATGGATGTTATGGTTGAGTATCATAAAACGCAGATTGAAAAACACATAATGATTAGCTTGAAAGAAAGAATATGAGGCAACATAGTTGAACTACTATTTGTATGCAGATAATGTGCTGCTATGTGACATGAAACCATTGAAGCTGAAAAGCTGGCATTTTCTTGATAATTAAACTTGTTTAAGTAAATAAATCTCTATCTCACGTGTATAGAATATAGATATATTCAAGTATTTTAGCTAGGAACTCATGAGCTGTTAGTCTTTGTCCAATTGGATTTTATTCTAACACTTGGCTTCTCTCTATTTGAACCATCACATAGTTTGTGCAATATAAGAGTATCTTGTAGCTTTGTTATGTTGTGTTGGTATTATATAATCCGAGTCTTGTAATCGAGGATGCCTTGTTCTCTCTGACTCTATACAAAGTAAAAGTCTCTATTTTCAATAGAATAAAACTCCTTTTCTTTTTTCATTTGGCTCTCGTTTCCCTCTCATCTTCAGATTATCTTGTAACACACATGTAAAGGTCTATATCATTTACTTGTAACACATGTACAAGTATTATTATTGAACTTAGATAATGAAAGTTAATGAAAGTTGAATTCTGATGACTTTTGTTAAGCAGCAAGAATGTTCTCATGAACTCATGTTTCCTTTGGCAGGTTGACGATAAGCTACCTTTGTGAACCCTGAAAGGAGCAGCTGATTTGGAGAGGTAAATGCCGACGATGTGATGCAAATGAATTTATTTAGATGATTGATAGGAATAAAGAGGGTGAGAGAGAAATCCAGAGGTTTTTGTGTAAAAAGACTATTGTTTCCATTGAATCTACCGGCTATTTTTGCCTTCTAATATGTTTTGTAGTGAGATCATTGGAACTATATCATAGCACTCGATCCGTGGCTGTGAAAAGCAGTTTAGCTCGGTTAGATTGTCTGGTGGCGCAGCTGAGTATGGTGCACCACCCTCAGCTCTATCGGAAGGGCTTAGACTCAGATCCCAACAGAACCACTAGGAGTGTTTACGAGATTAGTGTAGGGACTCACCGTTTCACAACTTCGAAAGGCATGTTTGAGGGTTTAGAATTGCAAAGCATAGTTGTTTTGTGTGGATCAGCTTTATCATTAATCACATGTTTTGGAATCTGAGCAAGTCAAGGTTGCGACATTAAATCACGGTGGCAACGCCTGGTGCGGGAGAGTCTCGATGACTTGTAATATCATGGTTAGACTTGCCCTATCGACTTGGCTCGTTTTCAACTTGAGAAATTCATTTGAGATGGAGCAATCCTTCCGAAAACGTGACTGACTTGGTGGGAGCCAAAGCCTGAAAAAAATTATAGCTTTTGTTCCATTTACCCTATTTTTTTTTTTTTATGATATTAAACTGGGAAACATGTACCAGAGTTCAACTAAAATGGGCGACACTGAATATTGAAAGTTTGTAAAACTGGATCATAAGAAAAAGAATAATTGCATCATCTGTTACGTATTTAGTATCCAGTGTTATTATTTAGGAAAACTAGGTATTTAGTATCTAGTGTTATTATTTAGGAAAACTAGGAGTTTTCAATTATGGAATTAGGCTTTTATTTTCTGTAGTTAGGTTTTTAAATTATGCCTTTTTATTATTTCGAATTTAGATAATTAATTAAAGTTGTATTTATATAACTAGAGTTATGGTTTTGAGCCTAGCCCTTTAAGTTATAAGCTTATGTTTATTTAAGAGATCTTGAATTAATGAAAAAGCAACCAATAATCAATCCCCAAAAGTTTAGTCTCTCTCAAAGGATGGAATACTAAAATCAGTGAAAGATTGACAAAGCTCCCGTTTTGAGATCCAATCTCGGGTCGTATCAATTCAGTATTAGAGCCGCTCGTCGTGGAGGCTATCTCAAAGAAATTTCAGATAAGGTTGGTGGCATTTATAGAGATGACAACAACATTATTGAAGCAACGGTAGGATCTGATCGTCGCTCTTCAAGAGAAGCTAATGACCGTGGAGGCACACGTGAATGTTTTTTCATGGGGCAGAACAACAACCCGATCACCAAGGAGACAGTGCACAGCGAAAGGGCGGCGGTTGCGATAAAAGCCTTGCTGAAAATTTTCTGATCCAAATCAGAAAGCTGGCGACAAAGGACAAAAACACCAAAACCTGGAAGAGCAGGTCTCCGATGGCACATGTGGTTGGTCGGGTGTAATAGGGAATGACAACCCATTGGGATTGGGGATTGCAGACGGTGTCGAATGAGGCAAAGGCTTTGGGTTTTGCTCGACACACGAAACCAAAACCCAAAACACGGGGATTAAGGATCAGAGTGGGGCGACTGTCGGCCAGACGAGATTGCAAAATGGGGTCTAGGGCGAGCGAGAGTTGGTGGTGAAAGGACGGTGAAATTACGAGTATGCAGTCTCCGACGAATGATTAACCAATGTTTGAGTTAGGTTCCTGGCAGCGAAACGAGGTGTCAACGAGCTACTAGTCAAAGAGGCTCTGGAGTTTGAGCTGGAGGACATGCTCAAAGAGGAGGGGGAGTAATGTTACGTATTTAGTACCTAGGGTTATTATTTAGGGAAATTAGGAATTTTCAATTATGGAATTATGATTTTATATTTTGCAATTATGTTTTTAAATTATTCTTTTTTATTATTCCGAATTTAGATACTTAATTAAGGTTTTATTTATGTAACGAGGGTTATGGTTTTGGGCCGGCCCATTAAGTTATAAACATATGTCTATATAAGAGACCCTGAGTTAATGAAAAAGCAGCCAATAATCAATTACCAAAAGTTTAGTCTCTCTCAAAGAAGGGGAGGCTAAGCTTGGTGAAAGATTGGCAAAGCTCCCGTTACGAGATCGAATCCCGCTCGTGATGGAAAACCAAATGGGAGATGCGCTCGCTGAAATAAAGGCGTTGTTGACGGCCAAAGCGGCGAAGTTGGACCTCCGATTCGAAAAACTACAAGCATATTTCGAGGAGCGGCAGATCGCAGTTGACAAGCAGGTGGAAGAATTGGCAAGTGCGAGGAGCCCCTCGAGGGAAGGAAGCGCAAAAGGAAAGGAGGACGTTGACACCGACATCGAGCGGTTCAACGATCCTGAGGGTGAGCCGCAGGGGCTCGGAATTAATCGTGGGCATGGCGAAACCCTAGGCCGGCGCACCCGTGATGGTTGGGGATGCGGCTTCGGTCATGGCACGACTCCCAACGATGGCGGCGAGGTCTTCGGCGGAGGGAGTTTGGGGCGTGTGATGGAAGCGACACCTTCGACAGCGTGGAATTTTGCGGCAGCGAGTGGCTGGCTCGGGCGAGCGGCGATTTGAGAGTGAGCGACTTGCGGAGTTGCGAAATCGGTAGACAGGATGCTGGGATCGACAGGGGCTGAGCGGAGTCTGAAGGGTCAGCGACCACTTGGGTCGCAATCAAGGCAGCTTTGGTTGGGATGGAACCTTAGGGTTTTGTTCCAATCAGGGCTTGTGAGTCCTAATTCCAGGATTAGGTTTTCGAGGTCGCGCTGTGGTGGACGGGGGGGAAAGTTCTGCCTTACGTCCGACACGTGGAGACGAAGCTTGTTGGGAGATGGCCGGGGTGGTTGGAATGGTTAGGGCAACATGCATCTCGATAAATGTAGACTACCATCGAGGAGACGACCCAGAAGACCACACGGGTTACGACATGTAGAATGGAGCAACAAGAGGACACTATGGGCACGGCGGGATTGACCACTGTATGGTGTAGAACGAACTGAGAGAGGGGAAGATTGTGAGTGGCGCAGTGGGAGGCGTCCCTTGATTCCGAAAGATGGAATTCCCGTCCTATGATGGAAAGGGGGACCCGATCATATGGTTGCGGCAATGCAAAGACTTTTTCGAGGATTAATCGACCCCCGAAGAAGCCAAGGTTCGATTGACCACTATTAGCTTGACCGGGAGAGCTCAGTTGTGGTACCATGCGCTTGACGCAAGGTGCCTTAACTCTACTGGTACAAGTTCGCAGTGCGGGTCAACGTTAGGTTTGAACCCCCCCCCCCCCCCCCCCCGGCGAACGCCAATCCTCTTGAGGAGCTGACCCACCTGCGGCTCACCGAGTCAGTGGAGGACTATTGTGACCAATTCGAGTTTTTGTTAGGTCGTACTTCTGTCGTCGTTGTGGAAGCCGAAGTGTGGCACTTTTGTGCAGGGTTCGTCGCCATGTCGAGGTGAAGCAACCGATGGACCTTTGTCATGCAATGAACCTCGCCCGACAGTACGAGCTGATCTTTCCGGACGATCGACGGGTTCGCACCTTTTGATGATTGCCATAATTGACAGATAGGGCGAATGGACCACCGATGGGAAACAATCCAAGAGAAGGATTAGGGGCACCACGGCAACAAAGACCTGTAGGGGACAACCCGAAGCTGGGTTGGAAGAAGCTAACGAGTCAAGAGATAGCAGAGCGGCGTGCGAAGGGCTTGCAAACCAAAACTCTCTTTGAAGAACTATTTGTTCATGGCGACCTCTGCAAACCAAAACTCTTCCATATCGTCTTGATCGAGGAAGCAAAAGATTGAAGAGATGTTGATCTTGATGATGACGAAGTCCAAGCAATCAAGGGGTAGAGTACCGACCGAAATCAAGAGTTTTAGCTTGAAGACAAGCTCGGGGAAAGGGTTTAATGTTACAAACTCAACCATTACAAGTTTTATTTATGGAAATTAGATTATTTAAGTCAGAAATTAAGCTATTTAAATCTTACCATTACTATTTTTAATCATGCATTTTTATTATTAGGAATTTAAAATTTTAATTAGGCAATTAAGCTTTAATTATATTATTCCAAAATATTCCCTAAACCTACTTATAAATGGGTCTTTCTTTTATCAATAATAATCTCCAATCAAATAACTTGATCTCTCTCAAAAAGAAAAAAAAAAGTTAGGTTTCGATGGAGCTTTGCATTCTTAGTATTCTTATTTTCCAGCAATTAAATCAGTAAATCACAACGGCTCCCAACAGCAGCTCCCATCACGAGATCGAAATCCCGGGTTCATAACATGATCTTACAAGGGTGAGAAGAACAAGTGAGAGCAATGCCAGCATTTTGCGTTCTACCTATAACATCAGCGGCAAATTCATATCCATCAAAATCTGACGTTCCTAGGTGGAAAGAAACCGTACTCAATTTCTTGAACCGTCTGAGGGTCATTGCACTCGCAATTTTTTTCTCGACAAAGCACTAGAAATTAAGCAAATGCGATTCTAGATGCTTCGGCCCAGATTCCCGGTGGGTGTTTCTTTGGATTCCTGTGTGAATAAAGCTAGGGAGATATTCCAGGAATATGAGGGACGGCTGGTTCTTTCTCCTTTATCTTATCCACCATTATAGCTTGAGTTGTCAAAACTATCCCGGCGATGGAAACCGCGTTTTCAAGGGCACACCTCGAAACGCGACAAGGATCAAGGACACCAGCAATTGCCAGATCTTCATATGTTCCTGTCATAGCGTTGTATCCAATTCTCCAATCAGAAGTTCGGATCTTCTCCACCACTGTTTCTCCATCAACTCCTGCGTTAGCTGCGATCGATTTCGCCGGTGCCAATAAAGCCTGTGTGCCCATCCATCGGTCAAGAATTTGTCATTACATTCAAGACATGTAGGAGTTGGAAAACGAGAAGCTCAAACTAATATACTTTAATAGATAATTAAGTGCAGTTGAAAAAAAATAAATATGAAAAGGAATGATCTTATAGGAAAATAAACAGACCTTTGCAACAATATCGGCGCCTATTTGCTCTTCTTGATCATCAAAAGAAATTTTCAAGGAATGAACCAATTCCGAGAGATGTACGTACGTTGCACCTCCTCCGGGAACAACTCCTTCTTCCATGGCAGCGAACGTGGCATTCTTTGCATCCTCTATTCTGAGTTTTCGATCTTCAAGCTCTGCTTCAGTGTGCGCTCCTACCTGAATCAGATTCACATTTTTTTACATGCCCTTCAAGATAAAGTTATTGCAAAATGGTCTAGAAAAGTGTAGTAGTGGTGTTATCATGCTATATACCTTAATAACAGCCACTCCGCCACAAAGCTTGGCGATTCTTTCAGAAAGCTTTTTGGACAAGTGTGCATTATCTGTCTCTGCCAAATCCTTTTTAATCTGCAATATCCTTGCCTTAACTTCAGCCTGAGTAGAGGGATCAGCAACTATGGTTGTTGAATTACCAGTAATGGTCACTTTCCTTGCGATACCAAGTTGATCTGATGTAGCGCCTTCGAGGCTTAGCCCGAAATCTCCACAGAGAAAATCAGCACCTGGAAAATATGTGCGTTAACATTATATTTTAGGATAACTTTTATTTCTTGTTATTCCAATTGCATTACTATTTCATGGTTCGTTAGCGAGTCAGATGATAACGATGTGAGAAATCACAATCAGCTAGACACCTAATCATTCAAAAACCGGAATTCACATTTAGAACTACCAAAATGAAAAAGTTGCCCGAAATTTGCACCCTAACCTTCATGAACCGTTATAAACCTGGAAATATTAGGATCCGATCAATATTTTCTTTGAATTTCGTAAGTTATTCTGAGCTTGTCCATCACACAAGATGAACATTGATGATACATCAAAATTATACTTGGTTCATCATTTCATGGTAAAAAAACCCAAGTGTTGCTGATCTAGTGGTGAGGCCCTTGGTTTAGTTCCAAGAGGTCCTGAGTTCAATTCTCACCAACACCTGGGTACCCACCTAGCAATTGCTAGTGTTTGTGGGGTCAGGCAGGGAATAGTAAATTAAAAAAAAAATCATTTCATGGTAAAAAGTAATAAAGACGAGTTTTCAAGTCTAATAGCAACATGAATGAGTACAAGTTTCACCTGTCATTAGCGCAATATCTTGCAGAAGAGCTTTCTTTCCGTCTCCAAATCCTGGACATTTCACGACGGCAACATTGAGAAGACCTTGCATTTTATTTACCACGAGTGTTTCAAGTACTTTGGTTGAAATATCTTCCGCAAAAATTAACAAGGGCACACTCAATTGGGTAACCTTTTCCAATATAGGCACAATTTCTTTGACTGAAGATATCTTCTGATCAGTTACAAGGACTTTAGGATTGTCAAACTCCACGAGAGACTTTTCCTGATTGGTAATGAAGTGAGGGGACATGTAACCCTTGTCAATCTGCACACATCGCATAAATATTGTCTTAAGATACAAGCATACGAAAACAGGACCAATGGCGTTAAAGATATGCTTAAGAATTAAATAATTTCACAGGGATGATTTTCTGATTCAGTAACAAACAAAAGTTCCCTAATCTAATTGCAAGGAAGAATGATAGTGTTAAACCTTCAATTACAAGGGACTTCTTTCTCAAACTGAGGTTGTGACTATCATCATGATTCCAAAGAAACAAGATGTCTAAATCCAATGAAACACATTATGCATTAAAATGTGGTTCTTCTACTAAGAAGAAAATAAAAAGTCTATATATTTACCTTCATTCCTTCCTCCACCAACACAGAAGTTTCGAACGTTGAGGATGACTCAATCGATATCACTCCATCAGGCCCAATTTTTTCTATAGCATCAGCAATTAAATTTCCGACAAACTCGTCATTTCCAGCAGAAATTGTAGCCACAGCTGAAGAATTTCAAATTTTACCGTCAGTGCTAATAAATATCTAAAATTAAGCTAAAAAGTCGACGGACAATAAGACAAGGCACGACCTTTCACATCGTGCCGTCCTTTCACGGGAATACTTCTCTCTTTCAAAACCTTGACCAATTCCTTTACGGTCTTATCCATCCCTTTCTTCAAAGAAATCGGATTCGCACCAAAAGCAACGGCCAACATTCCGCATTTGATCATCTCTCGAGTCATTATAATGGCAGTGGTGGTACCGTCGCCAGCTGAATCGTTCATTTTCTTAGCAACCTGCCAAGAAATCACACGATATAATCACCGACCACAATATCATCCCTAAAAGTCAACGAAGCAAAACTCAGGGATAGAATTATGTCGCAACCGTGGATAACCTCTTGGATTAGCATTGCCCCCGCATTCTCGATTGAATCGGGTAGCTGTATGGATCGAACAATTGTGACCCCGTCGTTGATTACTTTTAGTGTATCACCCTCGGAAAGAACAACATTACGCCCTGCATAATTTGACTTTGCAGACTTATTAAAACATATTAACATATTATGTTGTAGAAACTCCCAAACATCTAATTATGAAATAAAAATCTATTTCCATCAATACGGTCTCTTTATTATTATTGCAGGAAAACAATGGAACCAAAGGTCAGGGTAACCGAGAACCATGAACTTACCAATTAAATCTTTACAACTGAATTTTTACAGACTTTTTATGATTCGAATGCACGACTTTCTTGATGTAAGACCTCTCGTCTCTAACTATTCTCAAAAGCTTTGAATTCGTTAACGCATTTTCCAGAGCGTGACACTAATAACCAGCAAGAAGGTCCATACATTTCAAACAGAAGAACCGGGTGTTCTAAATGAAATGCAAAACAGACCATCTTGGCTACACCGTCGAGTTCGATAGGAAACAAAATCACTAAAACTAGTGGAAATCAGCCAGCAAAAGCACAACACAACACTAACAAACAAAAACGACAGTAATATTTCTTGAAACCAATGCCTAGAGCGAAACATGTGTGTTCGGAGAAAAATTAAACTGAAATACCTCTAGGGCCTAAAGTAAGAGAAACGGCATCAGCAAGCTTATCAATTCCAGCTTGTAGGGCTTCTCTACATTCTCTACCGAAAGAAATCCTCTTTGCTCCTGCTTTTACCACAAAAGACGGTCTTCTCTGTCTCTGACTCTCTGGAATTCGGAAACACAGCCTCTGATTTCTGCACAGACCCTGCAACTAAAACACTACTCGTTATTCGGAGAGTCTAACTCTATTATAAACATACACATAGCTGAAAAACATATACATACGGGGAAGAGAGGCTTCGGAGGGAAGAGATGAGGAGAAGAGAGAGAGATTTGCATTTTTGTTTTTTTGGGCTTGATTCGATGCTCGTAGAGGAACGAGGCTCGGGGTTTTTGAGTGGAGTTCCGCGGGGTTTATGAGTTAAAAACACCGAGTCGATGAGTTTCGTTCGAGACTATTTCTGGCACGGTCTTACTACCCGAGCCCTACTTGAATATGAATTTGGTCAGATAAATTTGACAAATGGATTGGATGTAATAAAATCGAGTTGAATTTGCTATAATACCAACTCCACCCGATTGACATTTATTTCCATACCCTTATATTTATATAATATCTTCCGATTATACCACTTATTCATTATTTAATAATAAAATATTACTCCATAAAATAATTCAAAATATAAATTAACACAAACTTAACTTAATATTTATTAAAACAAAAATAAAATACAAAACAAATAACATAAAATAAAATAAAAAAAGTACAATTACACATCCGAATTAGAATATTCATCCCACAAATGGTCGATCAATGCATTTCGAAGCGCGATATGTGCATCTCTCTCTCTTATTTTTCTGTAGCGAGTGAAAAACTCTTGAAATCGTGTATCATCATTTTCCTCTAATTCAACCCCCAATGGTGGCGTTTCTCTGTTAACTTCAATGGGCACGCTAAGATCACGCTCATCCTCTATTATCATGTTATGCATAATTATGCACGTATATCTTTTAAGACATCTTTTCTCCAAAATCTTGATGATCCCGCCACAATTGCAAACCGTTCTTGGAGAACTCCAAATGCACGTTCTACGTCTTTCCTACAGGATTCTTGCCTCATTGCAAAATACTGATTTTTCAGCCACGTGGTTCTCGAATAGTTTGAACAATCGTAGACCATTTTGGATATATATTATCAGCCAAATAATAATCCATATTATACTCATCTCCCTGTATAACATAATGAGGGGGAGGAGCAATACCTTGAGTGAGATTGGAAAATAGGTGAGAAGACTCTAACACGTTGATGTCATTGTTCCTTCCCGGCATGCCAAAATAGGCGTGTCATATCCAAAGATCATAATCAGCCACACCTTCTAGAATAATTGTAGGTTTTCCGCTACGACCCGTATGTTGTCCGGCCCACGCGGTAGGACAATTTTTCCATTTTCAATACATACAGTCCAAACTGTCCAACATTCCTGGAAAGCCACGTTGTTGACTTATATGGAGAAGTCTAGCAATGTCATTAGGAGTTGGTGATCTTAAATATTTCTCATAAAATACCTCCACCATTGCTCGGCAAAACCTCTTCAGGCTTTCAATTGTCGTCGACTCTGCTATTTTTCAGTACTCATATGTGGCGTCTGCTGGAAGAACATAGGCCAGCATCCGAAATACAACAGTTATTTTTTGAAGTGGTGACAACCCAAGTCTGCCAGCGCGATCCACCCGTTGTACAAAATAGTTGTCGTGACTTTTAACGGCATCCACTATTCGTAGGAATAAAGAGCGAGACATTCGATACCTCCGACGGAACATGGTCTCATTGTACAATGGGGCCTCTGAGAAGTAATCGTTGAACAGTCTTCGGTCTGCACTCTGTCGATCTTGATTGATGAAAGCATGTCCTGGAATCGAGCCTCCTCTGTTGCGCTCGGTGATTTGGTCGGCGACATGTTGATTAAGATTTTTCATGATCGTGAGATTATTTTGGATAATTTGATGACATATATAGCATCCACTTGCTCGTCAATTTGAGCCATTTGAAGTAGAATATCGTCATCAAAGGAAGAAGATGAAGAAGATGAATTAAAATTCATTTTGAGAGATGAGTGATGAGAGATTAAGTGTGTTGAGAGAATGTGAATTAAAATTCATTCGAACTTAGAATATTTATAAGGTATTGAGTGTTAGAGCCGGTTCGGGAAGCGTGAGAATCTTGTAAGAGTGATGGCATTGAGTGGTCACATCACGTCAGACCCGGATCGAGAAATGTGAGAATCTTGTAAGAGTGATGGCATTGGGTGGTCACATCACGTCAGACCCGGATCGAGAAGCGTGAGAATCTTGTAAGAGTGATGGCATTGAGTGGTCACATCACGTCAGACCGGATCGAGAAGCGTGAGAATCTTGTATGGATTTTTGAGTGAGAAAATTTGCTATAAATAGTATCTTCCATAAGTTGTGTTTTCATCCAAAAATTTTCCGAGTAAGATACATTACAAGAAAATGACTAGCCGAGCTTCTGGATACTCTCATGAAGAAGACCGACCTCTTTGTCGAGTTTACATGGAGATTTCTCAAGACCTGTCATTGGTATATACCAATCATCTGATAATTTTTGGAGTCGTGTTGAAGATAACTACAACAATGCAAAAAAACCAACTTCGGAGATGCGTTCAAAGCGATCAATCCAGTCCCGAATCCAATTAATTGAGAAAGCTACAAGGAAAATGCATGCATGCATTCGACAAATTGATAATAGACACCCGAGCGGTGCTTCAACTGAAGATATTGTGAGTATTTTAACTATTTTTATCTTCTTTTTTAATTTTACGTAATTGTAATTGGTTATATCGACTTGCAGATGGATCAAGCTAAAGTATTGCTTGCAGATGATGAAAAATTCAAGAAAGGTTGGAAGTTTGATCATGTGTGGAACATCATTAAGAATTTTGAAAAATTTCAAGACGGAGCCTCAAGTGCCAGACAAACATCTCGAGGTTCGTGTTCTTTTTCGGAGTCCGAACAACAAACTCCTGAGTCTGTTAGACAACCATCTCCTTCTGAGAGACCGATTGGAGTGAAAAAAGCCAAACTAAAAATGAAAACGGATGACAAAGTAGCGTCTTCCATCAGCAAGCTTGATGAAGAAAATATACTACTTCTTGAGCAGCTGAAGAAAACAAGTGATATGAGGGAATGCCTCTTGGAAAGTATAGATAAGGCTAATAATTTGAAAACAATCAGAGAAGAAAATAAAATAATGAAAATGGATTTAAATAGAGTATCAGATCCTCATGTTCGTGCATTTTGGGAAGTTGAACAAGCCAAGGTTTTACAAAAGAGAGTCGAACAACAACAATCTCAAACACCACTTCCTAATTCCGATTCATATTCGCAATATTTCACCGGTCTTGGAGGATCCGACGCTAATCTCCCCGAGTATTAGTTTATGTATTGTAATTTTATTTTCAATTTTATTTTGTTGTATTGTGTTTTTTATTTTGTTTTAATGTCTTTTTTTTAGTTTTGCATTTCGATGTCGTTGTAATATTATTTCGTTTCGGTATTAATATTAATGTCATTTTAGTTTTTCCCAAACTTCAAATGTCAATGTTGTATTTTAAAATATTGTGGTCTTTTAAAATATTTAATATATAAAAATAATTTTTGAGATGAATATGAAATACTTTTATAAAACAGTGATAATTGAGTAAATAACAAAATTTGTAAGGACTAAATAACAAGTGAAAATTGTATTTGGCATGATGAACAATAATGCATCATATATAGCGCAAAACAATAAATGAAAAGCAGTTCACGCTATATTGGCGGTGTGTTTCACGTTCGGTTGGAGTGAATGAGAACACCAAATCACACTTATACAGCTCGGGTGGAGTTGGTCTAATATAGAGTCTTATTGTTAGTATATAGACGTTTGTTATGACTAAACTTATAAAAAGAGCAACTTTTTTTTTACTAGGAACTTATTGGCTTTATGGTGTGAAATTTTATTTTCTCGACCTCAAAAATAAAAAAAAATAAAAATATCAAGATTAAATCTCATAACCGTAAAATATGTAAAATTGAATTTATAACTCAAAATCGAGCAAAAAATGCTCTTTCAGCCCATTTTCCCTCTTAAATCTTTGGATTTCATCGAAAATCATTCGAAATCATCTAAAATCATAAAAAAAAATAATCCGAAATCATCTTAAATCATTGAAAATCATCTTCAGTCATCGGAAATCTTCTTAAATATTGGAATTTTATCTTAAACCATCTTATTTCATCGGAAAGAGCTATGAATTTAATCGTATTTCATCTTAAATCATCGTATTTCACCGGGAAAAAAAAATCAAATTCAAAATCTTAATTCAAAACCGATCCAAATCAATTCAAACCATCTAATAATATAGAGTCTTATTGGTAGTATATAGACGTTTGTTATGACTAAACTTATAAAAAGAGCAACTTTTTTTTTTACTAGGAACTTATTGGCTTTATGGTGTGAAATTTTATTTTCTCGACCTCAAAAATAAAAAAAAATAAAAATATCAAGATTAAATCTCATAACCGTAAAATATGTAAAATTGAATTTATAACTCAAAATCGAGCAAAAAATGCTCTTTCAGCCCATTTTCCCTCTTAAATCTTTGGATTTCATCGAAAATCATTCGAAATCATCTAAAATCATAAAAAAAAATAATCCGAAATCATCTTAAATCATTGAAAATCATCTTCAGTCATCGGAAATCTTCTTAAATATTGGAATTTTATCTTAAACCATCTTATTTCATCGGAAAGAGCTATGAATTTAATCGTATTTCATCTTAAATCATCGTATTTCACCGGGAAAAAAAAATCAAATTCAAAATCTTAATTCAAAACCGATCCAAATCAATTCAAACCATCTAATAATATAGAGTCTTATTGGTAGTATATAGACGTTTGTTATGACTAAACTTATAAAAAGAGCAACTTTTTTTTTTACTAGGAACTTATTGGCTTTATGGTGTGAAATTTTATTTTCTCGACCTCAAAAATAAAAAAAAAATAAAAATATCAAGATTAAATCTCATAACCGTAAAATATGTAAAATTGAATTTATAACTCAAAATCGAGCAAAAAATGCTCTTTCAGCCCATTTTCCCTCTTAAATCTTTGGATTTCATCGAAAATCATTCGAAATCATCTAAAATCATAAAAAAAAAAAAATCCGAAATCATCTTAAATCATTGAAAATCATCTTCAGTCATCGGAAATCTTCTTAAATATTGGAATTTTATCTTAAACCATCTTATTTCATCGGAAAGAGCTATGAATTTAATCGTATTTCATCTTAAATCATCGTATTTCACCGGGAAAAAAAAATCAAATTCAAAATCTTAATTCAAAACCGATCCAAATCAATTCAAACCATCTAATAATATAGAGTCTTATTGGTAGTATATAGACGTTTGTTATGACTAAACTTATAAAAAGAGCAACTTTTTTTTTTACTAGGAACTTATTGGCTTTATGGTGTGAAATTTTATTTTCTCGACCTCAAAAATAAAAAAAAAATAAAAATATCAAGATTAAATCTCATAACCGTAAAATATGTAAAATTGAATTTATAACTCAAAATCGAGCAAAAAATGCTCTTTCAGCCCATTTTCCCTCTTAAATCTTTGGATTTCATCGAAAATCATTCGAAATCATCTAAAATCATAAAAAAAAAAATCCGAAATCATCTTAAATCATTGAAAATCATCTTCAGTCATCGGAAATCTTCTTAAATATTGGAATTTTATCTTAAACCATCTTATTTCATCGGAAAGAGCTATGAATTTAATCGTATTTCATCTTAAATCATCGTATTTCACCGGGAAAAAAAATCAAATTCAAAATCTTAACTTTTTTCAAAACCGATCCAAATCAATTCAAACCATCTAATAATCATTCTAATCATTATTATATCCTACAATAATTCAAACATGAAATAAAGATGAAAATCTTACCTCTTTTTGTCATGTTGAGCGTCGGAATCCTAAATCCGAAAAAAGAGAAAATCATTTTATGTGAAAATAAGGGAGAGAGTGAAAGAAAGAAAAATGGGCTGAAATGACATTTTTGTTTGATTTTTTATTTATTTATCAAAAGTCAAATTTTAAATATTTTGCAACTATAGGATCTAATTTTGATAGTTCTCTATTTATTAGGCCCATAAAATAAAATTTCTCTTTATGGTGGTCTCATGATTTTTTGTGACATCATGAGACGTTCTTTACTTCTCGAAGTTACATATTTTGTTTGGAACTTTTTTTTTTTTTTTTTTTTGCTTTATAATTAACAAGTCTGATCTTTTAGTTGGATAAATGTTGTTTTTTTTTTTAGGGAAGATAAATGTTGTTATTCTCATGGAAGCGTTGTTTTTTTTGTCATGTAAACAATTTTCTCAACAATTTTTCTGTTTAGAGTTTTATTTATTTATTTTTTTCAGGTTTTATTGATCTTCGTGTGTTAATTCAGTTATATAAATAATCTCATATAATTGTAAATTTTATTTTATTAAGAGCTGTTTCAATCTTTAATTTTTTTTTTCTCATTCTTGGGCATACTATGGTGGTGGTATTGATGCGGATTTTGTGTTTTAAATCCAGTTTTTTTCTTTAGTTTTACAACTCTTTTTATATGGTATTTTCACTAATTTTTTTCTAAAAAAATTATGTAACTTTATCCTGAACGACAAATTTTGTTTTACCTACTCTAGTTTTATAAAAATAGTCCACACCCACACCCACACCCACACCATCACCATCACCATCACCATCAATTTTTTTTATAAAATTCAATAATTATTTTAAGGATAAATTACATTATTCCCCCCTCAACTATGACACTAATAACGATTCACCCCCTGATATATGAAATCTTACATGACAGACCCTGAAATCCTACATTGTAACGAAACTCAACCTTCTGTCAAATATTTAACAGAAGTATTTGACAGAAATTGTGATGGACTATGAATTTACTTTACTACCCTTAATTATTTTATTTTTTAAGAGCAATTATCATACAAACCTCACTTAAATCCCAATAACATACCAATCATCGCCACTATTAAAAAAAAAAAAAAAAAAAACCCCAAAACCCAATAAATACTCAGAAAAGAGAAACAGAGTGATT
The DNA here is from genome assembly GCF_054948205.1 of Urtica dioica subsp. dioica. NCBI lineage: Eukaryota > Viridiplantae > Streptophyta > Magnoliopsida > Rosales > Urticaceae > Urtica > Urtica dioica. The sequence continues at coordinate 10,641,364 of NC_142764.1, read as the reverse complement.
GAAGAGATGAAGTCCAATAACTATGGAGGCTGAAAAACAAGGCAGTCTCGTCAACTTCTCTCATTAACCAACCATATTGACCCTTTTTTTCTTCTTCTTCATTTCCATTTCTTTCTTCTGAAACTAAACCATAAGGCAAACAAATCCTAACACAAGGCTACTACTTCAGGGGGGCAACCATATTGACACCCCACGTCTCTGTTCCACTTCCAACTCCAAGTCTGACCAAGAAGTGAGAAGGCGAAGAAGAAGATCGGCAATGGCGGGTCGGAGAGACGTTCCGTTGATGAGAGACAACTCTCGTTCGAGTCACAGCCGCCATAGCTATCGGGATATTCATCGGCTGTCTCTCCGCTTCCTTCTTCCCCAAGGGCCTTCTCCTCCCAAACACCGCTTCGTCTCTCAATCGCCGCCTCGTGGATTCCATTTCTCAGGAAACTAGGGTTTCCGAACTTTTATTGCTCTGCCTCTGCTTTGCGATGCGAATCGAAAGCGTTTTTCTGCCTCTCGATCTATAGGTCGGTTTGGCCTGGACTTCATGCGAATCTCCAGACCGGATCAACATTCTGAAGTCGGAGTTCATCGCCGAGCAAGACAAGAGCGCCGATTTGAAGAAACAGATCAAAGAACTAACCTCGAAGCTCCAATTCGAGGAGCAACAGAAAGGCCAGTCACAGAAGCAAGTCGAGCTTCTCGGCCTCCGATCCAGACCCGACCCGTTCGGCTCCGTCAAGTCCTCCCGAACCAACCCGACCGTAATCCCGAACGAGTCAGCGAACCCGAAGCTCGCCGAGCTCCTCAAACGAGTCCAGAAATCGTACGGACGGAGAGGCAAACTCCACATCTCCTTCGTCTTCGCGCACGGATCCTTCACGGCGTAGATGTGCTTCCTTATATTCTCGTCCCTCTCTTTCGGATCTTCCATCATCCGAAGCCATAGAATTCGATGAAGAAGATGATATAGAAAGTCGAAGGATTTACCTGGTTTCAATGTCGAAGCTTTTTGGGGATTTATAAATAAAGTAATAATTTTTTTAATTGTACAATTACCGATTTACCCTTTAAACACTTGACAGTCGTTAATAAAACTTGACAAAAGGGTGTGTTCGTTACAATGTAGGATTTCAGGGTTTGTCATGTACGATTTCATATTTCAGGGGGTGAATCGTTATTAGTGTCATAGTTGAGGGGGGAATAATGTAATTTATCCTTATTTTAAATTTGATCGTTTCCGGACTCCTTTATTTTTACGTCTTACCTTATTTCTCTTTTTCAATACAAACCGATTGTCATTCTTTATTTTTTTTTTATGCTTATGGAAGTATTAATTACAATTTTGTTTTTCAAAGTTCCACTTTTATAAATAATGATAATTTCTATTCAAATTTCATGTCAAAAAAAAAATTCCTTAAATTTTTTTCAATAACTTAAAACCCGTAAATCATTTTCTCTATCCACGTTCTCTTGTTTTTATTAGCTTTGAAATTAATACTAGCTTTTCGTAACTTTTTGCCACATTATATATATATATATATATATATATATATATATATATATGTATGTATGTGTGTGTATTTATTTAGTGGAAATGAGGTGAATTGTCAAAATTTAAAAGAAAATATTGCATATGATTTAAATAAAAGAAAAAAAAACAACTTTAATATAGGAAAGACAAAACTTCTATTTCGGAAGATAATAAACTTCCATTGCGGGAGACAATAAACTTTGAAGTTGAGAGGTGAAACGGTTACCAAAATTTAATTAAAAAAAGAGTATATCTCATTTAAAGTTTAAATAAAATCACGTAAAATGTGGATAGTAAGCTGATTTAAAGTTAAAGGAATAAAAACAGTTAAAGACATGATATATATATATATATATATATATATATATATATATATATATATATATATATATATTCTTGAACGAAATTCGGCGACTTCACTTCGTCCTCTCTCTCTGAGCGTAGAGAAGATGGAATTTTAAAGAAGAAAATTAAAATAATGATAAGAACAAAGAAGCCGAAGAAAAAGTGGAAGCGGTTGATAATAAAAAAAATACTGAAATAATTTATAGTGGCTCAACTCCTGCATGCAAGAAATAGACGCCACGTTTTTGGCCACATATTAAATTTTGATTGGTTAGTTCGAACAGTAAAAGAAGAACGTAGAAGTGGAGGCGGTTGATTATTAGAAGGATATCTGTAGAAAACATTCACGAAATTCATCTGGTCCATGACCTCCACTGAAAATTAATAATAAGACAACTTATTTGAGTCATCTTTTCTTTTTCTCACCGCAGATGTGTGTTGAGATTCAAACAAGGCACGTGTAAAAGTTATTAGAATGAGTTAAAGCAGGCATGTTGAGGACCTGCTTGCTTAACATTCACACATATATGTAGAGGTATAGATATATATATATATATATATATATATATATATATATATATATATATTCATAAATATCATAATTTTTATCATTACACATATTATCACAAGCAATTTCTTAATTTTTTTTAAACATTTAACAATAATTAATTTTTTAAAAAGAAACGGTTGTCTTAATAAAGCAATAACTTCTCAATATACTTACAAATAATCTCATTTACCGTATAAAATCATTAGTAAAAATGACTTCTCTTTATTCATTTGTATTTTATTGCTTGTTTGAAATACTACGAACAAAAGACTCTTTAAAAAAATTATTAAGAATCCATACTAGACTACCTCATGGACGTCAATTTTTTCTTTGGTAAAATCAGTCTTTCCGATCCAGAATGTCATCTACTCATTGTTTGATGAGTGGTCTTGAACCCAGACAGGCTCGCTCCCTAGCTAGATAGATGTCACCAAGTTGCAACCACTACAAGCTCAACATCGATGCATCAATTTCAAAACCTTCAAATTGCATTAGTGTCAGAGCATTCATTCGCAACTCTTCTGGTTTGGTAATGGCTGCCTTGGCTTAAAGTCTTCCGGAAAAATTCACGATCATAGAAGCTGAAGGTATCGCTTTCCGCCTCGGGTTATCGCGGGCTTTGGAAGTGTTTTCGTCTATCCACTTTGTGGATTCAGAAGCTAAGATTGTGGTTCAAGGTCTCGAGAAGCTCTCTATTTTCAAAATGAGTTTGGTTTCATTTTGTCAGTTGTATCTAGTTTATTGTCTAATTTCCAGGAGTAAGTTGTCATACACGGTGGCTAACATGGTGTCCATAATTTAGCAACTTAAGTTCTTTTCATAGATGATAAACTCATTTGGATGGAGAATACCCCTCTATCGATAGAATATGTAATTAATTAAAAAAAACATTGTGATTAATAATAGATTTCTATTTCTAAAAACAAATAGAGTTTTATCGTTATATAATTATTTTCTTGTTAGATTGGAGGATTAGAAACATGACTATTGCGTTTCAATTGGTTGTTTTTGCATTAATTGTTACTTCATCAATCTTACTGATAAGTGTACTCATTGTATTTGCTTCTTGATACATTTTACTCTATTTTGAAGTGGGATTTAAATATTAAATTAATATATCCACTTACATTATAAATACAATACTCATTATATTTAAATATTTTATGTATAGTTGTATTGTTTTATAAAAAATTACACATAACATTATTTTATTTTATTCTAAATTGGTATATACATTAATTTTGAAATGAATAGAAAATATTCACACTAAACAAAGCTGAAAAAAAATATCAATGTACAAAGTGTTTTAGTACGATGTACTTTATTTTATAAATCATAAATATTATATGTATTGTGTGTTTATATTAGAAAAAAACATAAAGTTATGGGATACAAAAGATATAAATTCATATACATAGAGTACAGTGTAGTAAATAAATAAAAGTTATAAAATTATTTTTTAAAAAATAGAGGCATGAAGACGCTCTAACCTCAATAAAAATCAATTATAGCCCAACAATTCAATTAATTCCAAAATCTTTCATATGACACGGATTTTACTTGGACTATGTTTAGTATTAAGGTCAAAATAAAATATACGGCCTTCCTAGCTTTTATTTTAGAGATTTGTAACTAACTAAGCCACTTTAAACATATGATTTTGGATCTAGCCTATGTTATGTCGTCTTTTTTGCGAGGTAAAAACGACACCTCAAAAATAAAAAACGACACGCCAAGTCAATTCGTGGGGCCCAAGCCCACGAACAGAGCTCTTGAAGTCAAATCTCAAATCAAACTCTCGAAAGAAGTTCAAGCCCATCTTATGGATAAAATATTCATGTCAAAGTCACTTAAGATGAGCTCACAAACAAGGACCCAAAAAACCCCATATAAGCCACAAAATCTCAATTAAACCCCTTTCCTTGTCACCAACCCCCATGTGGCCGCCAACCCTTCTAGCTGCCAAGTCTTTAACACCAACTCCCCCCTGACGCCAACCTAAAGTGCCTCCAAGTTGGGTTGTCGCCAACCCTTACCTTGACGCCAACTCGGGTTGTCGTCAACCTTCACCTTGACGCCAACCCACAGTGCCTCCAACTCGGGTTGTCACCAACCTCCCCCTTGACGTCAACCTAAAGTGCCCCCAAGTTGGGTTGTCGCCAACCCTTACCTTGACGCCAACTCGGGTTGTCGTCAACCTTCACCTTGGCGCCAACCCACGGTGCCTCCAACTCGGGTTGTCACCAACCTCCCCCTTGACGTCAACCTAAAGAGCCTCCAAGTCGGGTTGTCGCCAACCTCCCCCTTGACGCCAACTCAGGTTGTCGCCAACTTCCACATGATCCACAAGCCTCCAAGGCTCAAACCAAGTCCCTTATGTACCTCAAAAGCACTATAAATACCCGTGTCACTCTCATTCCAAGGTAAGTTTCTCTCAACTTGGAAAAACTCTACAAAAATTACACCACGACTTTCTCTCTCTAGAAAACATAAAGACGAGTATAAAACGTTCACCAAGAACACAATACAACAGGACTAATGTTGAGCGTCGGAGCGCGCGCCGAGGGAAAACCCTCCGCGTCCCTCTAGATTCATGTTTTCTTGTGCTTAGGTGAAGGTACGAGGATTCAAGACCCAGTAAGGAACTCGAAGGATTTGAAGAACCAAGAACAATGAGCAACGTGAAGAACACAATGACGTGAAGACTCGAAGAAAGAGAGCAAAGGGTTGAAGGCAAGGTCAAGAGAGATTACGGGTTGAAAGCAAGGTTTTAGAGAGAGATTCAAAGGGTTGAAGACTCAAAGAAACAAAGATTCAAGAGCCCGACGAACGCGAGAAGCACGAAGCAAATCATTGACGAGACATAAACGACAAGAAGAGAAGAACTTCACCAAACTTAACCTACGTACGATCATTGAATCTAATCCTAGATCGAAACACGGACAGTTCTTAGTGCTAATCCAAAAACGCGATTAACAGCCTATATTTGACATTTTTTAGGGATATAGTCAAATGCCTTATGTGGCAATAATTAATGTCTGATTTGCCCTTATTTATTAACAAATTTGTCACTTTCTCTCTCATATTTTTTTTCAAATAATTTTTTTTTCATCAAAACTTCAAAAATTCGTATCTTTCTCATACCAACTCTAATTGAGTGATTTCATATCGTACAAATTCGTGGCGTCGAGATCTTCAAAAATAGACCCATTGTGTTTGATGAAAAATTATGTTTAATACATCATATTTACGTTTCCATTTATTTTTTTGATAATTTAAAAAGTTTTCAGTTATTTCCATATTTAAGGTAGTGACGTGATTTTTCTACATTTATGGTATTAAACATAATTTTTCATCAAACACAATGAATCTATTTTTGAAAATCTCGGCGTCATGAATCCGTAGAATTTGGAATCACTCAATTTCGAGTTCATATGAGATATATATGGTTTTTTGAAGTTTTTATGTAAAAAAAAATGTAGGAAAAAAAGTAGGAGAGAGAATATGACGAATTTGTTAATAAATATGGGCAAATTAAATCTTAATTATTGCCACATAAACCTGTTTGATATTTCTCTAAAAGTTGTGAAACGTAGGTTAAAAACAAAGTTCACAGTTTCATTTTGGCTATTTTGCTACACTGCCCTTTATTTTATATTGGGTGGGTTAGGTATCTAGCCCAAACAGCCCATTATTTTATAATTATAGCTCAACTATTAACATATTTAGGAAAGTAGCCAATTTGTTATAATATTCCAATATTTCAATAATAGCCTTAAGAGTTGTTATCATTAACTGTCAAAGTAAATAATATTAACGGTCACAAGAAAAATAGTAAATCTCATTACCCGTAACAAGAACAACAGTAAATCTTATTAACGGTAACAAGAACAACAATAAATCTTATTAACTTTCATCTCCGTCGTCTCCGGCGTCGGAATCCGAGTTTTCATCAAGGTTTCAAACAAATCAGATGAATTAGTCGAAAAAGAGATGGTTGAAAAAAAAATAATCCCTTTCTACCTTCAAACAGTCGGATCTGTGTAGCCGCATGACTCGCTGATGTTCGAGATCGTTTCTAGAGGAGGATCGTCACAGTTAATCGAGTTAACCTTCATAGTAAATCTGATTAACTATCATAACTAATATGCAGAATTGAACTTGTGACCTTCGAACGGCCGGATCGGTGCAACCGCAAGACTCGCCGATGTTCGAAATCATTTTCGGAAGAAATTTGTCACAGTTAATCAGATTAGCTTTGATAGTTAATCAGATTAACTGTGACATACATTTAATCAGATTAACTGTGGCATATATTTAATCAGATTAGCTTTGATAGTTAATCAGATTAACTGTCGAACGAAAAACCCTAGAATCTGAAATCACGTCTCCACCGCCGCGTGCGCCGGCCCCGCCTCCGCCGCCTTCAAGTTCGACACGCGATTTAACTCCGAATTCGGCGACCCGAGCGGCAAGCACGTCAGAATCAACTCGGAACCACCGGTGAGGAGAACCGGTGCGAGCTTCTCCGGAAGGGACACGAGGTGGTGGCAATCGAGTCTGAAGCTCCTTCTTCGGCGACGGTGAGTCTCCGGCGAAGATCCGGTGGATCGCAGATGAAGATTGTGGGATGGTGTTTGGGTGTGAGTGTGGTGTTTGAGTGTGGTGTTTGGGTACGGAAGAGGAATGTATTTTTGGGACTTTAATCAATGTTGGCTATCTTTTAAAATAAATTGATAGTTTAGCTATTATTTTAATCTCTCATCTTAATAAAGATTAGATACTAATAAATTAATATTATTTGTGCTCTCTCTCTCTCTCTCACATGCATTTTTATTATGTCTCGCATGGTGAGCTTATGAGAATCGGAGGTCTAAACCAATAGCATGAAATAAGATATTTTTATAAACAAACACAAAACAAATTTCTCATGTCATAATAAGAGATACCATCAAATAATACGAATCTTTAACAAAAAATATATTTTTCAACAAAATTTTCTAATCATGAGCCTTATCTTCAAATTCTCTACTTCAATATTTCTCATACATTTTTGTGAGAAACTTTCCAAAATCTCCCTTTGAGATTATTGAATCAAGCTTTCTCTCTTTTTTTTTTTATCATATCCCCATTGATATTTTTTATTAGACATAAACTAAGAAATAGTGATAACACACTACAATTAAAAAAAAAAAGACACGTACCAACTAATTTAAATATAGAAAACTAGAAAATAGCACATTTAGAGTTTTCTACTTTGGTTGGTATTTAGATTAGAGATTATGTTTTAGTATTTTTGCCGATATGTTTGGTTTTAAATTTGTATTTTCAATTTTGGTTAAGTACTTCTCATGAAATGTTTGAAATGAAATTTTCATATTTTTCTTTAATGCTTTTGTTTCTTTTTAAAATCTTTAAAATTTTGATTCGCCTTCGTATGATGTTTTAAAAAAGAATTACTCCAATTTTCTAAAGAATTTTCTAAAGTTTAAAAAGAAAGTAGAGTAAGACGGTCCGAAAAGTCGGGTCGTTACAACTTCGGCACCTATCTCTCTTTTTCGTCTGGGATCCGCTGATGGTTACCACAACTTTACTTCTTTCAGTAAGGCACCAGTCGGAGGGTGGGCCAATCCCACTGTAAGATACCCTCGGTCAAAAAGCTATATCGACCCTTGGGTCACAAGTTCGGGGAACCTCGAGCGGTACCATCGACGTCGTTCCTATCTTATTTAGCTATTCGTTGTCGGTATCTTCTCTCTTGGCTAACCGATCTTTATTTCTTAATATAGAGTGCAGAGTTGATCGGGGTGAAATCCCGATCCTATAGATCCCTTACAGTGATCCATTTCAAACCTCCATGGCCCCGCAGCATGGCTATTAGGGCTATTATACATGGATCGATCACTCGGGTCTCTCTCTGTTTTGCATCACTAAGTCTGGGAGTTGAATCTGAGACACCCATGACAAGCACCCGCTCGCTTTTGAATAACGACGCATAGGTACCTCTATTTTCTGACACTCTATCTGTTCGAGTCCTAAAACTCAAGACGCTTCCTCACTTCAGGGAAAACAAATAACACATAATGTCTGGGTTCTAACTTCTTTAGCCATATTAAAGAGACATAGATCTAAACACAATTTAATAGGTTGAGTCGTCGCTCGATTATCTTCTTGGTTATTTAGATGAGAGGCTTGGCATATCCTTTAATTACTAACTCAATTTAATCTAGAGCACAAATAGTAAACACACCAAACCTGATCCCTGATGTTGTAGTGCATGTTCCACTTATAGTTATTTTCCAAGAAAATATGTCCTTTTTTATCTTCGTATGCTCAAACACCTTAGTGACGTCCACCTTCGCTTTGCCAAGTGTTTTCGATGGTCGGTGGCTTTTCCTCGACGTTGGAGTGTGTACTCGTTGACTTAAATCCTTGAAGACCACCGCGAGAAGGTTAGATATTAATCAACACTCTTTGTGTCCTTTAAGTTGTTTGGCTAGGATAAGATTTCTACTATTATTTTGAAAGGATAGGTTTAATTATTTTCAACAAATGGAGACTACCCTGAAAGAATGTACGATTATATACATATAAATATAAATATATATATATATATCTATATATATATATATATCTATATACACGCGCGCGCGCGCGCACACACACATATATATATATATATATATATATATATATATATATATATATATATATATATATATATATAACTAAAACTTGAGAAAAGGCTTCGATGAGAGTAGTTATACTTTGAGAGAAATACGTACAAATAGTATCATAATACACTAATTGCACAAACAAGGTGCTAGGTGTGGTTAATCGTGAAGAACACAAAAAGAGGCAAATGGGTAAAAATCGATAGTTGATAGTCATCAAAATCACATATTTGAACATAGAATCCATGATTCAGACGTTCAATTCGAACACAGAATTAAGTCATCTCTGGAGAGATATGAATTTTATTATTTAATTTCAATTTAAAGCTATTTTTATTTCAAAATTCGAATTTGGAAGTTAGGGTACATATTTGAATTTGATTCGGTTTTTCTTATATAAGAGTTAGTATCAATGAAAGAGAGATTTGTGACAGTGTTATCTATTTCGGGGTATAATTTTGTCATTTTAGTTAAACAGATGGTATGAACTCGACATTTTTGAAAACCAAAAGTTAAACTCGACATTTCACTAAAACACAGTGTATATATGTGTTGTTTTCCCAAAATGATATGATACTCAAAATTCGTTATAATAGTAGGCATACAATTTTGTTCCTTTCGACACCATTCACGATAACAAAATTTATGATACCCTGCGAAATAGTTAATTGGAATTTTATAGTTCTTATATACATATTTCTTGATGATATGATACATTTTAGATTTCATTATTTTTTTATTTCGTAAATAGAGCCAAAAATCATCGAAAAAGGTTATACTCTTGTCCTTATTAATGGTTGGAAATCTTGCTTCCGTTAAAGATTGTCATTTCGTCTCATGGGAAGTGAAATTCTGTTACCTTCGGTTTGCCTTAAAATAAGCATAATATAACCTAAATTAAAACAACTACAGACATAATCATGTTCGAAAAAATTACATTGAATATTGAATTAAAAGTATAATACTTTTAAAATAATAGGTATTTTAAATATTTTTAAACCTAATGTTTTTTTTTTCAAATTGTAGACAATATTTTCCTTTAAAATATAAATATAGTTGTTTAGACCATGCGGAACTCAATCTAAAATAGAGTGTAATGAATCAAAATAGAGTTGGATTGTCTCGAATCCAACCTATATCACACTCTATTATAATTGATTGAATATTGGAACTTCAAATATAAAGTTTCATGATCACCAACTCTATAATAGAGTGGAAATATAGGCACCGTTTGACATAGCTTTGTTTTTTTTTTTTTACAAAAAGTGTTTTTAGATTAAGTTTTTAAATAAAACTGTTTTTTTTAACTCATAGGTGTTTGGTAAGCTGTTTATAAAACCGTTGTTGCTAGTAACAAAAGGTGATTTAGCGTTTGATAAAATAAATATATTATAATCAAAAGACTAAAATAGACATGTTCTTAAAAGTTTAATAATAATTATTAATATACTTATTTATATGCATATATATGAATTATAATTACAAGCTAGAAAAATATGGACAGCAAAAATTTATTTTATTTTTAATATAAAGTTTATTTAATTATTGACAAAAATTTAAATCTTCATCTTGATTTTCAGTTGTGTCGTTTTCATCCCCTTCGCCATCGCCCTCTGTCTCGTCGAATATTTCAAAATCCATCTCTTGTCTTGCATGCATTCAAATATAGTTATGCAGTACCATAGTTGCAATAACTATTTTTACTTTTATGTTTGAATGGATAACTCGGCATGACATTCAGGATTCTCTATCTTTTTTTCCACACTCCAAAGCTCCGCTCGATGACGCTTCTCAAAGAAGAATGCGCGCGATTGAAGATTTCTTTGCTTGTAGTAAGTTGAGTTTTTCTCGCACGAAAATGCTCCAGATGGTATATTTGACCTTTATATGGACCAAGATATCCAAGCAAACTAGGATAGCCAGCATCTACCAGATAATACTTTCCTGTGACATATCAAGTTGAATATAATGATTTAGTTTAAACTGTATACAAGACAAATCTATAAAAAAAAAAATTAAAGTCATACTTTCTGAAGGTTTTAGAAAGTTAATCTCAGTATCACGAAGAGTGACAGAAAATACCCTTGAATCATGCGCACTACCTTCTCAACCAGCATACGCAAAAGTGAATTTCATATTGAAATCACATATAGCCATAACATTTTGAGTAGGAATCTTCTTTCTACCAATAAACGATACATGATGTGCTTGAGGTAAAGAAGCTGAAACGTAAACACCATCTATAGCACCAATGCAATCCTTTAAAAAACAAATATATCAATTAATTTATACAAGGAACTTTATGTATGTATGTATCATAATAAATTTGCATCAAATGAGCAGTTTTTCGTATAAGGACAATGCATTCGTTATTTTCCTTTTTGACAGTAATTTCGAACTCATCATCTAATGTGATATCCATTTGTTCCTGAAAACAAATATGTAATATTGTAAGACTAAATAACATTTGATGAAATCATTATTAATAATAAAAACGTAACTTAATGTTTAAAAAAAGTAACCAAAGAATATAAACGAGACTAGCGTTCTCGTATTATTTGATTATTATAGTAAAACAAAATAAACAACAAATGCAAAAGTAGTTCTCATATAAGAACGCTTATTAAATACAATTGATTAAAAATTCAAAAGATCGAGTCATTTGGAGCTCCTAAGAGAGTAATTATACTCCTAAGTGAGCCAACATTTTTTAATATGTGGATCTTTCATCATTGCAAACATCTCTCTCTTCACGCGACTCTGAAATAATCCAGTCCCAAAAAGCCACGTTGGATGTCCAACATCAATACCAGGCAGTGACAAAACAACATCCATTACTCAACGATACTAGTGTCGGGCAACTCTTTGCGTACTACATATATGGTGTCGCTTCGCTTTTCCGTCGCCTTCACAAGACGTTCTATTTGAGCAGATAATTTAGCCGCTCCACTACCTTTGCTCCTTCCACCAGCCTTTTTAAACTTTGGAAAATTATTGATGTCTAGGGGATTTTTGTTGTTGTTATTCACATTCTTTTGAGGATTCGGCTGAGATACATGATCATTTGATTCATCACCTCTTTCTTCTGAGATGCCAGCACTAGGAAATGTCTCACTACCATCGTAATGACGAGGGTTAGTTGTAGATGAAAATGCATACACTCCAGTTGCAACTATATCCTTGAACATCGTATCTAGTTTATCTTCGAAGTCGGGGGAAATTCCTTCTTTGCGAAATTTTTCGAATTTTTTATTCTCCTACAAAAAAAGTATTATCTTAGTTGTAATTTAAATTTTAGGTTTGTAAATTTATTTGTTTTTAGATACAAACCCTAATTTTAATGCTCTACCACTCTTCACTTGCGTCAACGGTATTATTATTACCATTCCATCCAAGGCCAGTTTCTTTTCCGATCAATTGCTTCCAGAGTTTCCATTCACCTTTCAATAAGGGAAAATATCATGAGTATCCCTCGTGTTTAATCGAAATGCGAGATTTATCCCCTCTATTTATAGAAATATCAGACATATCCTTTCATTTTAATATAAATGATATATACATCCCCTAAAAAAATGTTATATTACAAATATCACCATTTTTCGTTTATTTTTTACAAAAAAATAATTTGAACTCTCCAAAATACCCTTAATGAAATAATAGTTTATTTTCTATTCTATATACAAAAAATTAAATTAAAAAATTTCTTTATAAAAAGTTAAGGATTTTTTTTATAAAGAGAGATTTTGATTTTTTTTAAAATAAAATAGTAAATAAATATTTATTCTATTAAGGGTATTTTGGGGAGTTCAAATTATGTTTTTGTAAAAATAAACGAAAAGGGTGATATTTGTAATATAACATTTTTTTAGGGGAGGTATTTATCATTTATATTAAACTGAAGGGATATATCTGATATTTATAGAAATAGATGGGATAAATTTTGCATTTTGATTAAACACGAGGTATACTTCAGATATTTTCCCTTTCAATAACTACAGCTTATTTTTCAACTGATCTTTACCGTATACTCTTTGTGTTTTTTAGGAAATATTTTTCATCATATTCTCCCATCCTATTTTAGTGAAGCTTGTTCCCGGTCGATTTACAGCTTCTATCTCCTCAATACAGACATCGCATAAGATTTCAACCGCATCATTATCCCATATTGCTTTTGTTCAAAGTCGTGTATCTTAATTTTCAGTCATCTACAAGTATACATTTAATTCAAATAAATTTTTACTACAACAATTAAACAATATTTAAAAAAATGAATTATTTCTACTACATAACATATAAAAATAGTAAATATTTACTTTTCAATGAGAGTATCAATTTTGTAATGTTTTATTAAAAAAAGTATTGACTCTAATTGCTAAAATAATTCAAGAAAGCCGGTTAAACTTGTAATATTTTCACATGCTTTTAAAAAACTATCGACTATACTATATTATTTGAAAAAAACTCGATAGAAGTCTATACTTATTTTTTAAATTATAACTTGTATTTAAAATAAAATCATTTTAAAAGAAACAAATTTTTGGGAACAAAATGGAACAGGATATACATGCACCGTGTGGTTAACCTCCTTTACTTAACTCATTCGGATTTTTCTCTTTCCCAACAGTTCAATACCTCGCGACATTTTTAGAGAGAGAGAGAGAGAGAGAGAGAGAGAGAGAGAGAGAGAGCGAGCGAGCGTAGAACGCCGGGGAAACGAGGGCTAGAAGCTGATTTTTTCTTCAAATTCTTTGTGCTCTAGGTTGTTCTTCAAATCGTTGAGCTGGTTTTTAAGTTGGGGGGTTTTTTATGTCTAGGTTTTCTGGTTTATGGGTTTTCTAGGTTTTTAATTTGAGGGGTTTGGGGTTTTTGATATTTTCTAGTTTGATTTCAAATACGGGATTATTTTATTACGATTTTGATATGTCTTTTTTTTTGTTTCGCCATTAGGAGCTTTCCGCGCCTCCCAAAAGTGTAGTCGAGCTCGCCCAACGTCTCATCCAAAACTCTGTCGATGCCGTTGATCTTCGCCATCAACATGTTATAATGCTCGTGCAGACAACAACTAAGATGCAAGGCAGATAAAACAAGTATATAAGAAAGAAAAATAAACACCTACTTAACTAAGATTAATCCATCCCAAACTAGATTAATCTTAAGCACATAAGTACATAAATAAATGACACGTTCTTAATAACTTTGTCTTGTATCACTTGTGTAAAATCCCAAAATATAAATTAGTAAGAAATTTAAAAGTCTCAAAAGATGGATATAAAACTAAACAAAAAGTAAGTAAATGTTTTTGTGCTTTTTGTGTTTCTACACGAGAGAGGTAATTATTCTTGAGTTCATTTAAAAAAATATCAAATGTATATATATAACTAACTAAGCCTATTCAAACTTAAGAATTTCATTTTGTCATACGTTTCAGTTTTTTTTTATTTCTAGCCATTCTGCTTATGTGGCACGTTATTTATACCATTTTTACCCTTATTAATTAGTTAATATAATTTATTTTCGAAATTAATAAAATCTAATTTATTATTCAAAATCTCTAATTATTAGGATCTCAGATATATATATATATCTCTCTCTCTCTATTTTCATGTTCACTCTTTCTCTCTCTATCTCTCTCTTTCTCGTTAGATTTTTTTAGCTATGGACAAAGGTCAAAAAAATTAAAAAAAAAACGTAGTTAATAATCGTTAATAACTATTAATAGGTTTCTGCTTCAACTAATAGCCGATAATAACTGTTAATAGGTTTCTGATAGAAACCTATTAACAGTTATTACCGACTATTAACTGCGATACTGTTTTTTTTAAATTTTTGTTATGGTTAAAAATGTAACGGAGAGAGAGAGAGAGAGAGAGAGAGAGAGAGAGAGAGAGAGAGAGAGAGAGATAGAGAGAGTATTTAGGTATAGATAAATTATTTTCATTCAATTTATTTTTGGCAAAAAATTAAATAATGCAAGTAATTTTGATTCTACAGAAAACATCATGTGTGTGTGTGTGTATATATATATATATATATATATATATATATATATATATATTATGTGTATACTATGTAAATGAGTTATTAAAGCAAATTATATGATAATGGTATAGATATCTTACGGTGTATATTATTATGAAATATACTTTTATATTTATAGTCTGAATATTATTCTTTTGTTTTTTTTTTTTAAATTTCTTTAGTCGGTTAAGTGGATCAATATATGGCATGATATATATATATATATATATATATATATATATATATATATATATATAAGAAAGATTCTTCACAAGTATATGAAAAGAAAAGGGGACATAAAACAAAATGAACCAGACAAAAACATAAAACTTTATTTTCGTTCGAAAAAATAAAATAAAATAAAACAACAGCTCTAAAACTTCAAATTTGTTACTAATTTCACAAATGCAATTACATCTTTGAACATGCAACTTGTTTAAATCCAAGAAGAAACTAAAAATTAGACATGCAAGTCTAAACAAACAAAACTCAAACAAGAATAACAAGGATTCAAGAAAGCATCATATACATGTAAATCCGAAATTAAAAACATGTCTAAAAACTAATTAACAAGAATCATGTTTATCAACATATCATATAAAAAAACTAACCAAGTATAAATCTATCTCCAACTCTCATTTTGAATCTTTAGCAAGATAGTAGATAATAGATTACCTTGGTTATATGTGGATGTGGGAACTACAACACCACCTTCTCCTTCTTCTTCCTCTCGATTTTCTTCTTCTTTCTCTCTTTCTTCTTTCTCTCTCTATTTTCGAGCTGCACCTCTCTCTCTCTCTCAAAAGTTCAGACCATACGTGAAGTGAGAGAAGAGAGAGAAATTCTAGGTTTTATCTAAAAATTTGGGGATTTTTTTTATTTTAGTCCTTCAACTTTTTAAAATTCTCTTGAGACCCCATTTTTGTATTGACACCATACCAGCTAACTATATTAAGCTGACAGCTCAGCCATCCTTCCTGATGACTCACAAATTTTGCAGATAAGTCCCTCCAAAATTTGATATTTTCGCCCACTCTCCTTATAAATTGTGCAAGAAAATGATTTAAAATAATTTTCTTCCTTTTCTAGCTACCTTAACACATAATATAAGATTATGAAAAATTTCATAATTATCAGAGATCGTTTGCTAATTATTCGGGATTTTCCGAATCTTGTGCTCGAAAAAATTTATTTTCTCTTAAAATGACCGAACCTTCTCGGACTTTTCTCAAACTTTCCAGTCCAACTCAAATACATGATTATCTTAGATGAAAATTATTTTCCATAATTTTTCACCCCTTTTACTCGGTTTTTTCTATCACGAGGGCAAAAAAAATGTAATTTATACTTTTTGAGCAATTTTTGCAAACTCTAATATTTAACTCCAAAATTTATTATTATAACTTGATAGAAAAATTAAAAACCGTATAAAACTCAAATACAAATCCTTATATATTATAACTTTTGAGTTTTTCATATAGTCTGGCGATACCAGATAACCTGGTGGATTATAGAATTAAATACTGAGTATTTTTGTTTCTGAAAGAGATTGACGAGGTAGAAAACTTTCGACTTGTAACTTTTCCGAATTCTGAACAGTAGTTTTTCAAATAAATTTTTCAAAGAATTATTTATATTCATCCTCGTGAATGAAGTATATATATATATATATATATATATATATATATATATATATTTATATTTTGTGAAATCTTCAAGAATAGATAATATTGAGCTTTAATTATAAAATTAGTTTCTTTTCGCTATTTTTCAAGATTATGAATACGGAAATAAATATTTGATCTTAGAAGCTTTAATTGACCTTTTTATGTATATGAATTTTTATGAAATAGTTAAAGCCTTTATTGACAAAGTTACTTCCGAAAAAAAGTTTTTAAATGTTATTTTCTTTATTCTGAAATTTTTACAGGTTTGTTTCTTAAATTTTATTTTTCCCGAGTCCGAAGGGTATTTAAAAATTTATGTCGTCAGCCAAAATTCAAACGCTTTTTAGAACTTAAAGCATGTTTTGAATCCTTTTCTTAGCTGATCCCAGATAGTCTTTTATATTTAATTGGTTTCATATCAAGTACAGCTTACAATTCCATCTTCGACTAAAGAGTTTTATTCCCGGTTTGTTAAAGTGAGAATAATCTCACTACAACACAGATTAGTTCAAAATAAAATATGATGATTGTGTAATTCATGATATGGTTTGTTTATAACTTTATATGTTTGAGTATGTGTTTCATTATTTGATTGCGTGATTGATTCTAGTAGTTTGTGATTTATGTTTTGTAAGCTATGTGATGTTACGTTAAAGTAGATTTGAGAATACATGTTTTATTCTTTAGTCATGTTTTTTTTATATGAGCATATGTCTGAGAGTTTTTATGTACATTTCATATATGTATGTAACGTCAAAGTGAAAAGATAAAAGAATATTAATGGAGTCGTACCACCTCGAGAAGTTGTTAGGAGATGTTTCTCGGGCCAAGACACAAATCGCAAAATTTCTCGGGCCAAGGCCCTGATATATTTATTAGATAGAGCGAAGCGTGGGACCTTGCAACCCCATATATTCGTCCTTAAAGTTCGCTCTGAAATATGTACGACTACCCTAGGGTCACCCCGAGCTAAAAGTTGGTAGAATCAAGAAAATAAAGATCAAGCCACTGATTAGTTTTAAAATAAAAATAGTTGGTCATGCATTTCATTATTCTTTTATTTTTTTGAGCTTTATATTATTCCCGTTAAGCGTAAGCTCATTCCTTCGAAAAAATATACGTTTGTGTTGTAGGTAAACAACCTATGACGAACTGAGCATGGTGGACTAGCGGCGTCGATAGCGGGAGAGTTGAGTTGTGGTTGCAATTCACGAAATAATTCTTCCGCTACGAGTCTTTAAGAAATAAGTTTTAATGTTTTTATTTTCATTTATTTTGAAGTTATGAAGTTTCAAAGAGTTTTCTAATTTGGTTGAGATTTAAATTATGGATTATGTTTTATTAGGCATTGGAATCTCATGTTATCTGAAAGTTGGCATGATGTTGAGGAGGCGCATAGAAAAGAATTCATAGTCTAATTTGTGAAACTACTATATATACATACCAAATTTGATATCTTAACAGTCAAACTAGATCGTACGATACTCATCATTCAATCTTCTTCTTAATCGCATATATACGATCTAAAAGCCAGGGGATCTAATGTGTCTGAAAAGCTATATGCTTTGCCAGTTGGATCATTTCAGAGCGTTCACATGTATCCGAGCTCATCGGAGACTACCGCGGCAGATAGATCTAAAACAACGGGACAACAAGACATGGGGAGGACTTGGCGGCATCTTCAACTTCGTCTTCGGGACTTGTGAGAGGCATGGAAAGGGTGGTGTAAAGAATCAGACAATGAACGAATTTTAGGAATCAAAATCTACACATCTGTATTTCAAACCGTAGGACCCTCTAGCAATGAGAGTCTGCCATCCTCGACGAAGAAGAAACCTTAGCGCGGTTGTTACAAAAGACTCCGGCGATGTCTAGGTCGTCCGGCAAGGGGCGATGTCTATGAAGGAAATCTATGGAGGCAAGAAAGAGAAAGCACTTTGAGAGGTTGAGAGGAGATAAGCGGACCTCCCCTCTAGGACAGAGCCGACCAAACGCCGACGTTGTGACGACCCGACTTTTCAGACCGTCTTACTTATCTTACTTTTAAACTTTAGAAAATTCTTTAGAAAACTTAGAGGATTTTTTTTTAAAACACATCGAATCAAGACGAACTAAAATTTTAAAGATCTTGAAAAGAAACAAAAGCATTTAAGAAAAATATGAAGACTGCATATTGAACACTTCATGAGAAGTACTTAACCAAAATTGAAAATACGAATTTAAAACCAAACATAGCAGCAAAAGTACTAAAGCATAATCCATAATCTAAATCTCAACCAAAATATAAAACTCTTTGAAACTTCGACGTAAATGAAAATAAAAACCTTTAAAAATTATTTCTTAAAAACTCGTAGCAGAAGACTTATTTCTTCATAACGAAAACAAAACTTTAAACTTTATTTCTTAATAACTCGTAGCGGAAGACTTAATTCGTGAATGGAATCCATGACCCAACTCTCTCGCTATCGACTCCGCTAGTCCGCCCTGCTCAGTTCTTTGCAAGTTGTTTACCAACAACAGAGACACATTTTTTTTTCGAAGAGATGAGCTTACGCTCAGCGATAATAATATAAAGCTCACAAAAAAAGAGTAATGCAATGCATGAACCTATTTTAAAACTAATTGATGACTTGATCTTTCTTTTCTTGATTCTATCAACTTTTAGTTCGGGGTGCCCCTAGGGTAGTAGTACCAATTTCAGTGTACACTTTAGATACGAAGAGATGGGGGTTATAAAGTCCAACACTTCGCTCTATATTTTAAACTTATTAGGGCCTCGGCCCGAGAAATTTCCCCATTAGAGCCTCGGCCCGGGAAACTTCTCCTTAATACCCCTTGAGGCGATACGACTCCCTTGCTTATCTTTATCTTTTCACTTTTAAAAAAACATTACATACTGATATGACATGTACATAAAAACTTTCAAACATATGCTCATACAATACATGACTAAAAAAATATAAAACATGTATATATTCTCAAATCTACTTTAACTTAACACTGCATAGTTGACGAACATAAATCCAACTACTATAATCAATCACACAATCAAATAAAGAAAAACCTACTCAAACATATAAAGCTTTAAACAAACTATAACATGAATAACAAATCATCATATTTAATTTTGAACTAATCTGTGTTGTAGTGAGATTATTCTAACCTAGATATCGAATGTTACGATCGTAGATCGTCGAAGGAAAAAGACGCTCAAAACGACTTGGAACCTAATCGGGATAAAAGACTACCGGGATCAGCTTAGAAAAAGATTCAAGACAAACTTTTGGTTCTGGAAATTTTCAGAAACGACTTTTAAAGTGAAATTACCAAAATACCCCTGGCTATTAGGGTTTCGGTGAAAAACTAAAACTCTGAGAAAATTTTTGTAAAAATTCCAGTAGGTACAAACCATAATTTTTATCACTTTTCGTAAAGGCACCACAGCCAAAAATAAGTTTTTAACTATTTATTAAAAATAAAAGAAGTGCTAAAATCTAACTTTAAAATTTTTGCCAAAAACTGTCTGCGCACTGTTTTTAAAATAATCAGAAAATATTATGAATTTGATAAAAATATTTTTCGATTAAAGGTTTAGATAGAAGACATTTAAACCTAACTTTTCCAAAAAGAATCAACGAAACCAAAATTTTTGAATCCACAGTAAGCGTTTAAAGTCTGAAAATCGGAAATAGGTCTCAGGTCTGCGCACTGATTTGAAAATAATCATAAAATATTATGTATTTCATAAAAATATTTTTCGATTAAAGATTTAGATAGAAGATACTTAATCTAACTTTTTCAAAAAAGAATCAACGCAAAACCATACTTTTTGAAACCAGGGCAAGCGGTTTTAGAAACCGTTTTCAAAGAATCCGAACCAGATAGAAAAGAAAGCATACCTGATATAGAGCTACGAATTTCCAAACAAAGAGAGGGATGAGGGAGGGGGAGCAGAGAAGAAGCGTGAAAAGAAAAGGATGTGATGTTTATATATGGTTTAATTAAACCCTAAAAAGCCAAACTCTAATCCTACTTCTAAGCTTAATATATTAATAATTATTATTATATATATAAATATATAAATATAAATATATATATATATATATATATATATATATATACACGTGCACTACTAACACCTGACTAATATATACATAGTATACTATTATATTATTTATATAATATAATATAATATATAACATAATTATATATATATACGTATAATAACTTAACACCTTAATCTTATATATATATAATATATATAACTTATATACAATAAATATATATATATATATATATATATATATATATCCATAATATGTAATTTAAAGAGTATATTAAATTAAAAAAAATACCTAAAGCATACATAAAAGAAAAACTTCAAAAACTACCACATAGATAAAATCATTCATTACTACTTTATTAAAAAAGAAAATACTAATGTCACTCGAACACCAATATTTTAGCTTTTTAATAAAGCTTAAAATTTGGGATTTCACAGGTGTCCTCCCATGAGGGGGCGGCAGGATTTGGAGCCCTTAGGTTTTAACGTTTCAGAGAGAAGCAAAGAGAGTTTTTTTTTGTTTTTTGTTTTTTTTTTGCCTTTGAATTTAGCTGTCCATTGACCTTCTATGTGTATGTGGCTCATATGCCCAAAACAACGCTATTTCTTGTTGTTTGTATGAGTGTTCGATGTGGGACGTTCTTGTTGTTGTTTGTATAAATGTGTGTTGTGGTTCCAGTATTACAGTATTCCAATAGTAAAATTGCATGTACTAATGTTTTTTCAACTAATACAAAAATAATGTCTATAATTTTTAGCACGAATATAATGTTTCCAAGTTATAAACAATCACTTATATTGCTTACACGTTTTAAATTAAAAAAAAAAATAGGGTTTCAAGATTTATTTAACTTTGTTTACGGTTTATAGTTTCACTAGTTTTATCTTCACGCTACGCGCGAATGATTTTAGTATATTATAAATGATAATAACAAGTAAAATTTGTAGAGGTTAATTTGTGCTATCAAGAATCGTAAACAATGGGCACCAAAGAAATCGACGATTAAGAAAAAACTCTTAAAAATCATGAACGAATAATAAATGTAAAAAATTTATTTTGTACATTGATTAGACTTTCATGAGTAAATAAGACTTGCGTTCACTTTTTAATGAAATATGAAGACACATATAAGGTGAAAGTAAATAAATATCAAAGATAAAAAGAAAAATAATTTGATAAAGGAAATATAAAATTAACATACCCTCAAAATAATGTATGTTATTGATATAGTATAATATAGTATCAGTAATTATGATTATAAAATACATAAAAAAAATTATAAAAAATATATTGATGAGAAAGAGAGAAAAAAAATAATATACATTAAAAAAAGATTTACAAAATAGATTAAAAAAAACTAAAAAAAATGATATAGTATAATTAAGAAAAAACCCTTAAAAATCATGAACGAATAATAAAATGTAAAAAATTTTATTTTGTACATCAATTAGATTTTCTTGGGTAAATAAAACCTGCATTTACTTTTCAATGAAATATGGAGACACATATAAGGTGAAGAGTAATAAATATCAAAGAGAAAAAAAATAGAATTTAATAAAGAAAATATAAAACTAACATACAGTCAAAATAATGTATGTTATTGATATAGTATAATATAGTATCTGTAATTATGATTATAAAATACATAAAAAAATTATACAAAATATATTGACGAGAGAGGGAGAAAAAAAACAATATACATAAAAAAAAATTTTACAAAAGAGATTGAAAAAAAACTAAAAAAACGATATATTATAATTAAGAAAAACCCTTAAAATAATGAACGAATAAGAAAATGTAAAAAATCTATTTTGCACATTGATTAGGCTTTCATTGGTAAATAAGACGTGCGTTCGCTTTCAAATGAAATATGAAGACACATATAAGGTGAAGGGAAATAAATATCAAAGAGAAAAAAAAATAGAATTTAATAAAGAAAATATAAAACTAACATACAGTCAAAATAATGTATGTTATTGATAGTATCAGTAATTTTGATTATAAGATACATAAAAAAAAATTATACAAAATATATTGATGAAAGAGGGAGAAAAAAAACCAATATAAATAAAAAAAAATTAACAAAATATTAAAAAACTAAAAAAAAAAAACAAAAAAAGAAAGGCAAAGAAAAAAGAAATAAGAAAAAAGAAAAAAAAGAAAAAAAACTGAAACGCACAAAGTCAAAAAAAGGCAAAAAAAAGAAAAAAAAACCCGAAAAGGCACAAGGCAAAAAAAAAAAAAGGCCGCCACGTGTCGCCGCACGAACGCACAAAGTCAAATTAAGGCAAAAAAAGGGCCGCCGCGTGGCGGCGTGGGGATAAAAGTTGGGGAAGAGGTTGCATTTATTATCTATGTTATAGATTTGTAAGAAGAAAAAAAATCCTAAAAAACTATTTACAATTTGAAAAAAATAAAATTTACTATTTTTTAAACAATTTTTAAAAGCTACTGTTTTAAAATTGTTGTACTGTAATAATTTGGACCAAAATATGGAAATCCATGTTTTGGACAAAAATAGTAGTTGGTCAGCTGAGGAAGTACAATTTTGCCCTTTTGTAAATATACCCACACCACACACACACGTGAAAACTAATAAATTAATAATACAAAAAAAAAAAAAAAATTCTCTCCAGTCTCTACATTCCCGCTCTCTCTCTCTCTCTCTCTCTCTCCTAACTTTCTGGTGAAATCGACGCTATAACCACCGTCCGAGTTTCTGCAAGTCCGGCCAAAACCCGCTCTGTCGCGAGCCGTCCTCTGCCTTCGACGCACGACTCCGAGCTCAGTCTAGTCCGAGCCAATCTTCGCGTGAACTCCGACCGGAAAGAGGAGAATCGCGAGCTCCGAGCCTCTCTTTTCTTCGCCGCGTGACTCGGCTGAGACAAAGGAGACGCGAGCTCCACCGACTCCAGACAAGGAAAAGCCATCAGAGAAGCTTTTGACGAAGCTCCGACGAGCCTGAGAACATCCGCCGAGCCAGAGGAGACCGCCGAACCAAGAGATCGACCGAGAAAGGATTGGAGGAACTCTGAAATGGTTTTTTTTTTGTATTGTCGGAGCTGACATACAAGTCTACAATTTCATTTATTGTAGACATGCAAGTCTACAATTTCATTTATTGTAGACATGCAAGTCTACAATTTCATTTATTGTAGACTTCTATGTCTACAATAAATGAAGTTGTAGACTTGTATGTCTACAATTTCAGACGTTGTAAACTTGTATGTCAACTCCGACAATACAAAAAAAAAACCATTTTTTTACCCAAACACACGAACGAACCTATAAATATGAAACCCGGAAACATGAATGAAACCCATAAACATGAAACCCATATATAAACACGAACGAAACACGAAACCCGTAAGTCAACAACAAAACTCATACCAAAAAATAAACACGAACGAAACCCACCCAGAAATTCACAGATTTCGTTCGCCAACATGAAGTCTACAACTTCATTTATTGTAGACATAGAAGTCTACAATAAATGAAATTGTAGACTTGTATGTCTACAATAAATGAAATTGTAGACTTGTATGTCAGCTCCGACAATAAAAAAAAAAAAACCATTTTTTACCCAAACACACGAACGAACCCATAAATATGAAACCCAGAAACACAAATGAAACCCATAAGCATGAAACCCAGAAATAAACACGAACGAAACACGAAACCCGTACGTCAACAACGAAACTCATACCAAAAAACAAACACGAACGAAACCCACCCATAAATTCCCAAATTTCGTTCGCTAGAAGAGATAAAGTTTACCTCTTCGACGATGACGACGACGGACAAACCACTGGCGATGACAAACAGAAAAAAGGCAAGCTTTTTTTTAACCTTAAATGAACGAGAGAAGAAAAAAGAGGAGAAATAGAGAGCTTTGAAACAATGAACGAGGAGAGAGAGAGCTCTGAAACAATGAACGAGGAGAGAGAGAGCTGAGAGGAAGTTTGATGGAAATGAACAAAATAAAAAAGGGAAATTGCTCTAAATAGGAGTAAATAAAAGGCTTTTTACTTTTTTGGACTTTTTTTCAAAAAGGTCACAAATAGGACTTGGTAATTAATTTTGATTTATGTAATTACCCTTTTACCCCCGTGAATATTAAAATTTAAATAAAAAATGTTACTATTTTATTAATGACCGGATTCACCTTCCTCTTCATTTACCTTGCCTCCACGTCACCTTCCTCTTCATTTCTTCATTGACCGAGTTTAACCAGAAGAGAGAGAGAGAGAGTGAGAGCGAGCGACAAAAAAAAAAAAAACCGTCCAACTTCCTTAACCAAATCGTCTCGATTTGTTTTTCAAACTCCATAATCTCTTCGTCACTCTCGTCCATTCTTCGCCCAAGAAATGAAGATAAAGAACAAGTCGCCGACCAAACGCCCCCCTAAAGTTCCAAAACCAAACCCTAAAAAGAGGAGTCTTCCTCAATCATCGGCTGAAACTCCACCTCCAGTGACGCATGCATCCCCGCGTCGGAGTCCACGCGTGACTTTTGGCTCGGAGTCACCAATGCAAAACTCCCCGGCGAAGAAATGGAAGAAGGTTCTTGCGCCGCCGAAGAAGAAGAGGAAGGTGGTTCTTGAGTCGCCTTCAAATTCTGACTCCTCTGTTCCTTGTACATCCGAGAGACATCAGAAGGTGAGTTTTTTTACTTGCATGTTAATTTTGTGTTGATTATGTGTGGATTTTGTGTTGATTCATGGGTTTGCATGTTTATTGTGTGTTTCATGTAACTGTTAGTTTGACAAAAGTGTTCATTTTTTACGTTATTGGGGATTATGTGTGTATTTTGTAAGAAAATTAGATTTTTCTAGGCTTGCTCATATTAGATGTAGGTTCTATGAATTGTTTTGTGTCACACATTTCTGGGTATCGTGATAATTGTGTCATGAAATTTATGGATTTCTGTGACAATTGTGTCACGAAATATATGGGTTTCGTGACACCTATGTGACGAAATTTCTGGGTATCGTGACAACTATATCACGAATTTCTGGGTATCGTGACAACTATGTCACGATACCCTGAAATTCGTGACACAATTGTAGCGAACCCCATAAATTTCGTGACATAGGTGTCACGAAACCCTAAAAATGTCGTGACACAATTATCACGAAACGCAGAAGTTTCGTGACACAAGAGTCACGAAACCCAGAAATGTCGTGACACAATTATCACGAAAACCACAATGTTTATGTGTTTAATGTTCCAACTCATATGTGTTTAATGTTTTAACTTTTATGTGTTTAATGTTGTAATTTTTAGGGTTTCATACGAAGGATAAAAGAAGATGAAATAGAGTCCGGCTACTCGTTCAACTTCCATGGGAACTTGGACGATTTCGAAAAGGAGACCGGCATGACCGCCAACCAAAAAGACTTATTCAAAAAGACGTGTTTTGGGCAGTTTCTAGACATGCCCTTGATAACAAAATCGTCCAGAATAATAAGCCATTTGGTGTTGAGATCTGGTTATTATGATGAGGCCGGTGCATCTAACGATTCTCTGGTCATGGAGATTGGTGGAAGACCCCGCGAGTTCACCAAAGAGCACTTTTCCCTGATCACAGGGTTAAGATTCAGCGAAAACTACGCAGAACAACCACGGTACGCTAATGTGGTTGAGGGAGGGCTATACAATGTCACCTTCTGTAATGGTGCTCTTTGCCGGAAAAGGGCCAACATTGGTGCAGTCCTTGAGAGTAGCCACGAATGGCCAGATGAGAGGAGGGTGAGACTACTCCTCCTCCACTTTCTGTACAATGTTCTCTTGGCGGCCGAGAAGACCGTCAACCTCCCCTGCGATAGCTACATCAAAATGGTGGATGACCCGGTTGTTTTCAACAACTACCCATGGGGAGACGTCGCCTGGAACTTCTTTCTAGGTTCTATCATGGGCTTTGTGAGCAAGGCCAAGACCATCAAGGAGGGTAAGAACCCAAAACTCCACCTGCCGGGTTTCGTGCTCCCACTCCAGATATGGGGTTACGAGTGCATCCCACGATTCGTGGAGCTGGAGTTCGCCTCAATACTCGTTGCCGACGCAACGCCGCTGATGAGGCGTTGGGCTACTAAATCAGGGAAGGTCTTGGAGTCCCAACTACAAAAGATTCGATTCCAAGAGGTATGAATATGATTGATAAGAATATGTACATTTAATTAAATTTTGATTAACTTCGGACCTCTTCCAGATCGAATTCAAGCCGATCGGTGGTGAGGTAGAGTCTGCGAAAACTGCGAGGACTGTTGTGAGCCCTTCTGAGAAGAGGGGGAAGAAGAAAAAAGAAGACATTGTTGCATCATCATCAATTGAGGTAATGGTTTCTTAAGTAAAGTAAATTCGTGATTTTATGGCACGAGTATACGTGATGTCGTGACATCTACGTCACGAAAGTATGTCACGAATATAATTGATTTCGTGACTTGTATGTCACGAAAATACTTAATTTCGTGATTCTATTCTCATACAAAATTATTTGTACATTGCAGATACGCATGTCCGCAATGGAAAAGGATCTGAAACATTTCAGAATTGAGTTTCTTGAGTGGAAGAAGCAGTTTTCCACTGAAATGCGATCCATTTCAGAAACCTTGAAAGAGGTTCTGGACAAGCAACAATCTCAGGATGATGATTTTGTCAACCTCCAGAAATATGAGGAGGAGGTGACGGAGAAGCAAGGAGAAGAAGAAGAGAACAAGGAAGAGGAAAAGGACAAAGAAGAAGTGAAGGACAAAGAAGATGAGAAGGACAAAGAAGAGAACAAGGGAGAGGAGAAGGACAAAGAAGAGGAGAATGACAAAGAAGAGGAGAAGGAAGAAGTAGTTGTGGACAAATCAAATGAGTTGGAGAACAAAGAAGCCGAGAAAAATGATGAAGATCAGCCATCTATTGGAGGCCAATGTAAAGAAGATGATCTGCAGAAGAAAAAAGATGATAGTGAAGACGACGAAGACGGTGGGAGAGGTCCTGAAGATGAAGGGCCAAAAGAAGTAGACAGGAACCAAACGCACGCTGATGGCGGCGAGGACCAGACCCAAGCCGGCGAGGACCAGGCCCGAGCTGAAGAGACCCAGGAGTCTAAAACGCCTGTGCGACGTCCAGAGGCGGCTGATGAGGTCTGTTCCTCGTTGTTGAAGATGCATGGAAAGCTCATAATGATTTCATCATCTGATGAAAAGCCTACTCGCCATAGGAGGGCGCCAGCGGTCTTCACACCGACACCCGCGCCGGCTGTGTTTACGAGGTTCACACGACCACTTCGGCCACCGTCAGTCTATCCATTCTCCTACCCTAAAGACGAGATTTCTGTGGGAGATATTGCAGCAATGGCTAAATGGATTAAAGTTGGTCTTAAATCGAATCACAAAAATGCGTAAGTATCTTTCTCCTTCTTACATATATTGTCTGGTAATTTTAAATAAAAATGAGATCTAATACTTGTGATTTTTCAGCAGTCCGAAGTACAAGTCACCAGAAGAAGATTTATCTCCCTCGTTCCATTTTACGGTGGTTGAGATTACATCGAAGACGTGGTTTTACTCTTTGTGGACCCCGGTTGAGTGGCTTACGGGAGAGGTACGTCCGCTCAACCAGGTTTTTTAGAGCCAGGGATGACAAACACCACTGCACTTCGTGACGTTTTTTGTTTTTTGTTTGTGTCAATGTAAATAGATAAAACCATGATTTTTCTAGCTTTGTTGTGACCTGTTTTTTATTTGGTTTTTTGAACTTCATGTAATAAATTCTATATGTCGTGACACTGAATTTCTGAACCTGGATTTATTTGTTGTGACCTGTTTTTTATTTGGTTTTTTGAACTTCATGTAATAGTCAACTGCATTTATTTGTTGTTAATATTTAGTACGTGACAACATTGTCACCAGAAACTGTGTTGTTGTCACCACATGAAGATAAGAATCTGGTGACAATATTATCACGAAGTGAACACTTATATGTCACTGATTTCTGTGAATTTTTTATTTTGCAGCATATGGACGTCATTTTCTACTACTTGAGAAAGAAGGGGAAGTATGGAAATGTCCGAAAGCCGTTTACGACAACCAACTCGTACTTTCTACCAATGCTCACCCGATGCCATGATGCTTGGTCCAAAGCGAAGAACAAGGACGTGTTTGATTGGACGGACCATTTAGTTGTGCTTGACTACATAACTGCCGAAAAACAAACAGGTTTTGCAAACACTCCATGGGCAGATGTTAACACTATCTACGTCCCTGTCCATGTGCCGGACCACTGGCTCCTTGTCGTAATTTCCCTAAGCCGTAGAGCGCTAACAATATACGACTCTATGGACTCGAAGTATGCACGCAATGTTCGTGATAGCATACAGATGATGGCGGATTTTATCCCCATTGTGTTGGCAGTCGTCGGTTTGGGAGATGGCAACTCGGAGCCATTTAAAATAGTAATAGCGCCTATGCCACAACAATCCAATGGGTAAGATCTCTTCTCATAATTGTTTATCATGTTCTATTTTGATGTATATTTAATACTAGTAAGCAACCATGAACAGGGGAGACTGTGGCATGTTTTGCGTAAAGGCCGCCGAATTTATGATCCATGGGATTCCGGTGAGTAGTTTGCATCAAGACAATATTTCCATGTACAGAAAGAAGATGGCAACCGAGTTGTACAAGCACGGGGCATTAAAGATGGCAAACAATGTTGAGTCAGACGAAGAGAATTGAAAGTAGGAGAAGCGATTAGTGATCCAAACTTTTTAAATAGGGTGAAGTGTATTGTTTTGGAATGTCTTTGTGATGGCGGTGTGACTCTTAATTCTCCTTTGTAGAATTTGTGTGACAAGGTCGTCACTAAGACATGGTCTATGTTTTATAAGTACGTATAGGGGCCAGTAAATTATTAAATATGTAACTCTATACTCTTTTGGATGTGATTATATGAAATACAATTCATATGATTTATATGAAAAAAGGGGATTTCGTTACTTCTCTGTCACGAACAGTGGCAACTTCGTTACTTCCCTGTCACGAAAAAGGGGCACTTCGTGACGTTCCTGTCACGAATATTGTGCACTTCGTGACGTTACTGTCACGAAAAATGGGGATTTCGTGACGTTCATGTCACGAAAAATGTGGATTTCGTGACGTTCCTGTCACGAATATTGTGCACTTCGTGACGTTCTTATCACGAAAAATGGGGATTTCGTGACGTTCCTGTCACGAAAATGAAGTCTTCAAGTCACGAAACGGTACGTTTTCGTGACATACCAGTCACGAAATTGTTCCCTTTGATGGAATTTAATGAGAAATCTCTTCTTCTTTTCATTAAATCCGTCGTAGGGGATAAATGGTTGTTATGAATATTAAAATGATAAAATTTGAAAAATAAATGGACAGCCGTTCTACTTACCTAGAATATCAAGAAAATATGAGAATGATAAATGGTAAGTGAGTTCTACTTACCTAGAACATCTTGACGAGCTAATGTGTTTTGTATCGTGAAGTGTTGTTGACATACATTCATTTGTCCCATTTCATTTCATCATCTCAAAGGGACAGAATTTAAAGTACTCTAATAAACATATAAACATAGGTAAATGAGGTTGAACGTCATGTCGTCCGACATGTCGATTTCAACTCTAATTTATCCTTAATGTTGGAATTTTTTTATTAATAGCGTTCGTAGTCCTCCCAAAACAACTCATTTAAGAGTCTATAAGATGTCATGACGTTCCTGTCACGAAAAAGGGGCACTTCGTGACGTTACTGTCACGAATATTGTGCACTTCGTGACGTTACTGTCACGAAAAATGGGGATTTCGTGACGTTCATGTCACGAAAAATGTGGATTTCGTGACGTTCCTGTCACGAATATTGTGCACTTCGTGACGTTCTTATCACGAAAAATGGGGATTTCGTGACGTTCCTGTCACGAAAATAAAGTCTTCAAGTCACGAAACGGTACGTTTTCGTGACATACCAGTCACGAAATTGTTCCCTTTGATGGAATTTAATGAGAAATCTCTTCTTCTTTTCATTAAATCCGTCGTAGGGGATAAATGGTTGTTATGAATATTAAAATGATAAAATTTGAAAAATAAATGGACAGCCGTTCTACTTACCTTGAATATCAAGAAAATATGAGAAGGATAAATGGTAAGTAAGTTCTACTTACCTAGAACATCTTGACGAGCTAATGTGTTTTGTATCGTGAAGTGTTGTTAACATACATTCATTTGTCCCATTTCATTTCATCATCTCAAAGGGACAGAATTTAAAGTACTCTAATAAACATATGAACATAGGTGAATGAGGTTGAACGTCATGTCGTCCGACATTTCGTTTTCAACTCTAATTTCTCCTTAATGTTGAAATTTTTTTATTAATAGCGTTGGTAGTCCTCCCAAAACAACTCATTTAAGAGTCTAGAAGGGAATGTCATGACGTTCCTGTCACGCAAAATAGTGATCTCGTGACGTTCCTGTCACGAAAAATGGGGACTTCGTGACGTTCCTGTCACGAAACATGGGGACTTCGTGACGTTCCTGTCACGAAAACTGGGGACTTCGTGACGTTCCCGTCACGAAACATGGGGAATTCGTGACGTTCCTGTCACGAAACATGGGGATTTCGTGACGTTCCCGTCACGAAACATGTGGATTTCGTGACGTTCCTGTCACGAAAATGAAGTTTTCAAGTCACGAAACGGTACGTTTTCGTGACATACCAGTCACGGAATTAAAATCAAAACATTAAAACATTGTAAATATTGAGTACCTCATCTCGAACTACATTTTATTTCTTTCCGTCAACCCCTCTTTGGCAAGCCGGCAAATCTTTATGGTCTTCGATAATAGCTCCCTTTGATTTCAAAAATTCCTCCCAATTCTCGCCGAATATTTCTTCAAGAACGGAGTTAGCCATCAAAACCGGAGATTTGTAATCCTCACCTGCATGCATCTCTACATACTCGTTGTATTCAGCGTCGCTCATGTCATGACGCTTCTTTAATTTCCTGGGAGGGCGCGGATATGGATCCTCACCTGCATGCATCTCCGACGTCTCATTCACCGTCGACACCTTTTTACTCGAATCGCTTCCCTTCGTCGTTGGATCTTTAGCGTCCATTTCACCGTTAGACTCTTTCGAACAATATTATCAGTTTGATCTGAGGTAAATATTTAAGGTCGGATAAATATGAGGATTCCTTACCTAACTTTTGTACGTAAATGCTAAAATAAATTTTCTTACCTAACTTCCAAAGTTAGTTGTTCAGTAATTTAATTGCTATTAATGCCATTTATTGATATTAAATATCCATATCCCAATTACCAAGTCGGTCAAAACAGCGAAAGATATCATGGTTCATGAAAATGGCTCGAACTTCGTGAGTTCTATGTCACGAAAATGGAATTTGTATCTGTTACAAAACACAATACATAATCCAATACAACACATACACACATAAATCTGTTACCTTGAAATCTGTTTACATCATACACACATATATTACAGCAAACATCATAATAACCAACAACACAATAATCAATCTCAGCCTCCGATTTGCTCGACAGTGATGCTCAATATCCAACTGCAACTGGTCAATTCTTCTCAGCAATCCTGGAATGATTTTCTTTGCTCTTTCAGAAACTTCAGGATCAACCCATTGAAAAAAACCACACCCACCCTCTGCCTGAAAATCACCAATTATAGCCTCAAAAATCAGGTATTTGTTTCTTGTATTAGAGCATATATGAGTTCTGGTTGTATTCAAACAGGATACAATATCCGGGCTAGCTGCAAAGTGGACAACTGCAAGTCCAATATTAACCAAATACCTTTGGGACGAAAAACCCAAATACCCAAAAATCCAAACCACTCTCAGAATAGGATTTTAATCAATTTCAACCAAACATTCAAAATCAAAATCCTTACCGTCGTCACGTGGCAATTTCTGAACCTCCTACCGGGATTATCCTTGGTCCATGACGTCCTCTCGACCCATTGCACGCCGCATTTACACAGAAATTCACCTGGAGAGTCTCTCATCGTCGTCGAGTCTCTCGTCGTTGTCGAGTCTCTGCGTTCGTGCTTCGTGTGCGAAGAATAAGAGTGTTGCGATGAAGAAGCGCGGTTCACTGCCATTCTCAAGTTGAAACCTCACCGGCGATGAAGATAGATCAGACGAGAGACAGCAAAAGAGATCTGGGTCGAATTTGGGGATTTAGGGTTTCAAATAATTCTCAATTGTTTTATACGTACAAATGGTTTAAAGAGGTTTTAAAATAAAATAAAATAAAATGCTTTAAGCCCCTTGATGTCGTGACTTCTCTGTCACTAAAATGATGATATCGTGACTTCTCTGTCACGAAACAATTGAATGTCGTGATTTCTATGTCATGAAAAATGATGATTTCGTGACTTCCCTGTCACGAAACAATTGGATGTCGTGACTTCTATGTCATGAAAAATGATGATGTCGTGACTTCGCTGTCACGAAATAATTGGATGTCGTGACTTATATGTCATGAAAAATGATGATTTCGTGACGTCTCTGTCACGAAAAAATTTGATGTCGTGACTTCTATGTCACGAAGAATTGTTATTTCGTGACTTCTCTGTCAGTGAGAAATTGTTTAATGGGACTAAAACGTCACGAATGAGAAATATAAAAATCCATAACAAACATAACAAACTAAGTGAGAAATAAAGTAAAGTACAAATCCAAATTGGTACATCAAATAAAAAGTTTTAAAAAAAGGAACAATCGAGCTCATGTTCGGGGTCGGCTATGGTGGGTCGGGATCGCGTTGCGACATGTGGCTCGATTATGTCCTACTCCACCACAGCGACTGCATTTATTCCTTCTATCCTCATCCCCTTCCCATTGAGAGGGTATTCTTTTCTTTTTCGGTCTTCCGGCGGCACGAGCCGCAACATGAGGTGGATTTACTATTTTTTGCGTGACTTCCTCTGGAAAATTCCACGACTCCTCGCTGCCAATTGGATGAATTACACCTGCATAACAACTTCTCCAATATTCGGTGGTGTAGTAATTTGATATGTACTTCTCAACTGCGAAGTTTCGAACACCGCAAGCCGCAATGCCGTGGGGACAGATAAAGTTGTCAGTTTGAAAGACACGGCAACTACATGTCTTCTCTCTCAAATTTACAGCCCACTTTTGCCCCTCTCTATCAACGACTTCAAACTCGTACACCGATGATGGACGCACCTGTTCCGCACCCAATACCATTTTGTTTACGGGTTATAATAAAAAAACATCTTATAAAAAAAATTAAAAATTGAATGCCTATCACGTACCCCCAGTCCAGTAGATTTAGCGTGGTATTCTTCAAGTTTTTTATTCGCGTCAACGCAAAGGATCGTCAATGTTCCCAACGCTTTTTCTCTACGTTCGTAAAACCATTTACTCATTCTCTCCCGGAGAAAATCAAATAGCTTGGCAATAAGGAACTCTCTCGGTTTGACATTCATTGCATTCAGCGACTCGGCATTGTTTGATGTCATTATTGAGTACCTCTTCTCCGTGTAGAAACTACGAGCCCATTTTTCGTAGCCTACGTCGTTCTGAAGATACGCTCGGACTCTTGGATCTTCCTCATCTATCATAAGCATATACTTTTCAAACTCTGCATACGTGTATGCCTTTGCTGCAGCATAGAACGTCCAATTCACCTCTTTTGATAGACCTTTGATTTGGTTCTTCACGTTCTTCAAAAGATGAAACATGCAATAACCATGGTCTGAGTTAGTGAAAACCTTTTTCACACTGTTAATGATTCCCGCGTTCCTGTCAGACACTATGACCTGATGTGACCTCTCCCCGATTGCTTCCTTTAACCTTGTCAAGAAGTAAACCCACGATTCAGTAGATTCTGAATCACCAGCGCCGAATGCGAGGGGGTAAACTTGTTCATTCGCATCCATACCACATGCTGAAAACAGTGTGCCTTTATAGTAACTCTTCAAAAAAGTGCCGTCGATGATAACTACGGGCCGTAGATACTTCCACCCCCTTTTCCAAGCACTAAACGACATGAAAAAGTATTTGAAACGGTGGGATCGAGGAGTTGTGACAAGGTCGAATGACGAACCTGGATTGTTAGTCGACCACATGTACATGAATTTAGGCAGAGATCTATACGATGCATCATCGGTGCCAAACAATGATGTTAGTGCCGCCTGTCTTGACCTCCATGCTTTTTTGTAGGACATGTCCACTCCAAAATCTTGTTGCATGTAGGACATGATGTCTTTGGGTTTGCATGGTGAACATGAGGGATCGATGTACCTGTGTTTCATAGTCTCGCCTACAAATGTGGACGTAGCCTGAGGATGTTCTCCTTGTCTGAATTGTGTAGCACACGTGTGCTCAGAATCATACCTGCAAGAATGTAAGAGCAATGTTAATTTCGGGTCACCACGATAATATCAATGTAGAAATAAGTAATAAGTCACCTCCTCACTTCAAAGATCTCGGATGTAGTCTTTTTTACTCCACGAACAGACCACGCGCATGAGTCATCTCGACAAACAACATGGATATACCGTTTGTTAGAAGTCTTCGTCTTGAACGTAAAATGTTTCGTGATTGCTAACATGCATAAATGTTTCTTCAGAGTTGCTTTGTTGGCGTACAATCCTCCTTTGACTAGTCTCAGCGGAGAGTGCATATCTGACACATCAAGGTCAGGATGCATATTTTGGTTATCCGTGGAAGGCGTATCGCATTGACTCGTCCTCCTCGTTCTAGAGCAAGGCGTACTAAACCGTTTTGGAGTGCCTGAGCGCGGAGGGGTCTGCCATGGTGTGCCTGAATGACTCTGATTCGGGTCGGGGATCTCGGGAGAACTAGCCTCCGACTTAGGAGAACTAGCCTCCGACTTAGGAGAACTAGCCTGAATGTCCGCTTGTGCTGGTTGACCGGTGGTCGGAGTTGAACCAACGCCTGAGTCCGAAACCAACGGCTCTTGCTTCAATGGCTCCATATCTACTACCAAACTAAATTTGGATCTGTCCGGTTTCTCCTTCCGAAGATGCAAGTAACATTTCAAACTTAGGTCGGAGTCAATACTTACTGGGGGTACCGACCCTTCTGTCTCATAAGAAACACGGAGGACTTGATTTTTAGGTGAGCGATTGAGCGTGGCATACAATAGCTGCATAAACACCTCGTACGTTGCTTTTGCCGGTATTAAGATTCCCACTGCACACCCAGGGCCAGCCTCGTATCGTTCATGTTTCACCCATCTACCGCTATGCTTGACGAAGGTATGAATGTCTTTCATAACTACAAATAGTGGAGATAAAGTCACATTAAATTATTTTCTCATAAAACTTTATTATATGCGCAGATATATAGTAAGCACTTGAATCCATATTATATAATATCGTTCATATTTTTTCATTGCAGACTTTAGTTTCGTGACAATAGTGTCACGAAATAATTTAATTTCGTGACAATAGTGTCACGAAATAATTTAATATCGTGACAATAGTGTCACGAAACTAAAGTCTGCAATGACAAAATATGGAGTCATGCTGAAGCTTTCGTGACTATGGGTGTCACGAAATAATTTAATTTCGTGACAATAGTGTCACGAAATAATTTCGTTTTGTGACTATATTGTCACGAAATATGGAGTCATGCTGAAGCTTTCGTGACTATGGGTGTCACGAAATAATTTAGTTTCGTGACAGTCACGAAATAATTTCGTTTTGTGACTATATTGTCACGAAAATATTGAGTCATGCTGAATCTTTCGTGACAATGTTGGTCACAAACACTGTAACGAAATGGCTATGTATGAGGGAGCTTACCGGAATAAAGAGCGAAAAGAGTGTCAATGTGGGAGCTTGCTGCGCCGGAAAGGGCAGAGAGAGACGGCGGCGAAGGTGGGTGGCCTTGGAAGACGACGGACGGCGCGAACTAAGAGAGAGATGAGGGATGGCCGTCAAGTTTGAGAGAGAGGACGGACGCCGGCTGAGATCCAGACACCCCGACGACAATGGGACACGACGCCAATGGAGGTGATGCGACGGAGACAATGGAGGAGATGAAACAAGTGCAGTGGAGAAGAAGATGAAGCCGAAATGAAAAGAAAGGAGAGATTGAGAGTAGGGTTTAGTTTTTAGGATTCTTAAAAAAAAATAAATAGAAAATAAATAAGAGTATAATGGTAATTACATAAATAGAAATAAATGAAGAGGTCCTATTGCTGACCTTTTAAAAAAAACGTCCAAAAAAGTCATTTGCCCTCTATTTACTCCTAGTTTTGGAAAACTCCCAATAAAAAATCAAAGGGCACTTTAGACTTTTCTCACATGGTTAGGTAGTATTTTTGTCAAAAAACAATGACCGCAACATTTTGGTCAAAAGTATCAAAAAGACTACTACCTAATGCCATTTCCCATAACATTATTCATGTTTAACTTTCCCCATTTAGTATGACGAGTTGTGGCCAATTAATCTTGTGGATCTGGGCCCTACTCCAATTTTATTTTTTTTTTATTTTTTTTAAAATAGGCTTTTCATACTTGAGCTAGCCCATTTAAAAAAGAAAAACAGTAACGCTAGGTTTTATCGAATCTATCTTTTCCTATTTTCAACCTTTCGTCTTTCTTCGTTTCTGTTTTTTTTTTTTTTTTTTTTTTTCGTCTTTAGAATTCGACCTAATGAAAGTGTCGGAAAATTCTTCCAAGATGTCGGCGAATTGAATATGTTTTCGTCATTCTTCGTATCTGTTTTTCTTTTTTTTTTTTCGCTGTCATGCTGTTTTTTAGATCTTTCTTTTGTGTTTGTCGTTCTTCGTTGCTGTTTTTTTTTTCCTTTTCGTTTTCGTGCTTTTTCCGATCTTTATTGTTATTCTTTGCTGTTTTTTCTCCTATGTTGTTTTAGATCTTAATATTTGTTTTCGTCGTTCTTCGTTGCTGTTTTCTTCTTTCCTTTTACGCATCAAATCACAATGCCCAGGGCAATAAATACGCATATAAGCCCGTCATCTTAGATCATCCAGTGCCCACTAGGGTTTATACGGATCGATTAACATCTTCCCCAATTTCACACTTCGTCTCTCTTCGGATCTGTTTTTTTTTTTTTCGTTCTCGTGCTTTGTTTTAAATCTGTCGATGATCAGTGACGGGAAAATCTTCTGGCTTTATATCACCAATAAAACGACCGTCGAGGTCTCCGATTTTTGCAGATCTCTAACACATTTCATCTTTTACCTGTGCAATGAAACTTTAAAAATCTTCCTTGCTGAAGATGTGATGTTTGATCCGATTGACCCGCAATAGACCCACGAACGAGACCCGATTGACCCGCAAAAGGCTCATGAACGAGACCCGATTGACCCGTAAAAGGCTCACGAACGAGACCCGATTGACCCATAATAGACCCACGAACGAGACCCGATTAACCCGCAAAAGGCTCACGAATGAGACCCGATTAACTCGCAAAAGGCTCACGAACGAGACCCGATTGACCCGCAATAGATCCACGAACGAGACCCGATTGACCCGCAATAGATCCACGAACGAGACCCAATTGAACCATAAAAGGCTCACGAACGAGACCCGATTGAACCATAAAAGGCTCACGAACGAGACCCGATTGACCTGTGAAAGACCCATGATTGTGGCTGATTAACCTGCGAAAGAAATACGAGTGAGACCCAATTGATATGTGAAAGAATTCACAGCCATTGTTGAGACCCAATTGAGAATTGACCCAAGAACGAGACTCTATTGTTCCGACAAATTGACCCGATTGTCCCAAGACCCATGATTATAGCCCGATTGACCCGTACGTGAATCAGTTGTGGAGATAGACTAGATATATTTTAAGAGATATGCGCTCTAGTCTCGAGGATTAAGCTCCCAGAGATGTTGCTCGGCAAGGTTCCTGATGCCTTGACATTCACAGCGAAGCACAAATCAAACAGATTCGATAATGCAAAGAATGGCTAAAATTCAGCGTTATATTGTTGATTGCAAGGCAGGCAGACTTGCTTGTTGATTGCTCACACAAATCAAACAGGCTTGCTCTTAAGGTTTTAGATGACTGAATTAAACAAGGAGATTGATGAAGAAAAACTGTATGTGCTAGGGATTGAACTCTATCCAAACACGAATCAGAATGTAGTAGCTAATTGCTTATGGCGCTCTCTCTCCCTCTAAGTTTTTTCTTTACAAAATGTCATTTGATTTTGTGAACTAATAACACTACTTCTGCAGTTAGAATAACACACTTTGGCTGTAATGACCTTGACCATGATGGCTTTCGAATCCGCTGCTGATTGGATTAGGATCTGGGAGAAAGTTCTTGATGCCTTAACCTTGAAATCGAAGCACAAATTAGACAATTACGTGTCTTATGACAGTGCGGAGAATGACTAAATGACTAAAATCAGCGTTGTGTTGCTGATTTCAAGGTCTTTACGCTTGCTTATATGTTCGGTTCTTCGTCTCCTCGGAAAACTGCAGCCTTTGTTTTTTTTTTTTTTTT
Source organism: Urtica dioica subsp. dioica (assembly GCF_054948205.1). Classification (NCBI taxonomy): domain Eukaryota; kingdom Viridiplantae; phylum Streptophyta; class Magnoliopsida; order Rosales; family Urticaceae; genus Urtica; species Urtica dioica. The sequence goes on along the minus strand of NC_142764.1, from coordinate 10,601,988 downwards.
TTTTAAATCTGATTTGATTTGCTGCAAAAGACCCACAAACGATACCGGATTGACTCATGATAGACTAACGAACGAAACCCGATTGACCCGTGAAAAACCCATGATTGTGACTAATTGACCCGCGAAAGAATTACGATCGAGATCCGATTGATATGTGAAAGACACATTATCGAGACCAATTGACCCATAAACGAGACCCAATTGTTCCGACGAAGTGACCCTATTATTACGCGAAAGACCCATGATCGTGACCTGATTGACCCATATATGCCCTTTAATATTGAGGATTGGTGGGCTATGAAGGATTAAGCTGTTAGAGATGTTGCTCAGCAAGGTTCCTGATGCCTTAACATTCGCACCGAAGCACAAATCGAACAGTTATGACAGCACAAAGAATGGCTAAAACCAAACATTATGTTGTTGATTGCAAAGCCTTTTTTCTCGCTCATATGCTCCGTTCTTCGTCTCCTCGGAAAACCGCACCCTTAGTTTTTTTATCTTTTTATTTTTCAATCTGGTTTGGCTTGTGGCTAGTGATGAACAATGAGCAACATTGTAACTAAACAAAAGAAAGAGTGTCAAAAGGATTAGTCTCCAACTCCATGAAAGGGATCCTAATGCCCCTACTCATCAACCAGAACGGAAAATTAAAAAGTGCAATTAGAGTTTCTTAAAAAGTGCATTTGGAAAACCAGCTAGCATAACGCCCAATATGCCACATTGAATACCATGGAAATCCTAAATGGCCCGCAGCTGCTTGTTCGAAGGTGAGGAATGTAAATTCTGGAAAAACAAAAGTCAACCACTGATATATTACTTTGGCTGTTAGCAGGGACTGGTATCGTGTCCTGAGTCTTTCCGTCATTATTAGTATGATGTAGTCTTGGCTCCAATCGATACTCAGTCAATGACTAAGACCCGATTGACTCGCTAAAGACCCAAGACTGAGACCCAATTGACCCGCGAAAGACCCACGATGTGATCCGATTGACCCGCGAAAGACCCACGATGGAGCTCCGATTGCACCGTAATGGACCTGAACAAAAATCGGACGAAGTGGAGTGAAGTTGATATTCCAAGGCAGCTCTTGTGGCCTCGATCACAGCTTGGCCTGTGACATAGTGGCATGCAAACTCCGGCCCCGCCTATGAACTCCGGACCCCAAATCGAACTCAACTTTTGTCATTGAATCCGCAAGAGAATTTTGTCCAGCACCACCCCAAAGCTCCTCCTGCAATTAAATTGATCGATGACCCACGCATAAGTTTACACACAGTTTGTTGAACTTGACTAGTCTTCATTAGAGAAGTACCTCAAACATTAAGTCCTGAAATGATGACTGTTAGTCTGCCGCTGTGCTGCAAAAATCATAGAGGTCCTCAACTTTATAATGTTATGTCCGATCATGTCAATCTGTTGCATAAAGAAAGCCGAGCGGAAATTACAGAGTCAAATCTTATGCTACGAGAATTACTTTATAATGTTATGTCCATACATGGGAATAAGCGGAACCAACTTTATGTCTGAATGACGAAAAATCTTCCACCTCCAAACACGAGAATCATACCCCGTCGCGAATCATGATTTAATCCAGTCCGTACCATGTCCTTGTTGGATTTTATAATTGCCATGTCTCTGTTAAAAAAAACCAAGGAAAAGGGAGTTTTTTTTAGTTATAGCAGATAGATAACAGAGATTATCATGCATAAATAGACCCTAAAGATCAACATATTCACCTTAAGATAATCGCAGAATAGATTTTTCGTTCCAGTTACTACAGAGACTAAGGGAACTGCAAATTATATCCCGTGATCTAAAGGTAGCTGTGATCTAGAAAATCCTTATGGCCCATCGATCAATCTGAAAATAGAACAGCAAGTTATTTCCTATCATTTTTTTAGTTTCCACTCAAATAAGGAACATATCTCATATCCTTCAAATTCAGCAGTGCGTTGTTGATTGCACGACCTTTTTGCTTGCTTATATAGTTTTTAGAAAATTGACTGATTTGAGATACTTAAATGACTCGCATCGGCGTCGTTGTTTTTACCACTTTGGATAGCCATGGATCAGCATTCATTGTGTTGTCGTGTGTGGAATACCGATTCTTTCAGGACTGAATGGCTTTTCTAAGCCTTGTTGACATATTTTGCAATTCTGAGATGTTACCACTCTTCGTAGAATTTTATGCTAAAGAGGGCCAATCAATTGTTTTATAATATATTTTATAAATACCAATTTCAAAGGAAGCGAAACCGGTTATCGATCACATGACCGTATGTTTATGCGATAAACCGCCTATTGTTTGCACAAAAATGTTTCTTAATCAATATCTTCTAGCGAGCTATGCAACACCCTGAAAAGATCCATGATGGAGGCTCGATTGACCCGATAAAGACCCACGACCGAGACCCGATTGATCCGATAAAGACCCATGACCGAGACCCAATTAACCCGTGAAAGACCCATGGTCGAGCCACGGTTGACCTACGAAAGACCCACGACCGAGACCCGATTGACCTATGAAAGACCCACGACCGAGACCGGATTGACCTATGAAAGACCCACTACCGAGCCTCAATTGACCTGCGATGGACCCCCGAACAAAATCCACGACTGCTACGCCCCAGGGGTGGCCGAGGAATTTACCGTCTAAAAACACAACTTTCGGGTAAGAATTGCGCTTTTTTAAGCTTTGTTGACATATTCTGCAATTTTGGGGTATTAACTCTCGAGGACAGTTGTTATTGATCAACTTAGTTATTTTCGGCCTGAATTGTAAGAAGTTCAGTATGTGACACAACATAAAAAAAAAGGATATTCACGTGTCCTCGGTATCAGGGTCAAATGACAATCTGAGGTGAACTACGAGAAAATGGAGATAGTTCATGTGTTTACGGAGATATGCCGATTCAACAACGATGTAGAAGCTTTCAAGGATCACAGTGCTCACTAGGTTGGTCAGTGAGAAGGATGGTGACGTGGAAGAGTCGGCTAAAACTTTAGAAAGCGATGATGTTGACGACAAACCTGAATCGAATGAGCCACCACGTCCAAAGGAACCAAGATGTGTGGTTTCAGAGAGCTGTCCCATTGAAACAGAAAATAAAGATGCAACTAAGAAGCAGAAAATATCGTAGATTTGGTGTCCGAAATCTTGCATTCAAAAGAGTTTGAAAACGTTTACGAACGGACATGAGCTATTTGTCATAATCCCAGTAAACCCAAAGAACAAGTTGCAGATCATGAAAATGTCTGACAGAATGACCTACCAAGTATGAGTCAGAGGTAAGGTACGAATTCAGAGCTCTCAGCACTCTCTTTAGGGCTGCAAGTGTAACCTCAAAACTAAAATATGTTAAAAAGGCAAAGGTTGAAGATACGATAACTTACTGAGGAAGTTATGGAGCTCGCCCAACTCACGAGGTTGGCTTCGATTTCCAGTGAAGAAAAGTCAATCCACTGCCCTGGCGAAATAAGAGAAAAATAGAAAAGTCTAAACCAGGAACAAGTAACACGACGAAAAGAAAGACTGAACTCTATTAACATAAACCCTTTATTCAATCAAACAAAAAAAAAGGAGGACGGGACAAGAAGTTTACATAATGAATGGCATAACCACAGAGACCGCTATCAGGCTTCAAGCGGGATGACATCATCTTTGACATCTCCCTCGCGGTGTCAAAATCAACTGATTGAGAAGGACCAGCTTCTTTTAGTTTCTCAACACTGGCGCTGCACAACTACGATTATAATAAATATATAAATAAAAACAATATTTTTTTTATATATCAACACGCTTAGCTTCACGCAATACCATGCGAGAAAACATTCTACAAATTAATACAAGTAGATAGTAGATTTGGGAAAAGTACATGAATATTTGTTCGAGAGAGCTAATCGATATTTTGAAAGAATACGTGTGCTTTGGTCTCAAGCATAACGTTTGCTTGATCCTCAAAAGATGTGAAAACTCCCTCGAGACCATGATGGCTTCTGATACCACTGCCGATTGGATTAAGATCTCGGAGAAAGTTTCTGATGCCTTAAAGCTCGCACGGAAGTAAAAACGAATAGTTATGACTGTGCAGAGAATGGCTAAAACTTAGCGTTTTATAGTTTATTGCAAGGCTTGCTTGCTTATATGTTCTGATCTTTCGGCTCCTCGGAAAACTGCGCTGTTTTTTTTCAATCTGGTTTAGCTTGTGGCTACTATAATCCCATTATTTAATGAACGGCGCTGTACCTTAAAAAAAAGTGTCTCCGTCTACATGAAAGGGATCCCAATATCCCTTAAATTTAGCAACCAGAACGGAGACCTAAAAAAGAAAAAGAGAAGAAGTTCCAACTGTTTTTTTTTTTCTCCAGTGAACTGTAAGGGAAATAAAATTAGGGACATGTGAGTCCATTTAACCAACAGAGTTATAGAAAAGGTTTGAATCATGCAAAAGCTGGTATATTGTACATTTAGGCCATCTTTAACACAAAATGGCGTATATTTTGAACTGAATCTCCGACTCAACAAGATGGGTTTAGCCAATAAAAAATCTATATAAACTGTTGGATTAAATCACAGTTTCGTAAGGTTCGAAATTATGCCAAAAACTGGTGGATTTCTACTTCCAGACCATGTGTGTGTGTGTGTACGCGGATGACGCGAAAGACATAAGATTTCCAATTTTTGCTTACTTCTTAAAAGACAATGAAAGAGATCCTAAACATCCTTGGCTAAAGTCAACAAACAAATTGGAAAAAGATAAAGATTCTGACAAACTCAAGTTGTTTCACAGATCATTAGATTGGGTTGAACCATCTACGTATAATCTAAGTATAAAATTAGAACTTCTATAGCGATTGAAGAACATCATCGTTTAATATCGTGAGGATAAAACAGTCTAAAAACACCATCTTTCGGGACTGAATAGCTTTTTAAGCTTTGTTGACATCTATTATGCAATTTTGAGGTATTAGCACTCTTGGTTGGGACAGAGTTTTGATGATTGATCAGTATCAAACGAAAAATGATCAACCATATTTGTTATGTTTGTCTCCTTCAGCCACCTCAGAATTGGAAACATAAACGTATTCTAAAAAGTGCAATACGATTCAGGTTAAGCGATAATCTGAGTGTCATATGCAACAAGAGTTACAAATAATCAAAGGACATGACAGATTCTAATATCCTTTCATTAAAGTCGTTTACCAGAATGGAAGAAGAAAAAAAAAAAGCTGTTTTCCATTACCATCTTAACAAACTCGAGTAGTTTTGCAAGGTTTGAATGGTGTTAAGTTTAATACGGGACCAAAAAAAGCCTGTCCGCATGGCAAGGAACGATCAATCTGACTATCATTACTATGTGTAACAATATGTACAAAGTGCAACAAAGCTGTAAATTTTGGTAAAATGTTCAACGTAGTAATTGATATGTACAAAAAATGCAATGAAAGAGATCCTAAAGCTTTCAACCTTCCCGGCCCTGCAGAGGCCGTTGAGCAGCAAGTTGAACGCCACGTTGACTCCTCCGTCATGTCAACGAATAGCCCCGTCACACGGTCGATCGTACGTGATCTTGTCCAAAGGACATCCGCGTCGTTCACGAGCACCATGTCGTTCACGAGCCTCTTTGATCTCGCCTCTCTTCAAGAGATCGGTTATCAGCGTATTCGCGAGAACGACCTCCGAGAGCATATTGCGCAAGAGTCCCAAGGCCTCGTCGATCCTGTCAGCGCTGCAGAGTCCAAATATGAGCATTGTGAACGTGTATACGTTGGGTTTACAGCCCAGCGCATCTCGAAAGCCCTATTCATGTTCCCGACGAATATCAGGCTTCCATTTCTTTCAAGAGATGAGGCAGTTGCAGATAGCGTCGATCAGCATGGTGTACGTCACCACGTTCGGCTTCGTTCCTTCCTTATCGCTCACTAAAGAACAAGCCGAGTGAATCAGCGTGTTGTACGTGAAGATGTCAGGTCGAGACCCGACTTGAGCCATCTCGCCGTGGAAAATCTCCTCCGCTTCTTCGAGCCGGCCCTTGGTCACGTACCCGTGGATCACCGTGTTGAAGAGGATCTCGTGTTGTACGACGTCTCGGAAATTCCAAATCTCCGGCCAACAGCCCATCAATTGCATCTCCTCGAAGAGCCTCACGGCCTCGTTGACATCGCTCTTCGACTGAGCGTGGATGAGAGTGTGGTAGATCTCTGTGCTCGGGACACAAGCGTGGATGAGAGTGTAGACAAGCCCTCGCTCAGCATTTCATCGATGAGCTCGGGACACAAGCGTGGATGAGAGTGTAGACAAGCCCTCGCTCAGCATTTCATCGAACACACGGCGAGCGACCATCGGACAGTCGCCGGAAACTCAGAGCGTAAGAGTAAACGGTCTTCATGTCAGAGAGAATTCGAGTCGCTTTCCCGGGAAACCCAGCTCGGCCGTAATATTTGATGATGGAGATGAATGTGCCTTCCCTGAAGATCACACCTTAATCTCTCATCCGACCAGCATAGCTTCGATGGCTTTGAATAGCTCCTCTGCGAACCAGCCCACTCGAAAACTATTGATCGAGGTCAGAATGACCAATGAGAGCATGAGAACCTCGCAGAGCTGAATTGGGGACATTTGGACCCCTCTTCTCCGAAGCTCTATTAGATCAAAAGGCTTGATCAATCTTTCCCATTCATTCTCGGATTTTGGCTCGCGTGCTTTGTTTTCAAGGCTATCATTACCCGACGAATCATTGGCTGAGAAAATCCCCGAACTCAGGTTTCTGAACAGGTCTTTCAAGCTTTTGCTCGCGTTGATACAAAGTTGTGATCGTTTTAGCATTACTATAAATGTGTAGCTCAGGATTTTTGTATTACATTAAGAGGACTGAGCAAAATGAATTGTTTTCGGTTCGAAAAGACTTACAAAGATTTGGCTGGAAAGTTCAGTATGGCTCGTTTCTTTCAGGTATATCCTTAGAGTCGGTCCATAGAGTACACTGCCGTTTTATCGTACACTTCCGTTGCCAAAAAAATATATGAGAACATGGTATGCAGATAAATATTTTTGCAAAAAAAAAAAAATATTTTTCGTATTTTGCAAAACTAAATATATTTTTCATAGTTCATCATATTTCAAACTCAAAACAAGATAAAGTTCAACATAAAATTCAAAGTTCAAACCAAGATAAAGTTTAACATAAAATATCATAAGTAAAATATAAATTTATTACACCACGTACGACAAAATATAAAACAAACTAATTAGTAATTATAAGTAAAGTGTTTGGAGTGTCTCGTCAGTCGTGAACGTCTTTCATGTTCAGGAATTGATGGTAAGGCGACTTGACTTGTTCATGAATGAAGAATCGATCGACGGCTTTGGCCAACCTCTTCTTGACCTCGAGGTGCAATCTTCTTGGATCGAAGGACCCCGAAGATATACCGGGACTTTCGTTTATTTTTTTCATAAGAGTCTCCTAGACTTTTCCGGAGGTCGGCTCGCATCGACTCACCCAAACTCTCACGTTGCTTCTTCTTTTGAGAGTTATTGTAGAGTAACTCTCCAATTTCCTCATGTACTTCATGAGGAATCTTGTTGCACATCTTCACACTTTTTGTCTTGTCCATGTTCGCCAAGTAGTTCTTCACAAGAGTGATTCCACCACCTCCTATGATATACTAGCAAAATTTGCATTTGCTTGCATTCGGTCGTTCGTCCTTCGACGAGCTCGCAATACTTCCGCGCCGGTTCGGATGCCATACTTCATCATCATAATCATCAATTCATCAACATATTCATCATCATAATCATCTATTCATCATCATTTTCATCTCAAATCAACATACTCATCATCCTAATCATCAATTCATCATCATACTTGTTGTCGCTGATTTTCGGACAACTATTTAGGAGCCCAGAGTGGTTAGACCCAAGGCCGGACCAAGTGGTCTCACTCCGGCTCGAGCGTGTCGGACTTGGTATCCCAAGTCGTCCCTTAGCTGTGGGTGAAGCTCACCTCGTCCCGATACCTGAAAAGCAAGAAAGAGATTGTGAACTACAAAGGGGAAACAGGGGGGGTGCCCCTGTTTACCTCTCCGACGCTCAACATTAGTGGGATTGAGGTGGAGTATAGAGGTTTTAGGGGTGGTGAGAGGCCAAAGATGAGCGAAACGAGCGAAGTACGAGTTCGGCAGCGTTTCGGGACTCAAAAATGGATTACCTGGGTCAAGGGAGGGACCCTTGTATTTATAGGCGGCCAAGAGGTGGTTTGAAGACCCCTTGGCCGAGTGAGCATGCTTGAGTCGGCCATTTGACTCCTTCAATGGTTGGGTCGGCCAATGGCCGAGTGAACATGGTGGTGAGGTTCACTCGGCCATTGGCCGAGTGAAAGGCTTGGGCCGGCTGAGGTTCACTCGGCCATTGGCCGAGTGAACTGCTGGAAGGTTCACTCGGCCAATGGCCGAGTGAACTGCATGGGCAGCTGGAAGGTTCACTCGGCCATTGGCCGAGTGAACTGCTGGAAGGTTCACTCGGCCAATGGCCGAGTGAACTGCCTGGGCGGTTGGAAGGTTCACTCGGCCAATGGCCGAGTGAACTGTCCTATGGCCGAGTGAGCCATTGACTCGGCCAATGGCCGGGCAAGGCATTTGACTTGGCCCTTGGTTTGGGCCGGCCCCTGGTTGGGTCAGGGCTTCGCCGTTCAAGACCTCGCACCGGCCACGCGGGTCGAAGAAATGCCTTTGTCCTCGTCGGCCCTAGACGGGCCGACAACATTAGCCCCCCGAGTTTCCGGTCGAGCGTAGGTCGAGTGGAAACTCAAAATCTACACTTTTACGCGGATGCGGGACGAACGCTCTCGGGTTTGCGTCACGGGGAACGGCCTTTGCGCGTCGCGAGTGACGGCCTTTGTGCGTCACAAGGGACGACTTTATTGCGTCGCGAGAGACGGCTTTATTGCGTCGCGAGGGACGGCTTATGTGCGTCACGGGGGACGGCCTTTGTGCGTCGCAAGGGACGGCTTTTGTGCGTCACGGGGGACGGCCTTATGTGCGTCACGGGGGACGGCTTTTGTGCGTCGCGAGGGACGGCTTTTGTTCCGAGTTGATCGTGCGTGGCTTATTTTCTTGACCTACCAATGAAGGCGTGATCGGTCCGCACGGCCTGGGCCTCGGGGGGCCTTGGTGCCACGTTTGTTTGACCGGGTTTCCTGCGGACGCTGGCTAGACCAGATACGCCCGACGGACGCAAGCCCTTGAAACCCATTTGAAACTCGCTGCCCTTCGGCTCATGAGCTGGGCGGCGAGCGCGGAGCCACATTCGCGTGGCGAGGTTTCCCGGGGACGCTGGCTAGACCAGGTACGCCCGGCGGACGCAAGCCTTTGAAACCCATTTGAAACTCGCTGCCTTTCGGCTCACGAGCTGGGCGGCGAGCGCGGTGCCATATTCGTGTGGCCAGGTTTCCCGTGGACGCTGGCTAGACCAGATACGTCCTGGCGGACGCAAGCCTTTGAAACCCATTTGTAACTCGCTGCCTTTCGGCTCACGAGCTGGGCGGCGAGCGCGGTGCCACATTTGCGTGGCGAGGTTTCCCGTGGACGCTGGCTAGACCAGATACGTCCTGGCGGACGCAAGCCTTTGAAACCCATTTGTAACTCGCTGCCTTTCGGCTCACGAGCTGGGTGGCGAGCGCGGTGCCACATTTGCGTGGCGGGGTTTCCCGTGGACGCTGGCTAGACCAGATACGTCCTGGCGGACGCAAGCCTTTGAAACCCATTTGTAACTCGCTGCCTTTCGGCTCACGAGCTGGGCGGCGAGTGCGGTGCCACATTTACGTGGCGGGGTTTCCCGTGGACGCTGGCTAGACCAGATACGTCCTGGCGGACGCAAGCCTTTGAAACCCATTTGTAACTCGCTGCCTTTCGGCTCACGAGCTGGGCGGCGATCGCGGACTCGGGACTCAACTTGAGGACTCACGTAGAGCCTGCACGAGGAGTAGTTAGTTGACTTGTGGACTCGGGACACAACTCGAGGGCTCATGTAGAGCCTGCACGAGGACTGGTTAGTTGGCTTGTGGGCTCGATACTCAACTCGAGGGCTCATGTAGAGCCTGCACGAGGAGTGGTTAGTTGGCTTGTGGGCTCGATACTCAACTCGAGGAATGAACTCGTCTCGGGGAGGCATGTGAAGTCGGCACGAGGAGTATCGGTCGACTCGTGGACTCAAACTCGACTCGAGGACTCACGTAGAGCCTGCACGAGGATTTTCGTGAAGAGTCGGCGTGAGGAGTATCGGTCGACTCCCGGACTCGGAGCTCGACTCGAGGAATGAGCTCGTCTCGAGGAGATGTGTGGAGAGTCGGCACGAGGAGTATCAGTCGACTTGTGGACTCGAACTCGGCTCGAGGGCTTATGCAGAGCCTGCACGATGAGTTCCGTGAAGAGTCGGCGCGAGGAGTATCGGTCGACTCGCGGACTCGGAGCTCGACTCGAGGAATGAGCTCGTCTCAAGGAGATGTGTGAAGAGTCGGCACGAGGAGTATCAGTCGACTCGTGGACTCAAACTCGGCTCGAGGGCTTATGCAGAGCCTGCACGAGGAGTTCCGTGAAGAGTCGGCACGAGGAGTATCGGTCGACTCGCAGACTCAGAGCTCGACTCGAGGAATGAGCTCGTCTCGAGGAGTTTCGTGAAGAGTCGGCACGAAGAGTACCGGTCGACTCGTGGACTCGAACTCGACTCGAGGACTCATGTAGAGCCTGCACGAGGAGTTTCGTGAAGAATCGGCACGAGGAGTATCGGTCGACTCGCGGATTCGGACTAAACTCGAGGACTCATGTAGAGCCTGCACGAGGAGCCACGTGAAGAGTCGGCGCGATGATTATCGGTCGACTTGCAGATTCGAAACTAGACTCGAGGAATGAACTCATCTCGAGGAGTTACGTGAGAAGTCTTTCTTTGGGACCTCCGGCCTAACCATCGGCCCCTTGAGACTTTATTATTATATATATATTTTTTTTTGAGTTGTTGTTGAGTTGTTTTTGATTGAGCATTGATCCCTGTTAGCCCCTCGAGTTTCTTGCGTTTGTGAGACGAAGGCCAAGAAACTCTTGTGTTAGAGGTATACAATAGTGTGAATTACATTTTTTCGTGTGTGAAATAACTCTTTATTGCAATAAGGGGGTCGTTACAGTTTGTCATGGCACTTGGCCTTCTTTGAAAAAAGGAAATTACATTTTCGAAATAAAAGTGATCGCGAAGCCGATCGAGTTCGGGCGTGAGTCTAATGGCGGAAGCCGTGGTAGTCGTCACGGCGAGTGGTGGGCGCTTGTCTCTCTTTGGGACCTCCGGCCTAACCATCGGCCCCTTGAGACATCTCATTCCATCCGACGAGTCGGGCGCTCGGTCGGGGTTGTCACCTTGCTAACGGATGCGACGAATTCCTTGAAGTCACCACCTCGAATTAGGGAATCAATTCGCTTCTTAAGCTGGTTGCATTCGATCGTCACGTGCCCGTGATCTTTGTGGTATTCGCAGAACCTACTTCGATCTCGCTTCGCGGGGTCCTTTGTCAGTGGAGCGGGGCTTCCCAGCTCATCGCGGCGTAAGCTCAGGATCCGGTCGGGCGTTGTGTTGAGTGGGATGAAGGATCGCTTCGGGGTCGGAGAAGGAAGGTCATTAGGGACTCGACCTTTTCTGCGCCTCTTCCTTCGCGAGTCGGGAGTGACGGCCGATGCGGCGAGTGTGGAGGCGCGTTTCTTGTTAGGTGCGCAGTTAGCAGCGTCAGGTGGTTGACGTCCCAAGACGATCTTGCTCGCGATCTCGCGTTGGGCGTTGAGCTTTTCTCTCAGGTCGCTCTCATGAGATTCCTTCCGGTAATTGAGGTGATCTCTCAAGTCTCCGGCGGCCGTCCCAATCACTTTAGGCGAGAGTGCGTCATTCGAGTGACGTTCTCGATAGACGACACGGCCATTGTTGTCGTCATCTCCCTGGGGGATTTGGACGCGGATGGCGAGCTTGGAGCGTCCCTCTCGGGGCCTAGAGGTTGAGCGCCCCCGTGTACCTTTCGACACTTGTCGTCTTGACGTGGTCGCCCGAGGGTGTCCCCTCGAGGGCGCGTGCGGGTGCTCATTAGAAAGTTGACGTTTCGACGCGGCCGCCCGAGGGTGTCCCCTTGGAAGCGTGCGCGTGTGTCCACTTTCGTGAATAGCGTGGTCGAGGTTGGTCTCGTGGTTGATGTCGTCGACATTGTTGGAGTCGAGGAGGTCGGCGATGAGCGCACCGGTAACGCCGGGGCGGTCTAGGAGTTCGGCGAGCCTTCGAGCCGTGTCCTCTCGGACTGCGGCCTCGGGGTCATTCGCCGGGTCTCGGGGCTGGCTCTCGTTATCACGAGGTTGCCCTCCAAGACGACGCACGGGGCTTCGGAGGCCGCACCTCAAGCTCGTTGCTCGGGCACCCACGGCGGTGGCGGGGCCATGACTCATCTCTCGAGAGTCGTAGAAGTGAGAAGAAGACTGGTAGAGGGGATGTGTCGCCAATGTCGAGAGATCCCCTCCTTCTAGCGCCAAAATGTTGTCGCTGGTTTTCGGACAACTATTTAGGAGCCCAGAGTGGTTAGACCCAAGGCCGGACCAAGTGGTCTCACTCCGGCTCGAGCGTGTCGGACTTGGTATCCCAAGTCATCCCTTAGCTGTGGGTGAAGCTCACCTCGTCCCGATACCTAAAAAGCAAGAAAGAGATTGTGAACTACAAAGGGGAAACAGGGGGGTGCCCCTGTTTACCTCTCCGACGCTCAACATTAGTGGGATTGAGGTGGAGTATAGAGGTTTTAGGGGTGGTGAGAGGCCAAAGATGAGCGAAACGAGCGAAGTACGAGTTCAGCAGCGTTTCGGGACTCAAAAATGAATTACCTGGGTCAAGGGAGGGACCCTTGTATTTATAGACGGCCAAGAGGTGGTTTGAAGACCCCTTGGCCGAGTGAGCATGCTTGAGTCGGCCATTTGACTCCTTCAATGGTTGGGTCGGCCAATGGCCGAGTGAACATGGTGGTGAGGTTCACTCGGCCATTGGCCGAGTGAAAGGCTTGGGCCGGCTGAGGTTCACTCGGCCATTGGCCGAGTGAACTGCTGGAAGGTTCACTCGGCCAATGGCCGAGTGAACTGCATGGGCAGCTGGAAGGTTCACTCGGCCATTGGCCGAGTGAACTGCTGGAAGGTTCACTCGGCCAATGGCCGAGTGAACTGCCTGGGCGGCTGGAAGGTTCACTCGGCCATTGGCCGAGTGAACTGCTGGAAGGTTCACTCGGCCAATGGCCGAGTGAACTGGCTGGGCAGCTGGAAGGTTCACTCGGCCATTGGCCGAGTGAACTGCTGGAAGGTTCACTCGGCCAATGGCCGAGTGAACTGCCTGGGCGGCTGGAAGGTTCACTCGGCCATTGGCCGAGTGAACTGCTGGAAGGTTCACTCGGCCAATGGCCGAGTGAAATGTCCTATGGCCGAGTGAGCCATTGACTCGGCCAATGGCCGGGCAAGGCATTTGACTTGGCCCTTGGTTTGGGCCGGCCCCTGGTTGGGTCAGGGCTTCGCCGTTCAAGACCTCGCACCGGCCACGCGGGTCGAAGAAATGCCTTTGTCCTCGTCGGCCCTAGACGGGCCGACAACAATACTCATCTAAAATCAACATATTCATCATCATAATCATCAATTCATCATCATATTCACGGACTAAAACACAAAATTAAGAAAAAATGAAAAGATCTTAAAATCCGAGAAATCCGAGTCAATTACTTCGCGGGTACCATGAAAGTTGATAACTTGTGCTTGAGACGAATGGAATCCAACGGGAAGAATGACGAATGTTAAGGAAATCGGGAAATTCGACCGGAAACTAAGCAGATGTACTCTTGGAGAAACGAAAGCCGTGAGCCTAGAGTTTCGTCAAAATGGGTGTCAAGAAGTTTTCACAAAAATTAGACCAAATTAGCTTTTATTTAACGGAATCCGGTCCAAAGGAATCCGGTCCGGTTTGACCAGGTTCCCACGGTTTCTTGAACGAAAACGATTTTGGTCTCTACCCTTTGGTCCTCTTCGGTTCGCCATATTAACAATAAAAACTAGCAATATTAATGAAATTAACGATTATTTACAACAATTTACACTTATTAACACCATATTTATGTTAGAAATTCTTGCCCATGAGAATATTTATTTGTAATCTTCGCTGAAATTATCAATAAAATTAAGTTATGACATTTTTATCTATATGATTCGAAAGCGTTATTTTTGTTTAAAGATTTATGAAACATTCATCAACTCCTTAGTCTCCGTTGTTGGAGAAACAAAGATGGTATCAGACTCAAACAATCGCTCTAATACCACTTGTTGAAAACACATGGGTGGTATCAGACACGAACAGTTGCTCTGATACCACATGTTGGGAACTAATGAATGGTATCAGACACGAACAATCGCTCCACTACCACTTGTTGGTGACACACGTAGGATATCAGACATGAACAATCACTCTAATATCACTTGTTGGAATTACAGAGGTGGTATCAGATACAAACAGTCGCTCCGATACCAATTGTAAGGAAATGAGGGGAGTATCGGACACTAACATTCGCTCTGATACAACTCGTCGGGATTATGTGCTCACCTTGATAACCATATAAGTTGCGAAATAAATTAATTACACTAACAAGAGCTAATAATGGTTATCTAACAAGATCTAGATTTACTTTATTAATTAATTATCGAAAGCATTCAAACATGTCAAGCAACCAATAAGATCAAAGATCAAGGCTTATAGAGAACTTACGGAGTGGGCTCACGAACAGAATCTTATAGCTTTCACAGTCCGTCTTCAAACGCCTTGAGTTCCTTCTTCAAGCTTTCAGATCCTCGTACTTGAATGCCTTGATCTCCTTCTTCAAGCTTTCAGATCCTCGTACTTGAACGCCTTGATCTCATTCTTCAAGCTTTCAGAACCTCGTACTCCTCTTGATGACACCGTAGTCTTTCGAAACGTAATCTTTGGACGAATAAAAAAATAAGGCATGGGACCACACTCTTTATTAAAGAAAAGATCGTGTGTGTGTGTGTATATATATATATATATATATATATATATATATATATATATATATATTATATATATATATATTATGTAAATGAGTTATTAAAGCAAATTATATGATAGTGGTATAGATATCTTACGGTGTATATTATTATGAAACTTTTATAATTATTGTTTGAATATTATTCTTTTGTTTTTTTTTTTTTAATTTCTTTAGTCGGCCAAGTGGATCAATATATTGAGAAAGATTCTTCATAAGTATATGAAAAGAAAAGGGGAATACAACTCAGTCCAACTATTATATGCGATTATTTAGAGAGAGAGAGAGAGAGAGAGAGAGAGAGAGAGAGAGAGAGTGTGTGTTAGGATTTTATTTTATTTTATTCTAGAAGTCTATAAATATCTTAAATTGCGTTAGAATTCTTTTTTTTTTCCTTATCACGCTCAATTCTCTCAATCTCTCTATCTCTCTCCCCTTTCCTCTCTATCCCTTTCTTTTTCTTCATAAAATCCTAGCCACCAAATAAATAAATATTTTCTCTCTTTGTTCTTGAGATTAATGAGTGTTAAACACTAATTTTTTTACAATCGACTGAAAAATTAGGTATGTAATTCGTGTTCCTTTTCAAATTAATTTCTTTTTTATTTGTGGTTTTATTTTTAAAAGAGTTTATAGATCAAAAGAAGGTTTTCGGTTCGGATTTAATCAAAATCAATTTTAATACGCTTACAGTGGCTTCAAAGATATTTCTTTTTCGTCGATTCGTTTTTGGAAAAGTTACATTTAGAGATGTTCTGTTTAAATGTTAGATCGAATGAAATGTTTATCAAATACAAAATATTTTCTGATTTTTCTCTGATCACTGTGCAGACCAGTTTCACAGTTTTGACACAACTTCAAAACCGATTTTGAAACGCTTAGTATGAAATTTTCATTTATTGGTTTGATTCGAAAGTTTTTCTAATGTTTAGAATTATGTATTTCCTTTTCAATCATGTAATTTATTTTTGGTTTAAATAAAAGTTTTACGCTTCAGCTATTTTGAAAACGATGCACAGAGAATTTTTGGCAATGGTTTTTAAAGTCAGATTTTATATTGTTTTATTTTTAAGAAATAGTTAAAGGATGTTTTGAACCATGATGCCTTTACAAAAATTCTCAAAATTATTATTTGTATTTATTGGAAATTTTTTTCCCTGAAACCCCAATAGTAAAGGGTATTTTAGTAATTTCACGTTGAATGTCGCTTCTGCAAATTTTCAGAACTTGAAGCGTGTCTTGAATCCTTTTCTTAGCTGATCACTGATAGTATTTTATCTCGATTAGGTTTCGAATCAAGTAGAGCGTTCAATTCCGTCTTGGATAATAGAGCCTTATTTACTCATGAATAATCAAGATGAGAATAATCTCACTACAACACATATTAGTTCAAAATTAAATATGATGATTATGTAATTCATGATGTGGTTTGTTTATATCGTTATATGTTTGAGTATGTGTCTTGTTATTTGATTGCGTGATTGATTCTAGTAGTTTGTTATTTATGTTTTCTAAGCTATGTGATGTTAAGTTAAAGTAGATTTGAGAATACATGTTTTATTCTAGTCATGTTTTTTTTATATGAGCATTTGTATGAAAGTTTTTATGTACATGTCATATCTATATCTAACGTAATTCTCAAAGTGAAAAGATAAAGATAAGCAAGGGAGTCGTAACGCCTCGAGCAGTTTTATGAGTTTCCCGAGCCGAGGCTCAAATGGGGAAATTTCTCGAGCTGATGCTCTGATATCTTTATTAGATAGAATGATGTATGAGATCTTGCAATCTCATATCTTCGTCTCTAAAGTGCGCACTGAAATAGGTACAGCTACCCTAGGGATACTCCGAACTACAAGTTGATATAATCAAGAAAAAGAAAGATCAGGTCACCGATTAGTTTTAAAATGCTTATAACTGGTTCATGCATTGCATTACTCTTTTTATTTTGTGAGATTTATATAATTATTGCTGAACGTAAGCTCACTCCGTCGGGAAAAAAAATATACGTCTGTGTTGTAGGTAAACGACTTGCAAGGAACTGAGTAGGACGGACTAGCGGTGCCGATAGCGAGAGGGTTGAGTTATGGTTTTCATTTACAAAAGAAGTCTTCCTCTACAAGACTTTAAGAAATATATTTTAAAGATTTTATTTTCAATTATAGTTATGAAGTTTCAAAGGAAAAAAGTTGGATAGATAAAATCTGTTTTTTTTTTGTTTTTGTCTTTTTATTGTTGTAAAAAAAAATAGTCTTCTTCACGTAAAATAACCTTCAGAATTGGTTTTGGCCCTTGGTGAGATGGTGTGAACTTTGGACTATTTTTTTATTATTATAATTTCAAATAAGCGTCCAGGGTTCTTTTTTTATTTTTATAAATTTTTGATTCATTTTTTTAGAGATTTAGAGTCGTTTTTTCTTAAATTCTGTACACATTTCTATAATGTCTTAAAAAAACGTGAATTTTTTAAGAAAATTTTGAGATTTCATGACAATTAATCATATGAAGTTTTGAGAATTCTTGACCAATCAATCACGAAATTAGAGAATTTGTGGCAGATTGATCAAGAAAATTAGAAATTTCATAATCAATCTGTCACGAAAGTTTGAGAATTTTGTGACCGATTGGTCACGAATCATAAATTTTATGACCAATTTCATTAAGAAAATTACAGTTTTTTCACAATTCGTTTAGTAATAGATGTATCGAAATTTGTTTTATGATTGATTTTGGTAAAAGTGTCATGGGATTGATAATATTAATGCCAATATCCATTCGTTTAAATCTTGGATACCGAACAATATTATCGTATGCACTAGTAAATAGTAATACTATTTTTTTGTTTTGAATTGTTTTTTTTCACATTAGAACTCGGGTCTCTAATTAAAATTATGAGATAGGGTCTGGATCATAAATGGGTCTATTAAAAAAATAATCAACTTAAACGTTTGACATTGCTAAACAACTAACGTTTGATTAATTTTAGGTAAATAGACATTTTCAGATGTAAATCTTTTGTAAATAGCCGTAATTTTCATATAGTAAACGTTGACTATTTACATAAGATTTACGTTTGAAAGTGACTACTTACCTAAGATTATTTACCAAACGTTGGCTATTTAATAATGTCAAACTTTTAAATTGGGTATTTTCCTAATTTTCTGATTATAAATCCATATATAGTAGGATTATATCATAAAGTTTATCTTTAGATGCCAAAAGCTATAGAAAACGCGGCATACCAACCACTAATCATGTATGCAAACAAAACAGGCTCTGAATAAACCACGATCATCATATTCATGCAGCTAATATGTAATATCGTTACATTCACGCATGTGTTCTGTTGATCTCAAAGTCATTTATGTGATCCGGATGTTAAAAAAAGCTTTAAAAAAAGCTTTAATAACATTATTTTTGTTTCAGCGTCGACCTTTAGGAGGATGTCTCCTTAGCCGTGAATAATCTGCCACAAAAGTCGAGAAAACCGGCGTACGCGACGGCAAGGAAGACGATGACTGTTTTGCAAATTTTCTCATGGATTTGTTCTCTGCAATTTCAAACAAATAAAAAATTCATTAGCCCAACCTTTTGTGTAAACCAATCTGTTAATACTGAGCTATACATATTAGGGAGACGATAGTTTGCTATAAAATTGTTCCACATGAATGTTTAGAATTGTGTGATAACACATAGTGAGTCCGGCCCAGTGGAATTTTTCGGTAACATAAAAATATGATTTTTTTAGCATAGACAAAATATGATTTTTTTTAGAAGTAACAAAACATGATATTTAATATATTATACATAAACATATACATATACATATATTACATTCAAATATAAATTAAGACGAACCTAAAGTGTTGGCTGAATGAAAAGGAAGAAGAATTTGGGCGATGATGAGAAGTAACAGCAGAAAATATCGGATTGAGCAGTCCCACTCCGGCAGTTGCAAACCACCAGTTGTGTATGGCTTTATGTATTGCTCCTTAACTGTGACCCAATTTATAGTGAAATTCTGATTAGACGCACAGACAAGATGTCGCACACAATGTATTGACAATGTGTCTGACAACTTGCTTTAGCACAGATTATGGATAAACAACAAAACAGTGCAGTAAACAAAGTACACACGATATGGTTACCCAGTTCGGTGAAACACACCTACATCTGAGGGCACGCTGCCAGTGGAAAGGTTTTTCACTATCTTGTAGTCAATAGTACACACAAGGTTTATATCTGATTACAATCAACAAATCAATAAAACCTAGAGACTATTACCACCAGTGATCACCTAGTCAGGGACTCCCCCTGAATTTGAGCTCCGTCTCAATTCCACCCTTCGAGCAACCTCCTAGCTCGGATGACCAAGTCTTCAGCTGTACGTAAACCTTCAATCACGAGAACACAAAACCCAACTCTCACAGACACTCAATCTTTGTGGAATAGTGTTTGAGAGAAAACACCGCTTATCACCAAAACACACAGCCTCCCAGTCCGCCGGTCTTGCACGTCTAAGAGCTCTCAGTGTTTGATCAAAAGCGTCAAAGCTGCTAAGGGGGAGCGTATGGCTTTTATAGCAGCTGTACAATCCTGGAAGGTATCTCGGGTTTCCTTACCCGGCCTCAAGTGAATATCAGAAAGTAAAGACTCCAGCGAGGCGAATAATGTGCAATGAAGACATCAGCAGCGAGATATCTTGTAATGAAGGCAGAAGCGAGAAGATATCTCGAAGTAATGACAGCAGCAAGGCAATATTTCTCAATCAATTCACCAGCGAAGCAATCTGTCAAAACCGGAAACTTGCCTGAAAAAGAGTCTGCACACAGGAGGAAAGATGTCATACCAAAAGAGGAAACATAACGACAGACATCTTTCCACACATCTTGTGTTGGAATTGATCTAGGGTTTAAGAAAAAGTTTAACGCTTCGCAAAGCGGCGGAATTTTAAAAATTTTCTTTTCAAGTAAAAACAGTTTTTACTAACCTAGACAAAGAGCAAGTACATGTAATTAAAAACTATTATGAGTATAGAAGTTTACTCACCTTTCTTGAAGCTTGAACCTTGAAGAAGCTTTTGGAAAGTTTGCAACGCTCGTCTCCCCTCGCAGCACGTCTCTCTTTCTTTCCTCGGCACCTCGAGCAACCACGAAAGTTTCTATCACTAAATCACTCGAAATAAAGGAATTAGTGAGTGTGCACTTTTAAACACTACGACTTAAGAACGAGTCTTGAAGTCGCAGAGCTAAACACTAGGTCAAATGAGGACCTATGTGCCAAAACAAAAAATCGAAAATAAACTAGAGAGAGAGAGAGGATTTCGGCCACAACTTCTAGAGAGAGAGTCTCTCAAATCTCTTAAACTTGGATGAATGAAATGTGAGGAAATGAGGCTCCTATTTATGGGAGAGGTCTCACATTCTATAAGGTAGTTTCCTCTTCTATAGAATATCACATATTCATGAGCCAATTACCTCTTTTCCCACTTGAGATGCTCGGCCAACATAGGCTTCAATAAGCCTTGGATTTGTTTCCTATTTTGTTCCAGGCCTTGCTTTGACTCTCTCTTGGCCGAAGTTATGCTTTCCTTCTAGAGGAAATTTGTTTCCTCTTTTTCTTTTGGCAAGTATCTTGATACATTTATGCACAAAATAATCTCTCCTATTTCTCTATAGGGTAGGCGCCCATATTGTCTAGAAAAGGCTTCTAGAAGCTTTTCCATTTATTCATGAGAACATGAAAAAAAGCCCATTAAGAATTTTCAGTAAAATTCTTATGAAACGAAATTAATTCACAAGGCCCAATGATCAAGTCATGGCCGAGTGACATTAAGTCATCAAATGAGCTTGTCAAAAAATTTATTGACATTCATTTCATCCTTTGTCTGAAAAGACAAAAATACCCTTTTAACTATTTTCGTTCTTGTTTTGACTTAGCTTCCAGTTTAACTATTCCTATCGATGTGATTCGTGACAGTGACCTCATGGACCCAAATGAACAAAGCTTGAGCTAAACAATTGGACTCAAAAGTTCACAAACCTTTTCCAAGTTTAGCTTAATGCCAACTGACTCCACTAAAGAGCTGACACTGAAAATCTCTCGGTTCAAATGAATTTGTTTTCTACTCAAGAATTCGACCTAATTATAATGAGCGGATCCACTGAATATTATCTATGCTACCCTTCATGAATGTCATCAGCTAGTCGGGATTTACTAAATTACCATTTTACCCTTCTAGCTGTTATTTCCTCAACTCCTTTGTCGCTTGTGAATAAGTTAGAAACAATGTATTGACGAGGAGCTAACAAGTCACATTGTTTCATCCAAAAGAGTCAGGACTCAATTTGGACACTGGCCAGTTCATTTATTCACACTCCAAGGAACAAAGCATGAGGTGACATACATTGCATTTCAGCAATCTTGTACATGAATTCCATATCTATGAGAACTTCACAAAGTTACTCATGACATACTCACAACTTAGTACTTCACCAATAGGCCCTGTTCGGAATCACATAGTGAGTCCGAACTCTGACTTTCTCAAATGAGAATACTAAGGTGTGAAATGGCATGTCTCATTTCAGGATTAAGATAAGCATGATGCAATTCATACATAGTGACTTCGAGACATAAGTGGTTAAATGGTTTGTTCTTATCTTGTCTCTAGAAGTGCACTGGTCAATTGAGTACCTTCGGAAGATACCTAGAAGAACTATAGAGTCTCCAACTCTCAATGCCTCATAACCAGACATCATAGATTCTTCTAACAATCGTACTGAGGTCAATAGTCCTTTGACCCTAAGATTGCGAATATATCGTTTTAAGCAAACTACGAAGAGTTTGTTCATGCAAATCTACATTTGTCTCTTCGTAAGTTGTTAAGTTTGTTTATGGACTAAAAGACTAAGGTTTTATCATAAAGCTTCAGACAAGGAAGATTGAATGAACGTTTCAACTTTATATTAATGAATAAGCAATTACAAGCAAGAGTCTTCGTAAGACTATATGACATCAAATGTACATAAATAGACACTACTACTCTTCTTGTGGGCACCATTGACAACATCTTGCACTAAAAAATAAAGTCAATGAATAACGTATCAACAATCTCCCCCTTTGGCTATTTTTTAGGCAAACACTTCCAGGACCAGTTCTCATACAAGCGTCATAACCAGAGAAGAGAGTCAAAATAAATGACCTTAAGACGCCTCTCTCCCTGATTGCCTCAAAATAATACCAAAGGCAAGGATAGACCAACACAGAGGGAGGAACAACAGCCTGTAAAGGAATGAGAACTAGAACAACAACATATCATTAACCAGCAAAAGTACGAGAAAGCTGTCTTACAAACCATCTAGAGAGAACACTCAGTCTGAATCACAAGCAACAGTAGCGAAGAAAACCAACAAAAAGATGTCTAAGAGGAAGTTAGATGTTACAGACCAGAACAAATAAACATCAACTAGAGGGATTAGAAACATCGTTGGTATGACCTTCAGGACCCTGTGAATCGCTACTGACATCATCCTCTGTATCTTCATCATCAGGACAAATAGAAGGACTCGGCTGAGAGGTAGTTGCACCATCAGTGGTAGAGGAAGGAGTCATGACAGAGATAAGTCGCTCACAAGCGGTCTTCCTTCGAGTAGAGATGTCAATGATTTCCTTGAGAGCAGCTACTTCTTCCAACAGGCCTTTGAGAATATCGCTCTTGGCATTTTCCGACAGGGGAGCAACTTTGATGGTACGACCAAGGGAGACAGAAGTTGCGACAGAAGGCATAACAAGATCTCTGGCATGTTTCCCTTCAAATAACTTAGGACTGAAGGAGAGTTCACTGGGAGGTTTACCTGCAATGTCATCAGCCCTTAGAAGATCTCTCTTCTGAGCCACCAGCATACCTGACAAGAGAGAGGGAAATGTTGTCAATGGTGCCCACAAGAAGAGTTGTAATCTTTATATTGTACATTTGATGTAATAAAGTCTCACGAAGACTCTTGCTTGTAATTGCTTATTCATTAATAAAAAGTTGAAACGTTCATTCATTCTTCCTTTTCTGTTTGAAGCTTTATGATAAAACATTAGTCTTTAGTCCATAAACAAACCTAACAACTTACGAAGAGACAAATGTAGATTTGCATGAACAAACTCTTCGTAGTTTGCTTAAAATGATATATTCGCAATCTAAGGGTCAAATGACTATTGACCTCAGTATGATTGTTAGAAGAATCTATGATGTTTGGTTATGAGGCATTGAGAGTTGGAGACTCTATAGTTCTTCTAGGTATCTTCCGAAGGTACTGAATTGACCAGTGCACTTATAGAGACAAGATAAGAACAAACCATTTAACTTCTTATGTCTCGAAGTCACTACGTATGAATTGCATCGTGCTTACCTTAATCCTGAAATGAGACATGTCATTTCACACCTTAGTAATCTCATTTGACAGAGTTCGGACTCACTATGGGATTCTGAACAAGGCCTATTGATGAAGTACTAAGTTGTGAGAATGTCATGAGTAACTTTGTGAAGATCTCATAGATATGGAATTCATGTACAAGATTGCTGAAATGCAATGTATATCACCTCATGCTTTGTTCCTTGGAGTGTGAATAAATGAACTGGCCAGTGTCCAAATTGAGTCTTGACTCTTTTGGATGAAACAATGTGACTTGTTAGCTCCTCGTCAATACATTGTTTCTAACTTATTCACAAGCGACAAAGGAGTTGGGGAAATAACAGCTAGAAGGGTAAAATGGTAATTTTGTAAATCCCGACTAGCTGATGATATTCATGAAGGGTAAACACTGATAATATTCTGTGGATCCACGCATTACAATTAGGTTGAATTCTTGAGTAGAAAATAAATTCATTTGAACCGAGAGATTTTCAGTGTCAACTCTTTATTGGAGTCAGTCGACATTAAGCTAAACTTGGAAAAGGTTTGTGAACTTTTGAGTCCAAGTATTTAGCTCAAGCTTTGTTCATTTGGATCCATGAGGTCACTGTCACGAATCACATCGAGTAGGAATAGTTAAACTGGAAGTTAAGTCAAAATAAGAACGAAAATTGTCAAAAGGGTATTTTTGTCTTTTGAGACATAGCATGAAATGAATGTCAATAATTTTTTTTTGACAAGGTCATTTGATGACTTAATGTCACTCGGCCAAATTAGATCAATTGGGCCTTGTTGATTAATTTAATTTCATAAGAATTTGATTGAAAGTTCTTATTGGGCCTTTCTCATGTTGTCATGAACAAATGAATAAGCTTCTAGAAGCTCCTTCTAGAGTGATGTGTGGCGCCCAAATACCTAAGAGAAAGAGATAATATTTTGTGCATAAATGTATCATGATACTTGCCAAAAGAAAAAGAGGAAACAAATTTCCCACACATGAATTAAGGGAATCGGCCAAGTAGACAAAAGGCAAGGCAAGGAACAAAAAAGGAAACAAATCCAAGCCTTCTAGAAGGCTGCCTTGGCCGTGTGGAATAAGAGGGAAATGGGCAATATTTGCTCATGAATATGTGATATTCTATAGAAGAGGAAACTACCTTATTGAAGGTGAGACCTCTCCTATAAATAGGAGCCTCATTCCACACATTTCATTCATCCCAAGTTCTAGAGATTTGAGAGCTTCTCTCTCTAGCTTGGCCGATCCTCTCTCTTTCTCTCTCTCTCTCTCTCTATCCAATTTCATTTTATTGTTTTGGCACCTAGGTCCTCATTTGACCTAGTGTTTAGCTCTGCGACTTCGAGACTCGTTCTTAAGTCGTAGTGTTTAAAAGTGCCCACTCGCTAATTCCTTTTCTCTCGAGTGATTTAGTGATAGTAACTTTCGTGGTTGCTCGAGTTGCCGAGGAAGGAAGAGAGACGTGCTGCGAGGGGAGACGAACGTTGCAACCTTTTTCCAAAAGCTTCTCAACGTTCAAGCATCTAAAAAGGTTAGTAAACTTCTTTGCTCATATTAGTTTTTATTTACATGTGCTTGCTCTTTGTCTAGGTTAGTAAAAACTGTTTTACTTGAAAAAGAAATTTTTTAAAATTCCGCCGCTTACCGAAGCATTAAACTTTTTCTTAAACCCTAGATCTATTCCAACAGGAAAGCCAATAGGAAGCTTCACGGCATAGGACTTAGCATGCTTGGTCAGGTGGTTGAACACAAACTCCCCAAAGTCGAAAGACGCCCGGGTACCAATCTGATAAATGAGGCATGCCAGGTCTGACTTGATGCTTGAACCGTGAGAGGAAGGGGCCCAATTTGTAATACCAATTCTGAGGAAGACAGAGAACCCTTAGAAGGCTAGGTCTTCTTTTCATCGTTAGTGAGCTCTTTGGCAATCACATCCAAGGAGGGAAGCCGATCGACAGTGACAATTTTTCCTCTTCCCAGATACTTGTTGATTGCAGTGGAGGAGACATCAAAGCAGTGGCCACACACGTAGACTTTCCCAAACTCAGGGTGATGAGGCTGGTCAACTTCAGAGGACAAATTGACTATGCACTCTTTCACCAGTTTAGGATAATAAGGCCCGATCCCAGAGACAGTTTTTCCGAGTTGAGCATCGTACAAAAGTTCCATGATCACATCAATCTTCAGGGCTTCCTTAGACAGTTCCTTTTCCGGAAAAATAGATCTGTGATAGACATACCTCCATTTTCAGACGCGATCTTCCTCATGAAAGGAGACATTATCCAGAGGGGCGGCGGGAACATCCTTGGGAAGCTTTTGACCTCCAACAGACTTCCTGGAGATGTGGGACACGAACTCAGAACGGGTATCTTCCTCTTCCTCCTCAATATCCTTCAGAACAACTGGAATTGGCTCCTCAACAGATTTTCCCTTCAGCTTTTTCTTGTTCAAACCCATCTTCACCGGTTTCTTCATCTTCTTCTTAGCAAGGATGGGAGTGGCAGCAACACTTTCTTCCACCACCTTTCTTTTCTTCTTTCTCTTCTCCGACAGAAGAGTGGCTAGGCATACGTCGTCATCTTTCTGAACCTTCTCTTTCAGAGAAGCAAGAATATCCTTTTCAACATCCTGGACTTGATTAGTCGTTCCTTCTTGCCCCAGAGTAGATGTTGGCACATCTTTCGCGACCTCTTGACTCAAACCCAACATGCCTCCAACGACATCCACAGGAATAGGCTCTTGAGCATGGGGTAGCGAATCCCTATCCCTAGGATTATCAATAGGGGTGACAGAGGCTACAGGATTACCTTGAACAATCTGGTGAGGGCTGTCGATGGGAGATCCACCGGTGAGGGTTTCTCCTTCTGGAGCATCATCATCTTTTCTTCCTTCATCAGACGAACTGCTAGAGCTTACATCTCCTGTAATGTCGGTGATCAAGAGAGCGGCTTTCTTGAGCATGGCACTTCTGACGGCGGAGAGGGATGGATTCTCAGGGGGAACTGATGACCCAGCAATTGCACCTCCGGCCTGACCATCGGCGCGTTCACTGGGGCGCAGTCCCCGTACCCTAACATCATGCATGTTGCTTTCAGCGCCAGGTTTCTTTGTCGCGACATTTTTCCTTTTCATTATGGCTTTCACTTTCTCTGAGGGAGTGGTTGTGCTGATCCCGCTTCTGGTGCCAACCATCTTGAATAGAATTTTTAGAAAACTGCCACACAGGTAACCGTCGAAAAGGGTAAGCGAGCAAATATGGGAATCAAAGCTCAAGAACTGCGAAGAAAAACAGAAAATTTCAAAATTCGAACACAAGGTAACTTCCCTTTCTTTCTCGAGAATGGAACCGTCTGCATGAATGAGAGCAAGGCACGGAGAGATACGACGTCGTGACATAAAGTGGGCCTTGATCGATCTTAGGCCCAGAGAAACAACAATTGGCGCTTTAGCCCGGCAAAACAGTCGAATGGGCCAACCAGATAAATGGGCCCATGAGAAAAATTTCACAAAGGGAACGTGAACAAGAATCAGAGAGGAATCAACACAGATGATAAGACCAACAATCCCTCCAATAAAAAGTAATTGCTATTGTTCAATAACACATAATCCTAAGGAGGATCTGAGATTTTCAAACCGGTTAGCATCTAAAGCCTTGGTGAAAATATCTGCAAGCTGTTTTTCAGTGTGAATGTATTCGAGTTTGATCTTCTTATCTTCCACAAGATCTCGAATGAAGTGATGTCTGATCTCAATGTGCTTGGTCTTACTGTGTTGAACTGGATTCTTTGAGATATTGATGGCCCTGATATTGTCGCAGAATAATGTCATGACATCTTGTCCAACATCATATTCAGCGAGCATCTGTTTCATCCAGAGGAGCTGTGTGCAACTGCTACCTGCAGCGATGTATTCAGCCTCACCAGTGGACAAGGAGATGCAGTTCTGCTTCTTGCTGAACCATGAGATGAGATTGTTTCCAAGGTAGAAACATCCACCAGAGGTACTTTTTCTATCGACCGCGCTACCTGCCCATTCAGCATCACAGTATCCCACAAGCGTAGAGGAAGTATCATAAGTATATAAGAGGCCAAAATGGAAAGTTCCTGAGATGTACCTTATGATTCGCTTGGCTTGAGGCAGATGGCTAGCTTTGGGATTGGCTTGATATCACGCACACACACCTACAGAGTAGGCTATGTCTGGTCGGCTGGCAGTGAGGTAAAGAAGACTGCCAATAATACTCTTGTAGAGGCTTTGATCAACAGAATCTCCATGCTCATCCTTAGTGAGTTTGATGTGAGTAGCGGCAGGGGTCCGCTTGTGAGAAGATTTTTCCAAGCCAAACTTCTTCACCAAGTTTTTTGCATACTTACTTTGGGAGATAAAGATACCATCATTCATTTGTTTGATCTGAAAGCCCAGAAAGTAGTTTAGCTCACCGACCATACTCATCTCAAATTCTGACTGCATTTGTCGAACAAAAAGGTCCACCATCTTGTTTGACATTCCTCCAAAGACGATATCGTCAACATAGATCTGGGCTATCATGAGATTGCCATTCTCCTTTTTCACGAACAAGGTCTTGTCAACTCCACCTCGGGTATAACCATTCTGCACAAGGAACTGGGTCAGTCTCTCATACCATGCTCGAGGAGCCTGCTTAAGGCCGTAGAGAGCTTTTCTGAGTTTGTAGACATGCTATGGAAATCTGGGATCTGTGAACCCTTTTGGTTGTGCTACATAGACTTCTTCATTCAGGTACCCATTGAGAAAAGCACTCTTAACATCCATCTGATAAAGCTTGAATTGCAGGTGACAAGAGATCCCAAGCAGGAGTCTGATGGCTTCAAGTCTCGCAACAGGGGCAAAGGTCTCATCAAAGTCTACACCTTCCACATGTGTATAGCCATGCGTCACAAGTCTAGCGTTGTTCCGAGTTATATTACCATGTTCATCAGATTTATTCTTAAAAATCCACTTAGTTCCAATGACATTCACATTGTCAGGTTTAGGAACTAGCTCCCAGACTTCATTTCTTTCAAACTGAACAAGTTCCTCTTGCATAGCATTGACCCAGTATTCATCATCAATAGCCCCATTAACATTCTTAGGTTCAATCTCAGAAACAAAGCAGAGATTACCAATCATCTCCCGATAGTTAACAGGAGGTTTTGGACGAGTCTTTATTCCTTCACTGATTTCGCCAATCACCTCATGAGCAGGATGATTTTTCTGGATTCTTTTGGAAGAAATTCGTTGTTCAGTCTCAGGAGGAGATCCTTCATCTGGAACAATGTCGCTTACTTTGTCATCAGCACCAGTCCTGACATTTGGGTTTCCAGAAGAGATGTCGTCCAAAGAGTTTTCAGCATCTGTCCTGACATCTGTGTTACTAGGAAAAACTTCATCCTCATCATTAGTACTGTTAGTAACATCATGATCATCGTTTACCACCACATTTATGGATTCCATCATAGTCTTAGTGCGTTTGTTAAAAACACGATAGGCCCGACTATTTATAGAATATCCAAGAAATATACCTTCATCACTTTTAGGGTCAAATTTACGTCGAGGATCTCTGTCAGCAAGTATATAACAAACAGAACCAAAGACATGAAAGTACTTCACATTAGGCTTTCTCCCCCTCCATATTTCATAATGAGTGATGGAAGTACCTGGACGAATAGTAACTCTATTGTGAATATGGCAGGCAGTATTAAGAGTTTCAGCCCATAAATGTGGTGGAATGTCTTTAGCCAACATCATTACTCTAGCCATTTCTTGGAGGGTTCGATTTTTTCTTTCAACAATTCCATTTTGTTGTGGTGTGATAGGAGCAGAAAATTCATGGGCTATCCCTTCTTCAGTACAAAACTTAGCAAAGCTCATGTTCTCAAATTCCCTCCAATGATCACTCCGAATTCTGATCACTTTGCCGATGCTCTCTCCTTTTTCTCTCTGAACCTTCTTACAAAGAGCTTCAAAAACAGCAAAAGTGTCAAATTTCTCACGAATAAATTCAACCCATGTATACCTGGAGTAGTCATCCAGACACACAAACACGTATCTCTTCCCTCTGAGACTTTCGACCTGCATCGGTCCCATCAAATCCATGTGAAGAAGCTCCAGAACACGAGATGTGGTAAGATGTTGCACCATCTTGTGAGACTTCTTGACCTGTTTCCCAATCTGGCATTCACCACAGATTTTTCCTTCAACAATCTTCAGATTTGGGAGACCGATGATGTTGCCTTCTCTGAAACAATTTTTTGCATGCTTCTGAGATTAAGGTGACCAAGTTTTTGGTGCCACAGCTTGGTTTCGTCAGCCTTGGTCAAGAGGCAATTGTTGTTTGGTACGGGTGACCACATGTAGCAGTTGTCATGTGATCTGGTTCCTCGCATAAGTTCATCCCGTTCCTCATTAATCACCACACACTTATCACGACTAAAATTGACACTAAGTTTAGATCACAAAGCTGACTAATACTGATAAGATTAGCAGTAAGTCCTTCTACCAACAACGCCTCAGTCGAGCAAGACATACCAGGATAGTTTAACTGACCTTTACCCACAATTTTGGCTTTTACTCCATCTCCAAAGGTAACATGACAGTTAGAATAAGGTTTCATGTTGGTCAGGAAGGTGTGATCACCTGTCATGTGACGAGAGCAACCACTGTCGAAATACCAGTCACTCCCGGTGGAAGCACTCAGAGATGTGTAAGCAATATTGGCATGATAGGACGTATTTTTCACTCTCCATTCCAGCCGAGTAGAAGGTTGTTGACGAGGTAGGACATTCATGTAACTGGACTTTTGCTGACGGACATTTCTCCCGTATAACCGATAGCAAAAAGGTCGAATATGGTCATTTCTACCACAATAATGGCATACCCAACGAGGTCTGTTGACTAGAGACCTGGTTGGTCTAGAGAGATGATTTCGAGGAAGATCATGAGAATTGTCATTACCAGATGGTTGAGGCATGTTTCGCGACATCTGGCTAGTCTGCTTTTGGGGAACGAACGTAGTCTGGGATGATGAAGCTCCATGGGTATAGCCAAGCCCCTTCATGTTCTTCGCAGGTTTGCCAATGGTGAGGATTTTGTCAAGGCTGTCAGTCCCAGAGTTCAGCATTCTGACTGATTTAGTCATTTGATCAAGTTCCCCATTCAGCCGACTGACTTCCTTCTTCAGATCCACAATCGTCTCTAGGAGCCTTGCCTTATCTTCAGTCAGAGTAAGAATAAGAGCACTCTGTTTGTCGAGAATCTGGGATTCCTCAACCCATTTGGTGTGCAAGGTATTGTATGCTTCATTCATAGCATCATCAGATAGTTCTTCATCTAGAACATATTTCTGAGAGCATTTACCAAATTCGTTAGTGGACTCATGAGTATGGACAGAGGCCGTAAAGGCTACAAAGTTACTTATCTGATCTGAGTCGCTATCTTCATCTTCTTCATCCGAGAGAGTAGCGTTGTATCCCTTTTTCTGTTTCTTGAGGAAGTTGGGACACTCCTTTTGAATATGTCCGAAACCTTCACATTCGTGGCACTGAATGCCTTTGCCTTTGCCAGATCGTTCACCACTTTTACTATTCCTGCGAGGATTAGCATTCTTCTGGAATCGTTGTTGGAAATTGTCCTTGACATCTTGCGAGACATTTTTCCCATTCATCTGGTTGAGTCTTTTCATGACCCTGCTATAATTTTTTGCAAGCATAGCTATAGTATCGTCAATATCATTATCAGAGTCTGAGTATACCTGTTCCTTTTGTTCATGAACAGAGCTTTTGAGGGCCATCCCTCTGTGTTTCTTTTCCACCTTAGGAAGGGAGAGCTCAAAAGTCACGAGGGATCCCATGAGCTCGTCGAACTTTAACGTATTTAGGTCATGAACTTCCTCAATGGCCGTGATTTTCATTTTGAACCTAGGGCTCAAGGCTCTCAGGGTTTTTCGAACAAGATCTTCATTTGTCATTGGTTTCCCGAGAGAATATGATTCATTGGCAAGATCACGGATGCGAACGTTGAACTCAGCAACTGATTCATCCTCGAGCATCGTGAGGGCTTCAAAATTGGTTGTGAGATATTGAAGCTTCTGCTCACGGACCTTTGTAGTTCCCTCATAGGCAGCAACGAGGATTTCCCAGGCCTCTTTGGCACTAGTGCATGCATTTATCAACTTGAAAACATCTTTATCGACTCCGTTAAATATAGCATTAAGAGCACGAGAGTTACCAAGGGCCGCCTCATCTTCAGTGGGGATCTAGTCCTTTTCGGGTTTTGTGCCAGTACGGGCTCCTTTGTCATCAGTAGTCACAGGAGCTTCCCACCCGTGTATCACAGCTTTCCATGTTCGGCTATCAAGGGACTTCATGAAAGCGGTCATGCGTGCCTTCCAATAACCATAGTTGGTTCCGTCGAGTACTGGAGGGCGATTGACAGAACCTCCCTCTCGGGAACTATCCATAATAGGTAATCAGAAAAAAATCCAGGAAACCACCAAAAAGATCAAGGTGCCTGCTCTGATACCAATTGAAATTCTGATTAGACGCACAGACAAGATGTCGCACACAATGTGTTGACAATGTGTCCGACAACTTGCTTGAGCACAGATTATGGATAAACAACAAAACAGTGCAGTAAACAAAGTACACACGATATGGTTACCCAGTTCGGTGAAACACACCTACATCTGAGGGCACACTGCCAGTGGAAAGGTTTTTCACTATCTTGTAGTCAATAGTACACACAAGGTTTATATCTGATTACAATCAACAATTGAATATCACAAAGTAAAGACTCCAACGAGGCGAATAATGTGCAATGAAGACAGCAGCAGCGAGATATCTTGTAATGAAGGCAGAAGCGAGAAGATATCTCGAAGTAATGACAACAGCAAGGCAATATTTCTCAATCAATTCACCAGCGAGGCAATTTGTCAAAACCGGAAACTTGCCTGAAAAAGAGTCTGCACACAGGAGGAAAGATGTCATACCAATAGAGGAAATATAACGACCGACATCTTTCCACACATCTTGCACTAAAAAATAAAGCCAATAAATAACGTATCAACATATAGCATATGTATTCATGATCAGAAAAAGAGGGCTATGATTTCATACTGTTTTATTCGGAAATTAGGCGATGTCAAGTGGCTGTAATATATTGTTTAAAAAAACTAAAGAAAGTGGCTGTAATATATTATATAGACGGCTCTACCACTTTAGTCCAATTGAAACTATAAAATTTAGAAATAGCTATCGTTTTAGAAGTTTTTGATGAGTAGTTATCCGTTCAAGTTTGTTATTTTTCTTTCATATCATACCCTTGAAATAAATCAAGATAAAGTCTCAAGAAAAAACTTCGCCCAAACCAACTTCTTCATTTTCAAAACTGGAAAATAAAAAAACAAAAACACTGTCTTCATTACTTTGAAACAAAAATCCATTTTAATTTTCATTTATCATCACAAATTTTCAGTAATGAGTAAGTACAAAAAATTGGAAATATCCGATAATTAGACATGATTCCCAATAACAAACACATTAACCATAAAAACCAGTTGCAAATATTAAAAAACAAATCTTTTTCATCAACGATTGTTGATTCCGATCTTCATTCAACTGCGGGTTTGATTTTTTTTTTCTCTGGCTTGCTTTTTTTTTTTTATTTATTTTTTTATTTCTGTTTAGAGAATGGGTAACCAAATGCGTGTATAAATTGTTATCCCGTGATCAACAATTTAGCCTTATTTTTTGTGATTTTTAATGAATGTGTGATTTTTTATTTTGTAATAAAAAAATAAAGTGAAAAGGAGGCGGGAAGTTTTGTTGGGTATTAACGTCATTAAGCGCTGTAAATAAAAGCTGATGGTCATTTATAAAAAAATTACAAAAAATGAGCTATATGACAAAATTTAAGATTTCAGGTGGCTATTTATCTATAAGACCCATATTTTATTTAGTTCACAACTAATTAATAAAATATGGAGTTGTGATTATTATGCATCAAGTTGTGATTATTACAAAATATGATTTCGCTGTGTATGATTCCATGATATTATTCGTTTTCTGAATAAGATGCTAAGGGCCTCCGAAATTCCTTACCTAACCAATCATTGATGTGCTTCTTCATTTGTTCCCAGAAGCATGCACTTGCAATAGATATATACCTTACTATTAAGAGGATATTTGTTAGTGATTAATACGATCAAGTTAAAATAATAGTTAAGCTATCATTTAATTAAAAAATATCCAATATTAGTCTATGTTCCCAAATTACCATTTTCAACTGAATTCGGAAATAATCCAATGAACCTCATTTCTTTATAATATATTTTACCCAGATTCGATAAGGTTTCTTCGGTTCGCACAGATCAACTCTGTGAGGTTCTTCGATTTGCATTGCTATTCTCGAGCAGATTAATTCGTCATCAATTCAACAGTTTAATTCTTATTCTCACTATTCAAACGCGTCTATTTTCTGAATCAGTTTAAGCTGTCAATTATATAGATTAGCACAAGTTTTCTCAAGCGGATTAATTCAGCATCTGCTCAACAATTGAGTTTTTAATCAGTTTCCTCCTCTCGTGGTTTTGGTGGATCTACAGTCAAGAATATGAAGCGAGATATGGTCGTGGTCAAGTAACATTTTTTGTTGCCAATGTTTGAGGTTCAAACTCGTGATCTTCTCGGGCCTTTTAGTTGGCATGTCACTGCGTTGGACATTATGCGTGCCACAAAACTGCTCGTAGTCAATCCCAGCTGTATCCGTCATCTAGACTTCTCCCACCACCATGAGAACTTGACTTGTGGTCACAACATTCAGAGTATTCATGTTTGACTTCTCCCACCACCACGTCCGGAGTCACACTGACGTTCAGATCCACATTCATGTTTGTATTGTTTTCTATGTCTTAAAAACGAAAAAAAAAAAACTATAAGTTTCATTGAATATTTAAAAAATATTGTGAAAATAACAAACCATAAATATGAAAAACACCAAACCATGCAAACTGTTTTTCAAAATTATTGATTTTAAGATTGTTATATGTTATTGGATAATTAATTGCAGGAATTGAACAAAATTTGTAATTTTTTGAAAAAAAATAATGAAAATAAAATAGTAGACAATAGAAAACAATTTGATTAAAATATAAAATTGCGAACAAAAAATATAGAATAAAGATACAAAATAAAATTAGATAGAAGATTCTATAAAAGCGATATTGTTCTCCCACGGAGTGCTGAAAATTATGAGCAAGTGTTTTCCGAGATACATCAACGTATGAGAAGAACAGTGCACCAACAATTCAACTCCGACGAACGTAATCGCGATCAATATCTACCACGGACTACGAAGGAAAAATAAAAACATACAACTTTTAGAGGAAAGGAAGTATTTTGAAGTCTTGTTTTTACGTGTTCGAATGAGAGAATTCAACTCCTCTTTTTTTTTTTTTTTTTTTTTTTTTTTTTTGTGAACTGGGTTAGCGGGGATTCGATTTTCATACATGCTATCCTGTTGGTATACCCGTAACCGATTCTATTTACATACCTGCTACTCGGGACTCGTAACCCGACTAATTTAAAAACAGATTAACATGTATTTTTTTATAACAGGCATGTGCAAGTATTTTTTGGTGCACCTTTGCATATATCCATTGCATAAAAATTGATGAATATCCTAATTAGCTTTTTCATCACCGGGCTCAAACTGTCGATCCACCGCGAGCTGCAATTCAACCAACCAGGTCACTCACGGAAGCTTTTGCATTCGCAAGAACTGATGCAGCGCGTTTTGACGAGATCCCCTGAGGTAATTCCAAGCCTTGGATACGTAATCAAAACACCAACATAATCCTAACCCGATTTTATCAAACCCATACCCATGACCCACCCAATACCCACCAAATAACCCAACTCATTCTTCACCCCATAACTCATCCCAATACACTCAAACCCAACCCAATCCACTCAACATAGCCCATCACTGTCCCACTACATCAATCCAGTGCTCGGGTCGAGGGTTGGATTGGAAATGGCTAACTACGCCAACGGCGAAACAGATGTCAGGTCTAGTGCAAAGCATATCATACATGAGGCTTCCTACGGCAGAGGCATAAGGAATTATCCTCATGTCTTCAATCTCTTGTGCAGTCTTGGGAGACTGGTCTTAGAGAGTGAAACTCCATGCCTAAAGGGTGTTTGGCCCTTCTTGGAGTCTTGCATCGAGAAGCGATCCATCACCTTATCAATATAAGATGCTTGAGAGAGCGACAGGGTCCGGTTTTTCCTATCTCAAAATATTTGGATCCCTAGAATTTACGCGGCTTCTCCTAGATCCTTCATATCGAATTGGTTTGCTAACCAGACCTTAACCTCAGATAATTTACCCACGTCATTACCAATGAGTAGTATATCATCGACATATAGTACCAGAAACACAACTTTACCTTCGTGTATTAACTAGTAAACACAAGGCTCATCTATTGACTGTTCAAAGCCGAAGCTCTTTACAGTTTCATCGAATCTAATATTCCATGACCTAGATGTTTGCTTTAATCCATAAATGGACTTAAGCAACTCACAAACCTTGGTCTCTTGACCTTCTTCCACGAAACCGTCTGGTTGAGCCATGTAAATGCGCTCGTCAAGATTGCCATTCAAGAAGGCTGTCTTGACATCCATTTGCCAGATCTCATAGTCGAGAGCTGCAGCTATGGATAGGAGTATGCGGATGGATTTAAGCATCGTGACTGGCGAGAAGGTTTCTTCATAGTCAATCCCTTCTTGTTGGGTGTAACCCTTCGCCACAAGTCGTGCTTTGAACGTCTCGACGTTCCCATCAGGACCCCTTTTTTCTTGTATATCCACTTACACCCTACGGGTTTAATCCCTTCAGGAAGGTCTACAAGTTTCCAGACTTTGTAGACATACATCGAGTGCATTTCAACTTTCATGGCGTCAAGCCAAAGGTTTGATTCAGAACAAGCCATCGCTTGGCTATAGGAAACAGGATCATCCATGTCAGAGACGGCTATGAGAGAGTCTCCATAAGACATGTACCTGTCAGGCTTTTGAGTAGCCCTCCCACTACATCGAAGTACTACTTGACGAGATTCTGATGAGTTAGGTTGTGTTTCAGTTGGGGTAAGAACAGTTCTTACAGATGAGGTAGAAGCTTCCTCACCTAACTTTTCTTCAAGCACAATTTTGCTTCTAGGTTTTGCATCCTTCATAAAGTCCTCCTCAAGGAAACGAGCATTCATGCTAATGAAAGTCTTATCGTCCTCGGGACTATAGAAAGTAAAACCCTTGGTTTCCTTTGGATATCCAACGAACAGACACAATTCTGACCTACTAGCCAACTTGCTAGTCTTTTACCTTAGCACGTGTGCAGGGCAACCCCAAATATTGATGCGGCCAAGATTCACTTTACGACCAGTCCATCGTTCATAAGGAGTACCAGGGACCGTGTTGGACGGAACTTGGTTCAGAGTATAGGCGGCTGTTTCGAGGGCATATTCCCAAAAGGAAAGAGGGAGTGATGAGTAACTCATCATTGATCTAACCATCTCTATAAGAGTTCGGTTTCTTCTCTCTGACACTCCGTTTTGTTGAGGTGTGCCAGGTGCGGTAAGCTGAGAAGCGATACCTTCTTCTTTAAGAAAGTCATCGAACTCTCCAGACATATACTCACCACCTCGATCAAATCGAAGGGTTTTGATCACTTTGCCAATTTGCTTTTCCACTAAAGCCCTAAAGACCTTAAATACGTTAAAGGTCTCGGATTTGTGTTTGAGCAAATAGACAAAACCATATCGCGAGTAATCATCGGTGAAGGTAACGAAGTATTCGTATCCTCCACGTGCCTGTTGGCTGAGCGGACCACATACATTAGAATGTACTAGTTCTAGCAACTCAGTGGCTCTTCGACCATTATCGGAGAAATGTCGCTTAGTCATTTTTCCTTCTATGCAGGATTCACAAGTAGGTAGTGAACCTATTGCAGAGGCTTGGAGTGGACCGTCCCTCACAATTCTCTTAATCCTATCTAGACTGATATGACCAAGTCTTAAGTGCCATAGGTATGTTGATTTTGTTAGATCGGAGGATTCAGAAAGTTTGATCCTCTTTGGCTCCCTAATTAGATCATTATCTATTTCGGTGTCTAAAAGAGAAGGTTGTGTGGGATAGATGTAGAAAAGAGCATTCTTCATACATGCATCAGTGACAAAAGAATTATCAGGAAACGAAATACGAATTCCATTCTTGCTGAACTTTAAACAATAATCTTGCTCAAGAAGATGAGCAACGGATATTAAGTTCTTCCCAAAGGTAGGAACAAAATAAACATTATTCAAGTTTAAAGTGCGGTCTTCAAAAGACAGCGTCATGGATCCCACAGCCTTCGCAGACACCATCACCCCATTTGAAACAGAACTCACCTTCCTCTAAGCTTTTGGTTTTCTTGAAACCATCCAAGGAACAACAAATATGGTTAGTAGCAGCGGAGTCAAGAATCCACGTTGATACATTATCAGCTACTAAACATGCTTCGGTAACTAGTACAATACTATGTTCCTTTGCTTTGAGATAGGCAGGACAGTTCTTTTTATCGGCCTTGTGAGGTCCCTTCTCAGTTCTAGAGGCGGAGGCTTTGTGCTCAGTAGCATGTGCCTCTCCTTGATTCCTCTTTCTCTTAGTGAGACCTACAGCAGTGTGAAGTTCCTCCGTAAGCTTGGTAACAGTGTACTCTAGCTTGTTAATGGAGTAGTTCATCTTGGAGGTATCAAGAGATGCGGGGAGAGTTTCTAAGATCACATCTATGACATTCTTCCCATCAATCTCAGATCCTAGGATTTCCATTTTACTCAGATGACTAATGATCAATATCATAAAGTCTCCAACAGGAGTCCTAGCCTTCATGCGACAGTTCATAAACTGTAGGACTGCTTTTTGCCTTGCTTGATGCCTTTGCTCTCCAAACATCTCATGCACTACTACAAAATTGATTTTCTGATGCGCAAGACTATTAGATGCGACTAGTCGCATCTAAAAGTCGCATCTAAATAACTTTTAGATGCGACTAGTCACATCGGATAGTCAATCAGAAGCCGAAAAAATTCGCTCAAATTGTCTTTTGATTTTGACAATCCGATGCGACTAGTCGCACCTGAAAATATGTTGAAACTTTTAGGTGCGACTATGTCGCATCAGATAGTTTTAAATTTTTGGGCGGGCCTCATCTCCCCCTCTTTTATTTCATTAATCTGACGTGGCGAATGAAATTTTAATTTTTTTTTAATTACAATCCGATGCGACTAGTCGCACCTTATGAGATAGCAGGTGTGACTAGTCGCATCTGAAGAGTTATCAGGTGCGACTAAGTCGCACCTGATTGTTAGGGTTTGTTTAAAAACCCAGGTCGCGATCCTTTCTTCTCCAGCCGCTCAAACCCAACTCTCCCTCTCTGTTTAAAAAAAAAACCCCTCTGTCTCGAAAAAAAACCCTCTCTCTCTCTCTCTCTGCCACCTCCGCCGCGCTCCGCCCTTTCCACCACCTCCGCCGCTTCTCTCTCTCTCTCTCTCTCTCTCTGACACCAGGAAAAGAGGAAGAAAAAAAAAACCGAGCTTCGATCGGCGGCCAGCAGCTCCTCCGCCAAGCCGCGCGCGTCGCCACCACGTCTCTCCTTCATCTTCTCTTCTCCTTCTTGCTTGCGCTCAGCCAGCAGCTCCTCCACCAAGCCGCGCGCACCACCAGCCACGCTCCGCCGCTGGTGGGACCTCCGCCGCCGCCGCGCTCCTCCGCCACCAGCAACTCATCCACCAAACCGGTATTTCTCTCTCTCCCGCTCACTGAATTTGCTCCCTCTCTGCCTTGCGCTCTCTCTTAGTGTTTCTCACCTTCTCTCACAGCCTCGATCGGCGTCCCATGCCTCCGGACCTCGCCGTGCGCTCAGCCCCGGCCCCGCTGCCGAGTTCCTGTCCTCCGAGTCCCAGCCAGCAGCCGGAACCTGCCCTGTTCGGCCGACCCCAGTTCCTCTCCGACGCAGGGCCGTTAGTCGCATCGACGGGGTGACCTTCCTTCTCCGAGAGTCCCTGCCAAGTTAGTATTTTTTTTTTCTGTTTAGGTATTATTAGTTTATATATTATATGTAAATATATATTGTATAAATTTTATTGTATGTTGTATATGTGTAATTAGTATATTGTATATTTTATGTTTAGTTTATATTTGTTAGGTATTAATTTGTATATGGTGTTAAGTAATTTTAATTAGATTAAGTTTATGTGTTAGGAATTAATTTGTATATATATGTGTAGCTTAATTAGTATTAATTTGATAATTTACATGTTTAGTAATTTTGTTAAGTTTAATAATTCCATTAGTTTAGGTTAAAAGTTTAAATTGATTGTAACTTAATTAGTATTAATATGATATCTTCAATTGTTTAATAATGTGATTATTTTAGATTAAAATTAAGTTTTCATTGTTTTTTGACATGTTTTGATATAGTTTGTGATATAGTATAGGTTAGTGTTTAGTTTAAATTTGTTTTGTTTTAATTAGTTTTGATTTATTGTAATTTATCAATTAGGAATTGTAATTAGTCTAATAATTACATGAAGAGGTTGTTTAGTTTAAAATTATTTAATGAAATTAAAATTGTAATTGTAACATGCTACT
Organism: Urtica dioica subsp. dioica; assembly: GCF_054948205.1. Classification (NCBI taxonomy): domain Eukaryota; kingdom Viridiplantae; phylum Streptophyta; class Magnoliopsida; order Rosales; family Urticaceae; genus Urtica; species Urtica dioica. The sequence continues at coordinate 10,561,775 of NC_142764.1, read as the reverse complement.
TTGAAATTGATTAGTAATTGTAATTGATAATGTCACATGTTTAATAATTTGATTAGTTTAGGTTAAAACTAAGTTTTATTTGTGTTTTGTGACATGTTTTGATGTTTTGTGACATGTTTAGTATAAAATGAAGTTTAAGTTAAAATGAAGTTAATGAATTTGTGATTAGTTTCATTTGATTTAACATGAAATGAAATTGTAAGTTTAAATAAGAAAAATAGTTTGTGACATGTTTTGATAGTTTGTGATATTTTGTTTATTTCGATTTTTCATTTATAAATGTTGTGATCGAACCACGGAGGTTCGGTTTAGGGCTGAGCTAATTTATAGGATAGTTCTGGATGGTTTGTGTATGTTTTTAAATAATTTCGCAGGTTTTTGGTTTGTCAGTATAATAGGGGAAACTCTGCCGAAATTTCGGTAGAGTTTCGAATTAATTAGTTTAAAAACTCCCAACTTATTCAATCCGAGCTCAAAATAACATAGAATTCATAATCTCTCTTTCATTTTGTTCTCCATCGTCCTTTATCAATAACTCTTCCAAACTTTCATTTCTCGCTCTCATTCAGCGAAATGTCCAATCCAAGTATAGATTGGATCACGGAGAATAATCGGGTGACATTGCAGTACAAAACCGGTGTTAACGAGTTTATTCGCGCTGCAAGAAGATTCCCTAACGAAAAAGCCAAATATCGGTGTCCTTGCAAACCTTGCAACAACGTGAGATGGCACGACATCGGGGTTGTCAGGAATCATTTGCTGAACAAGGGGTTTACCCCAGGCTAGACAAAATGGTATCATCACGGCGAGCTTGAGCGTGTCGTCCTTCCTCATGAAGAAGATTCCATCGGAGGAACAGATCAGAGAGGAATAGGAGGATTGCACGGTGCTGTGGAGGATATCAGGGATCACGAGGATTTCGACGATGCTACGGAGCCGACCCAGAGCGAGGTGCGTGTAGAGGAGCAAGTGGAAGACCTCTTCGCCGAGTTGGAAGCAAAATTGTACCCTAGATGCAAAGAGTTTTCTTCTTTGTCCTTCTTGGTTTCGTTGATGCATCTCAAAGTCACAAACCATTGGACGAACAAGTCATTCACAGAACTCTTGCAGCTCTTGAAAAAGTCTCATCCAGCTGGTAATCGAATTCCGGAGAAGCATTACGAGGCAAAGGCGAAGCTGAAGCGTTTTGGTATGGGATACGAGATGATCGATGCGTGTATTAACGACTGTGTCCTATTTCGAAAAGATCTCGCGGAAGTCGACGTGTGCCCAGTATGCAACGAGAGTAGATGGAAGCCAACTGGGAAGATGATACCGCAAAAGATTTTGCGATATTTTCCCCTGAAAGATCGATTGAAGCGGTTGTACACGTCTCGACACACGTCGCTTCTGATGCAGTGGCACGAAAGAGATCGCGTCAGGGAAGTTGGTGTTCTACGACATCCTGCGGATGGTACGTCGTGGAAAAACCTGGACGAGAGATACCCAGGCTTTGCTGCAGAGCCTCGAAACGTGCGGCTTGGACTAGCTGCGGATGGATTCAATCCGTTCGGAGAAATGAGTTTATCGTACAGCATGTGGCCTGTGGTACTAACTGCGTACAACTTGCCGCCTTGGTTGTGCATGAAGAAAGAGTACTTGATGCTGACGCTTTTGATCCCGGGGCCTCACTCACCAGGAAAGGACATGGACGTGTTCTTGCAGCCAATTGTCGGAGAGCTGAAAGAACTGTGGGAGACCGGATTCCGTGTTCGAGATGGCGCCAACGATGAAGTGTTTCGATTGCATGCCGCGCTACTCTGGACGATTAACGATTTTCCAGCTCGATCCTATTTATCGGGATGGAGTGGCCAAGGGTATCTCGCTTGCCCGACGTGCAACTTTGACACGCCGTCTTTGAAAGTCAGAAACAGGATCGTCTACTACGACCATCGTCGTTTCTTGCGTACGCGTCACCGATTGAGAGAAAGCACCGATCACTACAAGGATCGCCACGAGAAACGCAGTAAACCCGAGAAGTTGACTTCGCAAGACATACTCGCTCAGTTGGCTAGTGTGTCTTGCACGACAACTGGCAAACATGCTGGATCCGTGGGCAGAAAACGAAAGCGAGCCGAGTGCGAACTAAATTGGGCCAAGAAAAGCGTCTTTTACGAGTTGCCGTACTGGTCAGATTTGGAGTTGAAGCATAACATGGACTTCATGCACATAGAGAAGAACGTGTGCGAGAATCTTCTCGGAACCTTGCTCAGCTTAGAAAGAAGAACTACGACACATATAAGGCGAGGTTTGATTTGATGGACTTGGGCATCAAGACCGCTCTCCACTTGAAAAAACAAGGGGATTCGTGGTACAAACCGCGAGCATCGTACACCTTAACCCTTGATCAGAGGCAGCGATTTACCGAGTTCCTCCAATCTGTCGAATTCCCAGATGGGGTCGCTGGGAATTTGAAGAAAAATGTGACTATTGATGGAAAGCTCACAGGTTTGAAGTCGCATGATTGCCACGTGATCTTGCAGAGGTTGTTGGCTGTTGGTATTCGTCCTTTTGTGCCAAAAGAAATACATCAGACGATCTCCGAGCTTTGCAACTTTTTCAAGCTGATAAGTTCGAGAACCTTGAGAGTAGAAGATCTTGAAAATGCGCAAGAGTCTATCATCGAGATCTTGTGTAAGCTTGAGATGATATTGGGCAATATTCTGAGTGCACTTCATTCCGAGTACACTTTCGTGTACAAGGATGATGAGACCGAAGAGCTGCTTCCGGCGGATTGCTATCGTCATCAGATTGACCAGACTATCATTCGCGATGCAAAGCGAATGAGGCGCAACCAAAAATCTAGATTATCAGGGACTTTCTTAGGCAAATGTTGTGGGAAAATGAATGTCGCCAATAAAGAAATCCCAAAAGGATATCAAAAAGGCGATTGGGAGAAGGTGATAGAGGAGTTCGCAACTGACGATTGGAAGGTAATGTATAATTCAAAAAAATTATGTTATCTTCTATGAAATCGAATTATAACGCAATTTAATATGTGCAGAAAAAGTCTACTCGCAACAGAGACAATTCAAAGAACAAGAAAACGAAGTCCACACAAGGGTCGATTTCTTTTTTGGCTCATCGACATTTGAACGTAAGTTTATTCTAATTTTGTAATATTTTTTTTGCAATAAATACATTACTCATATTTTCATAAGAACTGTAGAGTAGGGAAGATGGGACTTTGGCCTCGGCGTTAAACACGTGGGAGAAAAAACATCAAGATGATCAAGGCAATTGGACGACAGCTTGGGCGCAACAAGCATTTGTAAGTTACTTGTGTTAATTACTTTATAATCAAGTTTCGATAATCTTAATAATTTTTTTAACATATGTTTGAAGGCGCGAATTATGACTCAAGTCGAGGATATACAGCGACAAGCAGCGGAGTCAGGCCAATTGTTTGACATAGACCAGGCGGAGCAGTAGGCGATGGATACTGTTCTCGGGCAACGTCGAGATTGGTATGTCGGGATAGGTCCCTCGATCCCTCGATCCTCGTATCTCTTGACTCAGGCTCAGGACGACAGCTCGTCCTCAGGTTCTTCATCGACGCGCGTTCCAGATCTAGTGATTAGCGAGCTACAAGCAGCGTTGGCCGCACAACAAGCTCAGATGGAGGCGTTTCAGCGACAGTTCTTTGCCTACACACATCAGCATCCGTCTCCCATGCAGACATCCCCCGCGATGATGCACCCTGGGACGACGCCGCCATCATCTTCAATGCCGAATGTTCAGACGCCGCCGTCCGCTTCAATGCCGAATGTTCAGACGCCGCCATCCGCTTCAATGCCAAATGCTGATCAGACGCCAGGTTCGGTAGAATTTCAGCGACATCGTTCGAGCGGCAGCGCACCAGGCCGCCAAGGCGCACGAGCAAGATCTCGCGGAAGAGGAGGCCGTGCATTCCAGAATTGGCAGACTTCGAATGAAAAAGGGAAACAAAAAGAATAGATTGTAATTTTTTTAATTTATTGAACGTAAATGATCAAATTTTATGAATTTAATATTAGAATTTCTATTAAATTATTTATATAATTATTCTAATTAATATTATTCAAATTATTTATTTAATTTAAATTAATTTTTAAATAATTTTTTAAATTATAATTTTTATATATTTAATAGGCTGATTCTATTAGAATCAGCATTTAAAAAAAAACTACAGACAATCAGATGCGACTAGTCGCATCTGATACCTTCGCGAAAAGAGTATCAGATGCGACTAGTCGCATCTGATTGTACTGTAACCCGCCAAAATATTAGGCAGGGAATTACTATCAGATGCGACTAGTCGCATCCGATACTTTTCTCGCGAAGGTATCAGATGCGACTAGTCACATCTGATACTATAATTCACGCTTTAATATCTTATTTTGGAGGATATTTAGGTGTGACGTTTGGTGCGACTAGTCGCACCTAAAATGTCGCACCTGATAGTGATGACTTTCAGGTGCGACAAGTCGTACCTAATATCATCAGGTGCGGACTTTCAGATGCGACTTTGTCGCATCTAAAGTCGCACCTGATGATACTTTCAGGTGCGACTATGATAAAAGTCGCACCTGATGCTATCAATTGTACTAGTGATGGAGATTGGTGAGCATGTCGGCGGCAGTCTCGATGTCACGATGTTGTTGTTGCAACACATTGTTCATCGATGCTAAGATATAGCACCTCACAATCTCATCGGAGCAGAGCCAGGCCGCCAACACATTATTCGTCAGAGGAGGACACGGGGTGGTGAGTACCCATTTGTGCTTGGTAAGGATTATGTCGAGGTTATGTTTCGAATCTACGTAGTTTTTGTTTTTGAGTTTGTTCGAGGAAAGGATGAACGAGAGAAGGTTGAGAGACATATTGCCTATATAAGTTAAAACAAGTTTATGATTAGTCTTAGGTTTAGGATTTAAGTTTTATTTAAGACTTTCATAAAATCCAAAGGTGTTATAAACCAAACGATAATTTACTCCCTCAAGAGAAGGCCGCAAAAAATCTCCATTTATAAGTAAATGACACATCATTAATGCTTAGCCAAGATGTCAATACATCAATTACGACTAGCCACCTTTTAAATTGGTTTGATCACTCACATCCTTTCGCAGAGCCTCAAGGGAGGATTACTAAGGATTGAGCCTAAGTGTGCAACCAACCACTTAGTACAAAAGATCAACTTTGAAAAACAATCCCCCAAAGGGAGGCCTTGTCATCATCGTCTCACTCTCGGACGTAGCTCATTGAGCAATGATCGAAGCAAAAACGCCTTGGAGTACTCCTATTTAAGAGAGGGTCGCAAGAGCGGCTCTTAGTCCCACGTTAATTGCTTCTTTCATTAGTGTTGGGGATCGTGGGTTACAAACAACAAGTATAACCCTCCCACTTAGTTTTTGGAGTTGGTTCATCGACACTTGTAAGTTCCGAAACAGATTTCCTAGTTAGAGAGCGACAAAGTGGACAACTAGAAGAGAATCTTAGATCATCATGTTCAGAGCAGTGTTAGTGCATAAAGGCACAAGGTACATACTCGATCTTTTCCTATTTTCTATTTCGGGAAAGTGGATGAGGGAAGTGTGAACTTCAACTCACTCGAACACTTGAAAGTTTGAGATTACACATCTTTTTATTTTTCGGCTTGTCTACAAGGAGACCTCCCACTCAAATTTTCAAGAGCATATAGATTTTTAACATATGTGATATAGATATAGTTTTGAAAACATTTTGAAAATTTATTTGATTTGGATGACAAAATATTTTTCAAGTTTGAAAGCGAAAACTGTTTTTCAAAATTCAAACTAGTTTTGTAAAAATTCAATTTCAATTAAACTTTCAAAAATCAAAACATTTTAATCTTACACATCATGTTTATAATCTTATAAAAAAAAATTTTGCTCAAGAAATTTTTCTCATTAGAGTTCTATAACTCATGGTAGTATGGCTGAAAATCCGGAATTCTAAAAAACTGGACTTTTGGAACAGCCGCGCACCTCGGTGTAAGCTCTGTCTGGACTCATAATTGGCAGCTCCAATGTCCTTTTGACCTGAAACCGGTGGCATTGGACAGAGGACAGACAGAGCTTTAATTTGATTCAAGAATTATTAAATTTAGATTTCTGAGCAGAGAGTTATGCCACTTTTACTGCGGGTTTTACTCCAGCTCGAAGAAAAAGAAATAATTAAAGCTTGATCCTTTTTAGGTGCGAAAAAGAATCGAGTGTAATGGAACGTTTTAGGAGGTTGTTAAAGCGTTTATTTGTGTTTTATTAGCAAGGTAATAACATGATATAAAAGAAATAACAACATGCATAAAACGATTCAAGTAAATAAAAGAAACTAGTAAGACAAGAAAACTAGTCACAAAATTTACTCGAAATTTCTCAAACCTTTAAAACACGTTTTTCAATATAAAAAATTAAAAACTTTTAGAACTGATTCTAATGTGTTTTAATATCATCCCAAACTTATAGAAAATCAACATGATTTTTAATTTAAAGGCATGAGCAATAAATTAAAAAAAAAATCTAAGATAACAATTCTAACTTGTCACAAAATTAGTAAACTTTCGAAAACGATTTCCAAGCTCATATTTTTTAAATACATGTACATGCATATCTTTGACCATAGCTCTGATACCATTTGTTGGAATTGATCTAGGGTTTAAGAAAAATTTTAACGCTTCGTTAAGCGGCGGAATTTTAAAAAATTTCTTTTACAAGTAAAACAGTTTTTACTAACCTAGACGAAGTGCAAGCACATGTAAATAAAAACTATTATGAGCATAGAAGTTTACTAACCTTTTTAGAAGCTTGAACGTTGAGAAGCTTTTAGAAAAGGTTGCAATGTTCGTCTCCCCTCGCAGAACGTCTCTCTTCCTTTCTCGGCAACTCGAGCAACCACGAAAGTTTCTATCACTAAATCACTCGAGAGAAAAGGAATTAGTGAGTGGGCACTTTTAAACACTACGACTTAAGAACGAGTCTTGAAGTCGCAGAGCTAAACACTAGGTCAAATGAGGACCTAGGTGCCAAAACAAAAATCGAAAATAAACTAGAGAGAGAGAGAGGAAGGGGCGGCAACCACAAGTTCTAGAGAGAGAGGCTCTCAATCTCTAACTTATGTGGAATGAGAAAAATGAGAAGAATGAGGCTCCTATTTATAGGAGAGGTCTTACCTTCAATAAGGTAGTTTCCTCTTCTATAGAATATCACATATTTATGAGCCAATTTCCTCTTTTCCTCTATGACATACTCGGCCAAGGTAGGCTTCATTAAGCCTTCGATTTGTTTCCTATTTTGTTCCATGCCTTGCCTTTTGTCTCTCTCTTGGGCGTCTACTTCATTTCCTCTTAGGGGAAATTTGTTTCCTCTTTTTCTTTTGGCAAGTATCTTCATACATTTGTGCACAAAATATTTTTTTCTTTCACTTGGGTATGTTGGGCGCCTATCTCATTCAAGATAGGCCTTCTAGAAGCTTTTCCACTTGTTCATGACAACATGAAAAAGGCCCATTAAGAATTTTCAATAAAATTCTTATGAAATGAAATTAATTCACAAGGCCCAATTATTTTAATATGGCCGAGTGACATTAAGTCATCAAATGAACTTGTCAAAAAATTTATTGCCATTCATTTCATCCTATGTCTCAAAAGACAAAAATACCCTTTTGACAATTTTCGTTCTTGTTTTGACTTAGCTTTCAGTTTAACTATTTCTACTCGATGTGATTTCGTGACAGTGACCTCATGGATCCAAATGAACAAAGCTTGAGCTAAATACTTGGACTCAAAAGTTCACAAACCTTTTCCAAGTTGAGCTTAATGTCAATTGACTCCACTAAAGAGTTGACACTGAAAATCTCTCGGTTCAAATGAATTTATTTTCTACTCAAGAATTCAACCTAATTGTAATGAGTGGATCCACAGAATATTATCAATGTTTACCCTTCATGAATATCATCAGCTAGTCGGGATTTACAAAATTATCATTTTACCCTTATAGCTGTTATTTCCTCAACTCCTTTGTCGCTTGTGAATAAGTTAGAAACAATGTATTGACGAGGAGCTAACAAGTCACATTGTTTCATCCAAAAGAGTCAAGACTCAATTTGGACACTGGCCAGTTCATTTATTCAAACTCCAAGGAACAAAGCATGAGGTGATATATATTGCATTTCAGCAATCTTGTACATGAATTCCATATCTATGAGATCTTCACAAAGTTACTCATGACATTCTCACAACTTAGTACTTCACCAATAGGCCTTGTTCGGAATCACTTAGTGAGTTCGAACTCTGACTTTCTCAAATGAGAATACTAAGGTGTGAAATGACATATCTCATTTCAGGATTAAGGTAAGCACGATGCAATTCATACGTAGTGACTTCGAGACATAAGAGGTTAAATGGTTTGTTATTATCTTGTCTCTAGAAGTGCACTGGTCAATTCAGTACCTTCGGAAGATACCTAGAAGAACTATAGAGTCTCCAACTCTCAATGCCTCATAACCAGACATCATAGATTCTTCTAAAAATCATACGGGGGTCAATAGTCCTTTGACCCTTAGATTGCGAAAATATCGTTTTTGTTGTCGCATGAAAATGAACAACTATTGAAAACCTCGGGCGGTTCGATCCAAGGCCGGACCAAGTGATCGCACCCGGGCCAAGTGTGTGAACTCGATAGTCTCGAGCTAGGTTTTCTCCGATCAACCCGCCTCTCGGGAGAGGTAGGGGGTTAGGAGGAGGAGTGACCGTGCCTTGGTTGTCGGCTGCCTACGTACCCGTGCGTGGGATCAGGTCAGAACGTAGTTCAGGCGTATGTGACGCAGTATGAGGCGTGGAACCTCGGTGGAGAAGCGTGCTCAACGAAGGAGACGGGGCGCGAGGAGTCCTTGGCAGCGTCTCAGAACCTCGGAGATCGCGTACGCGTCTAGCGTGTTAGACGCGCGAGGGGAACTCTAGGCGAGAACCCTGGGGGCGTGCTTGAGCACCGGAGAGCGTTCGGTCAGAGGGAGCGACGTCCGGGAAGTTCCCGTGAGTGCTTCGGAACCTCTGAGAACGAGGGAGAGAGAGTAGAGAAACTGCTTCAGGCCAAAAATGGCATCATGAGAAGCAGAGAAGAGTAAGAAATCGAGCGTGTCGATAGGAGATGAAGAAATGATCTTCCCCTCAATGAGAGGGGGTTTATATAGGTGTTTGAGGACCCTAAGGGGGTCCTTTGGCGTCCATGTGGGACTAGGAACGCGCCCCTTTTCAAGAGGAGGCGCACAACCCGCGGTGCACAAGGCGCGGCGCGCGGCGCACAACCCGCGGCGCATGATCTGCGCTGCTCAACGCGTGGCGCGCGGCCTTGCCGGCACGGCGCGCGCTGGGCTTCGTTTATGCGGGCTTTTCACGATCGTCTCGCTTCCGGGCCCGTTGAGCCATTGTGGGCATGGTATTTTGGGTTTACGACAAATGTTCGTTTGACGGATAAGACTCGAATCGATGCTCGACTCGAGGAGACCGATTCGAGGCTCGACTCGAGGAGCGAAGCTTGACTCGAGGAGACCAACTCGAGGCTCAACTCAAGGAGCGAGGCTCGACTCGAGAAGACTGATTCAAGGCTCAACTCGAGGAGCGAGGCTCGACTCGAGGAGCTGACTCAAGTCTCGACTCAAGGGACTCCGCTCGACTCAAGGAGTCAAGAGTTTGGGGCGAAGATTTGAAGGCTTGCCGCTTTTGAGGACCTCCGGCCTGACCATCGGCCCTTTGAACGACGTGCCTCCGCGGTGTCTCGGATTTTCCGAAAACGACCGACAACAGTTTTAAGCAAACTACGAAGAATTTGTTCATGCAAATCTACATTTGTCTCTTCGTAAGTTGTTTAGTTTGTTTACGGACTAAAGACTAATGTTTTATCATAAAGCTTCAAACAGACAAGGAAGAATGAATGAACGTTTCAACTTTTTTATTAATAAATAAGCAATTACAAGCAAGAGTCTTCATGAAACTTGATTACATCAAATGTACAATATAAAGACTACAACTCTTCTTGTGGGCACCATTGACAACAAACCCCGCAAAGGCAAACAAGCCAAAATGCTATGGGAAGGAAAGCCAAATCCTACCAAGGTAGAAGACTTATCGAAACAATCGACAAGGACGCGTATCTACAGAGACGCACCACAGCTAATCGGAATGAGAACGCACAATCAAAATGAGCAGACTTGTTCAAAAGATCAAAATTATATTCCATAAAAGAAGGCAACTGCCCCAAAATTCCTACAAAGAATAAACGCTAAGACAAGTGCACTGAAAATGGGAAAATCCTAAAAAGCAAGCGCTAAGACAAATGCACTGAAAGAAAACTCCTAACGAAAGGAATGGCTAAACACTTGCGCGAAAAACTACTCGAACACAACGTGTTCATCATTAGGAGGCTCGATCCCAACAAGCGGCGGGAATAGAGAGTCAAAGAAGTCGAAAGTGATCCCTCGAATGATGTTCTCGGCAGAAGTAGCTTCCTGACACTCTACCACAGTAACACGCCTTGCCTCGTCGACCCCGAAATCAAAGTCATCCTGCAAGTCAGATACAAGCTGCTCTGCTGCTGCCTTCTCTGCAATAAGCCGAGCTACTTCCTCCGCCAAAGAGTCGCGTTCGCGCTTCACTTGAACGCAGGCAGCCTCGCTTGACGAAAGATGGCCATGTAGGATGACCACCTCATCCGTCCACGTGTCCAACTGGCGTCGAAGGTCACGCACCTCACTCCGGAAAACTTGTGTCGATCGAGTCGCCACCTCTAGATCTTGACGCTCCATAGTCAACTCTCCAGCCAGTTTTGCTACTGCGGACTGGGCACGATCGCACTTGCCTTAGGAAACTCCAATTCAACGCGAGTCTCTTTAAGCTACTCGCGAAGACTCGCGAATTCCACCCTTGAGTGAGAACCTCGCTCGGCCCGAGCTAGCTGATAATTCGCTTGAGCAAGCTCCTCGTGGATGAGTCCCATGCATCGAATAAAATCGTGTAGAATCTTCTCGCCTCGAGCCGCACGTGAGAGCGCCTGAAGCGATTCGAGGAGCAAGTCAGCAAAAGTGAGGTTTTCGCAAGAAAGAGTGACAAGACAAGTAGAGGTAAACTCACCCTCTGGGCGTCAGAAACGCCATTATAGAAGAACTCGACATCACCACTTGCTACGATCATTGAGTTTGCGTGCTTCGAGTCTGAAGGCACATCCGATAGTGCCAAGGAAGAGGGTCACTTCAAAGAAGCGCGGGGACCGCTCTCCGCTGAGCAACCAGCATCAGACTTCTCCTTGCTATTCCGCACTGCGATCCGAGAACGAGTCGCTGCCAATGACTTCGAGTCTCGAGAAGATCTTGCTAAACACGCGCGAGCCCTCGCCCTAGCGGGGAAGCTACAAAAACAACAAAGGTCAGGGCTCTGACAAAAAGAAACTGAAGCTACAAGAACGAAGGCGAAAGTACTTGGAAGACCGGTGCTCAAGGGAGACAACGCAGTGTGAGGGACTTCTTCCGCTTGCTGAACGTCCTCGCGACCAGGAAAGAAATACGGGAACCACCAAGTCGACGCCATTAACTCGGATGAACGGAATCGCTCGCCAGCTTTCTGAGCCTCCGACATGCTTCGGATCTCCTTCACAAACTCGAGATTATCTGTCTCCGCACCGGCAAAAAAGTTAGCCAGAGGACCGAATCGGAGTGGTGTTGCTCCAAAAGCCTAAATCGAGACCTACACCCATGCCTTCTCGATGGGCGTCTTGGAGTGGTGTTATGGCGATCACGGGCCATGTTAAAGCCGGGCTGCCCCGATGCTAGGAAGACCGCGACAAGATTGCGGAAGTCTCCAACGGCCATTACCCGCTCGGTTTGGGAATGTCACTCCATGTGACACATCACCACCAAACGAAGACATCCACACAGTCGATCTCATCGAGAACCAACTCCGGAAAAGCCGGTACAGTAGCATCAACACTTTCTTCCGGCACGCCCTCAGCATCCAAGCCGGACTCACGGTACAACGCGCTAGACTTTGGCGCATCGCGCGTCCCCCTAGTCAACTAAGTTGATCACGAGATGGGGCGCAGCTCCCACCGATACACCTCGTCAACTAGCTCCTTCGTCCGCGCCATACCTATGTTGTCGCACAGGCGTGGGGCCCTGCCGAGAATGCGATTGGGCCATCAATCCGGCAGGGATGCGCCAGCATTCGTGGAGGGAGGTCTGGCTGGCGCTGGAGCACACAGGGCGTGAGCGAGTAAGCGGCCGGGGGAGCAGGGCGCTCGCGACCGGGCGTGCGCGGGTGAGGAAGCAGGGCGCGCACGACCGGGGGAGTAGGACGCGCGCGGGCGAGGGCGCAGGGGCGTACGCGGGGCGGTGGGCCGAGGGCGCAAGACGCGCATGGGCCGATGGCCCGACAATGTTGCGCGCGTGAGTCGGCACGCGCATGGGCCGGGGCGCGGCAGGGGATCCGACAGACGAAGCCCGACCGGTGCCGTGTGTTTTTGTTTTTCCGGTTTCCCGAAAACGATCGATAACATTAGCCCCCCAAGTTCATGGCTCGTGAGTTGCGAGTCGTGAAATCTAATTTCCTAGGGCGTTTGAGGTCCCTTTTTTTTAGCATGGGTCGGACCCATGGTGGTCGGGCCGTCGGGACTAGGCCGGGTCCCAGCCGATCGGCAGGACCACAGGACCCGCGCGCGGCATGCCAGTCAGCTGGCCTGCGCGTGTGCGAGGCCAGGCGCACGGGCCGGGCCTTGTGCGCGCATGGGGGAATGGAGCTCCTACTCCTTCCTCTCCTATAAATAGGAGAGGTCCCTCCCCCCTTTCTTCACACCTGGCAGCCTTAAGAATTAAAAAATTCTTCTTTTGAGTTGAAATTCGTGGTACTTGCCTATTTTTTCCATCCTTTGATGTGGAGTGAATTCTTTTTCCAAATCGACGGTCCCGAGGTAGACCTTTCCTGCCCTTCTCAAGATTCTAGGAGGGTGGCAAAAGGTCCTTTTGAGGAACTCGACGGGATTCTGATTTATGTCGAGGAAGACTCTCGCGTGGCCGATCGATGTCTCGCTAAATTGGAGACTAACGCCGCGGCGCTGGCCAAGTTGGCGGAGCCTGGGAGTAGCCCATCAACTAGGTTCGGCCCCGAAGGGAAGGAAAAGAGGCCTCGCGACACGCGCTCGTCACGCTTGGTGATAAACTTGGTCTCGCGCGAGGCGTCCTTTGACACCCCCTTGCCCAAGCGGCGAGAGGAGGTAGCCAAGTCTGTAGAGCTTCCCCAGGCATCTGACTTAGAGGCCTCCTGTAGTCCCGTATGAATCGTTCTTGGATGAAATTCACTCCGATGACCCCCTTGGGTCGGATTCGGAGGGTCCTAGAGAGGACTTGGAGGCTTCCCCTGCGGTGGGGAGAGCGGAGCATAGCGGGAAAGTGTTGGACACGGCCAGGGCGGTCTTTATGTCAGTAGAGTCCTCGGATTATGCTTTCGGGAAGTCCTTGGAGAGGACTCTTTGGTACAGAGTGGGCGATTCTGTTGCCCCCGAGGGCTTAGACTGCAAGGGGGTCGACGCTGCAAGCACGCTCACCACCCGAGTTGTTTGCATGCTTCGGGAGACGTATAGCATCCCGCCTTTGGTGGGGTTACTACGACCTGCCCCCGAGGACTGGCCATCCCGCCCGAGGAACGGTTTTGCTACCGTCACGATAGAGAGTCTTGCTTATGGGTTACGCCTCCCTTTTCCGCGTATCGTTCAGCGGATCTGGCTCGACTAGGAGTCCATGCCTGTCAGATGAGTCCGGCATTCTACCACATTCTGGCGATAAGTTTTATGGAGTGGCATTGCCAGACTCAACGTGCCATGATCATGGACGACTTCCGCGGCCTAGGCAGCATGAGGTAGATCGATGACAATGACCCACCTAGTCGCAGGTCGTAGGTGTGGGTCTTGACGGGCGCTTTTTGTGAGGCACCCCTTCGCTTTGGTCGTATGGCGGATTTTCCAGCAGATGAGGGGGCGACGGAGCTCCCATTTGTGAAGGAGATATTGGGAATGTCTGAGGCTCGCAAGGCGGGCGAACGGTTCCGCTCTCCTGAGCTGATGGCGCTAACCGGGTGGTTCCCGTCCTTCACCCCAGGCTTGTGGTCAATGGTGCCCACAAGAAGAGTTGTAGTCTTTATTTTGTACATTTGATGTAATAAAGTCTCACGAAGAGACAAATGTAGATTTGCATGAACAAACTTTTCGTAGTTTGCTTAAAACGATATATTCGCAATCTAAGGGTCAAAGGACTATTGACATCAGTACGATTGTTAGGAGAATCTATGATGTCTGGTTAAGGGGCATTGAGAGTTGGAGACTCTATAGTTCTTCTAGGTATCTTCCGAAGGTACTGAATTGACCAGTGCACTTCTAGAGAAAAAAAAGAACAAACCATTTAACCTCTTATGTCTCGAAGTCACTATGTATGAATTGCATCGTGCTTACCTTAATCCTGAAATGAGACATGCAATTTCACCGCTTACGTATTCTCATTTGAGAAAGTCAGAGTTTGGACTCACTATGTGATTCCGAACAGGGCCTATTGGTGAAGTACTAAGTTGTGAGAATGTCATGAGTAACTTTGTGAAGTTCTCATAGATATGGAATTCATGTACAAGATTGCTAAAATGCAATGTATATCACCACATGCTTTGTTCCTTGGAATGTGAATAAATGAATTGGCCATTGTCCAAATTAAGTCTTGACTCTTTTGGATGAAACAATGTGACTTGTTAGCTCCTCGTCAATACATTGTTTCTAACTTATTCACAAGCGACAAAAGAGTTGAGGAAATAACAGCTAGAAGGGTAAAATGATAATTTCGTAAATCCCGACTTAGCTAATGATATTCATGAAGGGTAAACATAGATAATATTCAGTGGATCCGCTCATCATAATTTGGTTGAATACTTGAGTAGAAAATAAATTCATTTGAACCGAGAGATTTTCAGTGTCAATTCTTTAGTGGAGTCAGTTGATATTAAGCTAAACTTGAAAAAGGTTTGTGAACTTTTGAGTCCAAGTGTTTAGCTCAAGCTTTGTTCATTTGGGTCCATGAGGTCACTGTCACGAATCACATCGAGTAGGAATAGTTAAACTAGAAGCTAAGTCAAAACAAAAACGAGACAAGTTTTACGAAAATTGTCAAAAGGGTATTTTTGTCTTTTGAGACATACGATGAAATGAATGTCAATAAATTTTTTGACATGGTCATTTGATGACATACATCACTCGGCCAATATTCGTTTTATTGGGCCTTGTGGATTAATTTCATTTCATAAGAATTTTATTGAAAATTCTTAATGGGCCTTTTTCATGTTGTCATGAACAAATGAATGAGCTTCTAGAAGCCCCTTCTAGATTGAATATGGGCGCCTACTACCCAAGGGAAAGAGAGAATATTTTGTGCATAAATGTATCAAGATACTTGCCAAAAGAAAAAGAGGAAACAAATTTCCTATGCATGGCATAGAGAATTTCGGCCAACTAGAGAAAGGAACAAAAAAGAAAACAAATCAAGGCTTCTAGAAGACATTGTTTGGCCGAGTATCTCAAGTGGGAAAAGGGGAAATTGGCTCATGAATATATGATATTCTATAGAAGAGGAAACTACCTTATTGAAGGTAAGAACTCTCCTATAAATAGGAGCCTCATTCTTCACATTTCATTCGTCCAAGTTTTAGAGATTTGAAAGACTCTCTCTCTAGAACCTTGGCCACCCCTCTCCTCTCTCTATCTCTATTCAATTTCGGTTTTTTGTTTTGGCACCTAGGTCCTCATTTGACCTAGTGTTTAGCTCTTCGACTTCAAGACTCGTTCTTAAGTCGTAGTGTTTAAAAGTGCCCACACACTAATTCCTTTTTATCTTGAGTGATTTAGTGATAGAAACTTTCGTGGTTGCTCGAGTTAACGAGGAAGGAAGAGAGACGTGCTGCGAGGGGAGACGAACGTTGCAACCTTTTCCACAAGCTTCTCAACGTTCAAGCTTCTAAAAGGTTAGTAATCTTTAATGCTCATATTAGTTTTTATTTACATGTACTTG
Source organism: Urtica dioica subsp. dioica (assembly GCF_054948205.1). Taxonomy (NCBI): domain Eukaryota; kingdom Viridiplantae; phylum Streptophyta; class Magnoliopsida; order Rosales; family Urticaceae; genus Urtica; species Urtica dioica. Next base: position 10,545,653 of record NC_142764.1, on the reverse strand, counting down.
CTCTTTGTCTAGGTTAGTAAAAATGTTTTACTAGTTAAAAGAAAATTTTTAAAATTCCGCCGCTTACCGAAGCGTTAAACTTTTTCTTAAACCCTAGATCTATTCCAACAAATGGTATCAGAGCTATGGTCAAAGATATGCATGGACATGTATTTAAAATTATGAGCTTGAAAATCGTTTTCGAAAGTTTACTAATTTTGTGACAAGTTAGAATTGTTATCTTAGATTTTTTTTAATTTATTGCTCTTGGCTTTAAATAAAATCATGTTGATTTTCTATGAGTTTGGGATGTTATTAAAACACATTAGAATAAGTTCTTAAAGTTTTTAATTTTTTATATTAAAAAACGTGTTTTTAAGTTTGAGAAAATTTCGAGTAAATTTTGTGACTAGTTGTATTGTCTTGCTAGTTTCTTTTATTTACTTGAATCGTTTTATGTTTTTTGTTATTTCTTTTATACCATTTTATTACCTTGCTAATAAAACACAAATAAAAGCTTTAACAACTTCCTAAAACGTTCCGTTACACTCGATTCTTTTTCGCACCTAAAAAGACCGAACTTTAATTATTTCTTTTTCTTCTAGCTGGAGTAAAACCCGCAGTAAAAGTGGCATAACTCTCTGCTCAGAAATCTAAATTTAATGATTCTTCAATCAAATTAAAGGTCTGTCTGTCCTTTTTCCAATGCCACTGGTTTTGGGTCAAAAGGACATCGGAGCCGCCAGTTATGGAGATTTTACTCCGAAGTGCGCGGCTGTTCCGAAAGTCTAGTTTTTTAGAAATCCGGATTTTCAGCCCCACTACCATGAGTTATAGAACTCTAATGAGAAAATTTTCTTGAGCAAAAATGTTTTTCATAAGATTATAAACATGATGTGAAAGATTAAATGTTTTGATTTTTGAAAGTTTAATTGAAATTGAAATTTTACAAAACTAGTTTGAATTTTGAAAAACCGTTTTCGCTTTCAAACTTGAAAAATATTTTGTTATCCAAATCAAATAAGTTTTCAAAATGTTTTCAAAACTATATCTATATCACATATGTTCAAAATCTATATGCTCTTGAAAATTTAAGTGGGAGGTCTCCTTGTAGACAAGCCGAAAAATAAAATAATGTGTAATCTCAAACTTTCAAGTGTTCGAGTGAGTTGAAGTTCACACTTCCCTCATCCACTTTCCCGAAATAGAAAATAAGAAAAGATCCGAGTATGTCCCTTGTGCCTTTATGCACTAACACTGCTTTGAACATGAAGATCTAGGATTCTTTTCTAGTTGTCCGCTCTATCGCTCTATAACTAGGAAAACCGTTTCCGAACTTGTAAGAGTCGATGTACCAACTCCAAAAACTAAGTGGGAGGGTTATACTTGTTGTTTGTAACCCACGATCCCCAACACTAATGAAAGAAGCAATTAACGTGAGACTAAGAGCCGCTCTTGCGACCCTCTCTTAAATGGGAGTACTCTAAGGCGTTTTTGCTTCGATCATTGCTCAATGAGCTACGTCCAAGAGTGAGATGATGATGACAAGGCCTCCCCTTGGGCGATTGTTTTTCAAAGTTGACCTTTTGGACTAAGTGGTTGGTTACACACTTAGGCTCAATCCCTAGTAATCCTCCCTTGAGGCTCTGCGAAAGGATGTGAGTGATCAAACTAATTTAAAAGGTGGCTAGTCAAAATAAGTGTATTGACATCTTGGCTAAGCATTAATGATGTGTCATTTACTTATAAATTGAGATTTTTTGCGACCTTCTCTTGAGGGAGTAAATTATCGTTTGGTTTATAACACATTTTGATTTTATCAAGTCTTAAACAAACTTAAATCCTAAACCAAAGACTAAATCATAAACTTGTTTCAACTTAATTAAGCAACATGTCTCTCAACACTCTCTCGATCATCCTTTCCTCGAACAAACTTGAAACCAAGAACTACGTAGATTGGAAACATAACCTCGACATAATACTTACCGTTAACAAGCACAAATGGGTACTCACCACCCCGTGTCCTCCTCTAACGAATGATGATACGACTCAAGAGGGCAAAGACGCCTTAGCGGCCTGGCTTCGATCCGATGGGATTGCGAGAGGCTATATCTTAGCATCAATGAACAATTTCAAAAAAAACATCGTGACATCGAGACTACTGCTGACATGCTCTACAATCTCCTTGAGATGTTTGGAGGGCAAAGGCGTCAAACAAGGCAACAACCAGTCCGACAGTTTATGAACTATCGCATGAAGGCTAGGACTCCTGTCAGGGACCATACGATGCTGATCGTTAGTTACCTGAATGAGATGGAAATCCTAGGATCTAAGATTAACGAGGAAATCAAAATAGATATGATCTTGGAAACTCTCCCCGAATCTTTTGATACCTTCAAGGGGAACTATTCCATGAACAAGCTAGAGTACGTTGTTACCGAGCTTATGAAGGAGCTTCATACTGCTGAAGGTCTCACTAAGAGAAAGAGGAATCAAGGAGAGGCACATGCTACTGAGAAAAAAGCCTCCGCCTCTGGAACTAAGAAGAGACCTCACAAGGCCGATAAAAAGAATTGTCCTGCCTATCTCAAAGCAAAGGAACATAGTATTGTACTAGTTACCGAAGCATGCTTAGTAGCTGATAATGTATCAACGTGGATTCTTGACTCCGCTGCTACTAACCATATTTGTTGTTCCTTGAATGTTTCAAGAAAACCAAAAGCTTAGAGGAAGGCGAGTTCTGTTTCAAATGGGGTGATGAGAGCCTGGTGTCTGCGAAGGCTGTGGGATCCGTGACGCTGTCTTTTGAAGACCGCACTTTAAACTTGAATAATGTTTATTTTGTTCCTACCTTTGGGAAGAACTTAATATCCGTTGCTCGTCTTCTTGAGCAAGATTATTGTTTAAAGTTCATTAAGAATGGTTCACTACCTACCTGTGAATCTTGCATAAAAGGAAAAATGACTAACCGACCTTTCTCCGATAAGGGTCGAAGAGCCACTGAGTTGCTAGAACTAGTACATTATGATGTATGTGGTCCGCTCAGCCAAAAGGCACGTGGAGGATATGAATACTTCGTTACCTTCACCGATGATTACTCACGATACGGTTTTGTCTATTTGCTCAAACAAAAATCTAAGACCTTTAACGTATTTAAGGTCTTTAGGCCTTTAGTGGAAAAGCAAACTGGCAAAGTGATCAAAACCCTTCGATCTGATCGAGGTGGTGAGTATATGTCTGGAGAGTTCGATGACTTTCTTAAAGAAGAAGGTATCGCTTCTCAGCTTACTGCACCTGGCACACCTCAACGAAACGGAGTGTCAGAGAGAAGAAACCAAACTCTTATGGAGATGGTTAGATCAATGATGAGTGACTCATAACTCCCTCTTTCCTTTTGGGGATATGCCCTCGAAGCAGTCGCATACATTCTGAACCTTCCGTCCAAAACGGTTCCTGGTACTCTTTATGAACGATGGACTGGCCGTAAAGTAAATCTTGGCCGCATCAAAATTTGGGGTTGCCCTGTACACGTGCTGAGGTAAAAGACTAGCAAGTTGGCTAGTGGGTCAGAATTGTGTCTTTTCGTTGGATATCCGAAGGAAACAAAAGGTTTCACATAGTTCCGAGGATGATAAGACTTTCGTTAGCACGAACGCTCGTTTCCTTGAGGAGGACTTTATGAAGGATGCAAAATCTAGAAGCAAAATTGTGCTTGGAGAAAAGTTGGGTGAGGAAGCTTCTACCTCATCTGTAAGAACTGTTCTTACCCCAACTGAAACACAACCTAACTCATCAGAATCTCGTCAAGTAGTACTTAGACGTAGTGGGAGGGCTACTCAAAAGCCTGACAGGTACATGTCTTATGGAGACTCTCTCGTAGCCGTCTCTGACATGGATGATCCTGTTTCCTATAGCCAAGCGATGGCTTGTTCTGAATCAAACCTTTGGCTTGACGCCATGAAAGTTGAAATGCACTCGATGTATGTCAACAAAGTCTAGAAACTTGTAGACCTTCCTGAAGGGATTAAACCCGTAGGGTGTAAGTGGATATACAAGAAGAAAAGGTGTCCGAATGGGAACGTCGAGACGTTCAAAGCACAACTTGTGGCGAAGGGTTATACCCAACAAGAAGGGATTGACTATGAAGAAACCTTCTCGCCAGTCGCGATGCTTAAATCCATCCGCATACTCCTATCCATAGCTGCAGCTCTCGACTATGAGATCTGGCAAATGGATGTCAAGACAGCCTTCCTGAATGGCAATCTTGACGAGCGCATTTACATGGCTCAACCAGATGGTTTCGTTGAAAAGGGTCAAGAGACCAAGGTTTGTGAGTTACTTAAGTCCATTTATGGACTCAAGCAAGCATCTAGGTCATGGAATATTAGATTCGATGAAACTGTGAAAAGCTTTGGTTTTGAACAGTCAATAGATGAGCCTTGTGTTTACAATATAATACACGAAGGCAAAGTTGTGTTTCTGGTATTATATGTCGACGATATATTACTCATAGGTAACAATGTGGGTAAATTATCTGAGGTTATGGTCTGGTTAGCAAAGCAATTCGATATGAAGGATCTGGGAGAAGCCGCGTACATTTTGGAGATCCAAATCTTTCGAGATAGGAAAAACCGGACCATGTCGCTCTCTCAAGCATCTTATATTGATAAGGTGATGGATCGCTTCTCGATGCAAGACTCCAAGAAGGGCCAAACACCCTTTAGGCATGGAGTTTCACTCTCTAAGGACCAGTCTCCCAAGACTGCACAAGAGATTGAAGACATGAGGAAAATTCCTTGCGCCTCTGCCGTAGGAAGCCTCATGTATGCTATGCTTTGCACTAAACCTGATATATATTTCACCGTTGGCGTAGTAAGCCGTTTCCAATCCAACCTTGGACCCGAGCACTGGATTGCTGTTAAGCATGTTGTTAAGTATCTTCGAAGAACTAGGAACTTGATGCTTACGTACTCAGGTACTGACCTGACTATGACGGTATTTACCGACTCCGATTTTCAAGCGGATAAGGATTCCAGGAAATCCACTTCGGGATCTGTTTTCATCCTTAATGGTGGAGCTGTTGTGTGGAGGAGTATTAAGCAATCTTGCATTGCTGACTTCACAATGGAAGCAGAATATGTGGCTGCTTGTGAAGCATCCAAAGAGGCTGTATGGCTTAGAAAATTCCTTAAGTATTTGGAAGTTGTTCCAAACGTCGACGAACCCATGACCCTTTATTGTGATAATAGTTTGGTTGTCCCTACCTTAAAGGAACCTCGAAGCCATAAGCGCTCTAAGCATATTGAAAGGAAATACCATTTGATTTGAGAGATCGTGCAGCGCGGAGACGTGGAAGTGAAGAAGATCTCAACGGTGGACAACCTAGCAGATCCATTCACCAAGGCCCTAGCGAACAAGGTCTTCGACCAACATCGAGATGGATTAGGCATGAAGGACTACACACATCTTCTTTGAGTCAAGTGGGAGTTTGTTGTCAATGCCGCCCTATTGATTCCGAACAGGGCCTATTGGTGAAGTACTAAATTGTGAGAATGTCATGAGTAACTTTGTGAAGTTCTCATAGATATGGAATTCATGGACAAGATTGCTGAAATGCAATGTATATCAGCTCATGCTTTGTTCCTTGGAATGTGAATCAATGAACTAGCCAGTGTCCAAATTGAGTCTTGACTCTTTTGGATGAAACAATGTGACTTGTTAGCTCCTCGTCAATACATTGTTCCTAACTTATTCACAAGCGACAAAGGAGTTGAGGAAATAACAGCTAGAAGGGTAAAATGGTAATTTCATAAATCCTGACTAGCTGATGATATTCATGAAGGGTAAACATAGATAATATTCAGTGGATCCGCTCATCATAATTTGGTTGAATTCTTGAGTAGAAAATAAATTCATTTGAACCGAGAGATTTTCAGTGTCAACTCTTTAGTGGAGTCAGTTGACATTAAGCTAAACTTGGCAAAAGGTTTGTGAACTTTTGAGTCCAAGTGTTTAGCTCAAGCTTTGTTCATTTGGGTCCATGAGGTCACTGTCACGAATCACATCGAGTAGGAATAGTTAAACTAGAAGCTAAGTCAAAACAAAAACGAGACAAGTTTTACGAAAATTGTCAAATGGGTATTTTTGTCTTTTGAGACATAGGATGAAATGAATGTCAATAAATTTTTTGACATGGTCATTTGATGACATACATCACTCGGCCAATATTAGTTTTATTGGGCCTTGTGGATTAATTTCATTTCATAAGAATTTTATTGAAAATTCTTAATGGGCCTTTTCCATGTTGTCATGAACAAATGAAGGAGCTTCTAGAAGCCCCTTCTAGATTGAATATGGGCGCCTACTACCCAAGGGAAAGAGAGAATATTTTGTGCATAAATGTATCAAGATACTTGCCAAAAGAAAAAGAGGAAACGAATTTCCTATGCATGGCATAGAGAATTTCGGCCAACTAGAGAAAGGAACAAAATAGGAAACAAATCAAGGCTTCTAGAAGACATTGTTTGGCCGAGTATCTCAAGTAGGAAAAGGGGAAATTGGCTCATGAATATGTGATATTCTATAGAAGAGAAAACTACCTTATTGAAGGTAAGACCTCTCCTATAAATAGGAGCCTCATTCTTAACATTTCATTCGTCCAAGTTTTAGAGATTTGAGAGACTCTCTCTCTAGAACCTTGGCCACGCCTCTCCTCTCTCTATCTCTATTCAATTTCGGTTTTCTATTTTGGCACCTAGGTCCTCATTTGACCTAGTGTTTAGCTCTTCGACTTCATGACTCGTTCTTAAGTCGTAGTGTTTAAAAGTGCCCACACACTAATTCCTTTTTATCTTGAGTGATTTAGTGATAGAAACTTTCGTGGTTGCTCGAGTTAACGAGGAAGGAAGAGAGACGTGCTGCGAGGGGTGACGAATGTTGCAACCTTTTCCACAAGCTTCTCAACGTTCAAGCTTCTAAAAGGTTAGTAATCTTTAATGTTCATATTAATTTTTATTTACATGTGCTTGCTCTTTGTCTAGGTTAGTAAAAACGTATTACTAGTTAAAAGAAAATTTTTAAAATTCCGCCGCTTACCGAAGCGTTAAACTTTTTCTTAAACCCTAGATCAATTCCAACAAGGCTCTGAGGAGGTGCTCTGGGTGGTCAGGCCGCCTAGTCCCGAGGCCCAGCCAACTGTCCCTGCTTCTTGAGGTACCCTTGTTATTTAAGATTTCTTTATTAGTTGAAACCTAACCTGTATCGTTTAGCGGGTGCAACTGCTAAGAGAAGGGCTCGGAGGCTGGCTTCTGCTTCTTGGAACCCCGAGAGGATGGCGGAGATCCGTTCTATGATTGCCGACCGCAAGACGAGAGAGGATTACGTTGAAGCTACCTGCTCCGCCGAGCAAGAGTCCCGTGCCTCGCTAAGGAGGGCCTCCACCTTGGTGCTCCCTAATGAGCGTACCGAGTCCAAGAGGGTGAACTCCGTAGTCGAGCTTGAGGCGATGGAGTCTCGAGCCGAATGCTTTCGACATCTTGAGGAATCTCCCTTATCTTGGTGGAAGGGCGTGATGTCAAAGGGCGACATTGCTTTCTTCCAGGCTGGGGTTACAGACGCTCAGAGGGTCAGTACCTTTCTTTATCTTTATATATGCGTAGGTTTGTTTTTGACTTTTGCCTTTGCTTGTTGCCATAGGCGTATGCGAGAGCCGTGCGGAGCGACAAGATCCTGCACGACTTTATCCGGTGCTTGGGAATCGCTCAAGAAAGCTTGCTCAGGTGAAGTCTAGACTGGCCCAGGTCGATCGCAGTTCACACTCGGGGGTGAAACTCGAGACGCTTCGGGACCAACTTCGAGAGGCTCAAGTAGAGCTCTAGATCGTTCGGGATTTATGTGACAGAGCCCAGATGTTGGTAGCCAAGATGGCGGGAGAGCTGACTGAGGAGTGTCGAGCTTGTGATGTGGCATCTCGATCGACAGAGATTTTCCGGATCGAGGTTGCCGAACTCCGCCGACAGCTGGACGCCGGGTCAGATGCCATGGAGACTTCCCACAGCCAGCTCACTTTGAGCGAAGCAGCGCGTGTTCAGGCAGAGCGCGAGAGCGACTCTTTGGCGGAAGAGAACGCTCGCCTTTCCTCTTTGCTAGTTAAGGCAGAGCGGCGAGCATTCAATTTGCAGGAAGATTACGACATCGGGACCGAGGCCCGTCAAGCCGAAGCGATGGAGTGTCGAGAGGCGACCGCGGTCGAGAATGAGACTTGGGGGGTTACCTTCGGCTTTTTCGATACTTTGTTTCCCCCTCTTGATGAGGGTGAGTCGTGAGCCACATGGTTTTTTCATTTATATAGCGCGTATGTTTAGCGCCTTTGCTTTCTTTAGGATTTCTCCCTTTTTAGCACATTTGCATTAAGTGCATATTTGTGAGACTTGTTTAGAGCGGTCGCTCTTTTATTTACGAGATATTTATTACCTTCAAGTTGAATGCTATCTCTTTGTTGATTGTTAGAGCGATGTTGCTCGTACGTGCCTCTTGTGCGAGCTGATATAGGATTACTCAAAGGACTTGTACCCTTGCCAATGGTTTTGATAAGTTTGTGTCCCTAGTCGGGATTCATCCTCCACTCGTTTAGCATTATGACTCATCGTCATTTAGCATTCGGGTGGGCGACGTTTGTGCCGGGTTAGGCATTGCTCGGCTTTCGTTGCTAGGGGCAACTTGCCGTGGTCAACCGACTCATTTTGAATGGCGATATCGGTATGTCGGGTTAGGCCGACGGTTATGCGTGCCAAATTTTGGCTATTGCGTTGGGGGTGGCCCAACGACTTTGCTTCGTGCCATTTGGCGACCGAAGGTGTTGCGCCGGGTATGGCCCAACGACTTTTGTTTCGTGCCATTTGGTGAACGAAGATGTTGCGCCGGGTATGGCCCAACGACTTTTGTTTTGTGCCATTTGGCGACCGAAGATGTTGCGCCGGGTATGGCCCAGGGACTTTTGTTTCGTGCCATAGGCGACCAAATGTGTGGCTCAGATTTGGTTGTGTCGGTGGGAGTGGCCCAGTCGCCTTTACTTACGCATTTACGCGACTTACGGCACGTCGGGTTAGGTCGACGATTTTACTCAAACCCGTGTGTTTCGTGCTATTGGCGACTGAATGTGTATGGCTCAGATTTGGCCATTGGGGTTTGAGGCAGCGCCTTTACGCGACTTACATGCGTCAAGAGTGGCCTAACAACTTTTACCCGTGCCTTTACGCGACTTACGGCATGCCGGGTTAGGCCGACGATTTTACTCAAACTCGTATGCTCGAAGGGCCGTCGGGGCTTAAGCCCTTATTCCCGTGTGTGTGCGGGGGACTTAAGTGTCTTTGCAATTTTGCTTCGTGTCAATGGTGACAGAAGGCGTGGCTCAAATTTGGCCGTTGCGTCGGGAGTGGCCCGACGGGTTTTGAATGCCGATTTTGGCTCTTTTAAGTCCTTATTCCCATTTATGTGTGGGGGACTTAAATTTTGTTCCTTGGGCCGTGTATTTTTGAGTGTACGCCGTACAAATCAGTAGCCCCCCAAGTTTTCAGTGTACAGGTCGTGCCTTGATGACTAAAAATTTGATAAAGTGGATTTTCGAAAAAAAAGAAAACCCTCAAACTTTATTATTATTGGGAAGATATAACATCCTCAATCATTGACGCTTGGGCCTTATTGAGTGGGGGAAATTAAAGCAATAAACGGGGGAAGTGTTTGTCACTGGTAGTACTGCCTCAAGTGTTCGGCGTTCCAAGGATGTCGGATCGGGTTCCCGTCCGTGTGTTCAATGTAATAGGTTCCGTCATGTATGACTTGGCCAATTCTATACGGTCCTTCCCAATTCGGGCCAACGACACCGGCGCCTTGCACCTGGGTGTTTTGGAACACGCCCCTGAGTACAAGGCTACCGAGGGCAAAAATTCGTCTTTTGACTTTGGTATTGTAGTATTTCACGACTTTGCGCTTTTGTGTGGCAAGCCGAGTGAGCGCTTCAGATCTTTTCTCGTCAATTAGATCCAGCTCAAGGCGCATGGCCTTGTGAGTGGGACCTCAGTTTCCATGGGGACCACCGTCTCAACCCCATAAGCTAGGGAGAAAAGGGTCTCTCCGGTGGCATTCATAGGACGAATGGTAGCTCTTCAGCCCATGCGCCCTTCTTCGTTTGGAGCTTCTTTTTGAGGTTGCTCTTGATTGTCTTGTTGACACCTTCCACTTGGCCTGGAGGTGTGTATTGGAGGGTGTGACCGTGACAAATGTTGGCTTCCTACGTATCTGTGGTTCGGGATCAGGTCAGAACATAGGTCAATGTGTTGGTTGTTACTATCTTGGACTCGGAGGTTGAGAACTTGAGGCCTTAGAGGAGTGCCTTGTTCATAGCTTCTATTGAAGGCTTTAGTGGGGCCGTTCGGCTCGTAGCTCGGCGTTCTAACTCAAGGCTCAAGAAGCGAGAACGCAGCTTGTGCGTTGTGAAAACTCGGGTCTCAGAATTGGAACGTGCTCCCTGTTGTCAAGGGGGGGGGGGGGGGGGGGAGGGGGGGGGGGGGGGGGGACCTTCTCGGATTTCTGAGCAGAGCTTGGAAAGGAGGATGGAACTCTTGGAATGTCACAAGAGAGCGGTGAGAGAAGAGAGAATTCTCCAAAAAAGAAAAAATTCAAGGTCCCCATCAAGTGAAGAGGAATGGGGTATTTATAGGGATTGGAGGAAGCCACGGGCCGGCCCTTGGGCGCCCATCGGATGGCCAGGCACGGCGTACGCGCATGGCATGACGCCCGGCCAGGCGCGGGGCGCGCACATGCGTGGGGCCCGGCCGGGAGCGCGACAGGGAGAGCAGAGCACGCGCGATCGAGTCGTCACTCCGGCAGGGATGCGCCGGTGCTCGTGGAGGGAGGTCCGGCCGGCGCTGGAGCGCACGAGACGTGAGCGAGTAAGCGGCCGGGGGAGCAGGGCGTGCGGTAAAGGGAGTAGGACGCGCGCGACCGAGCGTGCGCTGGCGAGGGAGCAGGGCGCGCGCGACTGGGGGAGCAGGACGCGTGCGGGAAAGGGCGCAGGGACGCGCGTGAGCCGGAGGGCCGGGGGCACAGGGGCGCGTGCGTGTCGGTGGGTCGAGGGCGCCAGGCGCGCACGGGCCAAGGGCCCAGCAATGTCATCTGCACACCGGCCGGCATGTGCATGGGCCTGGGCCCGACATGTGATCCGGCCGGCGAAGTCCGGCCGGCGCCGTGTGTTTTTGTTTTTCCAGTTTTCCGAAAACGACAGATAATAACCTAGTCGGCATGCGCTCCTCCTCCCGTTCCATAGCTTGAGTAACGGGCGCAGTCGCGCCATCCTCGCCCGCTTCGAGTCACTGCTCAACTCCACTTTGATCCTCCTCTACGTGCACGGGTATCTTTCCTAATCCCGAAAAAAGATCACTCTCTGCATGCTCAGGGTCCTAAAGCAAGAGTGAAAAATCCAACGCGGGATCTTCGGTTGAGAAGGGGAATGGAATTTCCATTATGCACTAGTGTAGAGAGAGAGAAAAATAAAAATAAAAGTGAGAGAAAAAATAGAAGTGAAAAAAATATGTAGAGCTATGCTCTTTTATAGGCACACATGGGGTGGAAAAGTTGGATTCCTAAAAGTAAAAATCCTAATCCTACTCCAACAAGAAGAAAAAGGGGTAAAAAATCCGCTTTTAGCCGCAACTGCCACTGGCCAGAATCTGCCGGTGCGCAGACAAAATATTTTTTTTGCGTAGGTGAAACTCTTGAAAATAAATTTTCCTCAAACACCTGTCTTAAACAACTAAAGTTCATCCCCCAGTGCCTCTTGAGCGACGAACTTGGGGGGCTAATGTTATCGATCGTTTTCAGAAAACCCGAAACATCGAGAAGACACGTCACTTAAGGGGCGATGGTTAGGCCGGAGGTCCTAAAGAGTGGCAGTCTTCTTCCACGAGTCAACTGACAAGTCCTCGTGTTGAAACTTTCCGCTCTTCGAGTCTAGTCTTTTTCCTCGAGTCGAGATAGCTCCTCGAGTCAAGTCTTTCTCCTCGAATCGAGTTTGCTCCTTGAGTCAAATTTCCTGTCCACGAGTCGATCAAGGAGTCCTTCGTGTCGACCGTAATTCCTCGAGTAGAGTGTCTCCTATTTCACGCGACTTGTGCGAGATCCCGAGCTCAGAAAGCCCAACGGGCCGGATCGCCAAAGACCGCTAAGGCCTGCAACGGCTAAGGCCCATACAAACGGCCCTAAAATTCCAAGGTCATGCTCCTTGTCAAGGAGCACGTACTCGAAGTCCGCTCCTTGTCAAGAAGCACGCGCTGCACTCCCTGAGGCCGCAAGTGCGCTCCTTATCAAGGAGCGCGCGCCCCTCAAAAGAAGTACACGAGCGCGCTCCTTGTCAAGGAGCACATGCCCTTCAAAAGGAGCGCACGAGCGTGCTCCTAGAAACAGGGCGCTCGCGGCGCGCCAGACAGGCAGCGCGCTGCGCGCCCGCGTTGCCCTCCTTGTCAAGGAGCATGCACCCGAAACCTACTCTCCGCTCCTTGAGGTGCGACCCTAGGGCCTCCTAGGCCTCCTCATTCACTATAAATACCCATTCCCTGTAAGGGGAAACCATCCCATTCCATCTCATTCCATCTGATGCCATCTCTGGCCGGAAACTCGTTCTTCTCCAAGATTACTCACTCTTAGAGTTCTGAAACGCTGCCAGACACTTCTGAGCACTAGTTCCTCTGATCGAGCACTTAATCCAGAGCACGAGCGCACTCCTAGGATTTTCCACTGAAAATTCCCTACTCATCTTTCACACAAGACGCGTCCACGATTTTCAACTAGAAGCGTAAAATGGTAATTTTGTAAATCCCATCTAGTTGATGATATTCATGAAGGTAAACATAGATAATATTCAATGGATCCTGTTAGTACAATTAAGAAGAATTCTTGATTAGAAAATATATTCATTTAAACCGAGAGATTTCAGTGTCAACTCTTTAGTGGAGTCAGTTGACATTAATCTAGAAATTGGAAAAGGTTTGTGAACTTTTGAGTTCAAGTATGCTAGTCCAAGCTTTGTTCATTTGGATCCATGAGGTGACTACTATAAGTCGTTAGAGTAGGATTAGGTAAACAAGAAATCTAAGTCAAAACAAGTTCAAATGTTGAACTAGACAAGTTTTACGAAAATTGTCTAAAAGGTAATTTTGTCCTTTTGGACATAGGATGGTGTGAATGTCAATAAAAAAGTTTTTTGACATTGTCATATGATGACAATGAATTCATGTCACACGGCCATACTAGTATATTGGGCCTTGAGGATTGAATTTCACTACATGGAATTTTATGTGAAAATTCTACATTGGCTTTTCTGCATTGATGTATGAAGATACTTGCCAAAAGAAAAAGAGGAAACAAATTTGCTCCATGAGGAATGAAAGTGGGCGGCCAAGAGAGAGGCAAAACAAATGAGGAAACAAATCCAAATGCCTTGATGGCATATGTTGGACGACCATGAGGGAAAAGAGGAAACTATGATTTGCTCATGAACATGTGATATTCAATGGAAAAGAGGAAACTACCTTTTCAAGGTAATCCCTCCTCCTATAAATACCCCACCTAATTCACAATTCACAACACACAATTTTGGAGATTGAGAACCCCTCTCTCTAGAATAGTTGCCGCCCATCTCTCTTTCTCTATCTCTCTTCTTGTTCTTTTGTTTTGGCACCTAGGTCCTCATTAGACCTAGTTTTTTGTTTGAGCTCTTTGGCTCCAAGACAAGTTCTTGAGTCATAGTGTTTAAAATTGCCCACACACTAAATCCTAACCATACTCGAAAGACTCTAGCGGTAGAAACGTTCATGGTTACTCACAAGTTCAAGAAGACTAGTGGGAGGCGAGCTGAGTGGGGAGACTAGCGATTCCACATTCCTAAGGCTTCTCAACGCTCAAGCTCCATTTAAGGTTGGCACCGAGTGAAAACTCAAAGTAGTTTTAAAATTTTAAATTATACGCTCATGCACTTTGTCTAGCTGGTAAAAACGTTTTACGACTTTTTAAGAAATTTTTATTTTCCGCCGCTTGTTAGAAGTGATAATTTGTTCTTAATCCTAGATCTATTCCAACAAATGGTATCAGAGCTATTGTCAAAGTTTAAGCATGTGCATATAATTTGATATATGAGTTTGAAAATCGTGTTCTTAATTTTACTCGAGTAATGAATTTGCTAGGATTGTTTTTTAGATTTTTTTTAATTTATTGCTCGTGCCTTTAAATTAAAAAAGCATGTTGATTTTCTACACCTTTGGGATGATATTAAAACACATTAGAATTAGTTCTAAAGTTTTTAATTTTTTCATAATCAAAATCACGTTTTGATAAGTTTGAGAAATTTCGGGTAATTTGATGAAGTAATATAATCTTGCTTTCTATGTTTATTTACTCGCTTGTTTTATTTTAGTTGTTACTTTATTTTGTGCTATACTATTACCTTGTTAATAAGACACATCTAAAAGACTTAACAACTCAATAAAATGTTCCATTACAGTTAAAGTTTTGATTTTTGAATATTTACTTCAAATTGAGTTTTTACAAAAACTAGTTTCAATTTTGAAAAATTGTTTTCACTTTCAAACTTGAAAATGTTTTGTCATCCATATCAAATATGTTTTCATCTATATCACTTATGTTCGAAATCTATTGCTCTTGAAAATTTAAGTGGGAGGTCTCCTCGTAGACTAGTCGAAAAAGGATGCAAGAAGATGTGTAATCTCAAACTTCAAGTATTCAAATGAGTTAGAAGTTCACACTTCCCTCATACACTTTTCCTAGTAGAAAATAGGAAAATATCTGAGTATGTACCTTGTCCCTTTATTGTTGTCAATGGTGCCCACAAGAAGTGTTGTAATCTTTATATCGTACATTTGATGTAATAAAGTCTCATGAAGACTCTTGCTTGTAATTGCTTATTCATTAATAAAAAGTTGAAACGTCATTCATTCTTCCGTGTCTGTTTGAAGCTTTATGATAAAACATTAGTCTTTAGTCCATAAACAAACGAAATAACTTACGAAGAGACAAATGTAGATTTGCATGAACAAACTCTTCGTAGTTTGCTTAAAATGATATATTCGCAATCTAAGGGTCAAAGGACTATTGACCTCAGTATGATTGTTAGAAGAATCTATGATGTCTGGTTATGAGGCATTGAGAGTTGGAGACTCTATAGTTCTTCTAGGTATCTTCCAAAGGTACTGAATTGACCAGTGCACTTCTAGAGACAAGATAAGAACAAACCATTTAACCTCTTATGTCTCGAAGTCACTACGTATGAATTGCATCGTGCTTACCTTAGTCCTGAAATGAGACATGTCATTTCACACCTTAGTATTCTCATTTGAGAAAGTCAGAGTTCGGACTCACTATGTGATTCCGAACAAGGCCTATTGGTGAAGTACTAAGTTTTGAGAATGTCATGAGTAACTTTGTGAAGTTCTCATAGATATGGAATTCATGTACAAGATTGCTGAAATGCAATATATATCACCTCATGCTTTGTTCCTTTGAGTGTGAATAAATGAACTGGCCAGTGTCCAAATTGAGTCTTGACTCTTTTGGATGAAACAATGTGACTTGTTAGCTCCTCGTCAATACATTGTTTCTAACTTATTCACAAGCAACAAAGGAGTTGAGGAAATAACAGCTAGAAGGGTAAAATGGTAATTTTGTAAATCCCGACTAGCTGATGATATTCATGAAGGGTAAACACTGATAATATTCTGTGGATCCACTCATTACAATTAGGTTGAATTCTTAAGTAGAAAACAAATTCATTTGAACCGAGAGATTTTCAGTGTCAACTCTTTAGTGGAGTCAGTTGGCATTAAGCTAAACTTGGAAAAGGTTTATGAACTTTTGAGTCCAATTGTTTAGCTCAAGCTTCGTTCATTTGGGTCCACGAGGTCACTGTCACGAATCACATCGAGTAGGAATAGTTAAACTAGAAGCTAAGTCAAAACAAGAACGAGACAGTTTTACGAAAATTGTCAAAAGGGTATTTTAGTCTTTTTGGACATAGGACGAAAAGAATGTCAATAAATTTTTTTGACATTGTCATATGATGACAAATGAAATAAATATTACTCAGCCATATTAGTGTAATTGCGCCTTGAGGATTAATTTCATTTCATAGAATTTTACTTGAAAATTCTTAGTGGGCTTTTCTTATGTTGTCATGAACAAATGAAGAAACATCTAGAAGGTCCTTCTAGAAGCCTTATTTTCGTCCCACCCAAGGAAAAGAGAGGCTAAATTTCGTGCATGCCATGGTATGATAGAGAGATTATTTTGTGCATTAATGTATGAAGATACTTGCCAAAAGAAAAAGAGGAAACAAATTTGCTTCTAGAAGCAAGTGTATTTTCGGCCAAGAGAGAGCAAATTAAATGAGGAAACAAATCCAAGGCCTTAATTGGCTCATGTTGGACGTCCATATAGGTGAGAAAAGAGAAAAGGAAACTACCTTTTGAAGGTAATCCCTCCCCTATAAATAGAGGCCTCATTCTCATTGTTTCATTCATCCAAGTTTTAGAGATTGAGAGCTTCTCTCTCTAGACTTGGCCGCCCCTCTCCTCTCTCTCTCTATTCAATTTCGTTTTTATTGTTTTGGCACCTAGGTCCTCATTTGACCTAGAGTTTAGCTCTGCGACTTCAAGACTCGTTCTTAAGTCGTAGTGTTTAAAAGTGCCCACTCACTGATTCCTTTTATTTCGAGTGATTTAGTGATAGAAACTTTCGTGGTTGCTCGAGTCGCCGAGGAAAGAAAGAGAGACGTGCTGCGAGGAGACGAGCGTTGCAAACTTTCCAAAAGCTTCTCAAAGTTCAAGCTTCGAGAAAGGTTAGTAAACTTCTATGCTCATAATAGTTTTTAATTACATGTACTTGCTCTTTATCTAGGTTAGTAAAAACTGTTTTTACTTGAAAAGAAAATTTTTAAAATTCCGCCGCTTAACGAAGCGTTAAACTTTTTCTTAAACCCTAGATCAATTCCAACATTTATGCACTAACACTGCTCTTCCTTGAAACATGACGATCTAAGATTCAATTTCTAGAATTCCACTCTATCTCTCTATACGCTAGGAAATGTGTTTCCGAACTTATAAGAGATGATGTGCCAACTCTAAAAACTAAGTGGGAGGGTTATACTTGTTGTTTGCAACCCACGATCCCTAACACTAATGAAAAGTGAAATTTTCACCAGACTAAGAGTCACCATCGTGGCATTCTCTTAAATGAGAGTACTCAACGGCGCTTTGCTCTGATCAATGCTTGAAAAGCTACGTCCGAGAGTGAGACAATGAGACAAGGCCTCCCAACGGTGGATTGTTTTTTCAAAGTCGATCTCTTGGACTAAGTGGTTGGTCACACACTTAGACTCAATCCCTAGTACTCCTTCCTCGAGGCCCTGCGAAAGGATGTGAGTGATCAAACTATTTTACAAGGTGGCTAGTCAAATTTCATGTATTGACATCTTGGCTATGCATTAATGATGAGTCATTTACTTATGAAAGGAGGTTCTTTGTGGCCTTCCCTCGAAGGAGTAAAGTGTCATTTCGTTCATAACACCTTTGGTTTTTTCCTGTCTTGTTCATCCTAAAAACTTAAACAAACTTAAATCCTAAACCGAAAGACTAATCATAAACTTGTTTCAACTTAAATTCAGCAAAATGTCTCTCAACCCTCTCTCAACCATCCTTTCCTTAAACAAACTCAAAGGCAAGAACTACGTTGATTGGAAACGTAACCTCAACATTGTCCTTGCCGTTAACAAGAAGAAGTGGGTACTCACCAACCCATGTCCTCCTCAAACGAATGATGATTTGACTAAAGAGGACAAGGACGCCTTGGCGGCTTGGCTCCACTCTGATGAGATTGCAATGTGCTATATTTTTGCATCTATGAACAATGTGCTCCAGCAGTAACAACGTGACATTGAGACAGCCGTTGATATGCTCTACAATCTCCATGAATGTTTAGAGGGCAAGGACTTCAGACCAAACAGCAAGCAGTCCGACAGTTTATGAACTGTCGCATGAAGGCTGGGACTCCTGTCAGAGACCATATGATGCTGATAATTAGTTATCTGAATGAAATGGAAATCCTAGCATCGGAGATTGATGGGGAGACTAAAATAGATATGATCTTGGAAACTCTCCTTGAATCTTTCGATACCTTCAAGTTGAACTACTCCATGAATAAGCTAGAGTACACTGTTGCCGAGCTTATGAAGGAGCTTCACACTGCTGATGGTCTCACTAAGAGAAAGAGGAACCAAGGAGAGGCACATGCTACTGAGCACAAAGCTGCCACCTTTGGATCAAAGAAGAGACCTCACAAGGCCGAGAAGAAGAACTGTCCAGCCTACCTCAAAGCAAAGAAAAATAGTAATGTACTTATTACCGAAGCATGTTTAGTAGCTGATAATGTACCAACGTGGATTCTTGACTCCGCTTCTACTAACCATATTTGTTGTTCCTTGACTTGTTTCAAGAAAATCAAAAGCTTAAAGGAAGGTGACTTCTCCTTCAGATGGGGTGATGAGAGCTCGGTGTCAGCAAAGACCGTGGGATTAGTGATGCTATCTTTTGAAGATTGAACTTTAAATTTGAATAATGTTTATTTTGTTCCTTCCTTTGAGAAGAAATTGATATATGTTGCTCATCTTTATGAGCAAGATTATTGTTTAAAGTTTATTAAGAATGGAATTAGAATTTATCTTTCCAATAATTCTTTCGTCACTGGTGCATATATGAAGAATGCTCTCTTTTACATTTATCCCACGTAACCTTTGCTTTTAGACACTGAAATAGATAATGATCTAGTTAGGAGCCAAAGAGGATCAAACTTTCTGATTCCTCCGATCTAATAAAATCAACATATCTCTGGAACTTAAGACTTGGTCATATGAGTCTAGACATGATCAAAAGACTTGTGATGGACGGTTCACTCCAAGCCTCTGCAATAGGTTCATTTCCTGCTTGTGAATCTTGTATAGAAGGAAAAATGACTACCTTTCTCTGCTAAGGGTCGAAGAGCCACTGAGTTGTTGGAACTCATACATTCTGATGTATGTGGTGTTGGCATTGGTACCCACAAGAAGAGTAGTAGTCATTACTTATATACATTTGATGTAATAAAGTGTCACGAAGACTTGCTTGTAACTCCTAAATAATTAATAAAAGTTGGAACTTTCATTCATTCTTTGTTGTCTGTTTGAAGCTTTCTGATAAACCATAGTCTTTAGTCCTTAAATAAACCTAACAACAAAAAACGAAGAGTCAAATATAGATTTGCATGAATAAACTCTTCATGGTTTGCTTAAAACAACATATTCACAGTCTAAGGATCAAAGGGCTATTGATCTCATTATGATTGTTAGGAGAATCTATGTCTTGTTATGAGACATAGAGAGTTGGAGACTCTATAGTTCT
The DNA here is from genome assembly GCF_054948205.1 of Urtica dioica subsp. dioica. Classification (NCBI taxonomy): domain Eukaryota; kingdom Viridiplantae; phylum Streptophyta; class Magnoliopsida; order Rosales; family Urticaceae; genus Urtica; species Urtica dioica. Next base: position 10,526,181 of record NC_142764.1, on the reverse strand, counting down.
TCCTAGGTATCTTTTGAAGGTACTGAATTGACCAGTGCACTTCTAGAGACATTGTAAGAACAAATTATTTAACCTCTTTTGTCTCAGAGTCACTATGTATGAATTGCATCATGCTTACCTCAATCCTGAAATGAGACATTTCATAGCTTATGTATTCTCATTTGAGAAAGTCAGAGTTCTAGATTCACTATGTGATATAGACAAGACTTATTGGTGAAGTACTAAGTTATGAAGATATCATGAAAAAGTTTGTGAAGATCTCATAGATATGGAATTCATGTACAAGATTGCTAAAATGCAATGTACATCACCTCATCCTTTGTTCCTTGGAATGTAAATAAATGAATTGACTAGTGTCGAAATTGAGTCATGACTCTTTTGGATGAATCAACGTGACTTGTTAGCTCTTCGTCAATACATTGTTTCTAACTTATTCATAAGCGACAAAGGAGTTGAGGAAATAACAACTAGAAGGGTGAAATGGTAATTTTGTAAATTCCATCTAGTTGATGATATTCATGAAGGGTAAACATAGATAACATTCAATGGATCCACTCATCACATTTAAGTAGAATTTTTTAGTAGAAAATATATTCATTTGAACCAAGAGATTTTCAGTGTCAACTCTTTAGTGGAGTCAGTTGACATTAAGCTAGAACTATGAAAAGGTTTGTAAACCTTTGTGTCCAAGCATGCTAGCTCAAGCTTTGTTCATTTGGATCCATGAGGTCACTACCACAAGTCATTAGAGTAAGATTAGTTAAACTAGAAGCTAAGTCAAAACAAGTTCAAATGTTGAACTAGACAAGTTTTACGAAAATTGTCTAAAGGGTAATTTTGTACACGAGGACATAAGATGGTATGAATGTCAATAAATAAGTTTTTTTTTACATTGTCATATGATGACAATGAAATAGTCCACACAACCAAAATGAAGGTATTTGGGCCTTGAGGATTGAATTTCATTTCATGGAATTTTATGTGAAAATTCTACAAGGGCTTTTCTTATATTGTCATGAACAAATAAAGAAACATCTAGAAGCATGTTCTAGAAGCTAAATTTCGTGCATACCATAGAGAGATAGAGGAAATTATTTTGTGCATTGATGTATGAAGATACTTGCCATAAGAGAAAAGAGGAAACAAATTTGCTCCATGAAGCAATTGCTCCAAGTAGTAGAAAAGTGGAAACTTCTTCCAACCTTGATATTTTGATAGGAATGGGAAATAAAGATTATACTCTTGAATATTTGATATTCAATAGAAAAGAGGAAACTACCTCTTCAAGGCAATCCATCCTCTTATAAATATCCCACCTCATTCACATGTTGAATACACAAGTTTTAGAGATTGAGAGCTTCTCTCTCTAACCTTGCCGCCTTCTCTCTCTCTCTTAGAGATTGAGAGTTTTTCTCTCTAGCCTTGCCACCTTCTCTCTCTCTCTCTCTCTCTCTCTCTCTCTCTCTCTCTCTCTCTCTCTCTCTTCTTGTTGTTTTATTTTGGCATCTAGGTCCTCATTAGACCAAGCGTTTTGTTTTAGCTCTTTGGCTCAAAGACAAGTTCTTGAGTCATAGTGTTTAAAAGTGTCCACACACTAAATAATTTATAAACTCAAAGACTCTAGTGGTAGAAACTATCGTGGTTACTCAGGATTCAAGAAGACACGGAAAGAGGCAAGCTAAGTGGGGAGACGAGCGATTCAACCTTTCCAAAGGCTTCTCAACGCTCAAGCTTCAAGCGTGGTTGGTACCGAGTGAAAACACTTAACAGTTTTAAATTTTAAATTATATGCTCATGCACTCTGTCTAGGTAGTAAAATCGTTTTACGTGTTTTTAAAGAATTTTTTATATTCTGCAGCTTGCTAAAAGCGATAAATTATTCTTAATCCTAGATCTATTCCAACATGTGGTACGCTCAGTACACATGCATGAAGAGAATATGAATACATCGTTACCTTCACCGATGATTACTCAAGATACGGTTTTGTCTATTTGCTCAAACACAAATCCGAGACCTTTGACGTATTTAAGGTCTTTCGGGCTTTAGAAGAAAAGCAAACTGCTGAACAGATCAAAACCCTTCGATCCGATCGAGGTGGTGAGTATATGTCTGGAGAGTTCGATAACTTTCTTAAAGAAGAAGGTATCGTTTCTCAGCTTACAGCACCTGGCACACCCCAACAAAACGGAGTGTAAGAGAAGGAACCGAACTCTAATGGAGATGGTTAGATCGATGATGAGTTACTCATCACTTTCTCTTTCCTTTTGGGGATATGCCCTCGAAAGAGTAGCTCACATTCTGAATCAAGTCCCGTCTAAAACGGTTCCTGGTACTCCTTATGAACGATGGACTGGCCGTAACAACTAGTTGAGAAAATAACAACTAGAAGGGTTAAATGGTAATTTTGCAAATCCCATATAGTTGATGATATTCATGAAGGGTAAACATAGATAATATTCAATGGATCCACTCATTACAATTAAGAAGAATTCTTGAGTAAAAAATATATTCATTTGAACCGAGAGATTTCAGTGTCAACTTTTTAGTGGAGTCAATTGACATTAAGCTAGAACTTGGAAAACGTTTGTGAACTTTTGATTCCAAGTATGCTAGCTCAAGCTTTGTGTTGGAATCGATCTAGGGTTTGAGAAAATAATTAACGCTTCGGTAAGCGGCGGAATTTTAAAAATTTTCTTTTACAAGTAAAACAGTTTTTACTAACCTAGACAAGTGCAAGTACATGTAATTAAAAACCAATATGAGCTAGAAGTTTACTAACCTTTCTTGAAGCTTGAACTTTGAAGAATCTTGTGGAAAGTTTGCAACGCTCGTCTCCCCTCGCAGCACGTCTCTCTTTCTTTCCTCGGCACCTCGAGCAACCACGAAAGTTTCTATCACTAAATCACTCGAAAAGAAGGAATCAGTGAGTGGGCACTTTTAAACACTACGACTTAAGAACAAGTCTCGAACTCGCAGAGCTAAACACTAGGTCGAGTGAGGACCTAGGTGCCAAGACAAGAAAAAATCGAAAATAAACTAGAGAGAGAGAGAGGATTTTCGGCCAAGTTCTAGAGAGAGAGTCTCTCAATCTCTTAAACTTGGATGAATGAAATGTGAGGAAATGAGGCTCCTATTTAAGGAGAGGTCTCACATTCAATAAGGTAGTTTCCTCTTCTATAGAATATCACATATTCATGAGCAATTTCCTCTTTTTTCCCTTTGAGACACTCGGCCAACTCAAGGCTTCTAGAAGCCTTGATTTGTTTCCTATTTTGTTCAAGGCCTTGCCTTGTCTCTCACTTGGCCGATTCCCACTTTCCTCTTGGAGGAAATTTGTTTCCTCTTTTTCTTTTGGCAAGTATCTAAATACATTTATGCACAAAATAAACTCTCTTTCTCTTAGGTATTTGGGCGCCCATTCTCATCTAGAAGGAGCTTCTAGAAGCTTCTTCATTTGTTCATGACAACATGAGAAAAGCCCATTAAGAATTTTCAATAAAATTCTTATGAAATGAAATTAATTCACAAGGCCCAATAATCAAGTTATGGCCGAGTGACATTAAGTCATCAAATGAACTTGTCAAAAAATTTATTGACATTCATTTCATCATATGTCTCAAAAGACAAAAATACCCTTTTGACTATTTTCGTTCTTGTTTTGACTTAGCTTCCAGTTTAACTATTCCTATCGATGTGATTCGTGACAGTGACCTCATGGACCCAAATGAAAAAAGCTTGAGCTAAACACTTGGACTCAAAAGTTCACAAACCTTTTCCAAGTTTAGCTTAATGCCAACTGACTCCACTAAAGAGCTGACACTGAAAATCTCTCGGTTCAAATGAATTTGTTTTCTACTCAAGACATATACCTAATTATAATGAGCGGATCCACTGAATATTATCTATGTTTACCCTTCATGAATGTCATCAGCTAGTCGGGATTTACTAAATTACCATTTTACCCTTCTAGCTGTTATTTCCTCAACTCCTTTGTCGCTTGTGAATAAGTTAGAAACAATGCATTGACGAGGAGCTAACAAGTCACATTGTTTCATCCAAAAGAGTCAGGACTCAATTTGGACACTGGCCAGTTCATTTATTCACACTCCAAGGAACAAAGCATGAGGTGACATACATTGCATTTCAGCAATCTTGTACATGAATTCCATATCTATGAGAACTTCACAAAGTTACTCATGACAGACTCACAACTTAGTACTTCACCAATAGGCCTTGTTCGGAATCACATAGTGAGTCCGAACTTTGACTTTCTCAAATGAAAATACTAAGGTGTGAAATGGCATGTCTCATTTCAGGATTAAGGTAAGCATGATGCAATTCATACATAGTGACTTCGAGACATAAGAGGTTAAATGGTTTGTTCTTATATTGTCTCTAGAAATGCACTGGTCAATTCAGTACCTTCGGAAGATACCTAGAAGAACTATAGAGTCCCCAACTCTCAATGCCTCATAACCAGACATCATAGATTCTTCTAACAATCATACTGAGGTCAATAGTCCTTTGACCCTAAGATTGCGAATATATCGTTTTAAGCAAACTACGAAGAGTTTGTTCATGCAAATCTACATTTGTCTCTTCGTAAGTTGTTAAGTTTGTTTATGGACTAAAAGACTAAGGTTTTATCATAAAGCTTCAAACAAAGAAAGAATGAATGAACGTTTCAACTTTATTAATGAATAGATAGGCAATTACAAGCAAGAGTCTTCATGAGACTTTATTACATCAAATGTACAAAATAAAGACTACAACTCTTCTTATGGGCACCATTGACAATAAACTCCCACTTGACTCAAAGAAGGTGTGTGTAGTCCTTCATCCCTAATCCCTCACGATGTTGGTCGAAGACCTTGTTCGCTAGGGCCTTGGTGAATGGATTTGCGAGGTTGTCCACCGTTGAGATCTTCTTCACTTCCACGTCTCCGCGCTGCACGATCTCTCGAATCAAATGGTATTTCCTCTCAATATGCTTAGAGCGCTTATGGCTTCTAGGTTCCTTTGAGTTAGCGACAGCCCCACTATTATCACAATAAAGGGTCATGGGCTCGTCGACGTTTGGAACAATTTCCAAATACTTAAGGAACTTTCTAAGCCATACAGCCTCTTTGGATGCTTCACAAGCAGCCACATATTCTGCTTCCATTGTGGAGTCAGCAATGCAAGATTGCTTAATACTTCTCCACACAACAGCTCCACCATTAAGGATGAACACAGATCCCGAAGTGGATTTCCTGGAAGCCTTATCCGCTTGAAAATCGGAGTCGGTATATCCCGTCATAGTCAGGTCAGTACCTGAGTATGTAAGCATCAAGTTCCTAGTTCTTCGAAGATACTTAAGAACATGCTTAACCGTAATCCAGTGCTCGGGTCCAGGGTTGGATTGGAAACGGCTAACTACGCCAACGGCGAAACATATATCAGGTCTAGTGCAAAGCATAGCATACATGAGGCTTCCTACAGCAGAGGCGTAAGGAATCTTCCTCATGTCTTCAATCCCTTGTGCAGTCTTGGGAGACTGGTCCTTAGAGAGTGAAACTCCATGCCTAAAGGGTGTTTGACCCCTCTTGCAGTCTTGCATCGAGAAGCGATCCATCACCTTATCAATATAAGATGCTTGAGAGAGCGACAGGGTCCGGTTTTTCCTATCTCGAAAGATTTGGATTCCCAGAATGTACGCGGCTTCTCCTAGATCCTTCATATCGAATTGCTTTGCTAGCCAGACCTTAACCTCAGATAACTTACCCACGTCATTACCAATGAGTAGTATATCATCGACATATAGTACCAGAAACACAACTTTGCCTTCGTGTATTAACTTGTAAACACAAGGCTCATCTATTGACTGTTCAAAGCCGAAGCTCTTTACAGTTTCATCGAATCTAATATTCCATGACCTAGATGCTTGCTTTAGTCCATAAATGGATTTAAGCAACTCACAAACCTTGGTCTCTTGACCTTTATCCACGAAACCGTCTGGTTGAGCCATGTAAATGCGCTCGTCAAGATTGCCATTCAGAAAGGCTGTCTTGACATCCATTTGCCAGATCTCATAGTCGAGAGCTGCAGCTATGGATAGGAGTATGCGGATGGATTTAAGCATCGCGACTAGCGAGAAGGTTTCTTCATAGTCAATCCCTTCTTGTTGGGTATAACCCTTTGCCACAAGTCGTGCTTTGAACGTCTCGACGTTCCCATCAGGACCCATTTTCTTCTTGTATATCCGGGTTTAATCCCTTCAGGAAGGTCTACAAGTTTCCAGACTTTGTTGACATACATCGAGTGCATTTCAATTTTCATGGCGTCAAGCCAAAGGTTTGATTCAGAACAAGCCATCGCTTGGCTATAGGAAACAGGGTCATCCATGTCGGAGACGGCTACAAGAGAGTCTCCATAAGACATGTACCTGTCAGGCTGTTGAACAGCCCTCCCACTACGTCTAAGTACTACTTGACGAGATTCTGATGAGTTAGGTTGTGTTTCAGTTGGGGTAAGAACAGTTCTTACAGATGAGGTAGAAGCTTCCTCACCCAACTTTTCTTCAAGCACAATTTTGCTTCTAGGTTTCGCATCCTTCATAAAGTCATCCTCAAGGAAACGAGCATTCGTGCTAATGAAAGTCTTATCGTCCTCGGGACTATAGAAAGTAAAACCTTTGGTTTCCTTCGGATATCCTACAAACAGCCACAATTCTGACCTACTAGCCAACTTGCTAGTCTTTTGCCTCAGCACGTGTGCAGGGCAACCCCAAATTCAGATGCGGCCAAGATTCACTTTACGGCCAGTCCATCGTTCATAAGGAGTACCAGGAACCGTTTTGGACGGAACTTGGTTCAGAATATAGGCGGCTGTTTCAAGGGCATATCCCCAAAAGAAAAGCGGGAGTGATGAGTAACTCATCATTGATCTAACCATCTCCATAAGAGTTCGGTTTCTTCTCTCTGACACTCCGTTTTGTTGAGGTGTGCCAGGTGCGGTAAGCTGAGAAGCGATACCTTCTTCTTTAAGAAAGTCATCGAACTCTCCAGACATATACTCACCACCTCGATCGGATCGAAGGGTTTTGATCACTTTGCCAGTTTGCTTTTCCACTAAAGCCCTAAAGACCTTAAATACGTTAAAGGTCTCGGATTTGTGTTCGAGCAAATAGACAAACCCATATCGTGAGTAATCATCAGTGAAGGTAACAAAATATTCGTATCCTCCACGTGCCTGTTGGCTGAGCGGACCACATACATCAGAATGTATTAGTTCCATCAACTCAGTGGCTCTTCGACCTTTATCAGAGAAAGGTCGCTTAGTCATTTTTCCTTCTATGCAGGATTCACAAGTAGGTAGTGAACCTATTGCAGAGGCTTGGAGTGGACCATCCCTCACAAGTCTCTTAATCCTTTCTAGACTGATATGACCAAGTCTTAAGTGCCATAGGTGTGTTGATTTTGTTAGATCGGAGGATTCAGAAAGTTTGATCCTCTTTGGCTCCCTAATTAGATCGTTATCTATTTCGGTGTCTAAAAGAGAAGGTTGAGTGGGATAGATGTAAAAAAGACCATTCTTCATACATGCATCAGTGACGAAAGAATTAGAAAAAGAAATACGAATTCCATTCTTTATAAACTTTAAATAATAATCTTGCTCGAAAAGTTGAGCAACAGATACTAGGTTTTTCCCAAAGGAAGGAACATAATAAACATTATTCAAATTTAAAGTTCGATCTTCAAAAGATAGCGTCACGGATCCCACAGCCTTCGCGGACACCAGGCTCCCATCACCCCATTTGAAACAGAACTCGCCTTCCTCTAAGCTTTTGGTTTTCTTGAAACCATTCAAGGAACAACAAATATGGTTAGTAGCAGCGGAGTCAAGAATCCACGTTGATACATTATCAGCTACTAAGCATGCTTCGGTAACTAGTACAATATTATGTTCCTTTGCTTTGAGATAGGCAGAACAGTTCTTTTTATCGGCCTTGTGAGGTCTCTTCTTAGTTCCAGAGGCGGAGGCTTTTTGCTCAGTAGCATGTGCCTCTCCTTGATTCCTCTTTCTCTTATTGAGACCTACAGCAGTGTGAAGCTCCTTCATAAGCTCGGTAATAGTGTACTTTAGCTTTGTAATGGAGTAGTTCAGCATGAAGGTATCAAGAGACTCGGGGAGAGTTTCTAAGATCATATCTATGATATTCTTCCCATCAATCTCAGATCCTAGGATTTCCATTTCATTTAGGTAACTAATGATCAGCATCATATGGTCCCTAACAGGAGTCCTAGCCTTCATGCGACAGTTCATAAACTGTTGGACTGCTTGTAGCCTTGTCTGACGCCTTTGCCCTCCAAACATCTCTAGGAGATTGTAGAGCATGTTAGCGGCAGTCTCGATGTCACGATGTTGCTCTTTCAGCACATTATTCATAGATGCCAAGATATAGCACCTCACAATCTCATCGGATCGAAGCCAGGCCGCTAAGGCGTCATTGTCCTCTTGAGTTGAATCATCATTCGTCAGAGGAGGACACGGGGTGGTAAGTACCCATTTGTGCTTGTTAACGGTAGGTATTATGTCGAGGTTACGTTTCCAGTCGACGTAATTGTCGCCTTCGAGTTTATTCGAGGAAAGAATTGTATAGAGAGGGTTGAGAGACATATTGCCTATAAAAGTTGAAACAAGTTTATGATTAGTCTTTGGTTTAGGATTTAAGTTTTATTAAGACTTTTGTCAAATCCAAAGGTGTTATAAACCAAACGATAATTTACTCCCTCAAGAGAAGGCCGCAAAAAATCTCCATTTATAAGTAAATGACACATCATTAATGCTAAGCCAAGATGTCAATACATCTATTTTGACTAGCCACCTTTTAAATTGGTTTGATCACTCACATCCCTTCGCAGAGCCTCAAGGGAGGATTACTAGGGATTGAGCCTAAGTGTGTAACCAACCACTTAGTCCAAAAGATCAGCTTTGAAAAACAATCCCCCAAGGGGAGGCCTTGTCATCATTGCATCACTCTCGGACGTAGCTCATTGAGCAATGATCGAAGCAATAACGCCTTGGAGTACTCACATTTAAGTGAGGGTCGCAAGAGCGGCTCTTAGTCCCACGTTATTGCATCTTTCACTAGTGTTGGGGATCGCGGGTTACAAACAACGAATATAACCCTCCCACTTAGTTTTTGGAGTTGGTTCATCGACTCTTATAAGTTCGGAAACAAATTTCCTAGTTAGAGAGCGACAGAGCTGACAACTAGAAGAGAATCCTAGATCGACATGTTCAGAGCAGTATTAGTGCATAAAGGCACAAGGTACATACTCGATCTTTTCCTATTTTCTATTTCGGGAAAGTGCGTGAGGGAAGTGTGAACTTCAACTCACTCGAACACTTGAAAGTTTGAGATTACACATCTTTTTTATTTTTCGGCTTGTCTACAAGGAGACCTCCCACTCAAATTTTCAAGAGCATATAGATTTTGAACATATGTGATATAGATATAGTTTTGAAAACATTTTGAAAATTTATTTGATTTGGATGACAAAATATTTTCAAGTTTGAAAGTGAAAACGGTTTTTCAAAATTCAAACTAGTTTTGTAAAAATTCAATTTCAATTAAACTTTCAAAAAACAAAACATTTTAATCTTACACATCATGTTTATAATCATATGAAAAACATTTTTGCTCAAGAAAATTTTCTCATTAGAGTTCTATAACTCATGGTAGTGGGGTTTGAAAATCCGGATTTCTAAAAAACTGGAGTTTCAGACAGCCGCGCACCTCGGAGTAAAATCGCCATATCTGGCGGCTCCGATGTCCTTTTGAGCCGAAACCGGTGGCATTGGACAGAGGACAGACAGAGCTTTAATTTGATTCAAGAATCATTAAATTTCGATTTCTGAGCAGAGATTTATGCCACTTTTAATGCGGGTTTACTCCATCTCGAAGAAAAAGAAATAAATTAAAGCTTGGTCCTTTTTAAGTGCGAAAAAGAATCGAGTGTAACGGAACGTTTTAAGATGTTGTTTAAAGCTTTTATTTGTGTTTTATTAGCAGGATAATAACATAGAATAAAAGAAATAATAACAAGCATAAAACGAATACGGTAAATAAAAGAAACTAGAAAGACAAAGTAACTAGTGACAAAATTTACCGAAATTTCTCAAACCTTTAAAACACGTTTTTCAATATAAAAAATTAAAAACTTTTAGAGCTGATTCTAATGTGTTTTAGAAACATCCCAAACTCATAGAAAATCAACATGCTTTTTAATTTAAAGACAAGAGCATTAAATTAAAAAAAAATCTAAGATAACAATTCTAACTTGTCACAAAATTAGTAAACTTTCGAAAACGATTTTCAAGCTCATAATTTTAAAAACATGTACATGCTAATCTTTGACCATAGCTCTGATACCATTTGTTGGAATCGATCTAGGGTTTGAGAAAATAATTAACGCTTCGGTAAGCGGCGGAATTTTAAAAATTTTCTTTTACAAGTAAAACAGTTTTTACTAACCTAGACAAGTGCAAGTACATGTAATTAAAAACCAATATGAGCTAGAAGTTTACTAACCTTTCTTGAAGCTTGAACTTTGAAGAAGCTTGTGGAAAGTTTGCAACGCTCGTCTCCCCTCGCAGCACGTCTCTCTTTCTTTCCTCGGCACCTCGAGCAACCACGAAAGTTTCTATCACTAAATCACTCGAAAAGAAGGAATCAGTGAGTGGGCACTTTTAAACACTACGACTTAAGAACAAGTCTCGAACTCGCAGAGCTAAACACTAGGTCAAGTGAGGACCTAGGTGCCAAGACAAGAAAAAATCGAAAATAAACTAGAGAGAGAGAGAGGATTTTCGGCCAAGTTCTAGAGAGAGAGTCTCTCAATCTCTTAAACTTGGATGAATGAAATGTGAGGAAATGAGGCTCCTATTTATAGGAGAGGTCTCACCTTCAATAAGGTAGTTTCCTCTTCTATAGAATATCACATATTCATGAGCAATTTCCTCTTTTTTCCCTTTGAGACACTCGGCCAACTCAAGGCTTCTAGAAGCCTTGATTTGTTTCCTATTTTGTTCAAGGCCTTGCCTTGTCTCTCACTTGGCCGATTCCCACTTTCCTCTTGGAGGAAATTTGTTTCCTCTTTTTCTTTTGGCAAGTATCTAAATACATTTATGCACAAAATAAACTCTCTTTCTCTTAGGTATTTGGGCGCCCATTCTCGTCTAGAAGGAGCTTCTAGAAGCTTCTTCATTTGTTCATGACAACATGAGAAAAGCCCATTAAGAATTTTCAATAAAATTCTTATGAAATGAAATTAATTCACAAGGCCCAATAATCAAGTTATGGCCGAGTGACATTAAGTCATCAAATGAACTTGTCAAAAAATTTATTGACATTCATTTCATCATATGTCTCAAAAGACAAAAATACCATTTTGACTATTTTCGTTCTTGTTTTGACTTAGCTTCCAGTTTAACTATTCCTATCGATGTGATTCGTGACAGTGACCTCATGGACCCAAATGAAAAAAGCTTGAGCTAAACACTTGGACTCAAAAGTTCACAAACCTTTTCCAAGTTTAGCTTAATGCCAACTGACTCCACTAAAGAGCTGACACTGAAAATCTCTCGGTTCAAATGAATTTGTTTTCTACTCAAGAATTCGACCTAATTATAATGAGCGGATCCACTGAATATTATCTATGTTTACCCTTCATGAATGTCATCAGCTAGTCGGGATTTACTAAATTACCATTTTACCCTTCTAGCTGTTATTTCCTCAACTCCTTTGTCGCTTGTGAATAAGTTAGAAACAATGCATTGACGAGGAGCTAACAAGTCACATTGTTTCATCCAAAAGAGTCAGGACTCAATTTGGACACTGGCCAGTTCATTTATTCACACTCCAAGGAACAAAGCATGAGGTGACATACATTGCATTTCAGCAATCTTGTACATGAATTCCATATCTATGAGAACTTCACAAAGTTACTCATGACAGACTCACAACTTAGTACTTCACCAATAGGCCTTGTTCGGAATCACATAGTGAGTCCGAACTTTGACTTTCTCAAATGAAAATACTAAGGTGTGAAATGGCATGTCTCATTTCAGGATTAAGGTAAGCATGATGCAATTCATACATAGTGACTTCGAGACATAAGAGGTTAAATGGTTTGTTCTTATATTGTCTCTAGAAGTGCACTGGTCAATTCAGTACCTTCGGAAGATACCTAGAAGAACTATAGAGTCCCCAACTCTCAATGCCTCATAACCAGACATCATAGATTCTTCTAACAATCATACTGAGGTCAATAGTCCTTTGACCCTAAGATTGCGAATATATCGTTTTAAGCAAACTACGAAGAGTTTGTTCATGCAAATCTACATTTGTCTCTTCGTAAGTTGTTAAGTTTGTTTATGGACTAAAAGACTAAGGTTTTATCATAAAGCTTCAAACAAAGAAAGAATGAATGAACGTTTCAACTTTATTAATGAATAGATAGGCAATTACAAGCAAGAGTCTTCATGAGACTTTATTACATCAAATGTACAAAATAAAGACTACAACTCTTCTTGTGGGCACCATTGACAACACTTTGTTCATTTGGATCCATGGGGTGACTACCACAAGTCATTAGAGTAGGATTGTTTAAACAAGAAAGCTAATAAGTCAAAACAAGTTCAAATGTTGAACTAGACAAGTTTTACGAAAATTGTCTAAATGGTAATTTTATCCTTTTGGACATAAATTGGTGTGAATGTCAATAAATAAGTTTTTTTGACATTGTCATATGATGACCATGAATTTATGTCACACGGCCATACTAGTATATTGGGCCTTGAGGATTGAATTTCATTACATGGAATTTTATGTGAAAATTCTACATGGGCTTTTCTTATGTTGTCATGAACAAATAAAGAAACATCTAGAAGCATGTTCTAGAAGCTCTCAAAACCGTCCAACCCAGGAGAGAAAGAGAGTTGATTTTCTGCATTGATGTATGAAGATACTTGCCAAAAGAAAAAGAAGAAAAAAATTTGTTGGCATGTTCTCTATTCTTCACAATGTCATTTTGGCAGTCCAAGACAGTTATGGCCCACTCTTGGAGGTCGACTCGGAACGTAAACCAATGCATCTGTTTGAAGTTGACGACGACCAAAATCTCTCGCGCACAATTCCACGGCAAGACTTGAGAGTTTCTGTATCCAGTCATAGGATCAAACACGATTCGTTGATCCCAATCTACGATCTCCGCCTCTTTGCTTTTTTCGTCGGCAATCTTCTTGTACTCTTGTTCTTTCGTATAACGCCCGTATACATGTTGGACCCACTGGGTATCCATGATGCAGATGTCTTGATGATACCCGTCATATTGTCGTTGGCGTCTCCGTAGCATATGTATAATAGCATCGATATGTTGTCAACATATTTAGATTAACAAATATATTTAAGACATAATAACTAACTTTTATTATAAATACATATTAAAAATAAAGTAGTTATACATACCGTGTCGTTTAGCCATTTTCCGTTCTCGATAAGGATCTTCTTCCACTCTAGCGATCTTCACATAAATCTTCGGCATAAAATGACCATCAAGTTTACGCGTCTGCTTAGTGGGGTTAGTGGCTGTCTCGGGATCTCGGAGAAGCGTTGGAACTTGTCGCAGCGCCTCGCCCACTCACAAGCATCTCTTTTCGTGGTAGGCCATAAATAGCCTTGCTTAAGTGCTTTGAGCGTGAGGGAAATTCCAGGGGCGTGGTTCCAACAGATGCCCTCGTGTATTTCGCGGACGACCTTGGTCGACTCGACGCTATTGAGGCATCGTAGCAACGGTGTTAAGTAACCGCGTTTATAGAGTATGTCATCTCGAAGCGTGTACTTAGACGCTAAGACTCTCAACTTATCTGCTTCTTTGCGGTCTTTGGAAAGTTCCCCTCTTCACAGAAACTCGATAATTTGGTCCATCCAAGTAGGCTGAGACGCAACCTCTATAGTCCCGACTTCGTCTCGGGAGACGGATGACCGTGGGAGAAATTCGGTGGGTACGGTCCCCAATCCGTCTTCGTCGATGCCAAATCCGAGGCGAGCAAGCGCGTCAGCCTCTGAATTTTGCTCTCTCGGGATTTGGAGAATCTCGATCCAAGAGAAGGCATCGAGTTTGGAGTTTTTCTTTGCCAGATATGCAACCATATTAGGTTCCTTGGCAGTATAATCTCCTTTAACCTGGTTTACGATCAACTGCGAGTCGCAGTGTATTCGCAGGTTCTTTGAGCCGAGCTTTCACGCTAGCTCTAGATATTGTGTGAAACCCTAGGAAAAAAAAATGTTTTTACCTTATTAAAAGATTCCTAATTTATGTTATGAATTTTTAGATCCTAAGAGTAGGATTTGTTTTTTATATGATATATATTTATTTTTTTGGTATTTATACATATAAATAGATATTACGTAATTTAGAATTGGAAATGATTAGTATGCATATAGGTGTTATGGGAATAGAGTTTTATATATATATAAGAATGAGTGCAGAGAATGTACACGTGTGTGTGTGTATATATATATATATATTATGTGTATATTGTGTCAATGGATTATTATATGATAGTGGTATAGATATATGGTATATATATATATATTCATAAGTACGTAATACTTTTATATTATTACTTTGAAATATACTCACGGTGTATATGATAGTGGTGTAGCTATCTTACGGTGGATGTATTACCATGGAATATATTTTTGCATTTATTGTTTGAATATTTTATCTATTTTTTTTATTTCTTTAGTCGGTGGGTTACGAGGATCAAAGGCAGTTATATATATGCGTATATATTAGAAAGATTCTTTATAAGAATGAGGAAAAGGGGGAATACGACTTGGTCCAATATATGCGGTTATATACACGTAAAGAGATAGGGAGCAAGTCTGTTAGGGTTTTATTTGATTTTTACTTTAGAAGTCTATAAATATCACACATTACGTTAGATTTTTTTTTTTCTCTTCTTTTTCTTCTGATACGCTCAATTCTCTCAGCTCTCAGCCCCCCTCACGATCTCTCTCTCTCCCTATATTCACTTCTCTTCCCTCACAAATAAAAACCCTAATCACCAAATAGTCAACCTTAATCTCTAGGTTTTGGGTTCAACAAGTGTTAGTGAGTTTTTTCAATCTCTTTTAAGGTATTTTTCTTCGTGCTCAGTTCATACTATCCCTTTATATTTTTTTTTATGCTTTTATTTCGTTTTTCATAAGAAAAATTAGGTTTATTATTTCCTGTTTAGAAATCAGTTTTAAGCAGTGTCAAAATCGCACGTTTTAAAATAGCTAATAACGGTTTTTGGATCTAATTTTTTTACAGATTATACTTTCACCTGTTATTTAATTGTGGTTTAAATTTTAGAATTTTTCTAGTTCTCATTATTATTTTATGAATTAATTGCGATCAGGGCGCAGACTAGTTTTTACCCTGATCTTTTTACAACAAAACGTCTTGTTTATATATCTACAAACTTCTTTTTGAGCTAATTTTTATACACAGCCTAGTTCTATATGTTTATGATATCTACTCCAAATTTTAGAATTTTTGGATGCCCACTGAATATATTTGGGATAAAATCCAAACGGTGCGCAGAATCGTTCCAAAACAGTTTTTGTTTTTAAAAAGACTAAATATTGCTTTCTTATACTTTTGAATTTTTATTAAATAATCTGAACATATTTTGTATATGCCTCTGAAGTATGAAGTGTTCCAAATGTTTTTTCGCTCTCACAGTACGTTTTATAGATTTTTTTTCTAAAAAAAAATATTTTATCGACCCCAAGGGTATTTTTGTAATTTTACACCTTCAGCCGAAATTTTGAAATTTCCAGAAACTAAGTCATGTATTAAATCCTTTTCTTACCTGATAAGTAATAGTCAACCTTTCCGTTTAGGTTCCGAGTCATTAAGAGCGTCTTTTTCCTTCGACGGTCTTCGATCGTAATTCCGATATCCAGGTGAGAATAATCTCACTGCAACACGGATTAGTTCAAAATATACTAAGTATTATGTATTGTGTGAATTTTTGTGTGTGTGTTTGTTCGGAATGTGCTTGGTATGATTTGGTATGACGATATGTGAGTTATGTTATTTTATGCTGTGTGTATTAGAATATCTATAACACATCTTATCTTGCTAGCTATGTTATCATGTATGTTTTTTTTTTTATCTTATGTCGCTCATGCTTTTAACGTAATAAACACGGTTAATAAGTTAAGTAAGCAAGAGAGTCGTACCGCCTCGAACTACGGAGGTAACTAGAGGAATTTCTCGAGCCGAACTACGGGCTCACATAGAGAGTTCCTCATATGTTTATGTATGTGACGGGGCGTTCTATGGGAGGTCGCAGCCCCATGGTTCGTTACCAAAGTGTACACTGAAATCGGTACGGCTACTCGAGGGGACCCCCGAACTAAAATACGATAGATGTTTAAATAGGGTATCTCATGTCACGGTTAAATTTAAAATACTAATAACCGGTTCATGCATTTTATTTTATTACTTATGTTTGTGAGTTATAGTTATTCTCGCTGAGCGTTAGCTCACTCTATGTTTATACGTCCGTGTTTTAGGTAAACAACATATGAGCAAGTGAGGAGGGTGGATCAGCGGCGGCGATAGCGAGAGGGTTGGGTTATGGTTGCCGTTTTCGAAAATAAAAGACTTCCGCTTTGCTTTCAGTTTTCAATAATCCAAACCCAAGGTTTTATTTTTCATGGTTAAAGTTATGTTTTTTTCAATTTCGTTAAAGGTTACGACTTTATTTATGGTATTTATTTCACAATAGTATTTTTTTTGGGTTTTAATTTCCGATTATGCAACTTCGACTTTTTGGTTGTTTTCGTTCATCAAGTTTTAAATGAAAATTTATTTTTAGGTTATGAGTTTCCAAACTTATATTTTAAGTTATGTTTTAAAAAAAAAAATTTACCTCAAATTTTCTTAAGTTTTAAAAAGTAAGATAAGTAAGACGGTCCGAAAAGTCGGGTCGTCACAGTTGGTATCAGAGCAACGAACCTACGACCCCCTTCGCTATCGATCGCACGGCTTCCCCCTACTCAAGTAAGTTAATTTTGTTTTATTATGTTGTATGTTTAGCTTTTCTCTTTCTTCTTTGTTAGATGGACGTTGAAGTAACAAAACACGTGATCGCGAAAAGCCAGAGCCGCATTGCTAATGGTGACCTCATTATCAAATTCTTAGAGACAAATCCTCCAGTTCTTAGCAGCGCGATGACAGATATCGTCGGCACACGAGAATGGTGCAATAACATAGACATCCGTTTTAAGGTGTTGCAAGTTCCAGAGAGATTGCAAGTTTCCTTTGCACAACTAAAGGTCCACTGGAAGGTATTGGAGTATTGGCAAGAAAAGCTAAGGGATCACCCCGGAGCTGGATGGGAGTACATGAAGGATGGGGTTATACGAAATTTCACCAATAAGGACTGGCGTGCGAAAATGGAAAGAAGGCGTTATCGTCATGTTTTGAGGTCATGGAAGATGAAAGATGGGGAGACTGCAAAGGAGTACCATAATCGAACCTCTGACATGCTATCCCACGTTCCTTTTCTTTTGGATGATGAAGACGCGATTAGTGTGTACTGGAATGGGCTATCTGATTTTGAAAAACAGGAAGGGAAGTATTGCACCTATGAACCCGCGCCTGGAATAACTTTCGAAGAGTTTAATAGATACATTAAGCATTATATGGAGCTCGTCGACGATGACCTACCTCCAGAGGACGATTCCAATATGGACCCGGTAGAGGAAGAATCGGAGGAAGATCCTTCTGAGGATGATCCAGTCGAGGATTAAATTCTTCTTGCTATTCTAGGATTTTTGGTTTTATTTGTCTTTCCTTAAAGTTTGAAATACCTTTTATTTTTATTTTTGTGAGGTTTTAGTTTTGTTTTTCTTGGTTTTGAGTATCACTTTTGAATTTGGATTATATGTTTAAGTTACTATTATCTTAATAGTTTCATAAAGTTCTTTGTACGAGGGTGTTTTGCATGTTAAGTCTTTTATATAATCGATCCTAATAGTTTTAGAAGCCAAAAACCCTAATCGCGAAAATGTCTTCGAAATCTTAGATGGAAAACGTTCAAGCTGCTCGTGGACAAGGCAGAGGTACGCCACGAGGCCGAGGTAGGGGAAGAGGCAGAGTTGCCGCTGATGTCCCAATGCAAGATGCTCATCATGCCGCTCCGTTTCCCGTACAACAAGGAGCGGCAATGAATCCCGACGGTCAAGCCCCCGCACCTCAGCCAGCGGCCCAGCCAGAGCTTGCGGTACTCGTTACTGCATTGCTACAACGTATCGAAGCCCAAGAAGTGGAGATACAAGAGTTGAGGAACCACCTCCCCCAAGTGAATGGAAATATGGGAGAGGATCAACAAGCACCACCAGTACCTCCTCAGGGTGTACCTCAGATGGGCCAAGTTGTCGTGGCTGATGATCTTTTCGAAAGGTTCAGGAGGATGAGAGCTCCAGATTTTGAAGGTTCCACCGATCCTTTAGTGGCTGACGAGTGGATGTCAGAGATGAAGAAGATCTTCAACTTCATGAATATCTCGGAAATTGAGAAGGTCATATGCGCGTCTTTTGTTCTGAAGAAGGATGCACGATACTGGTGGGAGACAGTTGCTGCTAGAAGAGACACACGCGCTATGTCTTGGGAAGACTTCATTGAGGAGTTCAACAGTAAGTATTTCAACATGCGAGCGATGAACACTCAGCAGAAGGAGTTTGCGGAGCTGAAGCAAGGGACGATGACTGTGACTGAAGCTGTTAGTAAGTTCAATCAATTGGCCAGACTGTGTCCTCACTTGGTTCCAACAGAGACAGAAAGAGTTAGGAGGATGATGGGAATGTTCCGACCGGAATTGGCCTTAGCCATTGATAGTGGAAGTCAGCCACCTACCACCGTCGCCGACTGCCTCGAACGTGCCATGCGAGCTGAATACCACTTGATCCAAGTAAAGGAAGAACGAGCTCAGTTTTACAAGGCTCGAAAAGAGGAGAAAGGTCAAAGCAGAGGACCCGACATCAGGAAGCCAAACCAATCAGGAAATCCCCTGCCTAACCATAACCGTCAAGGCTTCAAGACACAACCCCAATGGAATGGGAATGGAAAGAAGAGAAGTCATCCTGGAAATGGTGGCAACGCCAACAACAAGGTCAAGGTAGAGGGAACAACCTTTCCAGTATGCAAGACTTGTGGGAAGATGCATCCTGGAGAGTGCCGGAAGGGAACCATGACCTGTTTCAAGTGTGGTCAGCCTGGTCACTTTCTCAAGGATTGTCCGAAATCAAATTCCTCTCAGAATGGACAATATCCGCAGCACAACCCGAATGGACGACTTAACTTCATGCAAGCTGCCATCGAAGGGCCACAGATTTCCCAAGGTCGTTTAGAAGCACCTCCAACCACCCAAGTTCCACCACCACAACAAGCCCGCATCTACGCCTACACCAACGCTGATGCTCTAGCCAGCTCTTCGAATGTGGTAGCAGGTCAGCTTCCTATAGCTCATTTTGACGCTTTAGTATTGTTTGACTCTGGTGCTACACATTGTTTTATTTCGTTAGAACTGGCTAGGAAATTAGGCGATAGTGTAGTGAAAACTAGGAAGGTTTTCAGGACAGCATTACCATCTGGTGATGAGTTGTTATCGGAGTACTGTCTGGAAGGAGTATCGATAACTATAGGTGGACAAGAATTAAAGAGTGATTTCATTGTCTTAGAAATGAAAGACTTTGATGCCATCTTGGGTATGGACTTCTTAGGCGAGAATAATGCAATGATCGATTGTCGTCGTAAAAGAGTAATCTTCAAACCGGTAACGGGAAGAGGGTTCACCTTTGAAGGAAGACCACTCAAGAAATCAAAGATGTTGGTATTAGCATTACAAGCTAGAAGATTGATGAGTAAAGGGTGTTATGGATTCCTAGCATCGGTGGTGGACAAGACTAAGGATGTAGAAGCAACTCCAAATGACGTGCCCGTGGTGGGAGATTTTGTTGATGTTTTTCGCGAAGAATTACCAGGCTTAGCTCCAGAGCGTGAGATTTTTTTTGGGATTGAATTACTACCTGGTACGAGACCGATCTCTAAGTCACCATATCGAATGGCGCCAGCTGAACTCAAGGAGCTACAAACACAACTTCAAGAGTTGTTGGATAAAGGATTCATCCGCCCAAGTCATTCACCATGGGGAGCACCGGTTTTGTTCGTGAAGAAGAAGGATGGATCTTTCCGTATGTGCATCGACTACAGAGAGCTTAACAAGGTCACCGTCAAGAACAAGTATCCGCTTCCTAGGATTGATGACTTGTTTGACCAACTCAAGGGAGCGAAGGTATTCTCAAAGATTGACTTGCGATCTGGCTATCATCAACTACGAGTCAAAGAGGACGACATTCCAAAGACTGCTTTTCGCACCCGCTATGGTCATTACGAATTCACGGTCATGCCGTTTGGACTTACTAATGCACCTGCGGCATTCATGGACATGATGAATAGGATCTTTAGCAACGTCTTGGATAAATTTGTAATTGTCTTCATTGATGACATTCTGATTTACTCTAAGAGTGCCGAAGATCACGAAGAGCACCTGCGAGTTGCACTACAGACGTTGAGACAACATCAACTATATGCCAAGTTCTCGAAGTGTGAATTTTGGCTAGATAAGGTGCATTTCCTTGGTCATGTGGTTTCTAAGGATGGGATCTCTGTTGATCCTTCCAAGATAGAATCCGTCAATGATTGGAAACCGCCTCGAAGTGTGACAAAGATCAGGAGTTTTCTCGGTTTAGCAGGCTACTATAGAAGATTTGTTGAAGGGTTTTCTACATTAGCTGCTCCACTCACCGCCCTCACGAAGAAAGATAAGAAGTATGAGTGGACCGAGAAGTGTGAAGAGAGTTTTCGCGAGTTGAAGAGAAGACTCACCAGCGCGCCAATACTTATAGTCCCTGAAAGTGGAGAACCTTTGTCTATTTACAGCGACGCGTCAAAGACAGGTCTTGGTGCTGTGTTAATGCAAAATGGAAAAGTAGTGGCCTACGCATCACGACAACTCAAAAATCACGAGAGGAATTATCCTACTCATGATTTGGAGTTAGCCGCAGTGGTTTTTGCCCTCAAGATTTGGAGACACTACCTGTATGGTGTTCGGTGTGAGATATTTACCGATCATAAGAGCTTAAAGTATATTTTCACTCAAAAGGAGTTGAACATGAGGCAAAGAAGGTGGCTAGAATTGGTTAAGGACTACGACTGTGGTATCCATTATCACCCCGGAAAGGCAAACGTGGTAGCAGATGCCTTAAGTAGGAAGAATGAGGCTAGGCTATCGATGATGCGAGCATTTTCACCTCAACTCACTGATGAAATCAACAATTTGGGAGTTGAAATTATCACACAAGGATTAGCCAATATGACCTTACAGTCAGATCTTTTTGAGAGGATCAAGGAAGCGCAAATGCGTGACCCGGAGATGTCAAAGTTGAAAGACGATGCGTTGGAAAGCCAAGAGTCAAAATTTTCCATTTCGGAGAATGATGTACTCTTTTTCGATGGAAGGATTTGTGTACCCAACGAAGATGAGTTACGAAGGCAAATTCTTACTGAGGCACATGTGGCACCGTATTCAGTCCACCCAGGTTCCACGAAGATGTATCAAGACCTCCGAGAACATTTTTGGTGGAACGGAATGAAGGGCGACGTTGCAAAGTTTGTCAGTAAATGTCTTACCTGCCAGAAAGTGAAAGCCGAACATCAACGACCAGCTGGAGAATTACAGCCAATCTAAGTTCCTGAATGGAAGTGGGAACAAATCACAATGGATTTTGTGGTTGGATTACCTAAGACGGTTGAGGGTTATGATGCTATCTGGGTAGTGGTGGACCGTTTGACCAAGTCTGCTAGGTTTATCCCGATGAAGGTCATGTACTCCGTGGAGAAGTTGGCTGAGTTATACGTGAATAACGTGGTGAGACTGCACGGCGTTCCTCTATCCATCATCTCTGATCGCGATGGTCGTTTCACTTCTAACTTCTGGAGGTGCGTGCAAAAGTCGCTGGGATCGCAACTGAAGTTTAGCACCGCTTTTCACCCCCAAACGGATGGCCAATCTGAGAGGACGATTCAGACCCTAGAGGATATGCTAAGGGCATGTGTCATGGATTTTGGTGGGAGTTGGAGTAAGAGGCTGCCACTTATTGAATTCTCATACAACAACAGCTACCAAGCCTCAATCGGCGTTGCACCGTATGAAGCTCTCTATGGGAGAAAGTACCGATCTCCAATTCACTGGTTTGAAGCGGGAGAAAATAATCTCGAGAAAACAGATTTTATCCGAGACACAACAGAGGCTATCAAGAAAATTCATGATCGAATGGGAACTGCCCAAAGTCGACAGAAAAGTTACGCCGATAAGAGAAGACGGCCTTTGGAATTTCAAGTCAGAGATTTGGTGTTCTTGAAGGTAGCACCTCTCAAGGGTGTGATGAGGTTCGGCAAGAAGGGAAAGTTGAGCCCGAGGTACATTGGTCCTTTCGAGATCATAGAAACAATCGGAAAAGTAGCCTACCTGACCCAGCGCACGACTTAATCCAAGAACCCATCGAAGTTCACGAAGACTTGACGTATGAAGAGAAACCTGTCCAGATTCTCGATCGCGAAGAGAAAGTTTTGAGGAACAAAGTGATTCCTTTGGTTAAAGTGCTATGGCGGAATCACAAGATAGAAGAAGCTACTTGGGAACGGGAAGAAGACATGAGAACACGATATCCCGATCTTTTCAGAGAATTTTAGTGTGTCCAAGTAAGAATTCTTACGTTCTTCTTGACTTTTCTAATTTTCGGGATGAAAATTCAAATAAGTAGGGGAGATTGTGAAACCCTAGAAAAAAAAATGTTTTTACCTTATTAAAAGATTCCTAATTTATGTTATGAATTTTTAGATCCTAAGAGTAGAATTTTTTTTTATATGATATATATTTATTTTTTTGGTATTTATACATATAAATAGATATTACGTAATTTAGAATTGGAAATGATTAGTATGCATATAGATGTTATGGGAATAGAGTTTTATATATATATAAGAATGAGTGCAGAGAATGTACACGTGTGTGTGTATATATATATATATATATATATATATATATATATATATTATGTCACTAGTACAAAAAACAGCATTGGGTGCGACTTTTTTCGCACCTAAAGGTCGAAAGTCGCACCCATTGATACCTTTAGGTGCGACTTTAGGTGCGACAAAGTCGCACCCGAAAGTTCGCACCTAAAGGTCATGGGTGCGACTAGTCGCACCCGAAGGTCATGATTTTTAGGTGCGACTTTTAGGTGCGGATATTCGCACCCATATTCGCACCCTTAAGTCAGAAAAAATGTGCGAAAAAGTCCGCGCGAAGGCCATTGGGTGCGACTAGTCGCACCCATAAATTTGGCGGGTAGGCCAACGGGTGCGACTAGTCGCACTCAATTGCATTCGCGCCAAGTCTTTGGGTGCGACTAGTCGCACCCAATGGCCTTCGCGCCAAGTCTTTGGGTGCGACTAGTCGCACCCGTTGGCCTACCCGCCAAATTTATGGGTGCGACTAGTCGCACCCGATAGTTGTTTTTAAGTTTTTTTTTATTTATTATTTAATATTTATTAATTAGAAATTCATTAATTACGAATTCTATAATTGTAATCAAATAACTAAATAGTTTATTAATTAGAAAATTCATTAATTAATATTTATAATCATAATATATTACAAATTCTATAATTGTAATCAAATAACTAAATAGTTTATTAATTAGAAAATTCATTAATTAATATTTATAATCATAATAAAAACTAACCATTTGTTGTTCGATTACAATAATTATTATAATGTACGACAAATAATTAAAATAAATGTTCATTCTTTTCCCTTTCCTTTTCCTCTGTTTGTAAACCAATCCTTGAACATTTTACTCCCTCTTCCGCCAAATCTTCCTCCAGAACTGCTGCTACCTCCTCGTCCACTTCCGCTCGTACGCTCACTGCCGCTCGTACGCTCTCGCTGGTAATTTGCTGAACCTGGCGGCGTCGTCTGAGCATCTGCCATTGAAACTG
This sequence comes from Urtica dioica subsp. dioica, assembly GCF_054948205.1. NCBI lineage: Eukaryota > Viridiplantae > Streptophyta > Magnoliopsida > Rosales > Urticaceae > Urtica > Urtica dioica. The sequence goes on along the minus strand of NC_142764.1, from coordinate 10,502,004 downwards.
ATGGCGGCGTTGTCTGATGCATAGGGTGCATCTGAGGCGACGGCGTCGTCTGAGGCATCTATGGCATCATGCCGGGCGACGTCTGAGGCATCTGTGGCATCATGCCAGGCGACATCTGAGGCATCTGTGGCATCGTGCCGGACGACATCTGAGGCAATGGCGAAAATTGCTGCGTGAACGCGAACATTTGTCGCTGCATCTCCTCCATCTGCTGTTGTTGTGCCGCCATAGCGAGTTGTTGTGCCGCCACCTGAGCTTGGAGCTCGCCAACCACTGGATCTGGAACGCGGCGCCGCGACGAGCCTGAGCCTGACGACGAGCTTTCGTCCTGAGCCTGAGCAATAGCCCAAGATGTTCTCGGGACCGTTGGACCTATTCCAACGTACCAATCTTGACGGTTCCCGAGAATTTCTAGCATCGCATGCTCCTCTGCGGCGTCCTGGTCAAAGACTACGCCTTGCTCTTCTGCTTGTCGTTGAAGATCCGCCAGTAGAGTAACTATCCGCGCCTTTACACATAAAAAAATTATTAAAAATTAATTATTATGTAAGTAACGTACTCTTAATTATAACATATGACTTACATGTGCTCGTCTCGCCCAATCTGTCATCCATTCACCTTTTCTATTATGGTATTTTTGCTCCCACGTCGTTAACGCGGAGCCCAAAGTCCCATCATCCTTACTCTGTAATTGTTATGAAAATATAAGTACTGAATTTATTTCAAATTAAGTACTTCAAAATTAGAATAACTTACGTTCAAATGACGATGAGCCAAGAAAGAAAGAGATCCTTGAGTCGACCTCGTCTTCTTCTTCTTCGAATTCTCCTTGTTGCGAGTAGATTTTTTCTGCAAATAATTAATTTTGTCATTATTCAATCTGATAAAGATATTGTGATTTATTACAATCATACATTACGTACCTTCCAATCGTCAGTCGCGAACTCGTCTACCACCGCCTCCCAATCCTCTTTCTTATATCCCGGTGGTGTTTCCGCCTTAGCGTTTTCTGTGCTCCCACAAAACTCCAATCTGAACTTCTCTGATAGCTTGGACTTCTGGTTGCGTCGCCTGATCTTGGCATTCCGAATGATAGCCTGATCAATCGTATTCTGAAAGCAATCCGCAGGCAGATCCTCGCCGGTGTCAAGATCCGTGTACACAAATCTGAACTCGGAATGAAGTGCGCTCAAAATAGCAGCCAACATCTATGGCGTCACTTCACTCCAATCACGAGTCGTAGGCGGGATATGTGCTTTCACCAAAGCACCGAGGCGGTTGTTAAATAGTCCAACCTTTTTATTTTCTTTCCTTATCTCTTGATAGAATGTTTGGTTTATTGGGTCCCACTTGACCACCTTCGCACCCGGTACACCCTGTGTTGCTCGCGCCGACGTCGAGCCGGTTGTTGGTCCCCTTGATTTCTTAGGACCTTGGGAATCAGGTTCCTGTGGCGGACCTTGAGAATCCGGTCTCTGTGGCGAATCTCCACCAGAACCTGAAGCGGTCGACATCCTATAAAATGAAAACAACATTTGTAAATTGACATCGTATAAAATAAAACAACATTTGTGAACATACATCACAAAACAAAAGGAAACAACATCATACAAAAACGTGGGTGACACCACGGATATATTTTATTATAAAACCTCACATATGGCGGAGGAAAACCGTGGTTACATAGATAGTTCTCATTCATCGTCATCACTACCTATATCAACATCAACATCAACATCAACATCTTCTCCCTAAAAAACGATGCATTCCTCATGATCATCATCGTCTTCCTCACCATCGTCAACGATATTTACTAGCTCAGCATCTTCGATTTCATGTCGATGATTCAGACGATCGATGTTTGACAATTCTATTGTCAACGGAATCGAGGCTGAGGTGGTGGGGTCGACTTCAGGAACGTCCCAAATCCCTCGGTGATTGCATTCCTGAACGATTTCCCAGTTACCACCTAAAACAAGATCTTTGATGTAAAAGACTTGTTTCGCTTGAATTGCGAGTATGTACGGCTCCTCTGTAAACCACTGTTTCGCGGTAAAAGCACTCGTTTCTCCAGTAGTCTTATTGTTGTGAACTAGTCGCCGAGCATCGTGCTTGTCACCGTCATTTGAATAATACAACACGACAGTCGTACCTATAATTCAGCACTATGACGTCTTCCATACGACCGTAGTAAGTGAAATCATCCACAGGCACACATACACCGCTATTTTGAGTGACTCGTTGATTATCGCGACGATGAGTAATGAACTTCACGCCGTTAACAAAGCAGCATGGATATTGATAAGCGACTTGAAGGGAACCGATAGAAAGCGAGTAGATCTCGTCAGACACGTCAGACCCACTAGCTTTCATTTCAAAAATCTGGTTATTACGAAACAAAGTATTGGTTAGCACTTGTGTGTTTATAAAAAACTGGGTTATTGTGTTATTACCTTGTTCGCAAACCAATCTTTGAATCCCTTTCTATGCTCCGCTTCAATATCGCGAACTCCAGATTCGTTCAGGAAATCCAAATGCTCGCTGTTGCATGTTTAAAACATTGCGTAAAGAAAATACAACAATGAAATAAGTTAGAGAAGCAAGTGGATCGATTACTTACACCAAATACGGATCCACTTCAGGACAGTTGGTATAGATGTACCACTCCGCTTTTTCTCTTTGCTCATCGTCTAATACTATCGCGTTCATCATCCCATAAGGCACACACATCTCGGATCGAAAAACGGAGAGCTCTCGCACTTGAACTTCTTCAACTACCTTCTTATCTTCAATATACCTTGCAATGAACGTTAGAGCTTCTTCTACAACATAAGCTTCAGAAATAGAGCCTTCTGGTCTAGCTCTATTTTTGACAAAATGTTTTAACGTCCCAAGGTATCTCTCAAAAGGGTACATCCACCGCATATGCACCGGGGCGCCGTGCAACGCTTCCTCTGGTAGATGGATCGCCACGTGAACCATGATCGTGAAAAAAGCAGGTGGAAATATCATCTCAAGCTTACATAAGATCTCGACGATAGACTCTTGCGCTCTTTCAAGATCTTCAGCTCTTAATGTTCTCGAACTTATCAACTTGAAAAGTTGCAAAGCTCAGTGATCATATCATGTATTGGTTGTGGCACAAAAGGACGAATACCAACAGCCAACAATCTTTGCAAGATCACGTGGCAATCATGCGACTTCAAACATGTGAGCTTTCCATCAGTTGTCACATTTTTTTTTTAAATTCCCAGCGAGACCATCGGGAAATTTGACAGATTTTAAGTACTCTGTAAATCGCTGTCTCTGCTCAAGGGTCAAAACGTACGACGCTCGCGGTTTGTAATACCCACCCCCATTTGGTTCCAAGTGCAAAGCGGTCTTGATGCCCAAGTCCATCAAGTCAAGTCTCGCATTCTCGGTGTCATAGTTCTTCTTTTCCAAGCTGAGCATCGTCCCGAGAAGATTCTCACACACGTTCTTCTCTACGTGCATCACGTCCATGTTGTGTTTCAACTGCGACTCAGACCAGTACGGCAACTCGTAAAAGATGTTTTTCTTGGTCCAATTCAGTTCGCTCTCAGCTCGCTTTCGTTTTTTGCCTACAGAGGCAGCGTGTTTGCCAGTAGTCGTGCAAGAAACACCAGCCAACTGAGCGAGTATGTCTTGCGAAGTCAACTTCTCGGGTTTATTTCGTTTCTCGTGCTTATCTTTGTAGTGATCGTTGCTTTTCCTCAATCGGTGACGCCTTTTTAAGAACCGACGATGGTCGTAGTAGATGATCCTGTTTCTGATTTTTAGGGACGGCGTGTCAAAGTTGCACGTAGGGCAAGCGAGATACCCCTGGCCGCTCCATCCCGATAAATACGATCTAGCCGGAAAATCGTTTATCGTCCAAAGTAACGCGGCACGCAACCGAAACACTTCATCTCTGGCTCCATCACGAACGCGGACTCCATTCTCCCACAGTTCTTTCAACTCTTCAACCACAGGCTGCAAAAAAACGTCCATGTCTTTTCCTGGTGAATGGGGCCCCGGGATCAGAAGCGTTAGCATCAGGTACTCTTTCTTCATGCACAACCAAGGCGGCAAGTTGTACGTCGTAAATACTACAGGCCACATGCTGTATGATAGGCTCATATCCCCAAACGGGTTGAATCCATCCGCAGCTAGCCCAAGCCGCACGTTCCGAGGCTCTGCAGCAAAACCTGGGTATCTCTCGTCCAAATTCTTCCACGCGGTACCATCAGCAGGATGTCGTAGAACGCCAGCTTCCCTGACGCGATCTCTTTCGTGCCACTCCATATGAAGCGCCGTGTGTCGAGATGCGTACAATCGCTTCAATCGATCTTTCAACGGAAAATATCGCAATATCTTCTGCGGTATCTTCTTACCAGTTGGCTTCCATCTACTCTCGTTACATATCGGACACACGTCGACGTTCGCGAGATGTTTTCGGAATAGGACACAGTCATTAATGCACGCGTCGATCATCTCGTATCCCATGCCAAAACACTTCAGCTTCGCTTTTGCCTCGTAGTGCTTCTCCGGTATTCGATTACCGGCTAGATGAGACTTCCTCAAAAGCTGCAGCAGTTCTGTGAACGACTTGTTCGTCCAATGGTTCGTGACTTTAAGGTGCATCAACTGAACCAAGAATGACAACGACGAAAACTCCTTGCATCCAGGGTACAATTCCGCTTCCAACTCAGCGAACAAGTCTTCCACTTGCTCCTCCGCACGCACATCGCTCGGAGCCGGCTCCGTAACACCATCGAAATCCTCGTGATCTCTTATATCCTCCACAGCAGCATGTATTCCTCCTACTCCTCTCTGGGTTGTTTCTCCGATGGGGACTTCTTGAAGATGACCGACGAAACGCACGACCTCGCCATGATGATACCATTCTGTGTAGCCCGGGGTAAACCCTTTGTTTAGCAGATGATGCCTTACAACCCCAATGTCGTGCCATCTCACGTTGTTGCAAGGCTTGCATGGACATCGATATTCGTAATTATTGTTCGGAAATCTTCTTGCAGCGCGGATAAATTCATTAACTCCGAGTTTATACTGCAAGGACAACCGATTGTTCTCGGTGATCCAATCTCTACTTGGATTGGACATTGATTTCGCTAAACGAAATGAAAAAAGAACAATTATTAAGAGTTGTTGCTAAGTGACGAAGACGAATGAAGTCGATTACTTATTGCTACAGGACGAAGATCAATGAATGAAGATGAGATTATGAATTTTATGTTATTTGAGAATAATATGCTAGAAACTCAATCTAAAATTCGGCAGAGTTTCCCCTATAATACTAACAAACCAAAAACCTGCAAACTCATTTAAAAGCATATACAAATCATCTAAAACTATCATAATAATCAACTAAACCCTAAACAGAACCTCCGTGGCTCGTTTACAACAAACTAACTAATTATATCAACTTAAATTAATTCAAACATAACATATGTTAATTCAATCCAAACATATCATTTACTAAATCACAAACCTAAGCATGTTACTATACAATCTAAACATGTTATTAAATTAATTCAAATTAACATTACTAAAATTAACATAACATTTGTTAATTCAATCCAAACATATCATTTACTAAATCACAAACCTAAGCATTTTATTATACAATCTATACATGTTATTAAATTAATTCAAATTAACATAACATTTGTTAATTCAATCCAAACATATAATTTACTAAATCACAAACCTAAGCATTTTACTATACAATCTAAACATGTTATCAAATTAATTCAAATTAACATTACTAAAATTAACATAACATTTACAATATAACATTACTAACTAAACTAAAATGTCTAATTAACATTTCAAATTAAGTTAACTAATGATATCATTTACAATTTACTAATGTTATATATTAAGTAATAATTTCAAATTACAATTAACATATAAAACTAACCTAACTAAACTAAACTGACTATCTAATTAACTTTCTAATTAATTAGAGTACATATAAGAATATAAATAAATGAACTAACCTCTTGAAGAGCCGACGAGCAAGGACGGTGGCTTGAGGCTGTGAGCGACGGAGCAACGGAAAAAAGCTCGGGGTTGCGGTGAGGCGTGCTCGGACGAAGCGAAAGAGGCTGTCGGAGTGGGACTGTCTCGCAACGAGAGGCACCGAGAGCCTGTTTTGGGCAGCGAGGCTCGGCAGCGGGACTAGGCTGAGACAACAAGAGACGGGACAAAGAGTTAAATTGAGAGGAAGAGAGAGAGAGAGATTGAGAGGTACACTAAGAGAGAGAGAGAGATTACCGGCTGGAACTGAGAGCAGCGTCGACGGAGAGAAGCGCGGAGAAGGCTCTGCACCACACCGGAGCTGGTGGCTGCGACGGGGTGGCCGGAGAGAGAGAGGGCCGTGGCGGCGGTCCTCGTGATGGAGGCTGAGAGAGAGAGGGTCGTGGCGGCGGTCGGAGGAGCGTAGTGGTGGCGGCCGCGACGGGGTGGCCGGAGAGAGAGAAGGCAGTGGCGGCGAGAGGTTGGAGGTTGGAGTGGTGGCTGCGACGGGGTGGCCGGAGAGAGAGAGGGCAGTGGCGGCGGTCCTCGTGACGGAGGCTGAGAGAGAGAGGGTCGTGGCGGCGGTCGGAGGAGCGTAGTGGTGGCGGCGGCGACGGGGTGGTGGCGGCGACGGGGTGGGAGAGAAGGAGAGAGTCGGAGACAGAGAGATAGAGGCGCAGAGGTTTTTTTGGGCGAATTTGGGTGTTTAAATGAAAACCCATCGAGCATGCTTTATATATAAAGACTTTTAAATTTGGCGACTTTGTCGCACCCAATGACACCTTTGGGTGCGACTAAGTCGCACCCAATGACCTGTGTCAATGGTTTCGGGTGCGACAAAGTCGCACCCAATGACATTTTGTAAAAAAGGGGGAAGTTTTGGCCGCCGAAATTTTTTTGGACATTTAGGTGCGACTTAGTCGCACCTATAACTTTGGAGACAGTATTGGGTGCGACTAAGTCGCACCCAATAGTAGTACCACACTATTGGGTGCGACTAGTCGCACCCAAATTCAAAAAATTTCCCGAAAATTTTTCAGCGCTTAATTGATTTTTGGGTCCGACTATTCGCACCTGAAAGTCTTTTTGGTGCGACTTTTAGGTGCGAATTGTCGCACACAAAAGTCAACCGCACCGGAAAACTGTATTTGTAGTAGTGTGTGTATATTGTGTCAATGAATTATTATATGATAGTGGTATATATATATATATATATATATATATATATATATATATATATATTCATAAGTACGTAATACTTTTATATTATTACTTTGAAATATACTCACGGTGTATATGATAGTGGTGTAGCTATCTTACGGTGGATGTATTACCATGGAATATATTTTTGCATTTATTGTTTGAATATTTTATCTATTTTTTTATTTCTTTAGTCGGTGGGTTACGAGGATCAAAGGCAGTTATATATATGCGTATATATTAGAAAGATTCTTTATAAGAATGAGGAAAAGGGGGAATACGACTTGGTCCAATATATGTGGTTATATCACGTAAAGAGATAGGGAGCAAGTCTGTTAGGGTTTTATTTGATTTTTACTTTAGAAGTCTATAAATATCACACATTACGTTAGATTTTTTTTTCTCTTCTTTTTCTTCTGATACGCTCAATTCTCTCAGCTCTCAGCCCCCATCACGATCTCTCTCTCTCCCTATATTCACTTCTCTTATAAATATTTGATATTCAATAGAAAAGAGGAAACTACCTCTTCAAGGCAATCCATCCTCTTATAAATATTTGATATTCAATAGAAAAGAGGAAACTACCTCTTCAAGGCAATCCATCTTCTTATAAATATCTCACCTCATTCACATGTTGAATACACAAGTTTTAGAGATTGAGAGCTTCTCTCTCTAGCCTGCAACGCCTTCTCTCTCTCTCTCTTAGAGATTGAGAGCTTCTCTCTCTAGCCTTGCCACCTTCTCTCTCTCTCTCTCTCTCTCTCTCTCTCTCTCTCTCTCTCTCTCTCTCTCTCTCTTCTTGTTGTTTTGTTTTGGCATCAGGTCCTCATTAGACCTAGCGTTTTGTTTTAGCTCTTTGGCTCAAAGACAAGTTCTTGAGTCATAGTGTTTAAAAGTGTCCACACACTAAATAATTTCTAAACTCAAAGACTCTAGTGGTAGAAACTATCGTGGTTACTCAGGATTCAAGAAGACACGGAAAGAGGCAAGCTAAGTGGGGAGACGAGCGATTCAACCTTTCCAAAGGCTTCTCAACGCTCAAGCTTCAAGCGTGGTTGGTACCGAGTGAAAACTCTTAACAGTTTTAAATTTTAAATTATATGCTCATGCACTCTGTCTAGGTAGTAAAATCGTTTTACGTGTTTTTAAAGAATTTTTTATATTCTGCAGCTTGCTAAAAGCAATAAATTATTCTTAATCCTAGATCTATTCCAACATGTGGTATGCTCAGTACACATGCATGAAGAGAATATGAATACATCGTTACCTTCACCGATGATTACTCAAGATACGGTTTTGTCTATTTGCTCAAACACAAATCCGAGACCTTTGACGTATTTAAGGTCTTTCGGGCTTTAGAAGAAAAGCAAACTGGTGAACAGATCAAAACCCTTCGATCCGATCGAGGTGGTGAGTATATGTCTGGAGAGTTCGATAACTTTCTTAAAGAAGAAGGTATCGTTTCTCAGCTTACAGCACCTGGCACACCCCAACAAAACGGAGTGTAAGAGAAGGAACCGAACTCTAATGGAGATGGTTAGATCGATGATGAGTTACTCATCACTTTCTCTTTCCTTTTGGGGATATGCCCTCGAAAGAGTAGCTCACATTCTGAATCAAGTCCCGTCTAAAACGGTTCCTGGTACTCCTTATGAACGATGGACTGGCCGTAACAACTAGTTGAGAAAATAACAACTAGAAGGGTTAAATGGTAATTTTGCAAATCCCATATAGTTGATGATATTCATGAAGGGTAAACATAGATAATATTCAATGGATCCACTCATTACAATTAAGAAGAATTCTTGAGTAAAAAATATATTCATTTGAACCGAGAGATTTCAGTGTCAACTTTTTAGTGGAGTCAATTGACATTAAGCTAGAACTTGGAAAATGTTTGTGAACTTTTGATTCCAAGTATGCTAGCTCAAGCTTTGTTCATTTGGATCCATGGGGTGACTACCACAAGTCATTAGAGTAGGATTGTTTAAACAAGAAAGCTAATAAGTCAAAACAAGTTCAAATGTTGAACTAGACAAGTTTTACGAAAATTGTCTAAATGGTAATTTTATCCTTTTGGACATAGGATGGTGTGAATGTCAATAAATAAGTTTTTTTGACATTGTCATATGATGACCATGAATTTATGTCACACGGCCATACTAGTATATTGGGCCTTGAGGATTGAATTTCATTACATGGAATTTTATGTGAAAATTCTACATGGGCTTTTCTTATGTTGTCATGAACAAATAAAGAAACATCTAGAAGCATGTTCTAGAAGCTCTCAAAACCGTCCAACCCAGGAGAGAAAGAGAGTTGATTTTCTGCATTGATGTATGAAGATACTTGCCAAAAGAAAAAGAAGAAAAAAATTTGTTGGCATGTTCTCTATTCTTCACAATGTCATTTTGGCAGTCCAAGACAGTTATGGCCCACTCTTGGAGGTCGACTCGGAACGTAAACCAATGCATCTGTTTGAAGTTGACGACGACCAAAATCTCTCGCGCACAATTCCACGGCAAGACTTGAGAGTTTCTGTATCCAGTCATAGGATCAAACACGATTCGTTGATCCCAATCTACGATCTCCGCCTCTTTGCTTTTTTCGTCGGCAATCTTCTTGTACTCTTGTTCTTTCGTATAACGCCCGTATACATGTTGGACCCACTGGGTATCCATGATGCAGATGTCTTGATGATACCCGTCATATTGTCGTTGGCGTCTCCGTAGCATATGTATAATAGCATCGATATGTTGTCAACATATTTAGATTAACAAATATATTTAAGACATAATAACTAACTTTTATTATAAATACATATTAAAAATAAAGTAGTTATACATACCGTGTCGTTTAGCCATTTTCCGTTCTCGATAAGGATCTTCTTCCACTCTAGCGATCTTCACATAAATCTTCGGCATAAAATGACCATCAAGTTTACGCGTCTGCTTAGTGGGGTTAGTGGCTGTCTCGGGATCTCGGAGAAGCGTTGGAACTTGTCGCAGCGCCTCGCCCACTCACAAGCATCTCTTTTCGTGGTAGGCCATAAATAGCCTTGCTTAAGTGCTTTGAGCGTGAGGGAAATTCCAGGGGCGTGGTTCCAACAGATGCCCTCGTGTATTTCGCGGACGACCTTGGTCGACTCGACGCTATTGAGGCATCGTAGCAACGGTGTTAAGTAACCGCGTTTATAGAGTATGTCATCTCGAAGCGTGTACTTAGACGCTAAGACTCTCAACTTATCTGCTTCTTTGCGGTCTTTGGAAAGTTCCCCTCTTCACAGAAACTCGATAATTTGGTCCATCCAAGTAGGCTGAGACGCAACCTCTATAGTCCCGACTTCGTCTCGGGAGACGGATGACCGTGGGAGAAATTCGGTGGGTACGGTCCCCAATCCGTCTTCGTCGATGCCAAATCCGAGGCGAGCAAGCGCGTCAGCCTCTGAATTTTGCTCTCTCGGGATTTGGAGAATCTCGATCCAAGAGAAGGCATCGAGTTTGGAGTTTTTCTTTGCCAGATATGCAACCATATTAGGTTCCTTGGCAGTATAATCTCCTTTAACCTGGTTTACGATCAACTGCGAGTCGCAGTGTATTCGCAGGTTCTTTGAGCCGAGCTTTCACGCTAGCTCTAGATATTGTGTGAAACCCTAGGAAAAAAAAATGTTTTTACCTTATTAAAAGATTCCTAATTTATGTTATGAATTTTTAGATCCTAAGAGTAGGATTTGTTTTTTATATGATATATATTTATTTTTTTGGTATTTATACATATAAATAGATATTACGTAATTTAGAATTGGAAATGATTAGTATGCATATAGGTGTTATGGGAATAGAGTTTTATATATATATAAGAATGAGTGCAGAGAATGTACACGTGTGTGTGTGTGTGTGTATATATATATATATATTATGTGTATATTGTGTCAATGGATTATTATATGATAGTGGTATAGATATATGGTATATATATATATATTCATAAGTACGTAATACTTTTATATTATTACTTTGAAATATACTCACGGTGTATATGATAGTGGTGTAGCTATCTTACGGTGGATGTATTACCATGGAATATATTTTTGCATTTATTGTTTGAATATTTTATCTATTTTTTTTATTTCTTTAGTCGGTGGGTTACGAGGATCAAAGGCAGTTATATATATGCGTATATATTAGAAAGATTCTTTATAAGAATGAGGAAAAGGGGGAATACGACTTGGTCCAATATATGCGGTTATATACACGTAAAGAGATAGGGAGCAAGTCTGTTAGGGTTTTATTTGATTTTTACTTTAGAAGTCTATAAATATCACACATTACGTTAGATTTTTTTTTTTCTCTTCTTTTTCTTCTGATACGCTCAATTCTCTCAGCTCTCAGCCCCCCTCACGATCTCTCTCTCTCCCTATATTCACTTCTCTTCCCTCACAAATAAAAACCCTAATCACCAAATAGTCAACCTTAATCTCTAGGTTTTGGGTTCAACAAGTGTTAGTGAGTTTTTTCAATCTCTTTTAAGGTATTTTTCTTCGTGCTCAGTTCATACTATCCCTTTATATTTTTTTTTATGCTTTTATTTCGTTTTTCATAAGAAAAATTAGGTTTATTATTTCCTGTTTAGAAATCAGTTTTAAGCAGTGTCAAAATCGCACGTTTTAAAATAGCTAATAACGGTTTTTGGATCTAATTTTTTTACAGATTATACTTTCACCTGTTATTTAATTGTGGTTTAAATTTTAGAATTTTTCTAGTTCTCATTATTATTTTATGAATTAATTGCGATCAGGGCGCAGACTAGTTTTTACCCTGATCTTTTTACAACAAAACGTCTTGTTTATATATCTACAAACTTCTTTTTGAGCTAATTTTTATACACAGCCTAGTTCTATATGTTTATGATATCTACTCCAAATTTTAGAATTTTTGGATGCCCACTGAATATATTTGGGATAAAATCCAAACGGTGCGCAGAATCGTTCCAAAACAGTTTTTGTTTTTAAAAAGACTAAATATTGCTTTCTTATACTTTTGAATTTTTATTAAATAATCTGAACATATTTTGTATATGCCTCTGAAGTATGAAGTGTTCCAAATGTTTTTTCGCTCTCACAGTACGTTTTATAGATTTTTTTTCTAAAAAAAAATATTTTATCGACCCCAAGGGTATTTTTGTAATTTTACACCTTCAGCCGAAATTTTGAAATTTCCAGAAACTAAGTCATGTATTAAATCCTTTTCTTACCTGATAAGTAATAGTCAACCTTTCCGTTTAGGTTCCGAGTCATTAAGAGCGTCTTTTTCCTTCGACGGTCTTCGATCGTAATTCCGATATCCAGGTGAGAATAATCTCACTGCAACACGGATTAGTTCAAAATATACTAAGTATTATGTATTGTGTGAATTTTTGTGTGTGTGTTTGTTCGGAATGTGCTTGGTATGATTTGGTATGACGATATGTGAGTTATGTTATTTTATGCTGTGTGTATTAGAATATCTATAACACATCTTATCTTGCTAGCTATGTTATCATGTATGTTTTTTTTTTTATCTTATGTCGCTCATGCTTTTAACGTAATAAACACGGTTAATAAGTTAAGTAAGCAAGAGAGTCGTACCGCCTCGAACTACGGAGGTAACTAGAGGAATTTCTCGAGCCGAACTACGGGCTCACATAGAGAGTTCCTCATATGTTTATGTATGTGACGGGGCGTTCTATGGGAGGTCGCAGCCCCATGGTTCGTTACCAAAGTGTACACTGAAATCGGTACGGCTACTCGAGGGGACCCCCGAACTAAAATACGATAGATGTTTAAATAGGGTATCTCATGTCACGGTTAAATTTAAAATACTAATAACCGGTTCATGCATTTTATTTTATTACTTATGTTTGTGAGTTATAGTTATTCTCGCTGAGCGTTAGCTCACTCTATGTTTATACGTCCGTGTTTTAGGTAAACAACATATGAGCAAGTGAGGAGGGTGGATCAGCGGCGGCGATAGCGAGAGGGTTGGGTTATGGTTGCCGTTTTCGAAAATAAAAGACTTCCGCTTTGCTTTCAGTTTTCAATAATCCAAACCCAAGGTTTTATTTTTCATGGTTAAAGTTATGTTTTTTTCAATTTCGTTAAAGGTTACGACTTTATTTATGGTATTTATTTCACAATAGTATTTTTTTTGGGTTTTAATTTCCGATTATGCAACTTCGACTTTTTGGTTGTTTTCGTTCATCAAGTTTTAAATGAAAATTTATTTTTAGGTTATGAGTTTCCAAACTTATATTTTAAGTTATGTTTTAAAAAAAAAAATTTACCTCAAATTTTCTTAAGTTTTAAAAAGTAAGATAAGTAAGACGGTCCGAAAAGTCGGGTCGTCACATATTGAATCCATACAATATATATAAAACCATAAACACAAATTTGATTTTGATATATATATATATATATATACATATATATATATATATGTATATATATATGTATATATGTATATATGTATATATATATGTATATATGTATATATGTCAGCCATCAATAACCAAAAGATTGTGGGAATTTCATTTTTTTTTTAATAAATGGGAATATCATTTGAAAGTTGATGTTTCGTGATCAATATAATTAAACAACGACAATCAAATAGAATATTGCACGTCTGATTACATTTCGCACTAAATGAATATATATAATTGTGAATATATATAATTGTGAATATTCTATAATTGTGAGTATATATATATATATATATATATATATATATATATATATATATAATTGTGAATATTCTATAAATTTAAAGTTAAAGACACCGTAGACTTTGTTAGCAATATTATATTAATATTGAAGAAAATACAAGACAAGTTGCATGGAACGAAAAACAAATTACAAATAAAACCGGCTAAACCTTAGAACCGGAAAAACAAAACGGAGAAGATTGAAAGGAACGGTCGAGGCCCGTTGGGCGGTTTTCTTGAACTTGTTATCGCCCTCCCACGGATGCCGGAAAATGTGAGTGAAAGCCTCCCAGGATACAACGACTACAGAGGCAAGCTCAGCACCAATAGACTTGACTCTCGGTGAACTAGAACCTATGCGAAACTATCACCACGACAAAACAAAAGAAAAGAATTTTCTGGAGTGGAGAGAGTTTTCGGAACAGTGGGGAGAAGGATTTTCCGTGTGTTCTGAATGAGAGCTGAAGGCTCTTTATATAGGCCAAGGCTCAGCGACGGATCCAGTTTTGAAACATCAAAACCGTCCAGCCTTAAAGGCATTTAACGCTCATGATGAGGCTATTACCACCGCATTTCTCAACCGTTCAACGTTCAGCCTTCATGGCATTAAACCTCACGAGTAAAGGCACGAGTAAAGGTGGCATTAACCCACGGTTTAATTCCCAACGTAACAAAAGAGTTATTTATGGAATTAAAACATTTTTGGAAGTGAACTTTGCAATAAAAAGAAAGCCCGAGACCAAGACAATTCCCGAAGCCCGAAGCCCGAGCCCGGCCCGGCCCGACTCGGCTCGGCGGCGGCGCGCGCGCGTGTGTGTGTGTGCGCGCCCGCACGTGAGGGGTTAAAGGTTAACCCACACACACTCTCCTCTCTTGCACTTGGATATCCACTAATTAAAGAGGATAGTATTTAAACACTACCACAACACACATCCCTATACAATGTGAGACTCTTGGTATTCCACTTCCACAACACAACATAAATGTGTTTCTTTAGCCTACTTTGAGCATCAATTTCTCATTCCTCCTAGGTCCGATTTTGGTAAACAAATATTCAATTTTATACCTCTCGTTACGAGGAATCCGTATCACTTGAAATTATTTAAATCCGATGAGTGAAACCCATTCAAATTGTTGCCACAAATCAGCCATCCACATGTTAATAAATATTATTTATTAACTTCATTCCAACAATCCCCCATATGAATGAAATTGAGACGACAATTATAAAGACACGACTCGATGTGGTGATAGATTCTACGGTCAATACCAGTATAGGATAGGTAGGCAGAGCCTTTGAACCTTCCCTCGGAAAGATATGCCATCTTTACTGACTACTCAGTAGACGCGTTGTCCTTGAACTGTTAGCCATTTTGTATAAACGATAAACATCTCCCCTGTTGTCGCTCTTTTTCGGACAACTATTTAGAAGCTCCAAACGGTTCGACCCAAGGCCGGACCAAGTGGTCGCGTTCGGGCTTGAGCGTGTCGGACTTGGTATCCCAAGTCGTCCCTTAGCTGTGAATGTCACTTGAGTTCGTCAGAGTACCTGAAAAGGAGTAAAGAACAGGTGAACTAGGAAGGGAAAACAGAGGGGGTGCCTCCGTTTACCTCTCCGACGCTCAACATTAGTAGGATTGAGGTGGAGTATAGAGGTTTTAGAGGTGGTGAAAGGCCAAAGATGAGTGAAACGAGTGAAGTACGAGTTCGATAGCGTTTCGGGACTCAAAATTGGATTACCTGGACCGGGGGGACCCCGGTATCTATAGGCGACCGAAGGGGCCTTGGGGGCATACCCTTGGCCGAGGGACGCCTCTGAGGCAGCCGTGGAGGCAGGGGACACCTCTGAGGCGGCCATGGAGGCGAGGGACGTCTCTGAGGCGGCCATGGAGGCGAGGGATGTCTCTGAGGCGGCCATGGAGGCAAGGGACGCCTCTGAGCCGGCCATGGAGGCGAGGGACGCCTCTGAGGCTGCCATGGAGGCAGGGGACGCCTCTGAGGCGGCCATGGAGGCAGGGGACGCCTCTGAGGCGGCCATGGAGGCTAGAGGGGCTAAGGCGGCCATGGAGGCAGGGGACGCCTCTGAGGCGGCCATGGAGGCAAGGGGCGCCTCTGAGGCGGCCATGGAGGCAGGGGACGCCTCTGAGGCGGCCGTGGAGGCAGGGGACGCCTCTTAGGTGGCCGTGCGTCGGGAGAGGCCCTGGGAGGCCGCTATCGTGGCCGTCGTCGTCCTACCGGGCCGGGACGGATCGGTAACATTAGCCCCCCGAGTTTTCGGTCGAGCGTAGGTCGAGTGGAAACTCAATGCTTACGCCGGCGTGCGGACGCGGGACGAACGCTCCCGGGTTTTCGAGCGTGCCGCAAAAGGGCTTTTAATGCATCACGAGGGAAAGCCTATGTGCGTCGCGAGAGATGGCTTTTCTGCGTCACGAGGGACGGCCTTTGTGCGTCGCGAGGGACGGCTTTTGCGCGTCACGAGGGACGGCCTTTGTGCGCCGCGAAGGACGGCTTTTGTGCGTCACGAGGGACGGCCTTTGTGCATCGCGAGGGACGGCTTTTGTGCGTCACGAGGAACGGCTTTCGATGTCTTTCGTTTTGCGTGTCTTATGTTCCCGACATACTATCGTAGTCGACACACATGGTTTTGTCGGTGAGCGTCTTATTTTCTCGATTTGCCGACGGGGGCGTAATCAATTTGCGCGGCTTGGCCATGCGTGACTTATTTTCTCGATTTACCAACGAAGGCGTAATCGATTTGCACGGCTTTGTTGGTGGTACGCGGCTCATTTTATCGACTTACCAATGAAGGCGTAATCGATTCGCACGGCTTGGGCAGTGGGGGGCCTTGGTGTCACGTTGGTGTGAACGGGTTTTCCGTGGACGCAGGCTAGACCAGTTATGTCCGGCGGACGCAAGCCTTTGAAACCCATTTGTGACTCGCTGCCTTTCGGCTCACGAGCTGGGCGGCGAGCGCGGTGCCACATTTGTGTGGCCAGGTTTCCCGTGGACGCTGGCTAGACCAGGTACGTCCGGCGGACGCAAGCCTTTGAAACCCATTCGTGACTCGCTGCCTTTCGGCTCACGAGCTGGGCGGCGAGCGCGTTGCCACATCTGTGTGGCCAGGTTTCCCGTGGACGCTGGCTAGACCAGATACGTCCAGTGGACGCAAGCCTTTGAAACCCATTTGTGACTCGCTGCCTTTCGGCTCACGAGCTGGGCGGCGAGCGCGGTGCCACATTTGTGTGGCCATTCCACCTCACGAGCGTGGCACCCTTGGGGGCGCGTGTTGCGTGATATGCGGGGTTAGGTGTAGACTTGATCCCCTGGCGAGTGTGGCACCTTAGTGCACTGGTCGCGTTTTCGGGTTGAGTCTCTTGGGTCGAGTCTTGTGCCCTTGTGAATGCGACGCCATGGCGCGCGCATCACGTTTGGGGACTCAATTGGCCCATTCTTTCTCTCACGAGAGCGTCGTGGAGCGAATTTTGGTTTTCCGTTAGGGGCGATTTTTGTTCCTTGTGTGAGAGCTTTCAGATTTATCATTGAATCTTGTGAGTCTACCGTTGACTGGTGACTCAGGAAGTTGTAGATTTTTGACACGAGGACTTTAAAGTCGATTCGTGGGTTTTGGGACTCAACTTGAGGAATAGACTTGACTCGAGGAGTTACACGTAAGGTCGACTCGAGGGCTAGCAAGGTGTAGAGCTGGCACGAAGACTTATCAGTCGACTCGTGGACTCGGACCTATCCTCGAGGAGTGATCTCAACTCGGGGAGTCATGTGCAGAGTCGGCACAAGGAGTCATCAGTCGTCTCGTGGACTCGGAACTCAACTCGAGGAGTGAACTCAACTCGAGGAGAAATGTAGAGTCGGCACGAGGAGTAGCTAGTCGACTTGTGGACTCGGTACTCGACTCGAGGAGTGAACTCAACTCGAGGAGAAAAGCAGAGTCGGCACGAGGAGTAGCTAGTCGACTCGTGGACTCGGTACTCGACTCGAGGAATGAACTCAACTCGAGGAGAAATGTAGAGTCGGCACGAGGAGTAGCTAGTCGACTCGTGGACTCGGTACTCGACTCGAGGAGTGAACTCAACTCGAGGAGAAATGTAGAGTCGGCACGAGGAGTAGCTAGTCGACTTGTGGACTCGGTACTCGACTCGAGGAGTGAACTCAACTCGAGGAGAAAAGCAAAGTCGGCACGAGGAGTAGCTAGTCGACTCGTGGACTCGGTACTCGACTCGAGGAGTGAACTCAACTCGAGGAGAAATGTAGAGTTGGCACGAGGAGTAGCTAGTCGACTCGTGGACTCGGTACTCGACTCGAGGAGTGAACTCAACTCGAGGAGAAATGTAGAGTCGGCACGAGGAGTAGTTTGTCGACTCCTGGACTCGTCACTCGACTCGAGGAGTGAACTCAACTCGAGGAGTGAACTCAACTCGAGGAGAAATGTAGAGTCGGCACGAGGAGTAGCTAGTCGACTCGTGGACTCGGTACTCGACTCGAGGAGTGAACTCAACTCGAGGAGAAATGTGTAGACCGTCTCTCTCTGGGACCTCCGGCCTAACCATCGGCCCTTGAGACTTTGTTATGCTTTTACTTTTATTTTATTTTTTTTTCTTTTTATTGAGTTGTTTAGTTGATTGGGTATTAATCCCTGTTAGCCCCCCGAGTTTCTTGCGTTTGTGAGACGAAGACCAAGAAACTCTCGTGTTGGGGGTATACAATAGTGTGTGTTGCCATGTATATGATAACTCTTTATTGCAATAAGGGGATCGTTACAGGTTGTCATGGCACTTGGCCTTCTTTGGAAAAAGAAAATTGCATAATTGAAATGAAGTGATTACAAAGTCGAGCGAGTTCGGGCGTGAGTTTAAGGGTCGAAGCTTGAACAATCATGGCTTGCTAGCGGATGCGACGAATTCCTTGAAGTCCCCAGCTCGAATTAGGGAATCAATTCGCTTCCTAAGTTGGTCGCATTCAATTTTCGTGTGCCCGTGATCACGGTGATACTCGCACCGTTTGTTCTTGTCTCGCGTTGCGGGGTCCTTCTTCATCGGAGGTGGGGATCCCAGCTTCTCTCTGTGTAAGCTCAGGATCCTGTCGGGTGTCGCGTTGAGAGGGACGAAGGACTGCTTCGGGGCTGGAGAATGGTGGTCATTAGGGACTTGACCATTTCTACGCCTCTTCTTTCGCGAGCCGAGACTGGCGGCCGGTGCCGTGAGTGTGGCATCGCGCTTTTTGTTGGATGCACGGTCAGCAACGTTGGGTGGTTGGTGTCCCAAGGCAGCCTCTCTCACGGTCTCGCGTCGGGCGTTGAGTTTTTCTCTCAAGTCGCATCCACGGGATTCCCTTCGGGAATCGAGATGGTCTCTCAAGTCTCCGTTGGCCGTCCCTATCACCCTCGGCAAGGATACGTCGTTCAAGTGACGTCCTCGATGGGCGCCACGACCTTCGGTGTCGTCGCCCAATCGGAGGCCTTGGACGCGAATGGTGAGCTTGGAGCGTCCCTTTCTGGACCTTGAGATTGAGCATCCTCAAACGTTGCGCGATCTTTGACGTCTTGATGCGGTCTCTCGAGGGTGTCCCCTTGAGAGCGCATGTGTTTGTTCGCTCGACGGTGGATGCCTTGACGCGGTCGCCTGAGGGAGTCTCCTCGAAGGCGTGCGTGCGCGTTCACTTTCGTGAATAGCATGGTCGAGGTTTGTCTCGCTGGTTCTCGACTTCGCCATGTAATCGGGGTCTTTCTCGTCATGGTCGACGTAGTTGTTGGAGTCGAAGAGGTCGGCGATGAGCGCGCCGGTGACGCCGGGGCGGTCTAGGAGCTCGGCGAGCCTTCGAGCCGTGTCCTCTCGGACTGCGGCCTCGGGGTCATTTGTCGGGTCTCGGGGCTGGCTCTCATTATCACGAGGTTGCCCTTAAAGACGGTGCGCAGAGCTTTGGAGGTCGTGCCTCGAGCTAGTCGCTCGGGCGCCCACGAAGGTGGCGGGGACACGACTCATCTCTCGAGAGTCGTAGAAGTAGCAGGAAAGAGGAATGGAAGGGAGAGCGTCACCAAGGTCGGGCGGTCCCCTCCTTCTCGCGCCAAAATGTTGTCGCTGTTTTTCGGACAACTATTTAGAAGCCCCAAACGGTTCGACACAAGGCCGGACCAAGTGGTCGCGTTCGGGCTTGAGCGTGTCGGACTTGGTATCCCAAGTCGTCCCTTAGCTGTGAATGTCCCTTGAGTTCGTCAGAGTACCTTAAAAGGAGTAAAGAACATGTGAACTAGGAAGGGAAAACAGAGGGGGTGCATCCGTTTACCTCTCCGACGCTTAACATTAGTAGGATTGAGGTGGAGTATAGAGGTTTTAGAGGTGGTGAGAGGCCAAAGATGAGTGAAACAAGTGAAGTACGAGTTCGACAGCGTTTTGGGACTCAAAATTGGATTACCTGGACCGGGGGGACCCCGGTATCTATAGGCGACCGAAGGGGCCTTGGGGGCATACCCTTGGCCGAGGGAGGCCTCTGAGGCAGCCGTGGAGGCAGGGGACGCCTCTGAGGCGGCCATGGAGGCGAGGGACGTCTCTGAGGCGGCCATGGAGGCAGGGGACGCCTCTGAGGCGGCCATGGAGACGAGGGACGTCTCTGAGGCGGCCATGGAGGCAGGGGACGCCTCTGAGGCGGCCATGGAGGCGAGGGACGCCTCTGAGGCGGCCATGGAGGCGAGGGATGCCTCTAAGGCGGCCATGGAGGCAGGGGACGCCTCTGAGGTGGCCATGGAGGCAGGGGATACCTCTGAGGCGGCCATGGAGGCAGGGGACGCCTCTGAGGCGGCCATGGAGGCGAGGGACGCCTCTGAGGCGACCATGGAGGCAGAGGACGCCTCTGAGGCGTCCATGGAGGCAGGGGACGCCTCTGAGGCGGCCATGGAGGCAGGGGACACCTCTGAGGTGGCCGTGCGTCGGGAGAGGCCCGGGGAGGCCGCTATCGTGGCCGTCGTCATCCTACCGGGCCGGGACGGATCGGTAACATCCCCCACTGATATTTCCCAGACACAGGTTCAGTTCTCATGGTTATGTTCATTTTGGCCCTGACCATTCGCCTGGTTCTGCAAGAGTTTCTAACGAATTAAGCCCATTCTCTTTCAAAGCGGCCCCTCTTCTCTCTCACATAGGTGATTCTTTTATGCATTACTCATTCGGAATCTCAGATATCCGATCTCATAGAATCATTAAAAACTCAATGTTTAACCTTGTACGGGTGTCACTATTTAATATAGGAATAGGACTAGGGGTTTTTCCCCCACAGTGACCTCACATAGTCTTTGACAATTAGGTTGTCCCTTTGAACCAAGATCTTGGGATCTCCAGTTATCATTGTTGGGTTTCCTTTGTCTTGGCTTTATTTGCCATGAGCTTTAGCCACATTCATTTAGATGTCTTCTCTACTTGGTCCCTATTTAACCCTTTGGTTAGCGGATCCGTAATATTCTCTTTGGACCTAACATAGTCAATACTAATGACTCCAGATGAGAGAAGTTAACTAATGGTATTATGTCGTCGACGGATAAGTCTAGACTTACCATTATAGATCACATTATGTGCCCTACCAATAGCATATTGGTTATCACAATATACACATATTGCAGGCATAGGTTTTGTCCAATTATGAATATCCTCCACAAAGTTCCTTAGCCATTCAGCTTCTTCTCCACATTTATCCAATGCAACAAACTCAGATTCCATCGTGGATCTCGTTATCACAGTTTGTTTGGAGGATTTCGAAGATATAGCGGCACCTCCCAGAGTGAATACATATCCACTCGTAGCTTTCGAATCTTGAATATCAGATATCCAACTTGCATCAGTGAAACCTTCAATTACTTCAGGATATCTAGTGTAGTGTAGACCATAATCACGAGTGAATCGTAGATACCCCATTACTCTTACGATTGCTTTCCAGTGTTCAGCACTTGGATTACTCGTATATCGAGCTAGTCTACTCATGATGTAGGCTAAGTCCGGTCTCGTGCAACTCATCAAGTACATGAGACTGCCTATCGCTCTTGCATATTCAATTTGGGAGATGCTTTCACCTTTATTCTTAGACAAGTGTTGACTAATTTCTATGGGAGTTCTCGAGACTCCAGAATCGTCCTTTCCAAACTTGTCTAGAATCTTATCAACATAGTGTGTTTGATCCAATACAATCCCATTGGGTGTTCGGGTAATCTTGATCCCCAGAATTACATTTGTAATTCCCAAATCTTTCATATCGAACCTTGAGTTCAAAATATCTTTTGTGGATTGGACCATACGATCATTACTCCCCACTATGAGCATGTCATCTACATATAAACACAGAATCACATATCTATGTTCAGTGGTTTTAATGTACACACATTTGTCGTACTCGTTGATCTTAAATCCATTTGACATCATAACGTTGTCAAATTTCTCATGCCATTGCTTTGGGGCTTGTTTAAGGCCATAAAGCGACTTGACTAGTTTACAGACTTTCTTTTCTTGTCCAGGTGCAATACAACCCTCAGGTTGATTCATATAGATCTCTACTTCGAGATCTCCATTAAGAAAGGCAGTTTTTACATTCATTTGATGAATTTCAAGATTTCGTAATGCAGCAACTGCAAGTATCAATCTAATAGAAGTTATTCTCGTCACGGGAGAATAAGTATCAAAGTAATCAACACCCTCTTGTTGTTTATACCCTTTGATTACCAGTCATGCCTTATATTTATCAATTGAGCCATCGACTTTCATCTTCCTCGTAAAGATCCACTTAGATCCAAGCGTTTTACTTCCAAGAGGAAGATCAACCAACTCCCAAGTGTGGTTTTGCATGATAGAGTCTATTTCACTTCTTATGGCTTCTTTCCATAAGTGACCCTCAACAGAGTTCACTGCCTCTTCATAATTTAGAGGTGGAGCCTCCAACATATAGGTGAAAAAAATCAGAACCAAATGATTTTTCTACCCTCGCTCGCTTGCTTCGTCTAAATCCCTCAGACTCTATCTCTTCTTCGGACTCTTCATCATTATCTTGAGTTATTTCATCAATATCCTCAAGAAATGGGTTTGATGAACTTGGTTCATCTTCCTTAGAATTATAAGGAAATACATGTTCAAAGAACGAAGCATTTTTAGATTCCATAATCGAATCGTTGTGTATATCGGGGTTTTTCGAGTCATACACAAGGAACCTATATGCATTACTATGTTGTGAATACCCAATGAAGATACAATCTACAGTTTTTTGGTCCTATCTTCATTTTCTTTGGAGCGGGAGCCATTACTTTGGCCAAGCGCCCCCACATTCGCAAGTATTTATAGGAAGGTCTCTTTCCTATAAATAACTCAGACGGAGACTTATCCTCCTTTTTCCGGGGTATCTTGTTCAGAAGGTAATTTGCAGACAAGATTGCTTCCCCCCACATTTCTTGAGGTAACGCAGAACTTAACAACATTGCATTCATCATCTCCTTGAGAGTGCGATTCTTATGTTCGGCAACGCCGTTTGATTGAGGAGAATAAGGTGGAGTGACTTCGTGAATAATTCCATGTTGTGCACAAAAGGTACCAAATGGTTCAACATATTCACCTCCTCGATCACTTCGCACTTTCTTAATTTTCTTATTAAGTTGATTCTCAACTTCCAATTTGTATATGGCAAACTTCTCAATTGCTTCATCTTTGCTTTTAAGCAAATATACATAACAATATTTTGTACAATCGTCAATAAAAGTCACAAAATATTTATTACCACCTCTTGTGGGCATGAACTTTAAATCACATAAATCGGTATGGATTAAGTCGAGAGATTCATTACTTTTTTCAACACTATGAAAGGATGTTCTCGTTAGTTTTGCTTCAACACAAATTTCACATTTATGATTAGACAATACAAGTTTTTGAGACTCTAACACCATTCTAAATACATGGTTATCCAGTACAGTCCCAGAGATAAGATTCTTCCGCATATCAGGCACGTAGAGAACTTTGGTGAGCTTCATCTCCTTCCCAGAGGTCATCTTCAAGAAGACTTCACCATCCCCCTTGACTTCAGAGGTGGCAGAGTTGCCCATGAACAACTTTTCTCCATCTCCTAGCAACTCAAGGGTGGAGAAGGAGTTCTTGTCAGCGCAGATGTGGCGGGTTGCTCTAGTGTCCAGCCACCACTCCTTCGGGTTTGAGTCAATCATGTTGACCTCGGAGACCACAGCGACGAGGAGGTCATTATCATCCTCCACGAAATTGGCCTCCTTCTTCCTCTTTGGCTTTCTACAATCGGCAGCTCGGTGACCAACTTTGTCGCAATTGTAGCATTTACCAACAATCTTTTGTTGGTACTTCTTCTTGAACGTCCCACCCTTGACTCCAAGCTTGTGGGCGTGCTTCTTCCCCTTCGAGTTCTCGCCATGTTCGACGACATTGGCTCGCTCGGAGACGGTTCTCAGTCTTTTATCGGAGCCACGGTTGTCTTCCTCAATTCGCAGGCGAACAACCAAGTCTTCAAGACTCATCTCCTTTCGCTTGTGCTTGAGGTAGTTCTTGAACCCCTTCCACCCCGGTGGCAATTTCTCTATCACGGAGGCAACTTGGAAAGACTCGCTAATGGTCATTCATTCGGCTTGAATCTCGTGGAAAATGAGTTGAAGCTCTTGCACTTGACTCACCACGGTCTTGGTGTCCACCATTTTGTACTCGAGGAAGCGACCCACAATGTACTTCTTAGAGCCCGCATCCTCGGTTTTGTACTTTCGATCCAACGAATCCCAAAACTCTTTAGAAGAGGCTTTTGAGCTATACACGTTGTATAAAGAGTTAGCGAGACAATTTAACACGTGGTTACGACATAGGTAGTCGGATTCGTTCCACCCCACATAGGCCCGAAGCACTTGTGGGTCGGCTTCACCCTCTCGAGGAGTGGCCGGAGGATCTTCGGTCAAAAACCGAGCAAGTCCTATGGTCGTCAGGAAGAAAATCATCTTTTGTTGCCAACGTTTGAAGTTGAGCCCGTCAAACTTCCCCGGCCTCTCGGCCGGCATCACCGTGGGAGGCCCTCGAGCCACACCCATGGTTGGAGCATCTAGACCCAAACCCGCTATCGGTTGAACGAGACCCGCGGGTCTGTTCTCGGCCGTATCCGCCATCGAGCCTTGTCCCAAAGCGACAGGGATTTGGCCAATGTTGATCAAGTTTGGGTTGACCTCCACGCCAAGGGCCAAAAGGATTGTTTGGGTCAACGTTCAAGGTGGTGTTGTTGGTATTCTCCATTTCTACAAAAACAACCAAAAAATTAGTTTTCTCTAATAAATCCGAAAATAATGGAAAAATCAAATATTTTGTTTCCTTCCTCGCAACCTGTCTTAAACAGAATGTAAAAAGCTTCAAGATTGTTAGCAATATTATATTAATATTGAAGAAAATACAAGACAAGTTGCATGGAACGAAAAACAAATTACAAATAAAACCGGCTAAACCTTAGAATCGGAAAAACAAATCGGAGAAGATTGAAAGGAACAGTCGAGGCCCGTTGGACGGTTTCCTTGAAGCTTTTTATCGCCCTCCCACGGATGCCGGAAAACGTGAGCGAAAGCCTCCCGGGATACAACGGCTACAGAGGCAAGCTTAGCACCAATAGACTTGACTCTCGGCGAACTAGAACCTGTGCGAAACTATCACCACGACAAAACAAAAGAAAAGAATTTTCTGGAGTGGAGAGAGTTTTCGGAACAGTGGGGAGAAGGATTTTCCGTGTGTTCTGAATGAGAGCTGAAGCCTCTTTATATAGGCCAAGGCTCACCAGTTTCAATTTTATACCTCTCGTTACGAGGAATCCGTATCACTTGGAATTATTTAAATTTGATGAGTGGAACTCACTCAAATTGTTGCCATAAATCAGTCATCCACATGTTAATAAATATTATTTATTAACTTCATTCCAACCGACTTCTCCAGCTTTTAAGATTGTATTACTTGTAATCTCACGAGATATTGTAATTGTGTATGTGATTATGTATATGTACAGTTATTTAAGAGAAAAATAATAGAATTGAATCTAGTACAAACAAATTATATATTCTTATGTTTCTCTTGTTTTAGCAATCAAATAATACATACCAATGTGTGTTTGACTGATCATATATATGTATAGGGGAAAAAAAAAGTTCAACATTACTACCTCACGTACGTTGCTTTTAATCAGGTATATTATGAGTGGAATCAGGTGGCGACTAAGAGGGCTTTAGAATTACTTTTTTATTTCTAATTTTTTATTTAGTTTAAAATTATATGATTTTTTTTTCATATTTTTCCTTCCTCCGAAAAATATTTTCTTATACACCCTTGATTTTTTTTTTCTTTGAAATTGTTATTTTTGTCACATAACTGAGTTAAAATTATTGTTTATAAAACGATTAAATGAAATTAAATAATCGTAGCTGAATTCATATATAAAACACAGATCTTAAATCAACGGAGTGGGAGATCAAAACTAGCCAAAATGACACCCCTACTTTAAAATTATAGCCAAACTATTAACATATTTAGGAAAATAGCCAATTTATCATGACAACATTCCAATATTCCAATTATACCCTTAGGTTAATATTATTAACTATCATAGTAAATAATATCATCTATAACAAAAAAATTAGTAAATCTAATTAACAATAACAAAAATTATATTAAATCTTATTTGTCGTAACAAGAATAATAGTAAATCTTATTTACCGTAACAAGAACAATAGTAAATATTATTTACCGTAACAAGAAAACAATAAATTTTATTTACCGTAATAAGAACAACAATAAATATTATTTACCGTAACAAGAACAAAAGTAAATTTTATTTACCGTAACATTTTGTAGTTAATCTAACAGGAAAAGTATCAGAGATGAGGACTAGTTAATCTAACAGTAAATACGATTTACTAATTATTTCCGTGAACAATCGAGGACTAACAATCCGACAGTAAATCATATTAACCATTGAGTAAATCATTCGTTTCTATGGTAAATATGACTAGTTAATCTAACAGTAAATACGATTTACTAATTATTTCCGTGAACAATCGAGGACTAAAAATCCGACAGTAAATCATATTAACCATTGAGTAAATCATTCGTTTCTATGGTAAATATAACAGTAAATCCGATTTACTGTTATATCGCTCTTCTCTTTCATTTTCACATCAGAGATTAAAACTAGTTAATCTAGCAGTAAATACGATTTACTAATTATTTCCATGAACAATCGAGGACAGTAAATCCGACAGTAAATCATATTAATCATTAAGTAAATCATATTAATCATTAAGTAAATCATATTAGTCATTGAGTAAATCATTCGCTTCTATGGTAAATATAACAGTAAATCCGATTTATACATATTTGTTAGAAAATTACAGGACAAACACTTTCAACAAAATTGCTAGCACATTTTCTAGTTAATCTAACAAATTAACCATAAAATAAGTGTGTTAGAAGTGTGTTCGCCAGAACCTCCGGTGAGAGCTCTCACGTGAGACTCGGGGCTCCCGCCGAGATCGGTCAGGGAATGAGCCACTCCGTCTCTGATCGTCACTATCCCGACTTGGCTCAGCGGATTCTGATCGAAGAACTCTCTGATGAAAGCTTCGGCGTGCTTCGCCGAGACGGCTCTTCGGCTAGGCCGGAAATCCATCTCTGTAGCTGCCTAATCGAATTTTGGATAGAATTAAGATAAATTCCAAATCACAGACTCGAACTAAAAAAAACTATGGTTTATCCTGAAATGAGAACGAGGAAGAGCAAGTGTCGAAAGTAACCATAAGTCTGATGAAAGTCTCGGCTCCGCCAGGACAAATTAACCATAAGTCTGATGAAAGCCTCGGCGTGCTTCGCCACCACGGCTCTCCGGCTAAGCCGGAAATCCATCTCCGTAGCTGCCTAATCGAATTCTGGATAGAATTAAGATAAATTCCAAATCACAGACTCGAACTTTAAAAAAACTAAGGTTTATCCTGAAATGAGAACGAGGAAGAGCAAGCGTCGAAAGTAACCTTGGAGAGATCGATGACGATGAAGAGGTAGCGAATGAGGCCTTTCTGGATTCGAACGGAGCTCGCGGTTCGGAGGCGACGGCGATACTGGGAGTGGTACAGGGCTTTGTTGTCGATGGGACGAAGGAGACCAGACTCGTCCTCTTGGAGCGATTCCGAGATCTGGTGGACATCGACGATCGGACCTCCGGCGGATTCGGCCTCCGGAGGAGAAGCCGGAGACGGGGGATCTGGTGGCCATCAACAGAGGCTCCACTTTCGAGCTGGACGAGCTTCTGCGAGCTTCGGAGTACGTGCTTGGGAAGAGCGGGCTGGGAATCATGTACAAGGTCGTGCTCGGGAACGAGATTCCGGTGGAGATCCGGCGACTCGGCGAGGGCTGTGATCAGCGCTACAAGGAGCCCGAGGATGTAAATCTCTGGTGTGTGGTTTGGGTTTGAGATAGAAGAGAAAATAAGGGTAATTTTGGAATATAAAATAAAATTGGCTATTCTCTTAAATAAGCAGATAGTTAGGCTAATATTTTAATGTTCCCCTTAACAAGAGGCTAGTTACTTAGAAATCTCATAAAAGAATACAAAACATGCATCAATGTCTCATGGAATATAATATTTGATATAAAGAAATAATATTTATTATTTATCCATTAATCAAATATACATTTATTATGCTGATCTGAAAATGAAATAAAGTCATTAGTGATCAAAACATCTCGTCTCTTCCCACTAACTGAGCCTCCAAATTCGCACCGTTACTTTATTTATTAACATGAAATGAAATCTTCATAATATATTTGGCCTTGTGGAATAATATTTGATCTGTGTTCACAATAACTGTGATGTGATGACCGATATAGCATTAACATTTGGCCCCATTCATTTATAAACGGTAACTGAAAGATATATGAGTGCATTAATAGATTATAAAGTATAAAATTCGTACATCCCATTCAAACGTGCATTATAATCAAATATTCATGAAGTAATTGTGGTAGTAGTTACGTAAATAAACTAATTGCATGAATAGCATCGAAGATGCACGTAAGATATTTATTTATGTCAATATCAGGCGGATACAAATTCTATGAGAGAGAGAGATGCACTAAATAATACTAAATTAAAAAATAACAAGACCTTTTAGGGATTATAATGGTTCAATTATTGGGAAATCGTGCAAAACCATGAACTAACCAATCCCTAATTTTATATTCTAATGTCTCTTTGGTGACATTCCCACTTAGTTCTTTCTTATATTTTTATATCATATCGTTTTGGTAGGTATTGTCGTATTAACATATTAACATTATGCAATAATGCAAATAATTTATGTATATATCTTCGTAATCTATATATCCTCTCTCCGCGCATATATAACTTTCGTAGCATGAACGTGACATGTTTGTAATGTTTCATTCCAACTGCATCATAGCGATGAAAATGGTGTGATTAATGGACATTTTTTTCATTTTATATTGCTTAATTATATCGTTCTTCTTCACACTTTTTAAGTAATAATCTGATCGATCTTCAATTTCCACCCTTTGCGCATTATCTTTATTTTCATACTTTTCTCTTTTTCTTTGTCGGGAGAAGGAGGAAGATAAATATATATTGTAGTATATTAATTCTTTTGTAGTATATGAGAGAAAGAAAAATAAATAATATAGGAAAGCTTGACCATTTTGCTAAAATATAATTAATAGTGAAACATGACTGTGTTTTACTTGTCCAATATATGTGTATATATATACAACTCTGTTTAAGTGGTAGTTGTTAGGATTTTTAAATCCCTAAAAGTACATTTATTTTTATATGTACATACGAAATGAAACTAATTTTTGTAGCTGATACATATGTAAGCATAATTTTATATTCTATAGATCCCTAAATATTTAAAATGATTAGATATATCATTCATATAACGCATGCTTTTTATTTATATTATTATTCATTAAATAGTAAATAATCTCTCTCTCTCTCTCTCTCTCTCTCTCTCTCTCTCTCTCTCTCTCTCTCTCTCTCTCTCTCTCTCTCTCTCTCTCTCTCTCTCTGTGTGAGCGCAAATAAGTTCATGTTCTCATAGCCTTGTGCTATTTAAAAAAATAACATATAATACTGTGGTATACGTTTAAACTTTGATAATCCAAGCCATTAACGTAAGAAAAGTTTTTTCAATATGGCATCAAAATAAAGATTTAGGAATTGACCACCAGTAAACGTATCCATATGCATATGGTGTGCAATTTTGTTTAAACACTAACTAGCAATAGGCATTAATATATAATTAGTATATTAAAAGATATGGCGTGCAATTTTTTTTTTTGTTGAAGGCTGCAATTTTTTTATTTTTGAAGTAGCAGAAAATCTCAGCCCCATGAAATTTGCTTACGCACGTATATAGTTAACTCAAAAGGCAAAGCATGCACTAACTGACCCTACGATGTTATAATAATAACGTGCTTTTATGATAAGATCAATTGCAATGTCCTCAATTTAATTTGAATTTATACATATACACATTATATATATATATATATATATATATATATATATATATATATATGTATATGTAATCCACCGTCCTAGAGATCGGCCAAAATAGTTCAAATTAACCGCGGCGAGATGTGGCTCGCCGCAGCGAGTCATGAAATGTTATAAAAGTCTTTGGAGTTTGCACGACAGAATAGTATTCTGTTGTGCAAACTTCAAGGGTTAAAGTCAGGGACGAAGGATATTTTTATGTATAGTCACTGCGGCAATACTAACACTCCTTGTAATGATTTGGTTTGTAAGACGGAGTTGTTGAGAATAAAAAAAATTAAATTTATACGAGGTTTTGGACAACAGCTGTATTTTTAGCCCGAGTAAAACCTTTTTTTTTATTTTGTTTTGGGGTTCCAAATTAGAAAGAACATTATTTTTATGTTTTTCTTTTCTTAGTATCCTACTCTCGCTCTCCTTCTCCCTCACCCTCTCCCTCCGCCGCCACCATGCCATATCTCTCTTCCACGCCGGAGCCCTCTCTCTCCTTCACTCCATCTTTTTCGCCTCCAACCTCGCCTCTAATTATTGCCTCTAACCTCGCTTCTGGCCGTGCTACCTCGCTCTATTTGGCCTTCTTCAAGTTAGATCGTTAATTTATTATAAAATTACTAAATGTTAATGTGATAGTTGTTCAACCCTTACGGACCAAGTTGAAAAAACTACTATTTTATGATAGAATATGAAACCAGTAATCAATAAAGCACGAGTAAAGCAACAAAAGACTCATAGAAGTGGTAACTCAATTTAGTGATAAAACACCTAGTCTTGGGGTCGTGTGTCAGATGGTAGAAAGTCATTGACCATAATAAATGAGAGCTTATACCGCTGATGTGAGAGAGCATGTGGGCCCCGCATGTCAGTGGATCCCACAGCTTTCCCACATAAGTGGTCTGCTGATATGAGAGAGCATGTGGTCCCCGCTGACCGTTGATGTTTATCATTTTTTTATAATAAATAGAGGTGCAAGTTTCCAAACTCCTAGACTCAGTCACGCAAGTGTCTCTCCTCTATCTCCCAGTGATTTGCACTTTAAGAACCCCATATTCTGGAGATCCATATCTCTCTTTCACACACCCTTCGGAGAGATCATTGAAGGATCAAAAGAAAATACACACCATGGTCAATCCTCTGTCAATATGGTGCAAACAAATATGGAACACTCTCTCCCGCACAATTGATGGCGATCCATAATTATAAATGAATATGAGAGTAAGTCGGCATATGTCCATGAGGAATGAAAGTCGGCGGCCAAGAGAGAGGCGAAACAAATGAGGAAACAAATCCAAGTGCCTTGATGGCATATGTTGGACGACCATGAGGTAAAAGAGGAAACTAGGATTTACTCATGAATATGTGATATTCAATGGAAAAGAGGAAATTACATTTTCAAGGTAATCTCTCCTCCTATAAATACCCCCACCTCATTCACAATTAACAACACACAATTTTGGAGATTGAGAACCTCTCTCTCAAGAATAGTTGCCGCCCCTCTCTCTTTCTCTATCTCTCTTCTTGTTCTTTTGTTTTGGCACCTAGGCCCTCATTAGACCTAGTGTTTTGTTTTAGCTCTTTGGCTCCAAGACAAGTTCTTGAGTCATAGTGTTTAAAAGTGCCCACACACTAAATCCTAACCATACTCGAAAGACTCTAGCGGTAGAAACGTTTGTGGTTACTCACAAGTTCAAGAAGACTAGTGGGAGGCGAGCTAAGTTGGGAGACGAGCGATTCAACCTTCCTAAGGCTTCTCAACACTCAAGCTCCATTCAAGGTTGGTACCGAGTGAAAACTCAAAGTAGTTTTAAAATTTTAAATTATACGCTCATGCACTTTGTCTAGGTAGTAAAAACGTTTTACGAGTTTTTAAAGAAATTTTTATTTTTCGTCACTTGCTAGAAGCGATAATTTGTGTTGTCAATGGTGCCCACCAGAAGAATGGTAGTCTTTCTTTATTTATGTACATTTGATGTAATATAGTCTCACGAAGACTCGTGCTTGTAAATGCTGAATCATTAAAGAAAGTTGAAACGTTCATTCATTATTCTTTGTCTGTTTGATGCTTTATGATAAACTATAGTCTTTAGTCCTTAATCAAACCTAACAACAAATGAAGAGTCAAATATAGATTTTCATGAACAAACTCTTCATGGTTTCTTAAAACAGTATATTCGCAATCTAAGGGTCAAAGGGCTATTGATCCCAGTATGATTGTTAGGAGAATCTATGATGTCTGGTTATGGGACATTGAGAGTTGGAGACTCTATAGTTCTTCTAGGTATCTTCTGAAGCTACTGAATTGACCAGTGCACTTCTAGAGACAAAATAAGAACAAACTATTTAATCTCATATGTCTCGAAGTCACTACGTATGAATTGCATCATGCTTACCTCAATCCTGAAATGGGACATGCCATTTCATAGCTTACGTATAATCATTTGAGAAAGTCAGAGTTCTAGATTCACTATGTGATATATAAAGGACCTATTGGTGAAGTACTAAGTTATGAAGATTTCATGAGTAACTTTGTGAAGATCTCATAGATATGGAATTCATGTACAAGATTGCTGAAATGCAATGTATATCACCTCATGCTTTGTTCCTTGGAATGTGAATAAATGAACTGGTCAGCGACCAAATTGAGTCATGACTCTTTTGGATGAATCAATGTGACTTGTTAGCTCCTCCTTAATACATTGTTTCTAACTTATTCACAAGCGGCAAAGGAGTTGAAGAAATAACAGCTAGAAGGGTAAAATGGTAATTTTGTAAATCATCTAGCTGATGATATTATGAAGATTAAACATAGATAATATTCAATGGATCCAGTCATCATAATTAAGTTGAATTCTTGAGTAGAAAATAAATTCATTTGAACCGAGAGATTCTCAGTGTCAACTCTTTAGTGGAGTCAGTTGACATTAAGCTAAACTTGGAAAAGGTTTGTGAACTTTTGAGTCCAAGTATGTTAGCTCAAGCTTTGTTCATTTGGATCCATGAGGTCACTGTCAAAAGTCATTTCGAGTAGGATTAGTTAAACTAGAAGTTAAGTCAAAACAAGAACTAGACAAGTTTTACAAAAATTGTCTAAAGGGTATTTTGTCCTTTTGGACATGGGATGGTATGAATGTCAATAAATAAGTTTTTTGACATTGTCATATGATGATAATTGAATTAAAACACTTGGCCATATTGAGAAATATTGGGCCTTGTGGTTTGAATTTCATTTCATGGATTTTATGTGAAAATTCTTAATGGATTTTTCTTATGTTGTCATGAACAAGTAAGACATCTAGAAACATGTTCTAGAAGCCCTAAGAAACCGTCCAACAGACAGAGAATAAGAGACTTACTTTGCGCATTGATGTATGAAGATACTTGCCAAAAGAGAAAGAGGAAACTAATTTCCTCTACAAGGAATGAAATGGGTGGCCAACCAAGGGACAAGCAAAAGATGAACAAATCCAAGGCCTTCTAGAAGCATGCATTGGACGTGTGAAATGAGGAAGGGGAAGCAAATATTTGCTCATGAATATGTGATATTCTATAGAAAAGAGGAAACTACCTTTTGAAGGTAATCATCCTCCTATAAATACCCCACCTCATTCACAACTCACAACACACAAGTTTGAGATTGAGACACTCTCTCTCTTTCTTGTGCCCCCCCCCCCCCCCCCCCCCCCCCCCCCCCCCTCTCTCTCTCTAGAATTCCTTTTTCGTTTTTTTGGCACCTAGGTCCACATTTGACCTAGCGTTTTATTTTAACTCTTCGACTCTAAGACTTGTTCTTGAGTCGTCATGTTTAAAACTGTCCACACACTAAATCCTTCTTCTCTCGAGTGATTCATGTGATAGAAACTTTCGTGGTTACTCGAATTCCCGAAGAACGAAGAAAGGCGAGCTACGTGGGGAGAAGAGCGATTCAACCACCACAAGCTTCTCAACGATCAAGCTACGTAAAGGTTAGTAGACGAGTAATTGCTCTTCAATAGTTTTAATTTAAAATAACATGTGATTGCTCTTTGTCTAGGTTAGTAAAAATCGTTTTTACTTGTTTAAAGAAATTTTTAAATTCCGCCGCTTGAAGAAGCATTAAAGTTTTCTTAATGCTAGATCTATTCCAACAATTTTTTCTTAATCCTAGATCTATTCCAACAAAAATCGCCTATGTGTCCAACACACCCGCCATGTCCACGATTTTCGACTGAAAATCCCCTACGCGTTCAAACGCGCCTGGAATTCTCCACTGAGAATCTCCTACGTCTCCAAAAGAGAGAAAACATACATTCTCTCTCGGGTCACTCGATCCTAGGGTACTGAGACGTCGCCGAGGATTCCTCCGCGCTCCGTCTCCTCTGTCGAGCACACCATCCAGGCTCCGAGCCTCATACAGCGTTACATACACCTTGAAACAACGTTCTAACCTAATCCTGAACACGGCTACATAGGCAGCTTATACAAAAAGCACAGTCACTCCCCCTATTCACCCTTTCTCTCCTCACAGAACACCTCCGGCTGGAGGAAACCTCAACTCGAGACTTTCGAGTTCACACCTTGGCTTGAGTGCGGCCACTTGGTCTAGCCTTGGATCGAATCGCCCGAAGCTTGAAATCGTTGTTCATTTTCGTGCGACAACAGTATTTATAAACTAAATTTGGATTCGTTATACACCAAGCCATAAGGTCGAAGGGAGTGGGCCACGATTCATTCGGGAATCGGGCCCAAGAAAGTCCCTGGGCCCAATATCGCAGAGATGCATGCCCGGCAACAGGTTTTCGATGGGCTAAGTAGTGGTGAAGCTCAATAAAAGCTTCCGGTTCAGGAAAAACTTGACCGATTTACAATTATTGTTCGTTGGACTAACAGAACAAGGCTTACAATCTTGTGACACTTTTTTTTAGAATTTTGTAAGTAACTAGGCCACATTAAACTCAAGGTTTGTGATTTAGCCCACGTTCGGAGAGTTTTAGAAAAATAGCCAATTATATTAGGTGGTACTAGAGGTAATGTCTTAAAATTTCATATTTTTCCTTAAATAAATATAACATTTTTTTTCTAGATTCATCATTTTCTCTCTCTTGTTTTTTTAAATCGTCACTTTCTTTCTCCTACTTTTTTTCAAACATTTTTTTTTTTGCATCAAAACTTCAAAAATCCATATCTATCTCATACGAACTCGAAATTGAGTGATTCCAAATCCTACAGATTCGTGGCACCGAGATCTTCAAAAATAGACCATTGTGTTTGATGAAAAATCAAGTTTAATGCATCATGTTTACGTTTCTATTTATTTCCAGATGATTTTCGAAAAATTTCAGTTATTTCCAAGTCTAAGGCAGTAACGTGATTTTTCTATATCTATGACATTAAGCATGATTTTTCATCAAACACAATGGATCTATTTTTGAAGATCTCGGCGTCACGAATCTGTAGGATTTGGAATCACTCAATTTCGAGTTCATATGAGGTAGATATGGTTTTTGAAGTTTTTATGAAGAAAAAAAAGTGTAGGAGAATAAATAGGAGAGAGAAATTGACGAATTTGTTAATAGATATACAGACTGTTTTTTTTTTTTTTTGCTTATCAGTCCGTTTGGCTATATTCCTTAAGTTTGGCAAACATTGACGAAAACTAAAAAATGAGATTTGTTTTTGGCCATATTTCTAGAACACCCAATATCGCAGAGATGCATGCCCGGCAACGGGTTTCCGATGGGCTAAGTGGTGGTGAAGCTCAATAAAAGCTTCCGCTTCAGGAAAAACTTGACCGATTTACAGTTATTGTTCGTTGGACTAACAGAACAAGGTTTACAATCTTGTGACACTTTTATTTATTTATTTATTTAGTATGTTTCAATAATATTTTTTACACTAATAATTTGTTTGAAAGTGGTAAATTGCTTACATAATAATTTTCAAAATATTTAATCACCTTGATAGAAAAAATAAATTGACAACATAATTTTGACTATTTTGTTAATTTTTTTTAATCTAGATTTTATTAATCAATTAGTTTCAAATAGATTTTCGTATTATGTTTATTTATTATAAAGTTTTAGATGTAGAT
The DNA here is from genome assembly GCF_054948205.1 of Urtica dioica subsp. dioica. NCBI lineage: Eukaryota > Viridiplantae > Streptophyta > Magnoliopsida > Rosales > Urticaceae > Urtica > Urtica dioica. The sequence continues at coordinate 10,465,382 of NC_142764.1, read as the reverse complement.
ATAGATAAGAGGAATTACGTGGCTTTTCTCAGTAATTTTTTATAGCTTTTTTTGCGCTTGGGAATGACATAGAAGATTAGTTTACACCAGCATACATATCTACAAAACCGATATGCTGTCTTCTAACCTTCTCAAATAACATTAAGATCTGTGTAATATATAAAAGGAAATTGAGGTCAGTACTTAATCTTTTTGTAATAATTTTAGTTGCCTCGTTACCTTCTCATTAATATCGATCCACAAATTACGCCCCGGCCAGTCAAAAGATATCAACATACACATGTGGCAGATCCCTAGTTATTTGGAGAGGAAAATTTTCATTTTATAGACCTAAAAGTTAACAAAATATCGGGATTAAACATCACACTTTAAAAATATCTAAAAATTGACTTTTGTCCCAATTTCGGACACAAATACCCTTTTGAATAAATACACTCATTTCACTTTCACTTTCTATCTTTTCAATCCCTATTTCGGCCTTTCATGCTCGATTCCGACGAGATATAACTAAATTCAATGAGATACGAGGGAATCCGACGACCTATGATAACATAAAATGACAAAATTTTACGTGAATTGGATTTTTTCCGCGTAAAATGTCCAAAATGTATGAATTTTATCGTATAGCATCGTACATTATCGTACGGCATCGTACGACATCGTACGTATTATAATGTACATTATAATTTGTAAGAATTTTATCGTACATTATAATTATAATGTAATGTACATTATAATTTGTATGAATTTTATCGTACATTATAATTATAATGTATCGTATCTCATCGTACGACATCTTACGTTATAATTATAATGTACATTATAACGTGCATGAATTTTATCGTACATTATAATTATAATGTATCGTATATCATCGTACGGTATCGCACGACATCGTACGACATCGTTTGTTATAATTATAATGTACATTATAATTTATATGAATTTTATCGTACATTATAATTATAATGTATCGTATCTCATCGTACGGCATCGATAATGTACGATGCTATACGATAAAATTCATATATTTTCTGGACATTATAAGCGGAAAAAGTCAAATTCACGTGAAATTTTGTCATTCTATGTTATCATAGCTCGTCGGATTCCTTCATATCTCATTGAATTTAGTTATATCTCGTCGGAATCGACCGTGAAAGATCAAACGAAAGATTGAGAAGATATCTCAAGTGAAATGAGTGTATTTGTTCAAAAGGTTATTTATGTCCGAAATTGGGACAAAAGTCCATTTTAGATATTTTTAAAGTGTGAGGTCTAATCCCGATATTTTGTTAACTTGTAGGTCTATAAAATGAAATTTCTCTTGGAGAAACTGATAAGCTATAGTAAAGATATCCTCATTACCTTCTCATTAATATCGATCAACAAATTACGCCGCGGCCAGTCAAAAGATGTCAACATACACATGTGGCAGATCCCTAGTTATTAGGAGAAAATGATAAACTATAGTAAAAAAAATATATACCATGCAAGTGCAACCCACACATATCAAGAAAAAGATTTATAGATATCCATATTATCGCTGTCTTAAAACTATATTATTATTACTCATATAATTTCCATAGTCCAAACAAAAACTCGGATGCTCCGAGAACATAAAGAATTCAGCACCGAACCCGAGTCAAATAAGTCCGATAGCTCATTAAGTTTAAGGAACGATGTTTTCATAACATAAGAACGAACCATATCGAACACAACTTCGGAGAAAAGATAAGCTGATAGGTCAAAGACTAGTCAAACAAACAAAACACGTTTAAACAAATAAAAAGTTAAGTAAAACGCACACATCGAAGGTTATTCTGAGCATTCGAGGAAGTAACCACCCACTAAATATGTTCTGGAAGCGGTTACTCAATAACTGCCAAGAAAGTATGACTAACCACCCCACGTACTCGATTCAAAGCCCTATAAATAGATGGAAACTCGGTAGAAATAGGACAATACACGTTTACACACCAAATAGCGTACACCAGAAGTTTCACCTATCATTCAGCACTCTCATTTATTTGCTCTCTTTTACTAGATTCGTCTAAATTTCGAGATAACCTTGTAGAGAAACTTCTAGCTCTCGGGACTGCGGGCTCGAAACCAAATGCTCTTCGCGAGACAATTGATGTACCATTTTTGCATGTAAATAGTTTTGCTCTAGAAGGACGGGGTAGCGTTGAAGATCGATGGCTAGTTCGTCAACACCCACTGAAGGCGTCAACGACACCACCGGTGCCGACCCACATATCGAGCACTACAAAGGCACTCGGCCGTCACTACAACAAATACTGGCAACAGCCACAATTATTTTTCTCGGGGATAGCCACGATTTTTAGTGCTACAGCCGCGACTTGTCGTGGTTATTGCTAATTTCGACTTATAATTTGGGCGGACCAATTCTGGCGCTTTTTATTTGGGAAAATTTAGAATAACCACAAGTTTAGTTGTGGCTAATCTAGGTAACGCTATTATAAAAAGCTTTCTTCTATTTGCTCAGTCGGTAAAAACAAATCCGAACTCACTCTCTCTTAAATCTCTCGTTCACAACCATACCACCCCTCCAACCGGGTTCAATCACCACCACCACTCCGAACGCGCACCACCACTTCGTCTCTATTGTCTTCATCTCTCGCTCAAATCGACCAAATCGCCACCACCACTTCGTCTTTCTCGCTCAAATCGACCAAATTGCTACCCGGGCAAAATAATGTGGGCGAAATCAGCTACGATTAGTCACGGCTGATTGTCATGCCTTAAGTACCAACAGCCACGACTTTCATGGCACCAGCCACGACTTTCATGGCACCAGCCACGACTTTTGTCGCGGCTGTCATCAGTATTTGTTGTAGTGCGCTTACTATAGAGGAGGTTTATTCTGAGCACTCGAGAAAGTAGCCACAAACTACACACGTTCTAGAAGCGACTACTCAATAACTGCCTGGGACGTGGAACTGATCACCCCACGTATTCGACTCAAAGCCCTATAAATAGATGGAAACTCGATAAAACTAGGATAATTCACTTTTTCACACCAAAGAACCTACATCAGAAGTCTTACCTATCATTCATTACTCTCATTTACTTGTTCTCTTTTACTATATTATTTAGAAATAATCTTGCTCAGATACTCGGAGTTCTGGAGACTGCGTGTCCGAAATCAAGTGTTATTTTCACACTCGCGCTTGTGAAATTTTTTAACGCTCATATACGGTTCACACCATGAACATTTGGGATCAGCTTCTTGCTATTGTAAATTTAACGATGTTGATAAAGGATTCCAGATTTTACGAGTTTGTTTGATGAAGACCACAAGTATCAGATAAAACTATAAACAACTTAAAATAAATAATACATTACAAAAATGTTGGACGAGCTACAAATGTCCTTACTCTCGAACAAACACCAACACGGTTATGTATATTTTATTCTTTTCAGCTCTTGATTTGTACGAACAGACAACCTGAATCGAAATTGAAACTAAATGATATTTTACTCATAAATTTACAAACAAATGAATCTATAAACTCAAAACTAAGTATCATAGATTACAGGTGGTGCATATCGTTTGTTTAAAATGTAATATTAGATAAACTAAACTTATTGTACATTGCCGATGACTCTTTTCTTCTTGTAATGAGTTCAAGTCTTTCTCTTTAGCAGATTTGGCTAGGATTCATCTAGCGCTTTGTAATTTTTGTCTTTATGGGTTCATGTTTTTTGTTTTGGCTTCTTTATACTCGTTTGTTCTTGTATTACGGCTTTGCCGTGTTGAGTTAATAAAGTTCCGATGTTTCTTTAAAAAAAAAAATTGTACATTGATATTGATGTACACTCTAACAAACTTCAACTATGAAGTCGAATAAGATGGGATCCCAGTCCCAGATATTAAACATGGATCCAAGAAATACGCTGAGGAGCGGGCCATTATCCATTTTTAATTCTGATCATTATCTATTTGAAATGGGTTGTTATTTTTATAATAAAACGTGAGGGGAGTGGTTATCTTTTATGATATTATTTTAATGCAAAAACATTGTCTCGTGCATATATATATACGGTATGAAATCCACTGCTTTATAACACCAAAACTCCTATATAGAAACACTAAGAAATATATTCAGACATGTTTTCCAAGAGCTCCATAGTAGTGCAACTCATATGCACTGTTCTTGTTCTCCAATATTCGTCAGCCCTTTCTGTTGGAACAACACAAGACTTTATCCAATGCGTCTCAGCGAAATCCAAACTGGCAGTCCCAGTGGTGACCACATTTTTCACCCCAAATAACTCTTCGTACGCCTCAGTTCTTCAGTCCACCGCAGCGAACCCCAGATTCTCGGCGCACTCGGTCCATCAACCAAACATCATCTTCACGCCATTGCACGACTCTCACGTGGAAGCCTCAGTGATCTGCGCCAGAGAGCTCGGACTTCAGGTCCGAGTTCGCAGCGGCGGACACGACTTCGAAGGCGTCTCCTATGCCTCCCGAGACAGAACACAATTCCTACTCTTAGACCTCACCAACCTAAGGCAAGTCAATGTTGACATCAACGACAACACTGCGTGGGTTCAGGCCGGAGCCACCATCGGAGACGTTTACTACAGCATCGCGCAGAAGAGCAAATCCCGCGGCTTTCCAGCGGGGATAGGGACAGATCTCGGCGTCGGAGGTCACATAACCGGAGGAGCGTATGGTTCGCTGCTCAGGAAATACGGCCTCGCGGCTGACAACGTCGTTGACGCTCTGATAGTCGACGCTGAAGGCAGAACTCTGGACAGAGAAGCCATGGGAGAGGACTTGTTTTGGGCGATCAGAGGCGGCGGTGGAGGCAGCTTCGGAGTCATTCTTTGGTGGAAGATCAAGCTCGTTCCCGTCCCGGAGACCGTGACGGTCTTCAGGGTTCGCAAGACCCTCGAGCAAGGCGCCACAAAGGCGCTCCTGAAATGGCAACAGCTCGCCCATAAGCTCGAGGACGATCTCTTCTTGAGAGTCACGATGTCGGTGACCAACATCGTCGACGGAGAGTCGACAAGGACCGTGGCAACCGATTACGAGGCCATGTTCCTCGGTCGGGCTGAGAATCTCCTTGCTATCATGGGCAAGAAATTCCCCGAGCTGGGGTTGACGGAAAAAGATTGCATCGAAACGAGCTGGATCGAGTCTGTGCTTTTCCTCGTGGGCTACCCGAGAGGAACGCCGGTCGGAGTTATGCTGTCGGAGAGACCTTCTTTCAGATTGCATTTCAAGTCCAAATCGGACTTTGTGAAGTCGGTGATCTCCGAGACCGCTCTGGGAGGCTTGTGGGCAAGGATGTTGAAGGAAGACAGTCCATCTGTGGTGTGGACTCCGTTTGGGGGAGCTATGAGCAGGATTTCCAGGTCCCAGACTCCCTATCCTCACAGGAGAGGGGTAATGTTCATGGTTCAGTACACGACTTCTTGGGAAGGTGGTGAGAGCAACCAGCAAAAGCACTTGGATTGGATCAACGAGTTGTACCATTACATGGCTCCTTATGTATCGTCCAACCCCAGGCAAGCGTACGTCAACTATAGAGATCTGGATCTTGGAGTCAACGACCACGAAAACTCCTGCTTTGATTCGGCCAACGGTTGGGGTAACAGCTATTTCAAGGATAACTTCGTTAGGCTCGTGACAGTGAAGACCAAGGTTGATCCTGATAACTTCTTCAGGCACGAACAGAGCATCCCAGTTCAAACTTTATGCCTAGGAATATCTGAGAGTTGAATGCAACTTTTGCTTCTTTTCAATCTAATCATGTAATGTCCAAAATAATCTGATATTCCACTAGAAACAAAAAAAAAAAAAACATAATAATCAACAATAAGGACATTTGAGAAAGTGTGGTGTTGGTCTTACTTAAACGGTTGAGAATAGTTTATTTACCAAGTTATATTTGCCCGAGATAAGCTTAACATGGTGGTCATCAAACAAAAATAACTCAAGTCCCTCGGTGCTCATCATATAAATTTAGTAATAAAGTATATTAGTGGAGATTAACTAAGAGCTCAGAAACTTGACGTTGGGTTTGGTGAGTATGAGGATCCAAGAGTCGATGAACCTCTCATGGTGGGTCTGTCTTTGGGATCTTCTTCCGTGCATCTCAAGGCAACCTCAAGCACATCAACGACTTGGTCCCGAATGCTTACATCCAACAGCTCAGTTGCCAAACCAGGATCCACAATCTCATCGATATCCATGTTGCTTCTAACCCATCTCACCATATAGCTCTCTGAAGGCGTCTTTCTCGTTATCAGCTCCATCAAAACAACACCATAACTGTACACATCGGATTCCGTGCTCCGCGTTGTCAAAAATGCATTTTCTGTGATGTCAAACGTAAACATTCAATTAGACAGGTTCATTTGACCTTCACATTTTCAATTTGAGTAAACATATAATCTGGAAGGCTCATTTTGACCTTCAAGTGTAAACATTTTCTGGTTTAATCGATTCAAAGATTAATCCTAACCGAAAATTTAAGTTATAATGAAAAAGGTTCGTTGATTTTTATTCGGAAAATTTCATCTTTTTATTTTAAAATATAACTTCTAGGGTGTTAAAAAAGAAGATTAACTAAAGTAAACCGTTTTAGAAGAGATTTCGACCAAAGGTTAATCTTAATTGAATATTGAACTTATAACTATATATATATATATATATATATATATATATTTAACATTTTTTTTGTTAAAATGACAAAGGTTAAATATGATTTCTTATCCAAAAAATTTATTTTAAAAAAAATAGGCTTTTCAGGTTGAATGAAGAAGCTTAACTAATTAGAAGGGATGTCTACATCTTAATTGAAAGTTCAAGATTAAGGCTCATCTAAGCTAACCGAAATCCCATCTCTCCACATCTAATTCAATGAACATGTAAATAAATAAATGAGGGTAATTACCTGGGGCATTGTATCCGATGGTGCCGATGACATTGCTGGAGAGTGTGGAAGGAAAACTCGGATCCAGAAGCTTGGCGATGCCGAAATCAGAGATGTGTGGCTTCATATCGGAATCCAAAATAATATTGCTGGGCTTGATGTCTCGGTGAACCACACACGGGTCGCAGTCGAAATGGAGACAGGCTAGCCCGTGAGCACTTCCAAGGGCTATGTTGAACCGGACGCTCCACTGCATCGCCGGTGCATGACTCTTCTCGTGCAGCACGTCGTACACGCTTTCGTTCTCAATGTACTCATACAAGATCAACCCGTTGTCTTTCCTCACCCAGAAGGCCTCGATCTCCACAACGTTCTGGTGCCTGATCTTCCCGAGCGTCTCGATTTCTCGCACCATGCTGGCGTGAGCGTTGTTCATGGTCTACTTTACGGCATAGACCTCTCCGCGGCCAATCGTGGCTCTGTAGACCGTTCCATGGGCCCCGTGGCTGATAATGTGGCGATTGCTCAGATTTTCCTTGGCCTCCATTACTTCTTTGGGGAAGGACGACCAACCTTGCTCTGCGGATATGGGTATCGACGCTTTTTGCACCGGCCTTCTCGAAGACAGGAGGAAGAAAAGTATCACCAATAGAACGAAAAGTGACCAATCTGAGGGATATCCTCGCGATCTCAGTTCCGCTCAAGCCGTCTCTTATTTTGCACAACTTCATAACCTTGTTGGGGCTGCAATTTGGCGAGGAGCTCAACGGGTTATTGCCGAGACAGATCTCAGAGTTCCCCATGAAAGACGCCGGAGACGAGCAGAGAAATTTCGTGAGCGATATCCATGGACAGCAACATGGAAATCGGCTCGAGAGCTCTCAGACTACCGGTCAGGTTGTTGTGGGAGAGATCTAAGCTCAAGCATGGCCTCGCTTATTTCACGAGGAAGCTCCCCGGTTAAACCGTTGTTGCTAAGATTCAACATGTAGAAAGGATTCCGAAGCGCTCCGATAGAGCGGGGAATCATTGCCCCCAAGGGATTCCCGCCGAGTTCTAGCACCGAGAGTTTCCCAAAATACGACAGGAACGACGGAATACCGCCGGTGAGCTTGTTCTCACTCAGAATCAGTTCGGATAATTCGGTCCAGTTCTTGTAACTCGACGGGATCGAACCGTTTAATGCGTTGAAGCCGACATTAAACACAACTAGCTTCTTGCAATTTGAAAGCTCGGACGGAAAATGATTCACCAGGTTGTTATGAGAGAGAATCAGGGACTAGTGATTCGCAAGCCTTCCCAACTCTATCGGAATGGTTCCGATCAAGTTGTTACAGGACAAATTGATGTAGGTGATGTCAATTAAGTTTCCTAGGCTCCACGGGATCGCTCCCGATAATAAGTTCATCTTTGCGTTCACGTACAGAAGATTCGGATTCTCCGAAAACTCGGGAAAAGCCCCGGTCAGGTTATTTTGCTTCAGGATCAGCCATGTGAGGGTTGAGCACCTTCCTACTTCCTTAGGGACGCCACCGAAAAATTGATTGAGACCCAAATTCCAGATCCTCGGCTTCTTTCCCGAGCAAAGATTCGAAGGGATTTCCCCGGTGAACTCGTTGTTGGTGAAATCCAACTGGACCAAGCTGGAATTAGCCCCCAAGTCCCGAGGCAAGGTCCCGGAGAACCGGTTGTTAAACAGCGAGATATTTTTTAGTTGCTTCAGCTCGGCGATCTCCAGGGGAAGCTTTCCAGATAGAGTGTTGTTGTATACCAGGATATGCCAAAGGCGCGGAATCTTCTAGACGCCGAGGGGTATTTCGCCACTAACTGGTTATCGAACAGCTCGAGATCTCCCAGCTTCGCCAGATTCCTTAACTCCTCGGGAATTCCCCCCTCGAGTAGGTATGTGTAAAGCCGCAATCCTCTCAAGGACTCACAGTTCCCGAGCACGGGGGCTATTTTTCCGGTCAGACGATTCTCCTCAAGATAGAGCAATTTGAGCATCCCTAGTCTTTCAAAAGAGACCGGAATGTTCTCGACTAAACTGTTCACTGCCGCCGAAAATTCGATTAGCCTAGTACAATTTCCGAGGCTCAAAGGAATGCTTCCACTAAAACTGTTTGTAGACAAATCCAAGAAACTCAACCTCTCAAGATTCCCAAGTACCTCGCTTGAGATTCTCAAGCCTTCCCATGCTTTCCGGCAAAACATCGGAGAGCTTGTTATCTTGTTATCATCCATATGAAATTTGGCTAATTGAACGCAGTTTGCAATCGAGGAAGGAACCGAGCCGGATAACACGAGATTGCTCGAGTTCCCGACATTCCCGAGGACAGAGCCATTCAAAGCATTGTAGCCCAAGAGCAGTGCTTCTAGGCTCAGAATTCGAAACAGAGACTTTGGTATTTCCCCGGAGAGCAAATTGTAGTCCAACTTGATTATCAGTCTTGATGTCGTTTCCGAGCCTTAACAATAACGAATAAAACATAAATTAAATAAATATATGTTTGTTTTTATTTATTGATATGGATCCCGGAAAAACGCCTTATAAGAAACAAATAAAATAATTAAATGAATATGTCAAATGACCAAGCGAAGAGAATGAAATGTTTATTTATTGATTGAACTTAAGTACAAACGAGAGAGTTCGACTGAAAACGAAGTCAATCAGCCATCTCGTGAAAGCAAATAAGCTAGATATTTCGAGATTCACAAAAGGGAAAAACTTCTCCAAATCTCCTCGGGTTGAAGAGATTTCTATTGGGACGAAGTGCTAAATCCTCGGAGACATGTACAGTCGACTTCATCCTACATCGCCTCGTCTGTCGCCACGTGGCTTCCTTATTTAAAATGGCTTGGCGAACTGGTCAACTTTTTGAATCATCAGGCGAGATCTTTCTGACTTCGACTTCATCAAGGCTTATTGTGGAAGTGACCTGGATTAGCAAGAATATTTGGACCAAACCCAAATAATTTCGTTATTTGGTTATTTCGACGGGGATTAAATAATCGATTTATTTTTAATTGAATTTTCTTGTTGAAATTGGTCCGCGCGGCCCAATGTTCTTTTTTGGGCCGAGTAATGCCCCCACAATCAGCAGGCTCTTCAAGTCCTCCAGAGTATCGGGAATCGGCCCGATGAGTTCGTTTGACGTCAAGAATAGAGCTTCTAAACGGGAGAATCGATCGATTTCAGGCCTGATCGGACCCGAGACTCCATAGCCAACGAGATTCATAACCAACAAGGAATTTGGGTTTTTTCGTTGCATTTGATGCCCATCCAAGAGCAAGGAGTGGAATCGGAAGAATTCCACGACGAAGGCACAAAATTCTAGTACCTCGAGTAAGTCTCTCTTACTTTTCATTTTTTAATGTATCATTGTGCCCTTTTTTCTCTCTAGTAAATCCTATTTTGTTTGATTTCGTTTAAACAACTTTCGAGTCCGTCTAGAGTTTTTCCTTAGTTCTTCTAGTGCCTTGCGTTTGTATTTAAGCTCGGAAAACTTTGTTAGTTAGAAACCATGTCGGACTCATGATCCAACCCAGAACATTCATCTAAAGTCACGAGTGCGAATGATGATCTCTTGAAGCCTTCGTTAGTTACTTCAAGCTCAGCAAGGTGCAGGCCGGGACCAAATCCCTTTAGGCCGAATTGGCCTCCATGAAGGAGAGTCCCTCGAGGGCGATCTGGCTAAGAAAGACGAGCACGTCAAGTTCTTGAAGAAGATGAAGGACATCATGCTTGACTATGGCCGTCTTCAAACCGACGTCTAGGACAAGCTCGAGAAGGTCAACTGGTGGTCGTGGGCCTACTATGCCAAGAAGAAGCGGAATAAGGAGTTGAAGGCAGCCAATGTCGATCTCTCTTCGTCAGTGGTGGCGAAGCAAAAGGTTATCGATGACGCGAAGGTTGAGGTAGCGCGGCTGAAGAGGTCGGCCAAGGCGGAGAAGGACAAGGCGGTCTACGCGGCCAGGAAGGTGACCTCGTTCAAATACCTGGAGGTCATCGCCAAGTACCGGGCTCGCAAGAAGAAGATGGATGAGGCCACTATGATCCTTAAAAAGCTGGAGCAATGTCACGGCAACCAGGAGTTCATTGGGGATATTCTTAATAATTAGGTTGTTGATTGGGCCTCCGAGCTGAAGGATACCGAGGAAGATATGGCGACCTACCAGGCAGAGTTTGACGTGGTTGCCAAAATCGAGGTCGAAGATGTCCTATTCACTCCTTACTCCGATTCGTCCCCAGCCAACGGCCAAGAGGCCCGAGCTGACTCGACCCTTTTGATCGACGTGCATGGGACTATGATTGGTCAGTCGGCCGAGGTCCTTGCCAGGATACCTGAAGGGATCAAGGAGGTAGCGGCCAAGACTCGGACTCCGCCTCCGCCATCTGACATCTCCAGGATTTCCAACAAGGGCCAACAAGCGTGAAGAAGTTTTTCTTGTTTTCGTTCTCATCTCTTCTTCTTTTGTTGATTCAGATCGTATTTCTGACTTAATTATTATTTTTTGGGCCCGTGTGTTTTGGGCATTTGTTATTATTAGTTTGAGTCAATTTAGCAAGGATTGGTATCCTTGCATTTATTGTTATTATTTTTTTATGACGGATATCTTTTGTTGTTTATGCAACTATCTATTATTTTGATATACATTTTCTGGTCTAAAACATGATTTATTTAGTTTGTTTAGTTTTGAATGTGCTAGCATTTTTCAGATAAGTGAAAATTATATATCAGATTTTGAGACTAAGTTTACTTAGTCCTTTGTGTTTGAATAAAGACTATGTTTGATACTTAGAAAAATTTTCGTATTTCTTCGTATCTTGTCAAGTTATTTCTAGGTTGTCGAATGGGGGTCTTTGCTGAAGTGGTTTGACTTCGACTTTGGCATGACCTCGTGGTATATATCACTTCGCCCCTTACGCCTTGGGAAAAAGGGGAAAGATCGATTTTGAGGCGTGTTGGGAATTTGGCTCTTCCTGTCATGCGCCGTTGGATTTTTGCATATCGTGTTAGTTCGTGGATCGATTCCGTTTCACTTAGAGATATGCGAGCTTCGAAGCCCAAGGTGGTTTAGAATTTGACTTTGATACCACGTGATTGTTTTTGGTTCAGGTGGGGGATTGTGCCTGAGAAAGTAGGCTGCCTACGTACCCTTTCATATGGATCAAGCCAGTCTTAGTTCGATTTTCTTCTACTTTTTAGAAGTAATATTTTTTAGATTAATTATGTTCCACGATCTTAAGGCAGGCGTCCCGCCGAGTGTCTCGAGCTCGTAGACTCCGGGGTGAACGACTTTGGTGACTCGGTATGGTCCTTCCCAGGTCGCGCCTAGTTTTCCTGCGTTGGCCTCTGTGGTGTTTTGAAAGACTTTTCGCAACACCAGGTCGACGACCTCGAACCTTCGCAAGTTCACATTTTTGTTGTAGAACTTGGCAACAGACTGTCTATATTGCGACAGTTTGATCAATGCTTGCTCCCAATTTTCTTCCAAGAAGTCAAGGGAATCCTGGAGCGCTTGATCATTCTCCCTTTCGTTTTCGTGAGCACGCATTGTCCTTAGGGTTTGCAGATTATGCTCGATTGGGATTACGGACTCGTCGCCATGCACTAAGGAGAACGGAGTTTTCCCAGTCGGTCGTCGCAGGCTTGATTGATTTGCCCAAAGTACTCGTGGCAATTCTTCTGCTCAGCGTCCTTTCTTGGCCGTAAGTGTTTTTTTTATTGAGGCAATTATGGTTTTGTTTGCTGTTTCAGCATGTCCATTTCTTTGAGGGTATCTCGGGGTCGACATCCTCAGTTCAACGTTATTGTCGAAGAAGAATTATTTAAGCTTTTTGGAGATGAACAGTGCCCCATTATCCGCTACGATTTCTCGTGGCATTTTGTGGCGGCATATGATATTTTGCCAAATAAAAGACTTTACGTTGGAATCTTTTACCAAGACGAAGGCTCCTTCTTCGACACACTTTGAGAAATAATCAGTCAAGATCAAGAGGAAGCGTAGTCCGCCTGGGGCGATGGGCATAGGACCTACGATATCCAATCGACCATTTTATAAAGGGGTACGGGGGCGTGATCGATGACATCTCTTTTGCGGGCTGTCTGATGTTGGAGTTGTGTCGTTGGCATTGGTCGCAATACCTCGAGTGACTTTCGCAATTGGTGAGCATTGTGGGCCAAAAATAACCTTGTCTTTTTATTTTTATGGCGAGCGCTCTTCCTTCCGCGTGACTTCCACATTCCCCTCTGTGCACGTCAATGAGGATTTGTTTAGACTCGGCTTTCCCGTCGCATCAGAGGTATGGACCGAGGAACTTCTTTTGAATAGGACTCCGTCGATGACGCAAAATCTCGCGCTTTTCAGTTTGAGTTTGCGTCGTGACTGCTTATCAGTTGGGACCGTACTGGTGATGATGCAGTTGAAGATTTTCTCTCTCCAATCCCCCCTTGCCATAGTCATTATTACGTTAACAGTGATGGCTATGGAATGTTGTTTTATCATTTCCACCAGTATGATTCTTTCCGAAGTGGATGCTAGGGCAGCGAGGGCGTCTGTAGAGGTGTTTTCTCCCCTAGGTATTCGGGTGAGTTCGAATTTGTCGAACTGATTTGCTAAGCTTTTGACAACTTTGAGGTAAGCTTCCATTTCATCATCTCATGATTCATATTCCCCTGAAAATTGACTAACTACCAGTTGTGAATCGCAAAAAGCTTGTACTCGTTTCGCGCCAACGAATTTTGCTAGCTGTAGTCCGATAATAAGCGCTTTTTACTCGGCCTCGTTGTTTGATGCAGCGAAGTCGAGCCTGAAGGATTGTTCGATTATTTCTCTGTGCTGGGAAGTAAGGTGAATCCCTACTGCGACACCTTGCTTTGACGATGCTCCGTCGAACTTCAAAGACGATGTCTCGTTGAAAGTCATGACTTGGAGGTCTTCTTTAGGGAGCTCGACTAGGAAATTTGCTAAGACTTGGCACAGGTCCTTGTTCAATATTCGATGTCGTACTCGCTAAGTTTGACGGCCCATTTAGTCAGCCTTCCCGATTGGTTAGGACTGCGAAAGAAAGATCTGAGTGCTAGCTTTTCCATGCAGGGGTAGCGTGTCGATGCGTCTACCAGTGACCTGCATAAAGGAAGAGAGGTTCTCCCTCGACGGGTATTGTAAGTATCCGCGGACTAGTTAGGTAAGTTTTTAATTCTTGAAATGCTTTTTCGCATTCTTCATTCCATTCTTATTTCTTATTTCCTTGGAGGAGTTGATGGAATGGGAGGCATTTGTCCGTCGATCATGAGATGAATCGATTGAGTGCGACTATTTTTCCGGTCAATCTCTGCTCCTCGCGCTTGTTTCTTGGTGATGGAATTTATCGTATGGGCATGAAGTTGGTCTAGGTTTGCTTTAATCCCTCTTTACGTCACAAAATATCCGAGGAATTTTCCGGAAGACACTCCGAACGAACATTTAGCTGGATTGAGTTTCATTTCTTATTTGTTAAGTATCGCAAACCATTCTTCTAGATGCCATATGTGATCCATCTCGCGTAGAGATTTTACCAACATGTCGCCGATGTGACGCAAAGAGAATCTTTTTTTTGGGCAGGCTTTGTTCAGGTCGGCGAAGTCAATACACACTCTCCATTTCCCTTTTTTTCTTACGACGGTGTTAGCCAGCAAGTCAGAGTATTTTACCTCGCGGATAGATCTAGCACTTAGGAGTCTTTCGACTTTGTCGTTAATGACTTTAGCTCGATCTGGGCCGAGCTTGCACCTTTTTTGTTTTACTGGTTTGAAGCTCGTGTCGATGTTAAGGTGATGTGCCACGATTTCGATGCTGATGCCCGACATGTCCTCATTGGTCCAGACAAAAGTAGATTTGTTCTTTTTGAGGAAGCTAATAAATTCCCGCAGGAAGCTGCTTTTAAGATCTGCACCAATTCCTACGTATTTTTCGGGATCAGCTATGTCGAGATGAACCTGCACCATCATTTCGATCCCGGAAGAGTCTATTTTGTCGAGGGGTTCTCCCTCGTCATTTTTTGGTGTTTCATCTTCACTGGTCATTCTGATGGTCATTAATTGCTATTGATCGGTAATTGTTTTTTCGGTTTTCATTTTGTGACTATTCATATAGCAAATTGGTGTGGCCTCTTGGCTGCCTCTTATTTCTCGAACCCTGTCGGGTGTCGGGAAATGGATACATTGATGGTAGGTCGAGGGGACGGCCTTCATGCTATGTATCCAAGGTCTTCTAAGGATCATTTTGTATGGTGATGGACAATCAAGGACGACAAGATCAACGTGCTTATTTATTCCCTGAGCTTGGATGGGTAACCTAATCGTCCCCATCTTGGGTGTCGTGGCTCATTGAATCCCGTGAGGTCGGTTGACTCTCTCTCTCAACAGCGGACTCATCGATGTTCACTCTTCTCAAAGTGCTTCTGAAACTGATGTCCACAGAACTTCTGTTGTTGATCAATATTCTCGCCACCTCGCAGTTTGACACATCTAATATTACAATCAGTGCGTCGCCGTGAAGACTGACTAGGTTTTTTGCTTCACTTTCCTTAAAGGTAATCGATGCATCGCTTGTGGGGTTCACTAGCTGGGAGCTATTTTTTAGCTGGCGTTGGTGGGCTTTGATCGAATTGATCGACTCTTTTCCCGGTAGGCGATCCGGCCGGCGAAGTCCGACCGGCGTCGTTTGTTTTTATTTTTCCAGTTTCCCAAAAATGACTGATAACATTAGACCCTCAAGTTCATGGCTCGTGAATCACGAGTCGTGAACTTTAGTTTTTCAAGGGCGTTTGAGGCCTTCTCTCTTTTTTTTGCCGACAGGGGCTGGGCCCTTGCCAGTTGGACCGCCAGGGCCGGGATGGGTCCTAGCCGAGCGGTTGGACCACAAGACCTGGCCCGGGTCCTTGGTGAGAGACCGAGCCGCGCATGGCATGCCAGCCGGTGGGCCCGCACGCGCGTAAGGCTAGGCGCACGGGCCTTGGCCTTGTGCGTGCGCATGGGGGGGGGGGGTGGGTAGGAGTAGGTTTCTTACTCCTTCCTCTCCTATAAATAGGACAGCCCCCCTCCCCTTTTCTTTACACTGGCAGCCTCAAAACATTAAAAGTTCCTTTTTGAGTTAAATATTTTAGGGCTTGCCTATTTTTTCCATCCATTGATGGGGAGTAAATTCTTTTCCCAAGTCGATGGTCCTGAGGTCGACCTTTCCTGCCCTTTTCAGGACCCTGAGCGAGCGGGAGACGGTCCCTTTGAGGAACTTGACGGGATTTTGATTTATGTCGAGGAAGATCGTCGCGTAGCCGACCGATGGCTCGCTGAATTATAGACTACTGACGCGGCGCTAGCTGAAATAGCGGAGCCCGAGTGTGGCCCGCCAACTAGGCGCGGCCTCGAAGGGGGAGAATATGATCCTCGTGATGCACGCGCGTCGCGTTTGGTGGTAAACTTGGTTTCCCGCGAGGCGTCTTTTGATGCCCCATCGCCTAAGCAGCGAGATGAGGTTGCCAAGTCTTCAGGGCTCCCCCGGGCATCTGACTAAGAAACCTTGGGTGACGAGCCTGTAATGATCGCGTCTGAGTCATTCTTGGATGAAATCCACTTCGATGACTCCCTTGGGTCGGACTCGGAGGGTCCTGGAGAGGACCCGGAGGCTTTCCCCGAGGCGGAGAGAGCAAAGCGCACTGGAAAAGTTTTGGAGACGGTCAAAGCGGTCTTTATGTCAAAGCGGTCCGGAATCATTGATTCAGGAACCCATGCTCTTGAGAAGTCCTTGGAGAGGACCCGTTGGTACAAAGTGGGCGATTCCATTGCCCCTGAGGGCTTGGACTGCAAGAGGGTTGATGCTGCGAGCACGCTCACCACCCGAGTCTTCAGCACGCTTCGGGAGACGTACAACATCCCTTCCTTGGTGGGATTACTTCGACCTGCCCCGAGGACCGGCCATCCCGTCCGAGAAATGGGTTTGCTGCCGTCACGATAGGGAGTCTTGTTTGCGGGTTGCGCCTCCTTTTCCCGCCTATTGTCCAGCGTATTCTTGCTCAAGTAGGAGTCCACGCCTGTCAGATGAGTCCGGCGTTCTATCACCTGTTGGAGATGAGTTTCATGGAGTGGCACTGTCAGACTCAGCATGCCATGACAGTGGATGACTTCCGTAATCTAGTCGCCGTATTCCCGGCGCCGGAGCAACCGGGATTTCACATGGCCCGTGCGCGCAGCAATAGAGGCTGATTGATGACAACGACCCACCTAGTTGCAGGTCGTGGGTGTGGATTTCGATGGATGCTTTCGGCGAAGTACCCTTTTGTTTTGGTCGCATGACGGACTTTTTCGCGGATGACAGAGCGACGGAGCTCGCATTTGTGGAGATATTGGGCATGTCTGAGGCTCGCAAGGCGGGCGAACGGTTCCGCTCTCCTCAGCTGATGGCGCTGACTGAATGGTTCCCATCTTTCGCCCCTGGCTCCGAGGAGGCGCTCCGGGCGAACAGGCCGCCTAGTCCCGAGGCCAAGCCACCTGGCCCCGTTTCTCGAGGTAATTAGTTATTTCAGATTCTTTGTATTAGTTGAAATCTTAACATATTTTGTTCAGTGGGTGTAGCTGCTAAGAGGAGAGCTCGGAGGCTAGCTTCAGCTTCCCGGAACCCTGAAAGGATGGCGGAGATTCATTCCAAAGTTGCCGACCGCCGGACGAGAAAAGATCACTCTGAAGCTACCTGCTCGGTCGAGCAAGAATCCTGTACCTCGCTGAAGAGAACCTCCACCTCGGTGGTTCTTGATGAGCGCACTGAGTCCAAAAGGGTGAACTCTGCGGTGGAGATAGAGCCTAGGGAGTCTCGGGCCGAATGTTTTCAGCATCTCGAAGAGTCTCCTTTATCCTGGTGGAAGAATGTTGTGTCAAAGACTGACATTGCCTTTTTCAGGCTGGGGTTACCGACGCTCAGAGGGTCAGTATCTTTCTTTATCTTTCGATACGCGTAGGTTCATATTTGACCCTTGTTTTTGTTTGTTGCCATAGGCGTATGCGAGAGCCGTGCAGAGTGACAAGATCCTGCACCACTTTATTCGGCGCTTGGGAGTTGCTCATGATGAGCTTGCTCAGGCGAAGTCTAAGCTGGCTCAGGTCGAGTATGGTTCACACTCGGGGGAGGAACTCGAGACGCTTTGGGACTAACTTTGAGAGGCTCGGGTGGAGCTTCGGATCGTTCAGGATCGATGCGACAGAGCTTAGGCGTCGGTTGCCAAGATGGCAGGAAAGCTGACTGAGGAGCGTCGAGCTTTTGAAGTGGCATCCCAGTCGACAAAGATTTTCCGGACCGAGGCCACCGAACTCCACATTTGTACGCCCGGTCGGATGCCATGGAGACTTCTCACAGCTAGCTTACCTCAAGTGAAGCGGCACGTGTTCGGGCAGAGCGCGAGCGCAACTCTTTGGCAGAGGAGAATGCTCGCCTTTCTTCTCTGCTGGCTGAGGCAGAGCGACGTACATCCGATTTGCAGGACGACTATGACATTGGGGCCGAAGAGGCCCGTCGCACTGGGGCGATGGAGTGTCGGGAGGCGACCGCAACCGAGAACGAGACTTGTTTTCCCCTCTTGATGAGGGCGAGTTGTGAGCCGAGTGGCTTCGTTTTCCCCTCTTGATGAGGGCGAGTTGTGAGCCGAGTGGCTTCTTTATAGCGCATATGTTTAGCGCTTTTGCTTTTTTTAGGATTTTACCATTTTAAGCGCACTTGCATTAGCGCACGCTTTGTGGGTTTGTTAGAGCGGTCGCTCTTTTATCTATGAGATATTATTTGCTTTCAAGTTGAATGCTATCTCTTTGTTGACTATTTGAGCAAGTTTGCCCGTATGTGCCTCTTATTTGAGCTGCCATAATATGTCTCAGAGGGCTTGTGTTCTCGTCAATAGTTATGACGAGTTTGTGTCCCTAGTTGGTTTTCAGTCTCCACTCGTTTAGCGTTATGACTCGTCATCACTTAGCGTTCGAGGTGGGCGACATACGTGCCTAGTTAGGCATCGCTCAGCTTTCTTTGCTAAAGGCAACTCAATGCGGTCAATTGACCCTTCTTGTGTGGCGATATTGGTGCGTCGGGTTAGGCCGACGGTTTTACATGCCAGACTTTGGCTATTGCAGTGGGAGTGGCCCAACGACTTTGCTTAGTGCCATTTGGCGACCGAAGGTGCATCTCAGATTCGGCCATTGCGCCAGGAGTGGCCCAGTGGCTTTGTTTGCTCAGATTTGGCTATCGTTTCGGGAGTGGCCCGACGACTTTCACCTTGTGCCATTTGACGACCAAAGGTATTGCTCAGATTTGGCTGTGTGGCTCAGATTTGGCTGTGTGGCTCAGATTTGGTAGTTGCGTCAGATGTGGCCCGACGTTTTTCACCTTGTACCATTTGGCGACCGAAGGTGTGGCTCATATTTTGCCGTGTGGCTTAGATTTGGCCGTTGCGTCGGGGGTGGCCCGACGCCTTTCACCTTGTGCCATTTGGCGACCGAAGGTGGAGCTCAGATTTGGCCATGGCGGAGGGAGTAGCCCAGTCGCCTTTACCTACGCCTTTACGCGACTTATGGTACATCGGGTTAGGCCGACGATTTTACTCAAACTCGTATGCTCGAAGGGCCGTTGGGGTTTAAGGCAGCGCCTGTACGCAACTTACATGCATTAGGAGTAGCCCAACGACTTTCACATGCGCCTTTACGCGACTTACATCACGCCGGGTTAGGCCGACGGTTTTACTCAAACCCGTATGCTCGAATGGTCGTTGAAGTTTGAGCATTTTAAGTCCTTATTCTCATGTGTGTGCGGGAAACTTAAGTTTTTTGCTCATATTTGGTGATTTTCGCTCCATTTGGCGACCAAGGTGCGGCTCAAATTTGGCCATTACGTCGGGAGCGGCCCAATCACTTTAACCATCGCCGTTGGCGTTTAACGGCATGTCAAGTTAGGTCGACGGTTTTTGAATGCCGATTTTGGCTCTTTTAAGTCCTTATTCCCGTTTGAGTGCAGGGGACTTAAAATTTTGTTTCTTGGACCATGTATTTTTTAGTGTACGTTGCATGAGTCACTAGCCCCCCAAGCTTTTAGTTTACAGGTCGTTTCTTGATGACTAAAAACTTGATAAAGCGGATTTTTGAATAAAAACCTCAGACTTTATTAATATTGCAAAGAGATAAAATCCTCAAACATTGACACATGGGCCTTATTGAATTTGGAAAATTAAAGCAATAAATGAGGGAAGTGTCAGCTATTGGTAGTACTGCCTCAAATGTTCTGTGTTCCAAGGATGTCGAAGCGGGGTCCCGTTCATGTGTTCGATGTAATAGGTTCCGTCGTGTATGACTTAGCGAAATCTATACGGTCCTTCCCAGTTTGGGCTAAGGAAACCGGCACCTTGCACTTGGGTGTTTTGGAACACGTGCCTGAGTACAAGGCTACCGATGGTGAAGTCTCGTCTTTTGAGTTTGGCGTTGTAGTATCTCTCGACTTTGCGCTTCTGTGCAGCGAGTCGAGTGAGAGCTTCGGATCCTTTCTCATCGATAAGATCCAGCTCAAGACGCATGGCCTTGTTGTTTTCTTCCTCGTCGAAAGTGTCAATTCGATAAGTGGAGACCTCAGTTTCCATGGGGACCACCGCTTCAACCCAGTAAGCTAGGGAGAAAGGGGTCTCTCCGGTGGCGTTTCGAACAATTGTCCGGTATGCCCATAGGATGAATGGTAGCTCTTCAGCCCAGGCACCCTTCTTGGCTTTGAGCTTCTTTTTGAGATTGCTCTTGATTGTCTTGTTGACAACTTCCACTTGGCCATTAGCCTGTGGATGTCACGGGGATGAGAATGTCTTGCTGATCCCTAGTTGGGTGCAGATTTCTCTCACCCGAGCGTTGTTGAATTGTGCTCTATTGTCGGTCACAATTGACGCTGGGATGTCGTGTCGGCATATGATAAACTTCTAGATGAAGTTTGTTGTATTGGCCACAATGATTTTAGCTAGAGGCTCGGCTTCGACCAACTTAGTGAAGTAGTCGATAGCGACGATGGCGTATTCGTATTATCTTAGAGCTTTAAGAAGCTCGCCGATTACATCCACGCCCCATTGAGCAAAGGGACGCGGAACGACGATGCTACCCTGGGGAGATGGCGGTTGTCGTGGAACGTTAGAGAAACGTTGGCACTTGTCGCACTTTCTTGCCCAGTTGCAGGCTTTTTCTTCATCATGGGCCAGAAATAGCCATGACGAAGTGCCTTTAGTGCGAGGGATCTCCCAACGGAGTGGTTCCCCCAGATGCCCTTTCTTGAATCTCGTGGAGGACTTTAGTCGACTCTACACTATTGAGGCATCGGATCAGCGGGGTCGAATACCCACGTTTGTATAAAACTTCGCCTCTCAACACATATTTAGATGCGAGGGCCTTCAATTTTTCATCTTCTTTGCGGTCTTCGGGGAGTATCCATCTTCGCAAGAAGTCTGTAATTGGAGTCATCAAAGTCGGACGAGCAGTATTCTCGATCGTTCCAACCTCGTCCCGTGAGACAGATGGTCACGAGAGAGACTCAACCGAGATAGTTCCTAGCCCGTATTCGGCGATGCCAGAATTGAGGTGAGAAAGAGCATCAGCTTCGGAGTTCTCTTCTCTTGGGATCTGGATGATCTCAAACCAAGATAAGGCGTTGAGTTTGGTATTTGTTTTTTCCAAGTAGGCAATCATGTTAGGCTCTTTGGTGATGTAATCGCCCTTGACCTGATTTACGATCAACTGCGAGTCACAGTGTATTCATAAATTCAGTACGTTTAGCTTTTTAGCAAGCTCTAGCCCCACAATGAGGGCTTCGTACTCAGCCTCGTTGTTGGAGGCATGGAATCCGTAGTGGAGGGCGTATCATAATTTTTCCCGATCGGGATTAGTCAAAATTACGCCGGCACCAGTCCCTTGAGCGTTGGACGCTCCGTCTACGTGTAATTCCCAGATAGGACCTGTAGGGTCAACTTTTCTCTTTCGAGCCGGCAAGTCGTCGCTCGAGTAATCTTTTGTTCTTCCCATGTCGGGAGTATAGGAGAATTCTGCCACGAAATCAGCTAGGGCCTGAGCCTTTATTGATAGTCTCGGGTGGAACTCAATTCCGTACTCGCTCAATTCCTGGGACCAGATCGCCATGCGAGTTGATGTTCCCTTCTGAAGAGCTTTACCGATGGGGTGTCCTGTTCGGACTGCAATAGGGTGAGCTTGGAAATAGGGGCGTAGCTTTTTGGCGGCTACAATGAGAGCAAGAGAAAGTTTCTCTATCTCCGTATAACGCATTTCGTCGTCGAGTAAGGCTTTGCTCACGTAGAAGAGAGGCCATTGAACCTTATCCTCTTCGCGGACTAAAACAGCGCTTACTGCCCATTTGAAGATGGCGAGGTAGACGTAGAGCATCTCACCTTCCTTTGGCTTGGAAAGAAATGGAGATGTTCCGAAGTAAGTCTTCATTTCATGAAAGGATTTTTCGCACTCATCCGTCCACACAAAGCCACCTGTCTTCTTAATAGCTTTGAAGAACGGTAGACACTTGTCGGTTGCCTTAGCCACAAAACGTGCAAGGGCGGCAATCCGACCGGTCAGACCTTGGACCTCCTTAACTCGTCGAGGAGATCTCATATCAAGGAGTGCCTTGATTTTCTCGGGGTTCGCTTCGATTCCTCGTCGACTAACAATGAAGCCTAGGAACTTCCCGGACTCAACCCGAACACGCATTTGTTGGGATTGAGCTTCATTTTGTACGGGCTGAGGATTAAGAACATCTCCCTTAGGTTGTCTACGTGATTAGTAGCCAGTAGGCTTTTAACGAGCATGTCGTCCTCACATACTTCCATAGTCTTGCCAATTTTATCGACGAAGATCCGTTTTACCGATCGTTGGTAAGTAGCTCCCGCATTCTTAAGGCCAAAAGGCATGACCTTGTAACAGTGGAGGTCTCGATCGGTGACGAAAGTTGTATTTATCTGATCGGGCTCATGCATTCGTATATGGTTGTAGCCCGAGTAGGTGTCCATGAAACTTAGTAGCTCATGTCCGGCCGTGGCGTCGACTGGTTGTTTGATGCGCAGAGGTGGAAAGCAATCTTTTGGGCAGGCTTTGTTAAGATCTTTGTAGTCTATACAAATGCGCCACTTCCCATTAGGCTTTTTAACCATGACCACGTTGGCCACCCACTTGGGGTACTTGGCTTCTCGTATAAAGCCAGCGGAGAGAAGTTTTTCAACCTCTTCGTTTATAGCAAGATATCGTTCAGGGTTGAACGCGCGCATAGCTTGTATTTTTTTGGCGATATTCTTGTCGTCGTTCAACCGGTGCACTATCACGTCGGAGTCTATTCCAGTCATGTCCGCATGAGTCCATGCAAAGACATACTTAAACTCCCGTAAGAAGGACGCGAGTTGAGTTTTGATGGCGAGAGGGAGTTGTGCACTGATCTTCACAATCTGGTCAGGTTTGGCTTCATCGAGAAGGATCGAAGTGAGATCATCGGGGCTGTCAACCTTTAACCTCTCAATCTCATCATGGGGATCTAATTCCCCGAAATGTCGTGCGTCTTTTTTATCACACAGGTAGTCGTCTTCTAGCTGGTAGATCGTGTTAACCTTTTTCTCAGCGGACTTACCGTCCACTCCTTGGACGTAGCATATCCTCGCTTGGGTTTGATCTCCAGCCATGATGTCAATCCCCTCTTCGGTAGGGAATTTCACCAGTAGGTGATATGTGGACGTGATGGCCCTTAGTCTGTTCAATGTGGGATGCCCAATGATAAGATTGTAGGGCGACTCGTGGTCAACCACAAGGAAGGGGACCATGTGAACGACTTCAATACCTCCGGCAGTTCCGAAGGTGACCGGTAAATCGATGATTCCTTCGGTCATGATTTTTTCTCCCGTGAACCCAAACAACGATGTTTGGGTCAGGATGGGACGGAGCCCCCCGAGCTTCATACGCTCTAGGGTACTCTTAAATATTAGGATAAATTACACTATTGCCCTCTCAACTATGACGTTGATAACGTTTCACCCCTGAATTATGAAATCTTACACGACAGACCTTAAAATCCTACATTGTAACAAATATCTCCTTCTGTCAGGTTTTATTAACGGCTGTCAAGTGTTTAAAGGGTAAATCGGTAATTGTACAGTTAAAAAATTATTACTTTTATTTATTTTGTGCCTCGTTACTCTTTTCTCCACATTGAAACCGCTAAATCCCCAAATCTACTTGATGGTGTGAAATCATTAAAGGTAAAGAAGTATTTTTTTTCTTCATTAATTTTTTTAGTTTTTTTTTATTATTATTATGGTTATATATAAATAATCAAATGTTTTTATTAGTATCTCTATGTTTTCATGATATACACAAACATATGTATACATATGCACAAACACATACAAATTTTTTTGATAAAAATCGGTAAATCCACACAAACACACACACATATTCTTTCCAAAAAAGACTAGCGTTTAGCTGTTAGCATATGTGACTCATACATCTCTCTGTCTCTCTCTATCTTTCCAATCTACAACTCACCCAAACAAAAAAGAAAGAAAATTATGAATCCATCCTCAACTTTTAGCAAATCCAATCCATCTCCATCGTCGACCAAGAAAAACTAGAAGATGAAGAAATTCAAAATTCGACAGCGACGTAACTAAGCATAAAGAATTTGGGGGCGAGAATTAACAACGGAAGCAACATCGATATTGGCGAGGCCTTCCAAATCTATTCCCTCGTCATTGGTGAAGAGAACAACGGGATTTATAATCGATTTTCGGTAGCAAAGACGATGGCGTTTTTTTTTTTTTTTTTTGGCAGCGGGAACTTGGGGACAGCGAGTTCGAGTATGGAGGAGGCAAGAAGCTTGGGTTCACCGTGGTCGTCACTATAGAGAAAGAGAGAATTTAAAGCTCTATGGAAGAAACTGATTGATGATAATGAGGCTGAGGGATTGAGGACCGAACAAATGAAAAAATATGAGGGATTTGATGGGAATGATTTGGGGATTTTGATTCAGTCCAGTATAAACGAAGGAATAAATATATAACAACACATTTTTTTAGCAAGTATAAATAAGGGTATTAATGTAATGTCACTCATATACCAATTCACGTGCTGGAAACGTGACCAAAGTAACGACTTCCGTTAATAAAACCTAACAGAAGGAGATGTTTGTTACAATGTAGGATTTTAAGGTCTGTCGTGTAAGATTTCATAATTCAGGAGGTGAAACGTTATCAACGTCATAGTTGAGGGGCAATAGTGTAATTTATCCTAAATATTATATCGGTTGCGCTGCCATTATCAATAAGGACCCTTTTCACCAAGTTGTTAGCCACTTGGGCTTTGAGGACTATTGCGTCATTGTGAGGATGCACAACTCGCTTGGCATCTTCATTGGTGAATTGTATTGTCTTGTATGGTGCGGACGGAGGTTCCTCATAAGTGAGGTTAACTTGCCCGGCAAGGCCTTCTTGAGAGGCAGCCCTCAAGAGCTTTTTCCTTTGTCGGGTTGAATCCCCGTCTTGCGGACCACCCAGTATGGTGGTGACGACGTGGAGTTGTGTGTCGACAGTAGACGCGACCGTAGCATGGTCAGTGTTAGTGTTGGTTCCTCAATCCTTCCCAGGCAATTGCCTGTTAGTGGTGGGGACCGCATCACTTATCATTCGGAGAACGAACTCTTTGAGCTCGCCTATTTGAATCAACGCTTCAATCTGCCTCTTGAGCGTATAGCATTGAGCGGTCAAATGACTGTAATCTTGGTGGAACTCATAATAGCAAGACCAATCGCGAGACGCGGGGTCTCCTTTCATTGAAGCTAGAGTGGTGAATTTGTCACGCGCCATGGCGTAGATTCGATCTACCCAGGCGTTTAATGGTGTGAATTGTGAATAGTCTCTGAAGTTGTTCGCAAGGCACGATTTCTGAGACGTGGAGGGTCGGCTGTCAGAAGCTTGACCTCCCTTATTCACTTTCTTTCTGGAGTTGCCCTGCTCGTTGCCGGGATCATCTCGACGGCGGGAGTTTTGGTTATTGCTCCTATAGCTGTCAAGGTAATCTTCGACTCCCATGAAAGTCTTGGCTCGGTTCATTAACTTGGCCATTGTAGATGGGACTCTACTACGACGGACTTCAGGAAGTCTCCAGTACGCAAGCCCTTAATGATTATTGTAATTGCGTCACTGTCGTCGAAGCAGTCGACCTTGTTTGATTCTGCGATGAATCAAGTGAGATACTGTCTCAGGGACTCATTATTCTCTTGCCTGATCGACCATAAGTACATCTTGGTTTTCTTTTGAACCATTGATGTAGCAAATCGTGCTAGGAACATGTCCTTCAGGTCTTTGAACGATTGGATGCTTCCTGGTCTTAAATTCTTAAACCAGTCAAAACAGGGTCCGGTGAAGGTAAGACTAAAAGCTTGGCATAGAGCCCCAGGTGCAACACCCTGCATCGTCATCCAAGTTTCGTAGTGTTGGATGTGGTAAGTGGGGTCGGTTTTCCCACTGTAGAGAGAGAGGTTCATGAGTTTGAAGTTTCCCGTGCATACCTCAGCAAGGATTTGGGCATTGAATGGCGAGGAATGTTCTTCTACAACCCCGGATGTATCACTGGCTAGGTCACCTTAATATAGATCACGTACTTCATTACGAAGATTGTGAATCATAGTGACGACGTCGAGGCCAGTGTTAGGGGTTACTCCCTGTTCGGGAGGAGTCACCTGATGCCGTTCATTCGACCCTTGCGCCGTGCGGAGATTCCCATTTATTGGGGCTGCAGAATTATTGTTTTGGCGGGCACTCAACCTCTCCCGTAGGTCTTCATGACGACTGTTTTGTTAGGCGGTAATCCGATCCCTTAGGTCTCGGTCAGCGGCACGGGGGCGTGAGTTTTGAGTAACACGCCTCACTCTCTGAGTTCCCTGACCTTCCTTGACATTTCCTCTTTCTTCAAGTCGGTCATGGGCCGAACGTCGGGAAGTCTCCTCTAGGGAGGAAACAGGTATCACCTTTTTCTTAGGCGGTGGAATCGAAGTACCGGCTTCAATCTCTACGGGGAGTCCCTCGTCTTTAGTGAGAGAAGTCTCGATATCTACCGAAATTTCCAAACCTTCGTAGTCAGGGTCACGGTCATGTCCTTCATCTATGAGGTTTTCGGGTTCCCCTTGAGCAATGTTTTGCATAGGTCGCTTATTCGCCAGTTGGCGATGGTACCTTGCATTGGCCGCCCTTAGCTTGCGGATCTTCTCCTCCATCTCAAGGATGCGGTTATCCCGGCTGTCCAGAGGTGGAGATGGTGAGGGAGTGTGACTCTCGTCGTTGAGAGATCCCTCGTCACCATGAACTCGGGAGCGCAAGAAGTATTTCTTCACTCCAGTTGCGTTCTCGGGGTTATTCGTGCCCTCAGAATGAACGGGTGGTTGGTCGTTCATGTCTTTCTCAAGTCGAGAAAGAGGAGACTATGATGTAGAAGGGATTTCGGGTTGTATAAGTCGGCAAGTCCCCTCCTTCTAGCGCCAAAATGTTGTCGCACGAAAATGAACAACGATTTAAAACTACACGCGATTCGATCCAAGGCCGAACCAAGTGATCGCGCCCGAACCAAAGTGTGAACTCGAAGGCCGAGTTGCACCATCCAAACCCGGAGGTGTGTTTTGGAAGGTGTGACCGTGCCAAATGTTGGTTGCCAACGTACCCGTGGTTCGGGATCAGGTTCTCGAATTTATGAGCCGAGCTTGGAGAGGGAGAGAGAACTCTTGGAATGTCACAAGTGAATTTTCTTGAGAGTTGTGAGAATTGGCTCTCAAGAATTCTGTCAAAGGTCCCCCACAAATGAAGAGGGGGGTGTATTTATAGATGTTTGAGGAGGTTATGGGCCGGCCCCTATGGGAGCCCATGGAAGGGCCGGGCGTAGGACACGGTGCGCGCGCGGGCAGCATGCTCGGCTAGGGCACGGGGCACGCGCGGGTAGAACGCCCGACGGGGCGCAGGACGCGCGCAGGCAGGAGGCCCAGCAGGGCGCGGAGCGTGCGCTCGGGCAAGAGGCTCGGCAAAGGTGCACCGGCGTGCGTGGGCGGGAGGCCCTGCAAGCGCTGGGTAGTGCGCGGGAAGGAGGACCAGCAGATGCCGGGTGTGCGTGAGACACGCGCGGGCAGGGAGCCCGGTCGAAGGCGTAGGGCGCGCGTGGGCAGGAGGCCTGCCCAGCAGGCGCGGGGCGTGCGCGGGCAGGGAGCCCGGTCGAAGGCGCAGGGCACACGCTCGCGGGCAGGAGGCAACTTATCAAACACCTTCGTGACAGCCACCATATGAGTGTTATCCATTACTACCTCCGAGTTATATTGCAACTTTAGATTGAGAAAGAAACCTGCAAAACAAGAATTCGGATTGCTAAAAGCCAAAAGTGAATGAATTATTTTTTTGAGAGATCTAGTTCACCTGCAACATGTAATGGATGACACATCTGACTAGTCCGTCTACGCTCCACGATGTCGAGAATCCATTTATTACCGTTGAGCGCTGGCAACTTCTTCTTCATCTCGTGGAACACATAGTAGAGTAGACCCATTGTCGGATGCACTTTGGTATCAACCAATCAAAGAGTGGTGTACGTAGGCTAAAATATTGCACACAACTCATCGACAGATTACCAAAACCGCAGGTTCAAAACGGTCTCGGTGATGGATTTTACAGCAAACGTTGGGCTCAATCTGTCGTCGTCCCACCATGACTAGTGAATAACGACCTCAATGTAGCTCTTTTCTCCCGGAGACTTCTAAGGGCCAGGTAATTCGTCACGAATCGTGTTGCCCCTGGACGGATGATTTCACCGGGGCCACTTCTCGCAACTTGGCCAACACCGCGCCGTGGTTGTAGATAAACTTCGCCGCGTCCTTCGCAGCTTTGATTGTACCATTCACCGATTCTCTCTTTCCGATGTCTTCAAACATCAAATCCAAGCAATGTGCGGCACAAGGTGTCCAGTACACATTTTGACATCGTGTCAATTTCTGCCCAGCACTCTTGTAGTTGGCGCCGTTGTCGGTGACTACTTGGACGACATTTTGCCTCCTGGGCTCTTTCAGCACATCCCTCGGTATTGAGTAGATGTAGTCTAAACTCTTGACATTCTTCGATGCGTCTATCGAATTCAAGAACACAGTCGCACCATCGCAATAGACCATAATGTTGATGATACTTAACTTGGTCGGCCCCGTCTAACTGTCAACCAGTATCGTGCATCTATACATCTTCCAACACTTCATTTGCTCTTCCACGAAGTTCTCAGCATCTATGACCTCTATCTCGAGGTACTTGATGTAAACTTCGTACGCCGATGGAAGAGGAACCTTAGGACCTGCAATACCGATTAACATCATATTCTAAACATAAATATTTTAATACAAGTGCAACAAGTTCTAAGAACGAGGTCTTGAGCCGTCACAATCATGTTTTTGAATTCATGAATGTTGACCTTGCTCGCGAGCACGTGCTGGTGAATGATGAATTTGGTAATAGCTCTTCCGAGCCACGACTTCTTCTTTGGGTTCACCATCTCGTCCACTCTAGGTTGCCTCGCACTGGGAGACTTATATAACGACAGAACGGCAGGTGGAGACTTTGCAGTCGAGCCCCCCCCCCCTCCCCAGGACCCGATTGGAACCGAGCTTCCCACTTTGACCGAACTGCATCTTGACGCGACCTCTTCATCGCTGCCTGGAGTTCTGCTTAGTATTCGAGACCCTCTTCATCAGCGTCAGTGTGAAATAGTTTGTTGAAGGTCCTTCGAAGGGTTTCATCCAATGTATTTTTTTTGCTTCTTCTTCTAAACATTACCGAAGATTAAACCTCGCATCTCCTCCATCACCTCAACAGGAAATTTCTCGCACATTTTAACATTCTTCTGAGAGTCCAAATGTGCGAGATGATTTTTTACTCTCGTGATCCCCCCTCCTCCCATTACATGACCGCAAAAGTTGCACGTATTTGCACTTGCTTTTCCCGGAACGGGCGTGCAGTACTTCCTTGCTGGGTCTAGCGGCGCCATTCTTCAAGTCTACTTTGCAAACAAGTCAAAAACATAAATATTCAATAGCTTTAAAATAATCCATACAAAATTTCAACAAATGCATATACACATACTCTAAATTTAATTTCAACAATCTATAACAAATTTTCAAAAACCATATGAAATTTCAACAATGCATAACAAATTTCCGCAATTCATATCACATATTAAAAATTCATATGAAATTTCAAAAATACATGTCACATAAACATACACATAGTCTACATTTAAATTGAATAATCAATGTCACATATTCAAAATTCATATGAAATTTCAAAAATACATAACAAATTTACATACACATATTCTATGTTCAATTTATTTCAACAATCCATATATATATATATTAAAAATTCATATGAAACTTCAAAAATACATATCACATAAACATACACATATTCTAAAGGTAATTTCAACAATCCATATCACATATTATAAATTCATATGGAATTTCAAAAATACATAACAAATTTACATACACATATTCAAAAATACATAACAAATTTACATACACATATTCAAAATTCGAATTGGAATAACATTACATCATAATCATGTTCAAAAGTTCAAAACCACTAAATTAAGTCTAAACATGACAAATCCATACACAATTTAAACAAAATCAACCAAACAATTCAAAAACCTAATTTCCGATTCTAAATCCCTAATTCCGGATCACAAAAATCAAGAATTCAAAACTAAAATCAAATTTATGTTACTAAAAATGAATATAACTTACAAAAATTAACAAAAACTCAACAATCCTAAATAAATTTAAAAAAAAAACACCTTGATTTTGCCTTACTTTGAAATTGGTCGGAATGAGTTCGGGATCCCAGCCGAAATTGTGTTTCTCGCCGGGAAGAAGAAAGAAACGCTGGTCTAGCTGCCGGAATCTTTAATTTCTTGGCGGGATTCGGCGGATTTACGTGAGTTTTGTCTTGCGCGACACTGGAATGGAAACCCTAAATCTCGGCGTGAATGACAAAGTTTTGTCCGACTTACCCTTTTATAGCCCAGTTTTTATGAGTAATTGCACTTAACCGAGCCGGCTTTCACGAACCAAGACGAAGACCGAATCCCATCCGGTTCCCAGCAGTTCACAAGGAACCACATGGTTTTGGCTTGAACCGTGCAAGATAGTCCTCTAAAGCATGTTCCCAGACGAGTTTCGGACGGTTCCCGCTTAAGTTTGTAATACTCTTTATTCCCCCCCCCCCCCCCCCCCCCCCCCTAAATTTTATATTTGAGTGGTTTTGACCTATTTTCATAATTTGAACGGTTGACATGACAAGTTGGAAAGAAGCATCAAGTGTACTGAATTGGTCGTATTAAACCGCCCTAAACTGGTTTACCAATCATGACCGTAGAACAATGATGAGGGTATATTACCGCTGTCAGATGCTGGTGGTAAAAGTACAACTTTTTAAGACTGCCATGCTATGATAATTGAGACTCCAATTCATCTACACATCTTTGAATTGAGAATTATATATTATTATCAAAGATTTCATGTGTAAAGTGTATCCTGGTGACTATTATTTATGTCGTCCATATGCATGCAATCTCTCTTAAAAAGAATGGATAGCCAACCTCGACCAGTTGTATGTTGCGTTCCCCTAGGACAGGACACCTTTTCCAGTGGAAACTATAGCTTTCTCCAAATGTCGTATATTTATTGATGAACGATATGATGTTACAATCATCAATATTTAACCAATATTTTCAAAATTCCTAAGTAAAAAATTGAGCTTAGTCAGACTCGTAGAGTTCCAGAGATGTACTCAATTGCACAACAAAATTTGATGTTAGAGCAACTGTTGTTACGTTATGTATTGACTTATTTTTTTACTAGAAGTTGTTAATGAAAGATGTCGGTCAACATACACATACTGTATTTCTGGTAAGTTTCTTGGTTTACCAAATCGTATCGCTGAAGACTTTCCTTGATGATCTTCACGCATTTATGGGTAAGAAAACCCTAGATTGACTTCCAGATTTGTATGACTACTATAAAAGTCGAGTGCTACCTCTTTAGCAGTTCTTGACGCTTTATCAAAATACTTAGGGTTCCTAGACGTGCACGATTGGCGGACTATGAGACTATTTGTTTTGTTAAGAGCGGTGTAATTCTACAAACACTATTCCAGAAGTCTGAGTTTTTGTGAGATTGTGATT
The DNA here is from genome assembly GCF_054948205.1 of Urtica dioica subsp. dioica. NCBI lineage: Eukaryota > Viridiplantae > Streptophyta > Magnoliopsida > Rosales > Urticaceae > Urtica > Urtica dioica. Next base: position 10,433,191 of record NC_142764.1, on the reverse strand, counting down.
GTGTGATTGAAGTCTTCGATTGCGTTTGACATTGAAGCTGACCAAGCATCGGAGCATTCTTCGAGAGTAGAATTGAGAGGGGTCTCAAATTCAGGGGGAGTCCCTGTTCTGGTAATCATTTGTAGTAATAGTTCCTAGGGTATTGATATTTGTGTTGTTCATATAAGTCCTTGTTTGTATTATCGACTACTTGATAGTGAAATAATTTCCACTGACTGTAAGCCCCCTGACGTAGGTGATGTTGCACCGAACTGGGTAATCGTGTGTCTTTCCTTTTACGCACTGCTTTGTTCATTATCCATTATCTGTGTTAATGCAAGTTGTCGGATATATTGCTGCTACATTATGTGTGACATCTTGCCTTTCACTCTAAACAGAATTTCAATTGGTATAAGAGCAGGCACCCAGATCTTAGGGTGGTTTCCTGTTTAATCTGTTCTGTTTTGTAACAGATAGTTACAGGGAAAGAGGATCGGTTAATCGTCCCCCAGTTCTGGATGGAACTAATTATGGCTATTGGAAGGCTCGCATGGGTACCTTCATGAAATCTCTTGACAGCAAGACATGGAAGGCTGTTATTCACGGTTGGGCTGCCCCTGTCACTGTTGATGATAAAGGGATAGAAACTGGTCTCAAACCTCATAATGACTGGGGTTCTGCAAAGGATGAAGCAGCCTTGGGTAACTCTCGTGCTCTTAATGCTATTTTTAATGAGGTTGACAAGAATGTTTTTAGACTCGTAAATACCTCAATAAGTGCAAAAGAAATATGGGAGATCCTTGTTGTTGCATATGAAGGGACCACCAAAGTGTGCGAGCAAAGCTTCAATATATTACTGTTGTCAATGGTGCCCACAAGAAGAGTTGTAATCCTTATATTGTACATTTGATGTAATAAAGTCTCATGAAGACTCTTGCTTGTAATTGCTTATTTATTAATAAAAGTTGAAACGTTAATTCAATCTTCCTTGTCTGAAGCTTTATGATAAAACATTAGTCTTTAGTCCATAAACAAACTAAGCAACTTACGGAGAGACAAATGTAGATTTGCATGAACAAACTCTTCATAGTTTGCTTAAAACGATATATTCGCAATCAAAGGGTCAAAGGACTATTGACCTCAGTATGATTGTTAGAAGAATCTATGATGTCTGGTTATGAGGCATTGAGAGTTGGAGACTCTATAGTTCTTCTAGGTATCTTCCAAAGGTACTGAATTGACCAGTGCGCTTCTAGAGACAAGATAAGAACAAACCATTTAACCTCTTATGTCTCGAAGTCACTACGTATGAATTGCATCGTGCTTACCTTAATCCTGAAATGAGACATGTCATTTCACACCTTAGTATTCTCATTTGAGAAAGTCAGAGTTCGGACTCACTATGCGATTCCGAACAAGGCCTATTGGTGAAGTACTAAGTTGTGAGAATGTCATGAGTAAACTTTGTGAAGTTCTCATAGATATGGAATTCATGTACAAGATTGATGAAATGCAATGTATATCACCTCATGCTTTGTTCCTTTGAGTGTGAATAAATGAACTGGCCAGTGTCCAAATTGAGTCCTGACTCTTTTGGATGAAACAATGTGACTTGTTAGCTCCTCGTCAATACATTGTTTCTAACTTTTTCACAAGCGACAAAGGAGTTGAGGAAATAACAGCTAGAAGGGTAAAATGGTAATTTTGTAAATCCCGACTAGCTGATGATATTCATGAAGGCTAAACACTGATAATATTCTGTGGATCCACTCATTACAATTCGGTTGAATTCTTGAGTAGAAAATAAATTCATTTGAACCGAGAGATTTTCAGTGTCAACTCTTTAGTGGAGTCAGTTGACATTAAGCTAGACTTGGAAAAGGTTTGTGAACTTTTGAGTCCAAGTATTTTAGCTCAAGCTTTGTTCATTTGTATCCATGAGGTCACTGTCATGAATCACATCGAGTAGGAATAGTTAAACTGGAAGCTAAGTCAAAACAAGAACGAAAATTGTCAAAAGGGTATTTTGTCTTTTGAGACATAGGATGAAATGAATGTCAATAAATTTTTTGACAAGTTCATTTGATGACTTAATGTCACTCGGCCAAGTTAGAATAATTGGGCCTTGTGATTTAATTTCATTTCATAAGAATTTTATTGAAAATTCTTAATGGGAGACGAGCGTTGCAAACTTTCCAAAAGCTTCTCAAAGTTCAAGCTTCAAGAAAGGTTAGTAAACTTCTATGCTCATTATAGTTTTTATTTATATGTACTTGCTCTTTGTCTAGGTTAGTAAAAAACTGTTTTTACTTGAAAAGAAAATTTTTAAAATTCCGCCGCTTTGCGAAGCGTTAAACTTTTTCTTAAACCCTAGATCAATTCCAACAATTACTATAAACTTTGAAGCCCTTACCATCTTTGAAGATGAGTCTGTAGCTGAGTTCAACGTGCGTATTCTGGATCTTGTTAATGAATCCTATTCCCTTGGGAAACCAATGACTGATGAGGAACTAGTCAGAAAAACGCTGAGGGCTATAAGTCTCAGATTCAAAATGAAGATCACAACCATTGAGGAAGTTCATGACTTGAAGACATTAAAATTTGATGAGCTCATGGGATCCCTTATGACGTTCGAGCCGTCCCTTCCTAAGGTAGAAAAGCAGAATAAAGGAATGGCTCTCAAGAGCTCTATCCTGGATCAGAAAAAACAGGTATAAACTATCTCAGATAATGAGATTGATGACATTATTGCTATGCTTGCAAAGAATTATAGCAGGGTGATGAAGAGGTTCAACCAGATGACTAGATAGAATGTCTCTCAAGATGTCAAGGACAACTTTCAACAAAAATCTCAGAAGAATGGAAATTTTAACAAGAATGGTAAAGGTGGAGATCGTACCTACACCACCACTGGCAGAGGGAAAGGAATTCAGTGTCATGAATGTGAAGGGTATGGACATATTCAGAAAGAATGTCCAAAATTCTTGAAGAAGCAAAAAAGATGGTACGATGTCACTTTTTCTGATGATGAAGCAGATAAGAGTGACTCTGACCAGATAAGCACTTTGTTGCCTTTATAACTACTCCCAATCAAATTGCTGATAATCATTCTGATACTGCTAGTTCTTCAAAGATTAATATTGTTTCTTTTGATGAGGATGACCTATCTGATGATACTCTTAATGATACTTATAGTGTATTGCATACTAAGTGGGTTGAAGAATCTTAGGTTCTAGACAAGCAGAATGATCTAATTCTTGCTCTAACTGAGGACAAAGCGAGACTCCTGAAAACCATTGTTGATTTAAAGCGCGAAGTGAGCCGTCTAAATGGAGAACTTGACTAAATGACCAAAACTATCATAATGCTTGCTGAGTATGGCGTCGGGCAAGATGTCATGAAATTATTCTGTGATAACATCAGTGCTATCAATATCTCTAAGAATCTTGTTCAACACAGCAAGACTAAGCACATAGAGATCAGACATCATTTTATTCGAGACCTTGTGGAAGATAAGATGATCAGGCTCGAGTACTTTCACACTGAAAAACAACTTGCTGACATCTTTACTGAGGCTTTGGATGCCAATCGTTTTGACGATCTTCGATCATCCCTTGGTGTATGCATCATTGCCCAATAGCAATTACTCGGTCCTAGCCAGTTTTGTCCAAAGGCTCTTGTCTATCTTCGGGTCATCTGTCTGAATTGCTGCTCTTGGATTTTTGCTCTTTTTTATTCATGGGCCCTTTTATTTGGCTGGCCCATTTGACATGATTACAGGGTTGTAATTCCATTGTGCTCTTTCTATTTGGGCTTGAGCTATCCCACAGCCCAAGTTATTATGCAACGCCGTTCCATGATTTATCATCTTCCAACTCATACAATTGATGGTTTGTATCTCGAGAAATGTTGGGAAGCTACTTATTTTCATAAATTATCGAGCTTCAAAATCCCTATTTTTTCGCTTTCTTCTCGTGCGATTTCTTTGATTTATGTAACCACATCTCTCCTTGATACATATTGTGGATGTTATCTTGATATTTTTAATTCTAGTATAAAGGAGGGTTCAGTCTTGGCTTACATAGTAGAGTATTTGACCAAGATTTAAACGAATCGATGAAAAAAGAGATATGACTTTTTCATCTTTTTAATCGGATTTGTTAAGCTCCTATTACTAGGTCCATAGTCCCCGATTCGACTTTGATAAAGACGGATAAGAACTCTCTGGTAATAATGAATATTATTATTACAATCTCACAACTGTAAATTGTGTAGCAGCATTCATTCGAAAATTTGTCTGTTTGCCGAATTAAATATTTATTATGGAATTAATTATTTATTGTTGGATCAAGTAAATAATTAATTGAATTTTAAGTTGAGCCTTATGGACATTGTAAATTCGAAATTCCTTGGCCCAGTATTAGTTATGTTGGGCGCCTACTTTGGGTAGATAATACTCAATATTCTCTCTTTAATAAGATATTGTCATTTATTCTCTCTCTCATAATTAATTTCCTAATATCTATGAGAATAATAATGGTAGAGGTATTCTCTCCATTAAATAAGGAAATAAGATATTGTCCTCATTATTCTCAAATACCTAGATTCCTTAAATATAGGAGAAAAATAAGAAAATATAATATCTTAAGTTATGATCTAATGGATGAGAGATAAAGTACGATTTGTAGTCAAGATCCAATAATATCTTGCATCAAATCTAGAACTTATAGAACTTTTGAAATGCCATTCATTACGAACTTACCTTAGGTTTGCAACGATTTATGCTTACTACAAAATATGAAAGAATAAAGGAGAATAAATATATCTAGGAGATTCCTAGAATATCTCTTTTCTACCACTATAAATATAGGTCTAAGAGAAAGCAACAAACACAAAATTTGCATTAGCAAAATTTTGCCCATCACACACAGGGTGGACGAAATTCTCTCTATCTCACTCTCCCTTGGAATTTCGTGATTCCATTCCCATAAACACAGTGCTATCTGAAGTCATAAATCAGAGTCGTAGTGAGATTCAGAGTGTGCCCACACTTTCTTCTTATTCGTCTCGGATATTACGTTTCGGAAGACTAACGTGCCATCATCAAGTCCATCACCATGAGAGTACCCTAAAGCTAGAAGATCGAGTTATTGGAGCTCAGAACGGGATCTTGAAGAACTCGATTAAAGTTTCTATACCTAAGGATAAACCCGTAAATTTTTCTAATGACTCTAATGTTTAATTCGGTCACTTGATATTGCTCTCATGCTTAATATTAATTAACATAAATCTAGATCTTGTTATATAACCTTAATTAATTAGCTAAGTAGCGTACTTAATTATTTCTGCATGGTTATATGGGGGCATAATCACCAACACATGTATCGCTTCTTCGTAGCATTCCGACTCTCCTCTGTCGGTCAGGATGATGTAGTTGAGAGTTAGAGAGAACTTGTGCACCGGTTTTCTCACCCTGCTCGATATCTGCAGCTCGGTTACTGGAGTTCGCTAATTTACCTTGAGCTCGGTGTCCTCATTAGCCTCGTTTTCACTTTCACGACCACGTTCAGTTCGGACTGATCTCTCCTTGGTCTTTGAAGCGTCTTCATTCAGCTCGGTCGTCGAGAAATCTCTCAAATCGATCGTCGACTTATCGCCCTCAAGATATTTGCTCGCCGAGCTCCCTTTCAGCTCGTCCTTACATTTGTCTGCTCGTTGAAGATGACATTCCTGCTCCGAACAATCTTCCTTGCATCGGCATCCCAGAAACAATAGCCGAGCTCAGTGTCACCATAGCCAATGAAATAACTCTTCTTAGATTTCACATCAAGTTTATTTCTAGAAGAATCATCAATATGAACAAGCAACCAAGCACTTTCAAATAAGAAAGGTACCTTCTTTCCATTCCACGCCTCTTCTGGAATTCAGAAACCCAAAGGAACGCTCGGTCCTCATTTGATCAAGAAGGCTGTCGTATTGATTGCATCGGCCCAAAATGTCCTGGGTAACCCGGAGTGAATCCGCATACTCCGAGCTCGGTCATTCAGTGTTCGATTCATTCTCTCTGCTACGCCATTCTGTTGAGGAGTTCTTGGGATCGTTCTCATCATCTTGATCCTATTCTCAGCACAATACTACTTAAAGTCGGAGTCGACGTACTCTCCGCCGTTGTCGGACCTCATGCACTTCACCTTCTAGCTCGTCTCTTGCTCGATAATCGCCTTCCATGTCTTGAAGGTAGCAAACATATAAGATTTATTCTTCAATAAATAAACACACAACTTCCTAGTGGAGTCGTCAATGAATGCCATGTAGTAGTGAGATCCCTCGAGTGAAGGGACATGAGTTGGTCCCCATACGTCGGTATGTACCCGTTCGAGCTTCTCCACCTTCAGTTCTCTGCTCGTATTTGTGAAGCTGACTCGCTTTTGCTTTCCAAGAATGCAGCTCTCACACGTGTGATGTTCCACCATCTTCAGCTCCGGGATCATGCCGTCTTTCACCAGCATCTTCATCCCATTCTCACTCATGTGCATGAGCCTGTTGTGCCACAGCTCGGTCTTCTCGATATTGTCGACCACGGCCACCATGTCTCGGTAGCTTGATGTCATGTAGAGCGTACCCGTCTTCTATCTGCAAGCTACCACCATAGCTCCCTTTGACACCTTCCACGAGTTGTTCCCGAACGTCATGGTATAGCCTTCATCATCGAGCTGACCCATCGAGATTAGGTTCCTCATCAGCTTCGGAACGTGTCTGACTTTATTGATCTTCCAGACTTGCATGTTTCCCATCTTCAGCCTAAGGTCGCCGACACCAGCAATGTCTAGAGACTCGCCATCAGCGACGTAGACCTTCCCGTGGTTTCTTACGACGTAGTTCTCCAGGATGCCACTGCTGGGACTGATGTGGAAGGACGAGTCGAGCACCCAAGAGTCGATCGAGCTGTCCACCGTTAGTAGTAACGCATCTGCTAAATCTTCAGTGACGGCGTGGGCACCACCTTTCTCCTCCTTCACCGGCGCCTTGTAGTACTTCCTGATGTGACCCATCTTGCCACAGTTCCAGCACTCGAAAGGTTGTCTGGACTTGGATTGGCTTCTCCCATTCTGCGACTTCGATCTACCTTTGGAGTTTCGATTCTAATTCTTGTCGTGGTTTCTACCCCTGTTCTCCACGTGTAAGGCCGAGCTCAACGCGACCTCTCCAGAATCCATCATTCACACCTCTTCAGCAAGGATGCGATCTCATACGTCGTTGAACTTCAGCTTCGCACTCCCAACCGAATCCACACTGCCGCCCTCATGGGCTCCCAGCTATTCGGTAAAGATGCAAGCAGAATTAGGGCTCACACTTCATCGTCGAATTCGATTTCAACCAATAACAATTGGTTGACAATCGAGTTGAATTCATTCACGTGCATCGCTACTTCGGCTCCTTCATCCATCTTCGGGTGGAATAGCTTCTTCATTAGAAACATCTTGTTGTTCGCCGAGGATTTCTCGAACATGTCAGACAGGACCTTTATCATCCATGTCGTGGTCTTCTCCTTCACCACGTTGTGAGCAACATTCTTCGACAGCGTCAGTCGAACAACTCTCAGAACCTGCATGTCGAGGAGATTCCATTCTTCCTCATCCATCTTCTCTGGTTTTGGGCTCAACGGTAGATGAAGCTTTCTTCCATACATGTCATGCTTGATCTGCATCCTCCAGAACACGTAGTCCGACTCGGCAAACTTCCCGATCTCGTGCACCATGCCCTCTTCGCCTTCCATCGTCTTCTGAATCGCTCAACCTAGAGCTCTGATGCCAGTTAATGGGATTTCTTCGTCGAAACTCCTAATACAAACAGAAAACGAAATTAAACAATAGCAAATAAAGGACACAAAGATTTATAGTGGTTCACTTTCACTGCGAAAGCCACATCCACTTTGCCGCTGCAAAATCACTATAAACCCAAATCGGGGAGGTGTTTACAATATACACTTAGCTTAAACTATTTCTTGCTAGGATGAATAGAATACACCCTATGGACCCCTATTTATACACTTTTGGAGATCACAAAGTTGCTCTCCATTTCCCATGTGGGACTTTTTTCACATATTAGGCTCCACACCTTCTAACACCACTCTCATATCCTATAGCCTGCACCATAAGCACACAATTTCCAAGCCTCCTTACAGAATTTTAGCTTCTATTAATTCTCTTTCGGTCAGATTTCAATGGAAGAGGGAAGTCCAGAAGACCGGACCAGGTTGATCTCCTTCAACAAATAAATCCATACCTAATCATCTTTTCAACCTATTTAGCAATGTTATACTCCAAAGCAGCTTCTTTTTGCTTTGTTCGTCCAGATTTTTCCAATTTCTTTGACTCTAATATTCTTTGCAAAACATATAGATGATAATCCTCATGGAGAGGTAGGTACTGCAAGTTAAAGTTACAGGAAGCAATCAACAATATGTTAAGGATGGTGTAAACAATCGGAAATCAAACATAAAAACCTCACCTCATTCCTGAACATTGTCAATAACATATTTTATTTTAGTACAACCTGTTTCAAACAATGGGAAGCATGTAATAGACTTGTTTCAGAGAGAGGAGAGAATAGGACATCTCCTTTGGTGGACCCTCATAGAACCTCAAGAATCTTTTCCCACGAGTTGTAGCCATTAAATCTCTGAACCACCACCGCCAATGCCATTTTTTTGGAGAACCCCGTGTTAGGAATTGTTTCCCACGAGTGATAATCAATGATTACTAAATAGAATAATAGTTTACTTTATTAGCATCATATGATTAGTGGGTTGAGGTCTGAATATCAGAATCAATAGCAACTATCATCCATAGCCTCCGTATTAAACTGAGTCACGTGCTGGGCACCTGAGTTCGGGCGGTGTTGATAAAACATAGTCGATGACTAATACATGCCTGGACAGCTGTATCTAAAGTCATATATGTCGAACACTAGTGAAGGTTGATCATGATGTGCGAGCATTCTACACTTGTGGTAAGTGTACGACCCGGACATACTTTGGTTATAGATGTGTCGTTTAAGTACCGTTTTGACACACTAACCGGGGTCGCTATGATGGTCACAGTGAGACTTGATCTAAATCTTGAAGTGATCATGGACACTGGATCATGTTACCGAACTCTTTGACTCATTCACTAAAAGGCCACTATCATGCTAATAACAGCTTATGTCTTGGAAGTTTCGGAGCATGATTCAAGTGGGAAGTGGTTGATAGATACGGAATCCAGCCTTCCTGAAAGAATGTCAATGTTCACTCACCTAAGGGTTGATTCCAAAACCGATAGATTGCCGGCACTTCCGAAGTATGTACGTTCGGAAGAATCTTTCGCTAGGGAAGAAACAATGCTTAGGTTATATATGTATCAAGAAAGGTATAACGGATTAATTGACCTTTCTCGATACGGGTTGAACCTGAAAGATCTTGGTCACGTACTGACTAGATCAGTGGACACTCGTCACGATGAGTAAATATAATTCTAGTATAAAGAAGAGTTCAGTATTGGCTTACGTAGGAGGAGTCTAACCAAGATTAGACAAATCGATGTGGAAAAGAGAAAGGACTTTTCGTCTTTTCATCAAATTTGTTAAGCTTCTATTACTAGGTCCATATTCTCCGATTCGGCTTCGATAAGATGAATAAAGAACCTCTAATAATAATGTGTCTCATTATTATAATCTCACTAGCTGCAATTGTGATTGACAACATAAATTCTGAAATATGAGTATTTGCATAATTAAATAATTATTTATGGTAGTACTAATTATTTATTGATTGAACAAGTAAATAATTAAGCAATTACTTATTTGTTTATTGTTGGACCAAGTAAATAAATAATTAATTGGGCTTTGAGCAATTGAGCCTTCACAACAAGGGATGGACGAATTTTAAAGAGATTTGGGCACAAGATTTGCGCCAAATCCCCTTAGTCGTGTGCCTCTAATTTCGTCCATGACATATTGGTACTTACCAATATTTTCTCTTTAGTTGTTTAAATAAAAGAGAGAGAAAAATATTTAAAAGGAAATAAGAAATTGTCATTTATTCTCCTTCATGAATATAAGGAGAGAATAATATTTAAAAGGAAATAAGATATTGTCATTTATTCTCTCTCGTGAATATTAGGATAGAATAATATTTAAAAGGAAATAAGATATTTTCATTTATTCTCTCTCATGAATATTAATGAGAATAATATTTAAAGGAAATAAGATATTGTCATTTATTCTCTTTCATGAGAGAATAATATTTAAAAGGAAATAAGATATTTCCTTTATTCTCTCATTAATAAATATTCTCAATTTAAACAGGAAATAAGATCTCATAGATATTGATCTGATGGCTAAGAGAGAAAGTAAAATTCATGAGATAAGATCCAATGGTCAAGCTTAGATTCACTAGTGTGAACATAGTAAAAGGAAATAATATATTTTGGAAACTACCAAGAATATATCATTTCCACTACTATAAATAGGGGGTTCATGAGAAAAGAAAAACACACTTCTGTGCATTCAGAAAATTCGACCAAGAGACTCTCCCTCTCCCTCTTGGCCGAATTCTCTCTCTCTCTATCTCCCATTGGAATTGCTCTATTCCGTTCTTAGAAAATAAGAGTGAGATTTTGAAACAATATTTGTTTCTTGATTGTGTGAGATTAAAGAGTGTGGTCCCACGTCGTATTTCCTTATTCGTCCGGAGATTACGTTTCGGAATACTACAGTGTCATCAAGAGGATGACGAGGATCTGAAAGTTTCAAGAAAGAGATCAAGGCGTTCAAAGACGAGGATCTGAAAGCTTGAAAAAGAAGAAGATCAAGGCATTTGAAGACGGATTGTGAAAGCTAGAAGATCTGTTCGTGAGCCCAACCCGTAAGTTCTCTATAAGCCTTGATCTTTGATCTTATTGGTTGCTTGACACATTTGAATGCTTTCATTATTTAACTAATAAAGTAAATCTAGATCTTGTTAGATAACCATCCTTTTAATTAGCTCTTGTGAGTGTAATTAATTATTCCGCAACTTATATGGTTATCAAGGTGAAGACATAATCCCGATGAGTTGTATCGGAGCGATTGTTCGTATCCGATACTCCTCTCGTTTCCCTACAAGTGGTATCGGAGCGACTGTTCGTGTCTGATACCACCTCTGTAATTACAACAAGTAATATTAGAGCGATTGTTCGTGTCTGATATCTTAGTGTTTCTACAACAAGTGGTATCAGAGCGATTGTTCGTGTCTGATACCACTCATTCATCACCAACAAGTGGTATCAGAGCGATTGTTCGTGTCTGACACCACCTCTGTTTCTCCAACACCCCGGACTTCTGGTGAAATGTATGTTGTCTTGGAATGGCTGTTTTTTCTGAACCATTAGAGCTTTCACCTTCTAGTTTTTCTGACCCTTCACCGCCACTGCGAAGCTGACCCTTTTGTGAATTTCTCCAACCCTGTGGTTTTTTGACCCATCCCCGGCCCTGCGAAATTGGCCACTTTATAAATTTCCTTGTTTCTTTATTGTTTCTTTGGTTCACAGACCACGATTGAGAATCAAGCTCCTCTAGTCATTCCTTCTTTGACCCTCCCGAATAAGAATCATCCTTCCTTTGCCTTGAGCCACCTTTAGAATTCTCAAGCAAGATCCTCGGTTGTTGATTATAACGTCGACCATTATCGAAAAACTATTCCCAACAAATCTCCTCCAAAACCGCCTCTAGAGGAATAATACAGACCTTCTTCTAAAATCCCAACCAACCAGCCAACGACATCTCTATTCAAAAGAAAACTGAAAGACCGATTTCTTCTAACCTCCAAAGACGAATGTGAAATTACTAAATCTGTGCACGTATCTCAAGAACTATTATAACAGTTAATACGATAGTTGCTAAAGTTAATGAGATATTAACGACATCGAGATATATGCAGAAAGTAAATAGAACTCGCAGATTGGTGACCCAATTCGGCAAGCCGTGCCTACGTCTTGGTAAACCACGAGACAAGATTGTTGCTATGAAGAAACACCTCCCGATATGCTTTTTCTATCTTCTGCACTCTCGGCCGTATCAGCATCGCAAAAGACAACAATGGTTACATTAGAATCAAACGATTACCATAAGCCATAATCCACGATGCCAGAAACATACCTAATGATTCTTTTGAGATTCATAAGATGGCTTTCTTTTGGTGAAGCTTGATATCGGGCACACACGCCTACGGAGAATACAATGAAAGGATGGCTCGCTGTGAGGTACAAGAGGTTGCCTATCATGCTTCGGTAAAGTTTCTGATCGACGGGTTTTCCATAGTCGTCACGATTATCTTTACATGAGTAGCTGCTAGAGTTCGCTTATGACTGGAGTTCTCAAGTCCGAACTTTTTAACAAGATTCCGAGCATACTTGCTCTGTGTGATAAGCAACCCATCCTTCAAATGCTTGACTTATAGGCCTAGAAAGCAATGTAGCTCACCAACCATGCTCATCTCAAAGTATGTTTGCATGTGTTTCACAAACTATTGCGACAGTTTCTGCGACACATAGCCAAAAATAGTATCGTCAACATATATTTTATCTATCAACAGATCAGAACCTTCCATTCTCATAAATAGTGTCTTGTCAACTCCACCATGGGTATATCCATTGGATGTGAGGAATTCTGTCAGTCTGTCGTACCATGCTCTAGGGGCTTGCTTGAGGCCGTAAAGCGTCTTCTTGAGCTTATAGACGTGGTTTGGAAAGTGAGGGTCTTCAAACCCACTAGGCTGCTCCATAAAAACTTCTTTGTTCAAGTGTCCGTTAAGGAAGGCACTTTTAACATCCATTTGGTAAAGTTTGAATCTGCAAATACACGAGATAGCCAAAAGTAGTCGAATGGCTTCGACACAAGCAACTGAAGCAAATGTCTCATCAAAGTCAACTCTTTCAATCTGAGTGTATCCTTGTGCAACGAGTTGAGCTTTGTTTCTAAAGATGTTGCCTTCTTCGCATGTCTTGTTATTGAAAATCCACTTTGTATCTGTGACATGAACACATGCTGGTCTAGGTACAAGATCCCATACATTACTTCATTCAAATTGTTCGAGTTCCTCTTGCATTGCAGCAATCTAGAAATCATCTTTCAAAGCCTTTTTCTAGCCTTTCGGTTCTATCTGAGATGTGAAGCAAACATACCCGATCATTTCTCTGCAATTGACTCTCGGAACGCGATGAGTTTTCATTCATTCATCAATGTTACTGATGATATCAATGGAGGGATGATTTTTCTGGATTCAACTGGCAGGTTCTGTGGTAGTTGGGTCTGTCTCGTCTTGAATTTGGTTTGTGACAGTCTCGGTTTCGGTGAACATTTGAGGATATTCTTAGCACTCTGAATCTGTAGGATCGTTCTGAGTTTGAGGATTTGTATCATCATTGACCACCACGTTTATGGATTCCATAATAGCCAGAGTGCGCTTGTTGAGACACGAAATGCTCTGCTTGTCGTGGAATAGCTGAGAAATACACCTTCATCGCTTTTTGCATCCAACTTGCTTCTTTGTTCCCTATCATTCCACACATAGCAAGGACTTCCAAATACATGAAAGTATTTAACATTCGTCTTTTTACCTTTCCAAATCTCATAACAAGTCATGGTAGTCCATGTGCGAAGGGATATGTGATTCAATGTGTAGCAAGGGGTATTAATTACTTCGGCCCAAAACCTTAGAGGGAGGTTCTTATAGTGTATCATGACTCTGGCCATCTCTTGGAGGGAATGGCTCTTTCTTTCGACGACTCCGTTTTGCTAAGGGGTTATCGGGGTCGAGAACTCATGAGAAATTTCGTTATTCTTGCAGAATTCAGAAAACAAACTATTTTCAAACTCGTGGCTTTGGTCGCCGCGGATTCTGATCACCTTCCCGATCTCTAGCTCTTTCTCTCTTTGAAGCCGGAAGCACAACGCTTTGAAGACTCGAAAGGTTTCTGATTTTTCTCGCAAAAATTTCACCCAATAGTATCGTGAATAATCATCAACACAGACATAGACATACTTTTTACCTCTGATACTCTCAACTTTCCATCAGGTCCATATTGTTGGAATTGATCTAGGGTTTAAGAAAAAGTTTAACGCTTCGTTAAGCGGCAGAATTTTAAAAAATTTCTTTTACAAGTAAAACAGTTTTTACTAACCTAGACAAAGAGCAAGTACATGTAAATAAAAACTAATATGAGCAGAGAAGTTTACTAACATTTTTAGACGCTTGAACGTTGAGAAGCTTTTGGAAAAAGGTTGCAACGTTCGTCTCCCCTCGCAGCACGTCTCTCTTCCTTCCTCGGCAACTCGAGCAACCACGAAAGTTTCTATCACTAAATCACTCGAGAGAAAAGGAATTAGTGAGTGGGCACTTTTAAACACTACGACTTAAGAACGAGTCTTGAAGTTGCAGAGCTAAACACTAGGTCAAATGAGGACCAAGGTGCCAAAACAATAAAACGATAATGACTAGAGAGAGAGAGAGAGGATTCGGCCACAAGGTCTAGAGAGAGAGGCTCTCAATCTCTAACTTATGTGGAATGAATAGAATGAGAGGAATGAGGGTCATATTTATAGGAAAATGGTTGGCCTTGGAAAGAAGTAGTTTCCTCTTTTTCCGAGCATTCATGAGGAATTCTTATTTCCCCTTTTTTCCCTTGCTTTGCACATCCAACATAGGCTTCAATAAGCCTTGGATTTGTTTCCTCATTTAGTCTTTGCTCTCTCCTTGCTTCATTTGGCCGAAATTCTACTTTCCTCATAGAGGAAATTTGTTTCCTCTTTTTCTTTTGGCAAGTATCTTGATACATTTATGCACAAAATAATCTCCCTTTCTTTGGGTATGTTGGGCGCCTAAAACAACTCTAGAAAGGCCTTCTAGAAGCTTTTCCATTTGTTCATGACAACATGAAAAAGGCCCATTAAGAATTTTCAATAAAATTCTTATGAAATGAAATTAATCCACAAGGCCTAATAAATCTAATTTTGGCCGAGTGTTACTTGTCATCAAATGACCATGTCAAAAAATTTATTGACATTCATTTCATCCTATGTCTCAAAAGACAAAAATACCCTTTTGACAATTTTCGAAAAACTTGTCTCGTTTTTGTTTTGACTTAGCTTCTAGTTTAACTTTTCCTACTCGATATGATTCGTGACAGTGACCTCATGGATCCAAATGAACAAAGCTTGAGCTAAACACTTGGACTCAAAAGTTCACAAACCTTTTCCAAGTTTAGCTTAATGTCAACTGACTCCACTAAAGAGTTGACACTGAAAATCTCTCGGTTCAAATGAATTTATTTTCTACTCAAGAATTCAACCTAATTGTAATGACTGGATCCACAGAATATTATCAGTGTTTACCCTTCATGAATATCATCAGCTAGTCAGGATTTACAAAATTACCATTTTACCCTTCTAGCTGTTATTTCATCAACTCCTTTGTCGCTTGTGAATAAGTTAGAAACAATGTATTGATGAGAAGCTAACAAGTCACATTGTTTCATCCAAAAGAGTCAAGACTCAATTTGGACACTGGCCAGTTCATTTATTCACACTCCAAGGAACAAAGCATGAGGTGATATACATTGCATTTCAGCAATCATGTACATGAATTCCATATCTATGAGAAATTCACAAAGTTACTCATGACATTCTCACAACTTAGTACTTCACCAATAGGCCATGTTCGGAATCACATAGTGAGTCCGAACTCTGACTTTCTCAAATGAGAATACGTAAGCTGTGAAATGGCATGTCTCATTTCAGGATTAAGGTAAGCACGATGCAATTCATACGTAGTGACTTCGAGACATAAGAGGTTAAATTGTTTGTTCTTATTTTGTCTCTAGAAGTGCACTGGTCAATTCAGTACCTTCGGAAGATACCTAGAAGAACTATAGAGTCTCCAACTCTCAATGTCCCATAACCAGACATCATAGATTTTCCTAACAATCGTACTGAGCTCAATAGTCCTTTGACCCTTAGATTGCGAATATATCGTTTTAAGCAAACTACGAAGATTTTGTCCATGCAAATCTACATTTGTCTCTTCGTAAGTTGTTAAGTTTGTTTATGGACTAAAAGACTAAGGTTTTATCATAAAGCTTCAGACAAGGAAGATTGAATGAACGTTTCAACTTTTATTAATAAATAAGCAGTTACAAGCAAGAGTCTTCGTAAGACTATATGACATCAAATGTACATAAATACACACTACAACTCTTCTTGTGGGCACCATTGACAACACATATGAAGCAGTTCGAGAACTCGTGTCGTGAACAATTGTTGCGACACTTTGTGCGATAATTCTGTTTACTTGCCGATTTGACATTCTCCACACGCTTTTCTAGTTTCATATTTGAGTGAGAGAATACCCCTGACAGCTCCAACAGAGACTACTTCATTCAGGCTTCGGGAGTTCAGATGTCCAAGGCGTTTGTGGGACAAGGTGGTCTCCTCTTCTTTTGTTTGCAGACATGTTCCTGAAGACAACTCAGATGGAACCCAAAGATAGCAATTATCGGAAGAGTGATCACCTTCCATGATACAAGTGTTAGAGGCATCAACAACTATGTACTTTTCTTTGCTGAAGTGAACACAAAGCTCTGCATCACACAATTGGCTGATGTTATGCCTTGAGGTTTTCAACAAGGAAAACCGGAAGACTTGCAACATTGAGAAGCCCTAAACCATCGATTTTTCCCTTCACACCATCTCCGAATATCACGTGACATGTAGCACAAACCTCAACGTTTTTCATGAGATTTTTATGTCTTGTCATGTGTCGAGAGCACCCACTATCGAAGTACCAGTCATCAGCGGTCATTGCTCGGAGAGAGGTCAATTAGACTTTTAGGAGAGAGGTCATTATATATAGAAAAATTAGTCGATCTAAGCCACATCAAACGTTGCAATTGCAAACTAGCCAACGTTTCGTTTAATTTTCGAATCTAGCCGAATTTGATGATGTGTCATATTTTTGTAAGATTGTATTTACTATATTAACCTTGGTTTGGTTTAAAAAATACTAGCCCACGTTTGAAACTTGGGTTTGTAGCTGATTTTGTTATATTCGGTTTTATATATTCGGTGTATATCAATATATTCTGTGTATTAATTATATTTATTAACGTTATTGAATCATGATAAGTTGACCTTCCTTTTTTGTAGCCACATTTAATGGAATGGAGAATTTATCAACGTTTCAAGTAGAGTCTTTCATTTTAGTTAGAAGATTATCCCATTTTTTAGGGATTAGATTTGTTTTCGATTTTAAAGCTAAAATTTTGAAATATATCGCTCACATTTATTCACTGGATCATTTTGCTACGTTATTCAAAATTTGAATTGTTCTGTTCCGCCTTAAATTGAACGTTCCTTACCACTTTTTCTCGTGTTTAAGAAATTTTATCACAGTTTCATTGGTAAGAATGGTTTATTTTGGTTTATTTTAAAAAAAAATTTACATATGTTACATCATGTTAACGCTGAATATATTATTTCACAGATATATTCGAAAGAGCATCATGAATGGTTCTCAGTTTTCTTTGACTGAATCAAGTATGTCCACTCTTAAATCGTCAATAATATTTCTTCTAGATTATTGAAACATTTTTAATTTTTTTTTTTTTTGGTATATTTTCACAGTTTTAACGTTTGAGAGACAGAGGCTAAGTCAGTCACCTTCGGTTGTTTCGAACAACGTAGAAGATTTCTCTGAAGATTCAAAACTGACTCTTTTTGGTCAGGTTGATGTCGACAACTTCCCGATGAACATTTGTCGGAGTTGTTTTTTTCTTCTTGAGAGTTGAACAAATTGGACTCTTCTTGATCAAGGTAATTAAACGCTCTATGATTGGTTTGAAATTGAAGATGAAAAGTTAGAGTTCCCTTTGTTGTGTGTGGCGGAGATTCTGAAAATTCACCGGGTGTAAACTGATTCGGAATGTAATAGCAAACTTATTGATGAACCCTAATGTAAGTAATTACACTGCTTAATTTTCGTATATTTTGGTTTATTTCAATATCGCCATATGTTGTGTGCGGCGGAGATTTGTTGTGGGTAGGGTGCTTCAGATTTATTTATGTTTATTCCTGTCTATTTTTTTTTTTTTTGTAGCCTGTTTTTTAGGATTTAGTCTTGGCGCTTCTCAGTCGTCGCACAAGACGGAGGAGGCTGGAGTTCATCGTGGCGTTATGTGTGGCGAAGATTCGTTGTGGGTTGGGTGTTTCCGATTTATTTTAGCTTATTTTCGTGTATTTGTTGTACATCCTTGACATTATTTTGTATTTATCGTTGTTGTCTGTGTATTATTATCATCTTCTTAATAAGTTTTTTTTTTGGTAAAAAATATATGATGTTTATATATTTGTTTTTCATATTCAATATTTATGCTTTACAATCTTCGTGTTCTCATTATGAAATATTATGCATTTGATAAAGTTGAAAGAGATAAGTTTGGTAAAGAAAATAAACTAAAATTTACAAAAATAAAGTTAGTAGTTTATAAATTAACAAAAATTAACACACATTAACTATGAACTGTTTCCATTCTACCGAACTAAAAATTCAAAAAAACCTAAGAAAAATTCAAAAAATACATCAACAGATAGAGAACATAACTATCTCAAAAACCCAGGAAAAAAAATGCAATATGAGATTAAAAAAAATATTTATTTTGGTTTATTGTAAAAAAAATTAGACTAATAATTGTTTTCCACTTTTACATGTCTGATTCTATGTTTATTGATATAATCAATATTTATTTTATTTCCTATATTATATTTGCATATTATGTTTCATTAATGCATTCCAAATATTTCAAATTTCAATCTCAAGCACCTATTATAGATTTCTTAATTGACGAAGTTGACTTTTTAAATGGGTTGGTTGAAACGTTGGCTAGTGTTTAGTTTTTCTTATTCAAACCACATAAGGGTATATTCGATATTTCATAATCGTAAATTTCAGTAAATGATTAGATTACAAAATTTACCAAACGTGGGTTAGATCTTAAAAACCACGTTTCAAAATGGTTACGTTGCTAGTTTGCCTATATATATATATATATATATATATATATATATATATATATATGCTACAGAGTGTCCAAATTAGACTTTGATTGTAGGAGTTCATATTTCAACCATTGCTCATATATATTAACTTTTTTCTTAACTCTATATTTAATTTTGATATACAATTTAATTTAAAGTGCGTTTTCAATATTTTGTTAACATGTAAAGAGGCCTTCTCCGCCAGATGAAATGTGCTGATAATTACATAATGAAAAATTGGTCTATAATCGTACTGTTAGGAGCCGGGTGAAACAGTTAATGTAATGAAAACATTAAACTATGCAATAAGATATTGGGTTAAAGATTTCATAAAAATATGGTTGATCAACTTATTTTTTGGTGTATTGAACTTGAGAGAAAGAGGAAAAACAGAGGAGATTTGAATTGGAATCTCAAGCTTCCATTAATGCAATGGAACATTATTACGAGGATGAGTTCGGTAATCAGTATTGACAGCGTGGCACACCTAACGCCAACTTGTCAATACTTATACGACAACACCAGATAAAGCTATTACATACGAAACGACGATACAGAAATATAAACGACACTAGGCGTATTCTAACAGCTCCCACAAGTTGAGCGCGGTAAGACTCGGCGCCGGCGAGGTCAGCTTGTCGCAGAAAAGACTCTTCATTGTTCCTCCCGCCAAATTATCATAAATTTTTATTAAAAAAAAATACAATATAAACTTGAAAATCCACGTCAATGATTTATGGCCAATCTCTTAACGCCTTCATTTATGTTAATCGTTACTTCGAGTTCCTTATTAATTCAAATCGACAATCAGTTTCACAGTTCGCTGACATCGCAGAAGTTAGCGAACTAGAATAAATTGGTGTATGATTCCTCGTCGGCGTAGCTTTCACAGTCCTTTGGGCTTTTCCAATTCCACAATTCGCTAAGTTCGGGGTGACTTGGTGAACTATTGGAGCTACTGTTAGATTTATATTCTATATTACTCGGCCCGAGTCAGTGCTTGGGCTTCCCGTCTGAGCTATGGCCGTGGTGGTTGGATTTATCCTCCCAGCTGACCCCAAGCCTACTTCCTCGGCACGCGAAATAGTCAGAAATCGCCACCACTAATAATGCTTTTTCTCGATTCTCTATGGTATTCTCTTTACAATTTTCGCTTTGACAATTTCTGTAACTTCTAGAATGCAAAGTACCATATCATAACCTTCAAGTATATTGTGATATGTGTAAATTACAGAACTGTACGATAATAAGGATGTGATAATCTAGTAAACGGGCATAGGCATAGCGGAGCCCTTATGAATGGTTCTAATAACAGTGGTGACCTGATCGACTTGCTCTTTATTCGAACAAGCGGAGAGAAGCACGCTGGCCGTCCCGCCATCGGGATAACACCCGGAGTCGATCATCTCCTCGAATATCTGCAAGCACTTCCCGTACATCTTCTTCCTCGAGTAGGCCCCGAGGCGCGAGGTCCACGTCACCACGTCAGGCTCCAGATTCTTGCCCCGAAGCGAGCCAAAGATCTGCTCGACTCTGTCGATGAAGCCGCCGCGGCCGTAGACGTGGATGAGGACGTTGTAGGTGGAGATGTCGGCGGCGGTGCGCATGGCCGCCGCCACTTGCTCGACCTTCTCGAACTGCCCCGCCTTCCCGTACGCATGCAGCATGCTGTTCACCACCCACGTGTCCGGCTCCAGCCCCGAGGTTTGCATCTCGTTCACCACTTCTTCGCATTTCGGGATGTCTCCGATTCGGGAGTAGGCCGATAGCAACAGCATGTGGGACTTCATCGTCGGGGACACTCCCATACGTTTCATGTCGTCGAACACGGATTGCGCCTCTATAATCCAATGAGAGAGAAAAAAGAGAGAATTTTGACATGGTTTTCTTCGGCTTCTTTTATGTTATGTTTTTGGTGGTTGGTTTTGGAGATTTTACCGTGGTGAAGACCGGCTCTTCCGTATGCGTCGACCATGATATTGTAGGAGGCTCGGTCGGGTTCGCAAGCCATGTGTTGCATCAGAGAAAAGATCTCTGCGGCGCCGTGTGGTAACCCCGCTCGGCTGTGTCGGAGGATCACCAAAAAAAACAAAAGAAGTTGCGTTGGCGGTTAAAGAAGTAAGTTGAAATTAATCAGATAAAACCCAGCTTACATGTCTTGTAATAAATATGATAAAAGAAAATTGGAAAAGGGCTGTTTTTAAGAAAATATATTAATTAGTCTCAATATATTTACTAATCTTATTTAATTCATTAATAATAATTAACTGAAATTTGTTTTAAAATATAAATAAAATAGAAAAACTATGAACTCTAGATTTATATTATGGAATTTCACGACACAAATCCTAAAATATGAAATGTTTCAATTCAGACTCAGGAGCAACTCCTCAAATTAACATGTGTTTTAGTCCATGAATTGTTTTACACTCCACTTTCTAATGGCATTGGAAACAAAAGATGTAAAAATCTCATTGCAGATAATTGGTGAAAAAAAACTAGTTTGGAAATGATGATTGACCTGTAAGCTTCCATGAGAGCATTATAAGCATACACATCAGGCTCATATCCTGCTTCTTGTAGCTGCTCGAATATTTCTTCAGCCTTTTCACAGAGTCCTTCGCGAGCAAAAGCATTGACTAACGCAGTGTACGTACAGATGTTCGGCTTGCACTTTCTCTGACTCTTCATTTCATGAAACAGCTTCAACGCCAAGTATGATTTGCGTTCCTGCTCAAAGGCCAGGAATTCGAAATGAATGAAATTATGAGTGAGACAAGTCTAATATCCAACATTTCCGAATAAGACTTTGGAAAAAAAGATGTTCAAACTTGGAACTTGCCTTTCCGTACAAGTTGATCATCATAGTGTAAGTGTTGGTAGATGGTTGGCAACAATCTTTTCTCATCCTCTGAAAAATCTCGACGGCTTTTTTAGGATCTCCTCTCTTCATTAATCCGTCAATATAAGCATCGTACACAATCGAACCTGGTTAAGATTTGTTAGGAATCTCACACTGAAAAGAGAATGAGAACTATCTAAAGAGTTTATAAGGTCATTAAAATTAAACATATAATTAGTTTTCTTTTTCGAATTTGAGATAAGAAAAGCTTACTCCGAGGGAGAGCAGATCTGCGCATTTCACCAAAGATAGCTTCGGCTTTTTGAATCGACCCGGACTTGCAATAAGCTTTGAGAAGAAGGGCGTAAGTGTCTTCTGTGGGGATGCATCGAGCTTCAAGAAGTTCTAAGTAAGCTGACTCGGCTTTCTTATACAACGATTTTTGGCCATAAGCGTCTATGAGTAAATTGTAGCACATCACGTCAACCTTGAAGGAGCTCTTGTACAATATCCACTCAAATATCTGAACACATCAACTCAAGAGTTCAAGAATTCCAACTCAAATTTCTTTCTTGGAACTCAACGGAGCTCGATCCTTACCAAAATTATGGGATCCCACTGCTTGTTGAGACGAAGCTGAACGGCGACGTTGATGAGGTCATCCCATATGTCATGAGAAGTCGGAAGAGAACCGAAAATTCCCCAAAGCCTACTTTGATCGAGTTCATTGTCAAGAACAAGGTCCAGAATCTTCTGCGCCGTTGGGCTCATCACGGGAAAAATTCCATCGACGAACCCAGATCCGTATTTCCATCCTCGGCCCCTCAAAGAACCACCTACAAAGACACAACATAGATTCATATTTTGGAACAAGCACTGAATATGAAAACATTACAAGAAAATGTGAAAAATAAATACAGCGTTTCCTTGAGAGTTTCTTTGGGTCAAAGGTTCTGAATCTTCCGCGCTTGTCGATGTATAAGCTCTCTTGCCTGCTCTTTTCTACAGCTCCGTTGCTGGAACTTTTAGCTCTCCATCGACCCTGACTCCTCAAACTTGTACTTCCTAAGAAAATGTAATTGATTGCACACTCCACGACCAACCTTCATGAGTTTAACCACAATTTAATCAGTGGATTTTGTTTCAAAATATATGATACAATTCTATTGAGGCAGCAATAAATAAATAAAAACCATTTACTACGGGAAAAAAAAAAGAAAAAAAATACACGCGCACACAACTTTCTTATATTCCAGAGTCTCTTTTACACCATTTCTCGTAGCTTCCTTAGGTTTGCTTTGTGAAGTAAATACACCAAATAAAATATTGGGAAATAATTGAATAAACGGATGAGACTCTGCCATTTAAGCAATAACATATAAACAACGAAGTGTAGCATTATCTTCCCCCTTCATTTTCTGCCTTGGTATTAGAGAAATGGTGTGACTCTGCTATGATACAATTTTGATACAATCTATTACGCACTGGCTGCAACGATTATGACCGTGTAATACGTTTTCTCGCTTGTAGTTTTGAGCAGATAATCTCGTTCTTCTTAAATATTCAGTGACTCGGAAACATTAACTAAACGCACGGCAATCTTATCCGACAGAAGAAGACTGGTATTGCCAGTATGGGCACGGAAATCAAGAAGAAGAAGAAGAAGAAAATGGGAAGGAGCGTTAAGAGTTTACATGAATACTTGTGTGGGAAGCGAATTGCTCAAGGTGTGTTTCGAGAGAGAGGTAAATTTCTGGAAGGTGAAGATACTCCATGATAATGCTGTTAACGTACACGACAAAAGAGTTCAAAATATCTTTTTATGTGACTCCTTAACGGATTGCATTCCCTCTGCTCTGGTTTGCAGTTTTATCTTTTTTGTAGGCTTTTTATTTAGTGAAAGCATGTACACACATACATACATATATATATATATATACATACATATATATATATATATATATACATATATATATATATATATATATATATATATATAAATGTCACAATTATGTCACTTGTGAAAAACTGAACACATTTACAGCCTTTGGCCATGTCATTAATGAGACATTTCCATTAAGACATATCGATTATATAATAAAAAAAAATTACACGGACTAATCCACTTGAAACGTTGTAATTGCAATCTAGCCAACGTTTCAACTAAATTTCTAATGTAACCAAAAGGGATGACATGGCTTTATTATGTAACAAACGTTTAGCGTTTTGATACACGTTATTAAAGCTTTAATACATGTCATTAAAGCTTTATTCCATAATAATTTATTTCCTAATCTGTAGTCCAATTGGTTGTTTGTAAATCGGCTGAAGAACATGTAACCAACGTTTTGTTGAAATATTATTCCATGATATATTTCTTTCCTATTTTGTACTTCAATTATCTGCTCTGATTGATGGATTTAATTTTCATTGACTTTCTCTTTTAATTTACAGGAATATATTCCCTTAATTAGGGAGTATATATATTTTTTTTTATCTTGAACGTATGAAAAATGTTTATAGTAGGCATCGAAAAAAAATTAGAATTGTTATAGCCCCAAAATATGAAAATTGCGTAGCTTATAAACAAAAATTTATGGTGATTAAGAAGTAAGAAACTTGAAACCATACAAAACAAGCACCTATTAACGTTTATTTACGAAATTTACTAACAAGTAAAAAATCTGAAATCATACAAATCAGCATCTATTAACGATAATAAACAAAACTTTACTGACGATTTAGAAATAAAAAAAAAATTATTGGAACTTAAGCTAATAGTCAGTCAAATTTTATACGAATTCATGAATTAATCAATATTTCATTACATGTGACAGAATTTCATTACTTAGTTTAATCAATATTTAATTTATGTTCCTATATTATAATCAATAATGAATTGCCTTGTATATATTTGGAATTTAAATCTCAAGCGTCGAAAAAATATCAACACATGGGACATACATAAGGAATCTATATGGAATTACCACTAGGATTCGACACGATAAGGAAGAAATGGGGAGGTATTTTGTCGCAAAAAGACTATATGGCTTGAAATAATCTCCATGTGCTTGGTTTTAGAGATTCACTGAAGAAGTTCAACAAACATGGGTACAAGCAATCACAATTTGATCATGCTCTCTTTTCAACAAACATGCCCCGTTTTGGTAGTTCGTGATTATGAAATGATTATTATAAACAGTGATATGGTTGAAATTGATCGATAAAAGCAAAGCTCCCTGGAGACTTTGAAATGAAAGACCTGGGAATCTTAGGTACTTCCAGAAAATGAGGTGGCCATGAGCAAGAATGGAATTTCTATATCACAAGCGAAATATTTTAGCCACGTTTATGGTCATCAGAATGTTTGGATGCAAACCTGTAGATACTCCGATGTATTCCAGCGTGAAACTTAGCAACAACTACGACAACGATCAGGCAGTCGATAGAGGTCACTATTATAAGTTACCAGGCTAGCTAATCTACTTATCTCATACTAGATCGTTCATCACCTTTGCTGTGAGTTGCGTGAATCAGATTATGCACAGCCCATAGCAAGCCGTCTTAAGGCAGTGTATCAGATTCTCAAGTATTGAAAAGGAACTGCTAGACAAGTTATTTTTTTCAAGAAGAGTCGAAGCATGATAGTTGAAGTGTACATTGATACAAATTGGGAATGTTCTCCTACTAATCGTCGACCGACTTTGGGCTATTGTTTTTTATATTTGGTGATCTCGTGTAAGAAACAACTAGTGGTTGCGCGAAATAGTGATGAAGCAAAACTTAGAGCTTCGTCCCTCGGTATATATGTGAGCGCTTTGCTTGATGATCATCTTATAAGTACTTAATGTTGCCACTAAATTTCCGCTTCAAGTTTATTGCTATAAAAATAACTGATTTAGCTCACAAGTAGTTTGTCATTTCACCCAAAAAAATCCCACGATTCCTCTTCCACACGCGAAGCAGTAAATGAGTAGGTGATTATAAGATCTTAATCTATCTAAATTTTCTGCGGAGATCATAACAGTCCAGCCTAGAAACACTTCCTTGTGTGGGACTCCCCCAGAGGAATTGAATTCATGTATCAACTTCATGCAACTGTCTTTCAAATAACCTAACAAAACCAAAGGGTGTTTGCAGATAAGCCAAGTCAAAACGCTCTTGCACGAGCTTCATCCCAATTATTCAAGAACGTAATAGAAAGCCCCGTTCATCTCAGGCCAGGATTTCGGCTCGTCACATTATTAAAATCTGTGATCTGCTAACTTTTACAAAAATAACGAGAAAAAATAAATAAATAAATAAATAAATAAGCTCGTCACGTTATGCTAAGGTTGCTCTCTTGCCTTTTGCTTCTCGTGACTGCAAAGCAAAAAACTTTTGACTCAGTTGTATATCCTAAAACCAACGCAAGAGCAGACTGTCAGCAAAATGTAAAATTAAAGAACCTGTACGGCAAGAGATCTCTTTGAATCCAAGAACTGGCTGTAAATTCCATATAGTCGCTGCTTTTCAGCATCCGAAACGGATGGTCTTGCCTTGGACGCAGTAGACTTTAATAGAGCATCGGTAATGAGTGGCTTCTTGGTGATTTCATAGGCTTCACCGGCCAAGAGATTGTGGACTGCTTCAAGCTGTGCATCTGAGAGCAGTGCTTGAAGGTCGGCCCCGCTAAAACCCTCAGCCATGTAAGCTATGGCATCCAAATCAACATCACTGGCCAGTGGTAGCTGCACCAATTTTGAGATAAAAAAATATGTTTCACGTCTGTTGCAACTAAAAAAATAGTATAAAGAGAGAGAAGCTTTACTATCTCTTGGAGCATCTATGAGTAAATTGTACTATAGGTCTGCTTTTACAATTTGACGTCAACACATTAAGTTCATTCAATCTGCTGGAACGTGGCTTCTTTAAAGAGAGTTTTTCCTTTGTGGCAAGGTAAATTTTGAGTTGATCAGCAATAGAAGCAACATTAAGATTTCTTACCATAGTTTTATTTTTAAATAAACAATATTGCCAAATAGACAAAAAGTACAGTACTGTTTGTCCTTTTTAACCCCAAAAACCAGACCAAATGCTAACCAACACGTCAGCTTGGAAACAAGAGGGACAAAACCAGCCACTAGAAGAAAAATACAATCGTTCAAATGGCACTATGCCAATCCCTGACCAATACCGAATAAGGTATGGGGAAACAAAAGAAAGAGGCTTAATTTCTGGGGGCTACAAGGTTATATTACCTCACATAATGTATTGGAAATCAAAAGAAAGAG
Organism: Urtica dioica subsp. dioica; assembly: GCF_054948205.1. Taxonomy (NCBI): domain Eukaryota; kingdom Viridiplantae; phylum Streptophyta; class Magnoliopsida; order Rosales; family Urticaceae; genus Urtica; species Urtica dioica. The sequence continues at coordinate 10,405,990 of NC_142764.1, read as the reverse complement.
GCTGAAATAGTAAGTACCTTTTTAGAAAGAACTGTAAGAATATCCAATCTTTCACGTGGAGATGGGAAATCACAGAAAAGAAGACGGTCTAGCCGACCAGGTCTTAGAAGTGCAGCATCAAGTAAATCTGGTCTACTGCTTGACATTTAGATAAAGAATATAAAATAAGGAAGTAAGTCATTGAAACAAATTATATATATAAAGATTCAAACATAATACTCATGACAACCACAACAGTCTAACCTTGTAGCTGCAAAAACAAACACACCGGTCAATACTTCAACACCGTCTAATTCAGTAAGGAACTGCAATATAAAAAATCGTTTTAAGAGACCACACATAATAATAATAATAATAATATATAAAATAAAATAAACAAAACAATCGAGGAAGGTAAAAGGCAAACAAGAAATTCACTGACCTGATTAACGACACGGTCAGTAACTCCGGTGTTGTCATGTCCTCTTTTTGGGGCAATAGAGTCAAACTCGTCAAAGAATAGAAGGCATGGTGCCGCAGCAGCTGCTTTTGAGAATATATCACGAACCTATAAGGCAACATACAAGAAGGTATCAACTTCATGAAGAAACCATTACATGTTGGAGTTCATATATTGGAAATAGGATTAACTATGTCCATATCTTCTCTCCGTGTAACAGTGGGTCCCTTATATATTAATTTGCCCCACAATCTATGTTTAATTTTCTGTCAAGAACATGATATTTAGGTTGCACTAAACAATTTTCAAATGGCTTTCTTTGGTAAGGAAAATATGTAGTTTGGCTCATACGGCTTGCTCGGAAGCACCAATGTACTTATTCAGAAGCTCGGGCCCTTTGATAGAGATGAAACGTAATGAACAAGCAGCAGCAGCAGCGCCAACTATGTGTGTCTTGCCACAGCCAGGGGGGCCATATAACAAAACATTTGATCGCAAACGTAGAGGTGCTTGTGCAAAAATGTTTGGGAACTTTGAAGGCAACTCAATCATCTGGTAAATGAGATAAGAGATACAATTTAGCATCAGATTACAGGAGAAATAGAGCATTGATGGAAATATATTATAACAATGCCGGTAAATGAGTCGAAATGCAAAGCCATGCACTCATCATTGTCTCACTGATTTTTTTTTTTTCACTGAAAAATATAGTAATATTGTCAAATAAAATTCGCAATCAGGCTATAACAATCTCTAATTAGATCAACAATAGAGAACTACTACTTTTATTAAACAAAAGAGAACTATTGGACCTTCTTCCTTTCAGGATCAACCTTCTCTCCATTCGGAATCATTTTTTCTAAGTGAACATAACTCGTGAAAGACTTCCTAAACAATTGTTTAGTCATTTACATGTACAGCTTGAATGGCTCGTGGAAGGAAGCGTCAAAGTAAATGAAATAAGAGACAGGATCCCTGATAGGAACAAACTAATAATTATACTAATTCAATTATCTTGTAGTATAAACATGCCATATTCCATATATCTTCTGACAGTAACCAGGCAAAAGAAGAACAAAAATATAAATTTCTCAGGGCAACTTATCATATATATCTCAATGAGGTCAGAAAATAACAAATAGGGTACCTCCTTAATAGCCTTCTGAATATCAATGAGACCACCAACATCATCCCAGCCAGCCCGGCCACTATCAGGAGCAGACTTAGAAACCTCCCTCATGGCAACTGGAAGGAAATCATTCATAGCCTTGGAAAAATCCTCTCTGATTAAAGCAGCCTCCTCGCTCTTGTCAGAAGAAGAACGGGAAACCAGATGATGACCAACAGAAGCATGAACAGCTCTATCAACCAATATTTCCTGATAGAATGGCAATGTTCAGCATCAGTAAAAGAGCATCCAGATCTTCCAAACATAAAAGTACGCACTATAAGCAAAAAAACATGGCATTCTACTAAATAATTCACATATATGAAGAACGTAAGCAATCAGAATACCAGGTCATATGCATCGTAGCCTTCACATTTTGAAGCCACATCTTGCAGGATGCTTTCAGAACACAGCAATCGACGCTTTTGAACCTCATGCTTCAGTATAGCTGCACGTTCCAAGGCCGCAGGAGCAGGCAGCTGAACATGGAAATCGAACCTTCCTGCACGGAATAGGTCAAAAACAAAAGGATTACATAGAAAGTAGTTAAGATATCATTACTTCTTCAGGATATGTGTAACCATTACAAATGAACCAAATAGCACCTACCTGAAGAAGACAATGACTGAGGAAGGCTATCCAAAGACTGCGCAGTCGCAATATACGCAAGAGAGCCAATCCCACAGGAGCTCTTCCTCTTTTCCTATTCATTGCAACCGACATTGTATTAGCAACATGAAGTGATAAATACCACGAAATAGCAGCCAGGCGTCATTATTGAATCCGATTATCAAAAAAAAAAAAAAAAAAAACCAATAATTGTACACTATCACCATTAATTTAAAAAGGCAAATCACTTATAAAATAAAAGGATGATGAATTACACATTACAGACACAAGATACACCTTTGGGATTTGTTCTAAAATATATTATTTTTTTAAGAGAAGCAAGATTTGTTACAGACAAATATTCTGGAGAAAAGAAACTAACATCGAACAAAACATGGTCAGTCCCTAATAAGGTCGGGCAAAGAAAATCAACCAATACAACATAAAACCAGATACCGAGTAAGCTGGAAAATAGAAGAAAACGCAAAGGTATGCAAAAGGAAAACTCAACCAATATAATACAAAACCAGATACCGACTAAACAGGGAAATAGAACAAATCCCAAAGGTGCATAGTAGCACAACTATAGTCTAGAATGACCCAGATATACAAGTTGTAAAGGATCTATAATCAATGATGACACGTTCTACAAATAAGCTGGTACACCAAATGACTAAAAAGACAACATACTAGTAAACTTATCAGCTTGATGTTATTTTTTATTTCTTTCCCTTTAATCAAAAGGTGGATGCTACTCTGATTGAATAAACAATTAACCACAGCAACATGATTTATTTTTTTTACTACTAGATAATAAGAATGAATCATAGCAAGATTAATACCCCATATTCATCAATAATGTCTATAAGAAATTCTGTGAGTGCAGTAACAGGACTTGAAGATTGAGGTCCCTCAGATTCAGAAGAGGACGGAATAATGCAGTCAAGATCATCAAGGATGATAAGAGATGGTGCAGTATCTAACGCCTCGGTTATGAAGCTGGATAATGCTTGTCGAATGGACGTGGCTTTTTCAACAGCAAGTTTAGAGCAAGATACGAAAACTCTGCAGACAAAAGCCCAAGATATTAAACAAGAATTCGGGCCCGACAAACCTCAAATTCACCAGGACTAGTAATATCCTGGAATAAATAACTGAGTAGAGGTCTTCTATTTTAGAGTATTTTCACTATTTTCAATAATTAGAAGTCTTTGTACCTTAAGAACCAAAAACTAAAACGAGAAATAGGTGAAAGAAAATACAAAATAAAGAATACAACTATTACATATGAGCTAAGATTCCTTCCCGCCCCTGAAGAAATTTTGCAACAGCTTTTGCCAATAATGTCTTTCCAGAGCCCTAAATGAAAAAAAAAAAAAAATCAAATACAAAATTAAATAAAAATATATTAAACTGAAGGGAAGCATCTTAGACAAAGAAAAGCAATATACTAAGCCATTTCATCACCCATCGTCAGCTTAGCCAAATGATTTGAGTTGCCTTTAGCAAAGATAAGGAGTATATTGGGTATTCTCTTAGAATTGCACATAAACCTTTGGTTTGGCGAATTGCAGAGATAAGAATAAAGATGGAAAGCTGGTGTGAATTTTCTCAGGTTGAATAAGAGATAAGAATAAAGTCCACCGGCAAAAGCCAACAATCTTAGGGAGTAGAATACTTGTTTGGATAGACAGCGATTCTATGAGGATTCTTGCTAGATCCTAATAAGAGAAGATTTGACAGGTTGGAAAACAGGGCAGATGACATCTGGGAGCAAGTGAGGGTGTGTAGGTTCCAGTTAATTATTAGATAGCTCTCGGTTAATATTCTCGTCTCATTTACATCGTGGTTGGATAATCAACAGATTGTAACTCTAGACTCTAAATAACTGTACCACAAACATGTCAATCGATTCAAGAGCACTTACAGGAGGTCCGTGAATCAATACGTGTCCTGGAAGAGGAAGATTATATGAACTGAACCACTTTCCCGAAGCAGGGGATAGCAATACCGTCATCCCTATATTTTAACCAGGATTAGGTTTGAAAACAAATACAAAGATAAAACAAAAAAAACAAAAAAAAACAAAAAAAAAACAAAAAAAAACAAAAAAAAACAAAAAAAACAACAACAAAAACAAAAACAACAAAAAAAACCTTTCAGTGGCACAAAGCATTTGCATTACAATTATCACATTATAGTTTGCAATCGACAGAAAATTGAAGAAGTCCTTGGCGACGAAACGTTCACTGTCAGTGGTGGATGTTTTGTGTAAGCATATACTGATACCGTTTTGCTTCTAGCAATGTACATATAGATCTCATGTTTAAACAAGGGGAAACATATCTATTAGCCTAAAAAGACTGAAATTGTTATGGCCAAATCTTACTGGCCCCAAAAAAATATAAGTAGATTTGACCATCAATAGATATCTAGATGCTTTTCATTTCTCGGTTAAGGTAAAATCATACTTATTAGTACATGCACACTAAGAATGACTTATGAGGAGACGGTCAAACCTAGACGTTCACTTTTACAGGGTAGGCTGGTATGCAGCCAAAACAAATGAGCGAGATATAAGGTAAAGAGAACTAAAGGAGGGAACATAAAATATCATCAAATCTTTGGATGAAGGAAGAGAACCTACTATTTATAATGTCTGAAGTAGTTGTCCCCATCCAGCTTAGGGCAGATATATCAGTAGTCATATAGTCCTCAAAGACATTTTCTTTGACACTTATAAAGGATACAGGATCGCCTATTTCCAGCTTTTCTAGTAATGTACCATGCGAATTATTTTTCCCTTTGTTTATTTCACCAATTACAAGCTCATACACTGGCCAGCATGTATGAGGTTCCATCGGAATTCTTAATGCATACAGAATCTCAGCTGGTAGCTTCTTTGTCTTATTCATATTCTCAAGGACACTATTAGACAGTGCCTGAATATCCTCATGAGACCGAGACTTACAGCTTATCACCTCAAGGTGCACCAGTGTTTCAATTCCAATAAACAAAGAATTCACTTGTACACCAGCACTAGATGAAATGCCGTCAACTTGAGCAAGAAACCATGCCTTGACAAGATTTTGCAAACCCATCCCATCATCAAGCTTAGCTTTCCCGTCTTCTTGGCAATGAGATTCTCTTGAAAGAGCAGAAATAACTTCACCATGGGCTGACCAATCTTCAACATTAGTATATGCAAGGGATCTGTTCTTGTGAAGTCTATTTCTTGTTCTGCCATTCTTAGGTCTTACCACGTCTTCAAGGCCTTTTTTCTCAAGATTCTTAGCTTTCTCTATCATCTTAAAATGACAAGGGGAAAGGGAAATCGAGGGGATATCTGTCCTTGCAATGTTGCATCCCTTAACATAAACCCCTGCATATGATAAAAATGCTTACAATCATGAAATGTTCTCAAGCATAAAAATAAAATAAAAACCAAAAAAAAATACTCAAAAAACCATATTTATCCTTTGTTTCCCTTTCCATTTACAGCTTTCTAAAATTTGTGATGTTATCGTACAATATTATATATATTCATGAAGAAAAACACAACACCAAAATAATATCACATTAATTCTCATCTCACCCAACAGCTACGCAGAATAACGTTAAGACAAATATGATATCATTGGAACAAGGAGAGGAAAACATACATGAATGTAGGGCCGCCCTCAAGTAAAGACGAAGAGATTCAGCAATCATAACATGTCCTTTCGCCACTGAATCTGAAAACAACAGCTGAACAATTACATGACGACTTTCTTTGGTACCTATGTTATTTGAACCCTTAGTAGTGAGATTGTTTTTTGCACCCAAACCATCTTTTCCAGAATCTTTCCCACTCTCATTGGAGATCATACGAGGTACTATAGCTACTACCTGAAGTGAATTCAATCCAAGCTCTTTTGCAGTCTCTGGGTGAACAATTGCAACAGAAGTGAGAACTACACTAAGCTCAACACTTTCAACTTTACTTTTGTGAATCAATATATTATTATCTGCTTCTTGTATACGTAACATCGCTCTTGAATTTTGTGATTTAGTAGAAGACAACATTGAGGACTCTTTATCTAACTCCCCAGGTTTCTTTCTTCTTTTTGGAGCAACTGCAACTTCAGTTCCTGGCACGAGTTGCACTGCAAAAGATACTTATGTTAGACTTACATTTCACATCGCCTGAAGTATCTTCATACAAGACTGAAGGTGTTGACATATTTCTTGCTTCATACAAGACTGAAGGTGTTGACATATTTCTTGGAATCACAGAATTTCTCTAACATAAGTTGCAAGTGCCAAACAAGAGAGAATGCAGATTTTAAGAAATTTTACAAGCTTTAATGAGATCTGAAATGTATTAGCTAAATTCCTATTCTTTGGAGACTAATACAAAAGTGTAAAGCTCTAGTTTGCAAAGTAAATCCAGAAAACTCATAGTGTATAAGGCAATAAAAAACAAGGAAACAGTTAATTAGAACGTAGGCGACAAATTGAAATGAGCTAAAATACCAACATTCAAGAGATTGGAATGCTACGAACGACCTCCATCTAAAGTAGGAAATTGGAGCTTAGTTCAAATTTTAATAATTGAAACAAAAAACAAAACAAAAAATCAGTAGGAAAATCAAATATTACTAAAAAAAATAGCTCAACCTGAAGTATAATATCATCCAGGAACAACCACTACATAAATATAGCTCTGAAAAGCAAAAGGTTGCATGGAAGATTCAAATTACTATATCCAGATGGTATCCCAGTTTTTCAATTAGGAAAAGAAGAATGCTTTAATTTTAATGAAAAAATACGATAAAAAAAATGTCCAAAAAAATTCATAGAAATTTAGGCCAAGAAAATCCAAACCATGAACATCAGGTTCTTACCCACCGATTTCTTGGGGAAAGTTGAAACCACACAAAATGTGATGATAGTACGGCCATGCAACCACAGAGGAAATGTCATTTTCTCATGGACTATCCTGACCTGTATTCATCCAAGCTTAGAGAATGAAAAGAGACTACATGGAAAAGATGTTGAAAAATACTACAATGAGAAAGAAATCAGAGAGGTTAAATGTATTTAGAAGACAAGAAAGATTCCACTAAATAGATTGCTCAACGGATCAAAGAGTGGACGTGTTACCGCCTTAAACAACAAAGAACATAAAGCTTGATGCTTAGAGAAAGAACAAACAACTAGAGGCAGAGTGAAGCAATTTGTCTATTTTTTTTTTTTTCTTTTTGGTTGTCTCAGGTGAATAGTTTCCTTTAAATGAATGAACGATGGTTTTGAATTAATCAGATTCCACTAATTAGATTATCCACATATCAAAGAAAGAACATGCCACTCTTACACAATCAATAAAAGAAAGCTTGATGCAAATAGAAAGAACAGGCAGCTAGAGGCAGAGTGGAACACTTAGTCTAATGGTTATTTGATTTTGTGTCAGGTGAGACAATAGCTGGCTATGAATTAATGAACATTGGTTTCAAATTTATTAGAATGTGTTGATAAAACAATTGAGCAACAAAGAACAAGCATCCAGAAAACTTTAAATCTCAGACAGAAAGAAGCCATGCATAAATCACACCACGAACGAAGTCTGTTTTACTTAATTCTTGACATGTAAAATAAAGACAGCAAAATCTAATGACAAGGGCACTTCAAAGTGAGATCCATACTTTAGATGAACAACAACAAAGAACAAAACAATCAAGTAGACTAGACAATAAAACATTGAACCTGTAATTAGACTCTAACGCATATATCCCCAGCTCAACATATGATACTTATGAGCCACAGGAGTATAAAGAATATAGTTCTAAACAAGTTTCCATGCCCACACAAAAAAAAATAAACACGAATAATTTTTAACAAAAAACTGATTCCCTGGAGAAAATATATCTCCAACTCTCCCAGTTTACCCAACACTATAATAAATCAAACTAAATAATTTGAGCTTCAATAGCAAGAATATTTCTTAGCAAAAATGCAGTTGTTTCCCTTTACCTGCCTTAATATAGCTGCTTCCGCAAGCTCTGCATTTAGCTCCAAAACCTCCCAATCATCCTCACTATTTGGCTCTATTGTAACCAATGTTGCCTGCGCTACATTTGATAGTACTCGCACCTGAACTCTCGTGCCCTCTCCGAGAGACATACACTCTGCGAACTGCTGAGAAATCTGCAAAAAAATCCACATTTTCTGACTTCAAATAAAGGATACCAATTAGATGAAGAAAAAAACTAACTGAACAAAAAGCAAAAACTAAAAACACAAGAACAACTGAGTCACAAATTTGAAATGAAAGTCAAAACGAATCTCGAAATGAGAATAATCGAATTAAAGCAAAGAGCGCCATATCATCACCACTACTATTGATTTTATCACCGAACGACTATCGAAATGGCTATAACAACAGTCAACGCTAAAACCGGAGTTGAAAGTAAATTGAAAACGGGGAATGAAATACCTCGATTGCGGAGGAAGAAGAAGCGCCACCGGACCAAGCGACGGACCAGCGGAGTTCAGATGAGGTCGATCGGAGCTCCAAGGAGAGAACGTCCGAGGAGGAGCGACGCTGGGAGGAGTGTAGGGTTTGAATTAAGAGCAGAGGGAGCGAAACAAAGCAGCTCTCGATTCCTGCGAACAGACGAACTTCGAATTCCAACTCCATGGTAAGGAAGCTAGAGCGCGTGTTGAGGACGCGCCGCCTAGACAGGTGAATGGGTAGTGTTATAGTGAGCGACGTCGAAGAAGAAGATCAAGTGGCTTTCTCTTCGCAGGCTTTTTTCGAACTTCGAGGACTAAAAGGAATTTTCGAGTAGTAAATGGTGAGTTGGCGATTTTGGGGTAAGAAAATGAAACTTCAGGAACAAAGCTTTAAGAAAACTAAAAAAAATAAAAAATCATAAGTAAAACGTCCAAAATATTTTTGTTCAAAAATTTTTAAACAATTAAATATAAAAGTAAAAATTTCGAAATCATTTAAAAAAAATAAAAAGAAAAACTTTCAAAATAATTAAAAAAAATAAAAATAATAAATTACAAATCCACTGCATAATAATAAAAAATTTCGAAGCTTTTGTATTTATTTTTATATTGATTTTGAAAATTTTACTTTCATTTTTTTTAGTGATTTCGAAGTTTCATCATGTATGTTTCTAATTGTTTCGAAGTTTTTTAACATGAGTATTTTGGACGTTCATTTTACCTGTTCAAAAAATTGATTTTCCTAAATTTTTCAACATGAAACTTTATTTTCAAATATGAGGTAGCTTTAACTTTGATTTATTAAGTTTACCTAAAAAAAACTAGCATCTCCAAAAAATTCCTAAATTTTAATTATTTTTTAGTTATTTTAACATAAAAACTCTTTGTTAGAGATTGTATTTTTTTTTCATGATTCCAACCACTTTTTAGTTTATATAAATTTATTCAGTAACATATGATCTCCAAAATATTAATTTATTTAGCATTATACGATAACATCGAAATCAAATTTTGACATTTTTGTAAATTTAAGTGAAAAACTAGTTTTCAGTGGCATTTACAAGTACATTTTTCTAAATGTACTTGATTCACAATTAAATCTCATTTCAATAGTTCATTTAGCTAATATTCTTTTAATAGTATATTGTAGAGACCTTATGGAGTCATGTAAGCAAACCTTCAAATATAGCCCCTTGACAAAAGTTCCAAACTTTCTCAAGGGCTTAATTTTGATGTCAATTAACTCCATTATAGAATTGATGATGACAATCTCTTATCTCGTATCTTCTAGATTTATACTACATGCACAACATCTTAATACATTGGGATCCACAATAGATTAGATGTTTACCATCTATGAATATCATTAACTAGATGAAAAATGTCATTTCACATTTCTAATTATTATTTTCTTTAACTCATTTGTTCTTAGTGGATAAGCACAAGCATCTAATGTGAATTAGACCTACCAAGTCACAATGCTTTATTTAAGTACATAGTTATAAAGATCGTCAATTTGCCCTTTCATTAAAATAAAAAGGTAAAGTATTTACGTCAATTTATACGCGTAAATACATGGACGTGATTATTTACCTAAAATTTACGAAACATTGGTCATATAGTAATGTGAAACTATAAATGTAACTATATATTTAATGACCCTAATTTATATATATATATATATATATATATATATATATATATATATATATATTTGGATAAGATGGTGACGGTTAAACATTTTAGCTATTTTTCTGGTTAGATTTTGTATGATATGAACACAATCTAAAATTAGATTGGAGCGGCATAAAACCATTTGGTTTAAGGAAAAATGGTATGAACTAGCCAATCCCAAACTATGGCTTTTGCAAAATAGTCATAGTTTCATTTGTTTGGTAAAATAGCATTTCTCAAAAACACGTTAGGAATATGCGATTAAATTTAGTTCTATTCTGTCTTTAACATGCGAATGTCGAGGAAACCTCCTTCGACGGCGAGTAACAGCGGGGACTCTCTGGCGAGGTTCCGAAGGCAGAGCTGATCGTCCATGTGGCGCCCAAGAAGCAGCTCAGCCACGGCGGAGAAGCCGTGCCGGACCGCCACGTGCAGGGCCGTGTCGCGTGCGTCAGCATCGCGGGCCCGCAGCATCGCCCCGCTGTCCTCCACGTCATCGCTCGCCGCCAGGATGAGCCCGACCATCTCGGCTTCGCCGGTCCTCGCCGCCGCGTGCAGAGGCGTTTCGCCGCCGGAGTTGGGCGTGGTTACAAGCTTCGGGCAGTGACCGATGACCTCAGATCCTCGTTTCGGTTCTGCTTCAGATCTGTTGGATTTCCAGATTGTCATTAAATTTAATCCTGCCTCGATTAATTTTAATCCAGCCATCATAAACCTTACATTCTGTTTTTATAGTTCGTTGGGATTAAATTTAATCTAACCTAGATTAAGTTGGCTAGTTTGCTTATAGTTGACAAAGTATGATTATTTTACAAAAGTTTGGCTATATAGGCGCTTCACCCTCGGTTTAATTAGGTCTCAAATTCTGAAACAAAATAAAGGACTGGACCGGACCATTTCGTAAACAAAAGCTTACGTGCATCATCTTGCAAAAGAACCCAAATCTCCAAGTTTTGCCCACACAAAATAACCCTGGGCGCGCTCGCGCAGTCACATTTTCAGCCATAAAAACACACTCTCTCTCTCTCGCCGACTCTCGTCCTGCGAAAAATCGCCATCCGACCGCCGCCACGAGGCTCGAACGCCCGGTGGAGTTCCTCGGCCCCGCTTGACAAGAGGACGCTGTTACTTCAGGTCTTCTTCTTCGTCTCCTCTACAGGTCGTGTTTTGGAGGGTTTTCTTTTCATAAGGTCTGATTGTATTTCGCTAGCAGGTCCGATGGCTATTATTGAATCAATATGCGACATTCCTGTTCAAGATCCTCCAGAGGAGGAATTCTCATCTTCTGACCTGACGTGGACCAAGTTTGGGAGTTCAGAGCACCAGGACGATGTTGCCCTGATTCCCTATGAACGAGTCGACGAGTTTATAATCGGCGAATGCTCCAGTGTGGAATGCCCGACCCGCTTCCATATTGAGAGGGGTCGGAGACGCTCTGTCGGCAGCTTGAAGGAATACAAGGACGACGACTACTTGGAATATAGATTGTAAGCTTCGACCCAGTTTCGTGTTTCAATATCCCGAGTCATTACGTTTTATAATATTTCAATAAGTGCTAAAGATATAGAATGTCTTCTTTTTTTTTTCTATGTGAAGGTATTGGTGTTCTTTCGGGCCTGAGAATTACGGGGAAGGCGGGGATATATTACCCAGCAGAAGATACCGACTAAATACGAGAAACCGCGCTGCTAGACCTCAATCCATGCGTGGCTGCACTTGTAACTTTGTAGTGAAGCGGCTTTATGCCCGTCCCTCGCTTGCCCTTGTTATCTATCACGAGAGGCGCCACGTGAACAAATCTGGGTTTGTTTGCCACGGGCCGCTGGACAGAGATGCCATCGGCCCCGGTGCTAAGAAAGTTCCGTATATTTGTAACGAGATTCAACAACAGACGATGTCGATGATATATCTTGGAATCCCCGAAGAGAGTGTGTTGGAGAAACACATTGAGGGGATTCAGCGGTACGGTGGCTCTCACGCTGCTGTCAACAGCCACGCGTCCCAGTACGTCCACAAACTTGGGATGATCATCAAACGGTCGACCCATGAACTGGACCTCGATGATCAAGCTAGCATCCGCTTGTGGATCGAGCGGAATCGCAAGTCCATATTCTTTTATCAGGACGCTTCCGAGACTGATTCCTTCATTCTGGGAATTCAATCTGAATGGCAGTTACAACAGATGGTCCGCTTTGGCCAGCACAGCCTCATCGCAGCGGATTCGACATTTGGTATAAAGAGGCTTAAGGTAGATATCCACTTAAAACTTATTTCTCGAAGCTCTGGGATATCAATTGTAGAAAGGACTTGTCGTCTTATCTTGTCCTGTTTTGTATGTAGTATCCCTTGTGCTCGCTTCTTGTGTTTGATTCAAGACAGCACGCATTGCCTGTTGCATGGATTATCACTCGTAGCTCTGCAAAGCCCGATGTATCGAAATGGATGAAAGCATTACTTGATAGAGCTCATAGTGTGGAGCCTTTGTGGAGGATCAGTGGGTTCTTGATTGATGACGCGGCCACGGAGATTGATTCTATGAGGCAAGATGTTTTGCTTTTTAAGGTTCTTATCTTTGCTAAGTTTATGTAGCTGTAGAATATATAATTTTGTTTTTGTATTCCGGGATATTTTTCTTTACAGGGATATATTCGCTTGCCCTGTTCTATTTTCCCTTTGGCGAATACGCAGGAAGTGGCTGAGGAATGTTGTAAAGAGATGCAATGACATTGAGGTCCAGAGGGAGATGTTTAAATGCCTAGGTAAACTAGTTTACAGCATATGGAAAGGAGATGATACTCTTAGGTTCATGGAAGAATTAACAAGAGATTTTGTTGATCAAACTGATTTCATGGAATATTTCAGAGGCTATTGGATGCCTAAGATTGGTTAGCTCTCTCTCTCTCTCTCTCTCTCTCTCTCTCTCTCTCTCTCTCTTGTAACTATATGATTGGAAGTCTCAAGAAACATGATTTTCTTTTTTGTGGGTGAATAGAAATGTGGCTTTCGATGATGAAAACACTACCACTTGCAAGCCAAGAAGCATCTGGTGCCATCGAAGCGTATCACGTGAAGCTAAAAATGAAACTATTTGATGATTCACATCTCGGAGCGTTCCAGAGAGTTGATTGGTTAGTGCATAAGCTTACAACCGAGTTGCATTCAGGCTACTGGCTTGACCGTTTTGCAGACGAGTCTGACTCTTTTCAGAACATTAAAGATGACTATGTTGCGTCTACGTCTTGGCATAGAGCATTGCAAATACCGGACTCGGGAGTTACCTTGGATGACAAGGAATGTCTTTTTGCCAAAGTGCTTAGCCAAAAAGATGCAAGTGTCACGCGTCTCGTGTGGAACCCGGGGTCGGAATTTGCTTTCTGCGATTGTGCATGGTCATTGCAAGGAAACCTTTGCAAGCACGTCATTAAGGTCAATATGATATGCGGAGCTAAACAAGATTCTCAGGCTCCCATGTCTTCTCAATCCTTTGAAGAGATACTTATGACTCTACGGAATAAGCCGATGGATGATTCTATCGAAATGGACCAGGCCATGGCGTGGACTCTTATGATTCACGATCAAATAAAAAAACTTGTGGAGCTTAACGGCTCGAAAGATATTGGAACAATCGTAAAGGATCAGCCCTTGAGTTGGGTTTCTAAGAAATCTAGAACACAAATAGTCAGGCCATCGACTCTTCCGGCTCTTCCATCTAGTTCTAATGGCACACCAAGGGATATCGTGTCAAGGAAAAAGAACCGTAAAAGAAGAAGATTATCTCGGTTAGTCTAATCGTGGTGCTCTTTTTCAAGTCGTTTATGGATACTTGGTGCTGCTATACGTCCTCGACCGTGTCCTTAGATTCGTAACAGTGGTGGTTACTGACGGCAATAGAGTTTTCGATTATTCTTTGTATGAAAAATCTTAAGCGTGTTCATGCTATTCAGTTCAAGCAACATGGCACTCGAGGCTTCTTTGTTGCCCTTCGCAGATAAGGGATGGTGGACATTCCTTCAGATGTGCGAAGCTTGACCAAGCATTATGATCACAGCCAAGCTTATGAAGTAATAAGTTACACTATTGTTTGGGGTTTTTCTTGTAATTTGCGATGGCTGCTTCTACGTATACATTCAGAAAGAGAGATGATATTGAGTCGTTTGAGCAGAGATGGGTTTATTATCTTTATTATTCATGAGATAGTGAAAATGATCTTTGACGGTCATGATGAGTTAGGCTGTACTTGCAAAGCAGGCACGCTCTTTGCGCTTAGATTATGTTGGCAGGTTTTCAATAGTGCTTTTTTTTTTTTTTTTTGCGCCACCCACACCAATCTATCCACGTGGTTTTGTTGTGGCTGTACAGTTCTTTTTTTTTTTTTTTTTTTTTTTTTTTTCAGATTGTCGGAGGACAAATAAAGGTGTCACTCTTAATCTAAACTAAAGACAAAAGTAGCAAGTTGATTTAAGGCAGCAAATTAGTCATTTTAAAACGCTATTATTTTATTTTGACCAACATTTCAAATGTTCTAGTTAAATAGCCATTGCTTTTTTTACTTACCAAAATATCTTTTGCCACCCATGTTTTTTTTTTCAGAAAATAAAAACAAAAAATTTGAAAATTAAATCCCATGTTTGGTATTCATCTCAAAAACAGTTTTTGAGTGGAAAAAATTGAAAACAAAAAGTGAAAGTTATGTTTGGTTTAAGTTTTTGGAAAAAAATTTCAAAAAATTTTGAAGTTGTTTTGTAAAATAGTAAAGAAAAATGAAAACAAATAAAATGTGTTTTTGGAAAAAAAAAATTCTTCTCTTCTCTCCTCCTTCTCCTCATCTTCTCTTTTCATTTTTTCAAAAACAAAAATGAAAACTGTACCAAACACTTTTTTCAGTTTTTTCAATTTCTCAAAAACAAAAATGAAAACTGTACCAAACAGCTTTTTAAAAACAACTGCAAAATAATTTTTCAGTACAACTACAAAAATTAGAAAATAGAAAACAAAAACTTTTTGAGTTAACTACCAAACACAACCAAAATCCCTCAAATTAGGTAACAGGTTCCCTAAAAACGCAGATCAATTTAATTCTCATTTAAAAAAAAATAGATACAATTGCGAAGAAAGCACAATGTTGCAAATACACAATCATTAACCATAGAAAACAGTAACTATTAACGATAATTAACAAAAGTTTAATGTGAACCATCAAAAATTCAAAAAATTAGCCAAATAAACCACCGAAAATCTAATAATTGTCAGATAGTCAAATTTTTTGTAAAATTCATGTTAAAAATAGAAAACTATAGACACTTGGAACCTATTAACGCTAAGTAACATTAATAAGAGAATCTATGTACACGAATCTAAACTAGCAAACCATTAACGTTAACATAAATTTACAGTAATTAACACAAGTTTCATACGTAAAACCTGCAAAATCATGGAAAATAATGTTAATTAACAAATCTAGCACAAACAATAAAAAAAACGTAGAGAACAATTATGTTTTTTTTATTAGATTGAGATATGGAATATGAGAGCGAGAGAATTTGTATACCAACGATTTGAAATTTCCATAAATATATAACATAAGATACACAATCATAGCAGAATATATTTTGCCTTCGTACATAACTATCTAATCATCATACAAAAACTACAATAATTTTTATATACACAATCGTGTATATATATGTATATATACATGGACGAACCATGATGCAAAAAAAAAAAAAAAAAAGGACTGATTTGTAAATTTTGAAGGTAACAAATGTAAAAATAAAATGAAAAATGAGCAAAAAGTGCATTCTGAACTGGTACTGGCTTCGTGCCTATATATATATAAAGCGAGAGAGAGAGAGAGAGATAACAAAGGGAGAGTGAGATACGCTAGAAAAAATTTGTTCAATAATTGCTCTCTATTATTATGAAAAGAAACACAAATTAATATTTATCATAATAAAAGAATATTTAAAAAAAAAACGCTTGCTAACGATTTGAGAAAAATTGTATATTTGGCAAGTTACACGCTTAAAATTTCTTGATTTAATAGATTAATTCATCAGGAATTTGATGCGATATAAGAGCAGATGCTATTTATTATCTTGGTCCTTTTATTTATGTATGGTGACACTGATATATACTAGAAACTTTAACGTATATTTCGCAATTTTGACTATATAAGGGTAAAATGTGTCTTAATTTTTATCGATGACTGGTCCGGTTTGGTCAGTGACATCTTGTTTTAAATATAATATGTCGCTTTTTTATATGGGTTTTTAGTGAGATTTTATATTTTTTTTAATAAGTTATATAGATTAACAAGAATTTGTTGGAACTAATTAATTTCCTAACTTTTTTTTTTTAAGATTCTATACAAAGTTTTATTTTATTAAGAAAATAGCCCACCAAGCCGAAGTAAATTAAATTAATTAAAACAGTTAATTTAATTTACAAATTGAATTAACATAAACAGTTAATTAATTTACTTCGGTCTGGTGTGCTATTTTCTTAATAAAATGAAACTTAAGCTATTTTTTAAAAAGATGGTGAGCTATTGTGCTACTGGCCTAACTATCCCATAGATTAAACTTGAAAAAAAAAAGTTTATAAAATTCAAATGTTGTTGAAATATTGATATGAACTTGCTAAAACAATGCATGCTCAACATAAACTTAAAAAAATAGGATAAATTGAATGAAATAGTGCTTTTTTAAACCAATTACCGTAAAAACATGTTAAAATTTTGTATCGCAAAATAACTTTTTCAAGTTGCAAATATTCATTTTTACAACATATGAAGGATGACATATGATTGTTTTGCCTTAGGCCTGCTTCTGGTGAGAAGAAATATCGTTGGAAATCACATGTTAGACTTGTGGTTAGAACTTAGAAGGAAGAAACATTTCCACATCTTCTATTTAGTTGCAAACTTATTAGGCATTTTTGGCTCAGTGAGAGTATGAAGCAAGGATGTGATTTTGGGGTTGGCAGAGTTGACCTCTGACTTGAACATAAGTGAGTGGTCCCTGACGAGTTCCTAATCTTAGATCCTGGGCCAAAATGGTGGAGGATATTGGAAGTGCTGGAATGACAAATCTTGCTTAGGTGACAACGGTACTATCAAAGAGAACTTGAGCTTTCTTAAGCGAAGACCGAGTGAATGTAGTGGGAGGACAAGTAAAATTAGCTATCTCGAAACAAGGACCGGTCTAATTTTGCATCAATGAGATGTTTTGTGGACTTTTGGGTGGTGTATGTAGTTATATCTAGTTGTGCTTTTTTGCAAAGTTCATGAACATAAAAGAGGTGGTGATCGAGGAACGTAATAAACTCATTATGAAAATATTAGAGTAATATCACGATTACGATCAAATTAAGCACGATTAATATTATATATATATATTATCACATATAAAAAAGACATATCAATTTTGAACTATAAAAGAAAAATATAAAATTACGATGAAACAATTAAATTAAAGATAAGAGTTGTCATGATAATAGTATCATACTAATTTATAATATATCGATAATAATAATATCATCATATTATATAAAACAATCACAATTCAAAAGGAGTAATGTTTGTCAAAATAATTATAAAACAAAAGGAGTAATGTTTGTCAAAATAATTTTAATTTATATTCAGGTAAAACAAAAAATAGTTTTTCAATTAATAAGATTTTATAGAACAACTAAGAACAATCACAATTTATGAGAAATAACATTTGAATCATTAGTTTTGAAATCGAAAATAACGGAGATACACACTTGTCAATTAGTTTTTTTTATCTTGAATGTGCTTTAAAGCCATCCCTCCCAGTTTACTTTGATATCACTTTTTTTTTTTTAAAATTTCTTTTCAAAATGGCATGTTTTTTTTGCTGGGTTTGTTCAGTAGTATGATAAAAGGTCCAACATGCAGCTGTTTTTTTCATCTTACATCTTCCATGTTAAATTGGTATTTTTAAACCTTGTAATTACAAATTGTGACATAGCCAACTAGATATGTCAAATATAATGTATGGGTACACAATCACAACACACACTATTTGTGGCCTTGTGCCCAACTAGATATGTGTAGCGACCCTCCGAATGAGACTGCAAGAATATTTTCTTATTAACTTTATCCCGGGTCCATTTGCTTATTCAAAATAAAATTGTAAGCAGAATTTATTATTAAGTTAAGCGATATAACCGTGTAGACAAAAATTTGATATGATTTAGTACCTTAGATGTGATCACAATCAACAATTTTAGTTGGGGACATGAGAGTGAACTTCGCAGCGGAGATCATTTAGCATATTTTGGTTCAAGCCTAAGCCAGAGCCAAAAGTTATATATACCACATATACATTCGTTATACCAGGAAAAATAAAACGGAGAACAAACATGCAAAAAATAAAAAACCAAAAACATGCATCTTGGTCGCTGGCCAGCTGGTGATCAACAGCCCGAGGGTGCCACTACTCAGTCAATATTATTAAACAATCGGAAAATTTAATTAAGATTATGACCAAGGCTTAACTCTTTTTATGGTGATCTTGATTCTCTTCTTCTCAATCTCCTCTTCTATTCCTTATCGAGCAACACGTTGCAGCTGCTGAAGGTCAGGCTTCCTGAGTTCTGAACTAGAAAATTAGAAGAAAACTTATGCCTATCTCGATTATAAATATTTTAATCCACATTTCAGTTAATAGCAAAGTAAAAAACTATGTTGAAATAAGCCTTATCATACATTTTAAATAAAGAAGTCTAATTTTCATCTGAAGTTTTAGTGAGCACACAACTTAAACAAGAAATCAAAATTTAAGCCAAATCTTGACTTGATCAAACACCAAATTAATATAAAATTAAAATAAAAGCTTGCAATCCTTGACTGGGAAAATTTCATGACAACCCGTGGTCATAATGGTATAGCTCTGAACGGTATCCCCATTGATTTCGAATCCAAGTTCCACAGTGCTAAGCACGTGATTAATAAAAGTTTATTTAGAAAATACAATAGTAGTTGAACTTGGATCTTGGTATAACAATGGTACAATAAATTCGCTACTAAAAAAATTTAATTAAAGCAAAGGAAATTAAGAATTTAGCTTCACAATCGTAACAGGCATGCCAAGAAACCAAAGTTTGAGAATAGAGTTAAAATCTATCTCTAATACAATTGACTTAACTTTTTGAGAAAAAAAAAAACAGATTTTGACCTGATTCATAGTCGAGCAACGGATCGAAGACTGATGTATACACAAAGAATATCATCTCTCTCTCTCTCTCTCTCTCTCTCTCAGATTTGGTGTTTCAATTAGTTATTTATCTCTGAACAGAGGTAGTTATTTTTCAATCTTATCTTTTCTACAATTTTAACGACTCTTTGCCTCTTAACCAAGCTTCCCTGTTTATGTTTACCTTTCTATTTTTTATCGCAGGTTCTCATGGTCTGAGAGACCATCCCAAAATTTTATCATCAAACAAAAAATTTGTGTAACATGCATCCTAACGAGACCAACTCAATTTGCTAGATCATTTCAGAACGAGAGATGGTCGAATCAATTTCTCTTTCCTTCGTTGTTCAGGTCTTATAATCTGAATTGGTATAATGTTATTTTTTTTTGGGTGCCTTTCCTCCGTCTATAGGGATCTTCACCTACCTTTATTAGATGAACATTCTCAAGCTTCAAATCAGAGACGCAGTAAACGTCAACATCGTCTTACATCGATACATTGATCAGATGATCAATTTGAGGTAAGTAGTAATTTATCTAAAAGAAATTAATTTTTTTTTCCCCACGTATTATAACAAGGATAAGTATTTTTTTTTGTATTTGTTTCTCACATTTTCTATGCTACTTGGTGGATTATTTACAGGGCACTCACAATTCTTCAAAAAGGCAGAGACAACGGTGTTCAACTTCTATGATTTTTCTCTCCCATATAGAATTTATTGGTGTGTGTTTTTATCTTTTTACACGATTTGAGTTGTGGAGGTCATGTTCCCATTCAAGGTGTTTATCATAAGTCTCTCTCTCACTCTCTCTCTGATTTGGTGTGTCATATATTGCTCTACAAGATTATTATTTCATTTGACTTGTCTTTTCTCTTCTAAAACGTGACTGAGTAACAATTATTTTTCATTAAAGTAGAATGCAACGTAGACTTTAATTTATGTAGTGACTGATTATATTTATTTATTTTATCATATTTGGATTATACTGGTCGACTGTAATTTTTTTTTCTTATTCTCGTTTTTTATTTAGAATGATGTACATCGACTATATTTGTATACTTTGAATTGCTTATTATTTATATAAAAAAAATAATGACTACTGACTTTAATAAATTCTAAATTACACACAATTAATCACGTGCGAAGCACGTGCTACTATCTAGTATTTATATATAAACACCAATTATATTTATTCATTCACGCCATATATGTAATTTATTTAAAAACTAAAAAATAAACAACAGTCTCTTAGTCGTGAAAAACACAAAAAGATGCAAATGGGTAAAAATCGACAGTTGATAGTCATCAAAATCACAAATTCGAACATATAATCAAGGATTTAGAGTTGCAATTCGAATACAGAATGAAATAATCTATTGAGAGATATGAATTTTATTATTTAATTTCAATTTAGGGCTAATTTTATTTCAAAATTGGAAATTTGAAAATTAGGGTATTGATTTCGATTTGATTCGATTTTTCTTATATAAGAGTAAATATCAATGAAATTGAGATTTGTGTGATATTGTTATTCATTTCAGAGTATAATTGCACCATTTTAGTTATACAGATGGTATAATTTCGTCATTTTAGTTAAACAGAAGGTATGAACTCGATATTTTTGAAAATTAAAAGTTAAACTCGACATTTCACTCAAACATGGTATATATGTGATGGTATATATGTGTTATTTTTCCTAACAAAAATGGCTAAATAAAAGGAGAAAAAATAAAGAGAAAGAAGGTATATATACGTGTGTGTATTCCTTCATTCCAAGGTGTAACTGTGTAAATGGTCGTTCTCTCTTCTCCTTTCGGTAAAACTCTCACTCCGCTTTTTCGTTGCGTCTCTTCTAATTCATTCTGAAAACTCACCAAAAGGTTCGAGGTTTTTTTTTTTCTATAATCTGCGATTGACAATCATTTTCGCTAATTGCGTTGTAGTTTTCATCGTCCGAGAAAAAAACCCTCCGGAATCGGTTTCAGGTGTGGGTTTCTCTCTGTTTCTCTCTACTTTCTCGTTTACATAGTTTCTCATCGTGTTTTCGTTCTCTTTCGATTAGAAATATTAGAAACTTGGTTTCTCCTCGAAATCAAAATTGTGCGTCTAATGTACGTATGCTGGCTTGTTTGCCATTGCGATTTTCCAAAGAACCATTAAAAAAGATCGAAATAATGGATTTTCTTGCAGTTTTTTCCTTTTCGGATAAACTCATGGGCTAGAGTATGTGTATGCATAGCAAGTTCTTAGTATGAATGTTTTATTTTCAAATTTACGATTATAGTTATTGTTTGATGTGGAAATCTTGGCTTATACGCTTTGCGAAGCGAGAAAGAAAAATGTTTGGATTTGTGATAATACTGTTTGGATGCTCTTGTTTGTTATGGATTGAAAGGTATATTCCCCCTTTTTTTATTATTTTTTTTTTATCATTTCTGTTAATCTTATGCAGTTTTTTTTGGTTCCTTGATGTTTTCTTTCGCATACCATCTTTATCAACTTGTCAAAAAAAGAAAAAAAAACTCAGGTAATTATATTTCAAAAATAGAAAAAAAAACTGACACTTTTATTACGTTATCAATTTTTTTGTTTTTTGAACTTTACTATAGGGGAAAAAAAAACTCAAAACTCAACAGAAATTTCAAACTCCATTTGTACTTTGTAGATTTTGTCATATACTTTAAGACGTGTGAGAATATCAAATACTTTACATATGTAGAACCAGCAACACTCCTTTATAATTAGTTGGTTTGAATGAAGAAGGCAACAGAGGTAACAAAGATGAAGATCTACAGATGAATTGAGCATCTGGACTGTTTGGTGTGTTTTCGTGAACTAATTCCCTCTCTGCAGTTATTCAGAATATTCTCTTTGCCAGCCTGTTTTATAGTCATTGAGCAGCGGCGAAGTAGTACGAGATGCAGCAAAAGGGCATTGGTAGTCGGCCTGAATATGGTGCAATATTTATGTCAAACTCTTTGACTAAAAAGGAGTGCTTGAGGAGAAAAGTGTTTGGCCTTCCGAGTAAATTTGGTCACTTTGTAAAGCAAATTAGAGCTGGCATGATTCTTTTTCTGTTCGAACATGAGAAGAGACAGCTTTATGGCGTATTTGAGGCATCCTCGGATGGTGGAATGAATATCGTTCCCCAAGCTTACCGTAAATCTGTAATAAAATTCCCGGCTCAGGTAAGAAAGATATGCGTGTATGCTCGATATTTACAGGTTTCCTTATGCATTGAAGTAAATTCTTTAGTGGTCATAGATTGGCTACTTGTAATTTATTTTCTACAATTTTGATTATGAATACCCAGTTTTGTATGCTTTAATGTAATCTAATTATCATGGTTTAAAAAGGCGTTTTCAAGGCGCGCCTTGAGGCGAGGTGGTCAGAAACCTCCTCCAGGCTCAAGCCTGGAAAGAAAAAATGCGACTGGCGCCTTGGACCATTTAGGCGTGCGCCTGGAGCGTACGCCTGGAAAATAAACGCTCCAGGCGAGCCTGGAATGGTTGGGTTAGAAAAAAAAAAAAATTGGGCCAGTTGTAATTTTTGGGCCCGAGTTATTTGTAATCAGAAACTAATAAAACAAACGAAAATTAATAAACCTAGGTTAAATTTTTTACGCTGTTACGCTGCTCTCCACACGTAATTTTTGTTAGAAGTTTTATGAGTCAATTTCATTGTTAAATTAGTATTTGAGGATTGAACTAAGCATTATAAGTCTAAAACTTTTTTTTGGATTATTTCAGATTTATAAAATTTCTTTAATTTATGCCTATCTTTTGAGGCTTACGCCTCAATATGCCTTGAGGCTTACGCCTCGCCTCGAAAACAGAAATCGCCTCAGTTATCGTTTACGCCTTTTAAAACATTGCTAATTATCTAAACAATACGCATCGAAGTAAATAGTCTAAGTCCGTGTCCATCTGTTGATTTTTTTCTATACAGGTAAAGGTCAAGTGTGTTTGGACCTGTGATCCACTTTCTGAGCTTGAATTTCGTGATGCAATCATAGAAAATTATTTCACTCCCCGAAAGTTCCAATTTGGTCTCTCTGAAGTTCAGGTTTGCTCATTTCCAAAATGTCACTAAGAATCATCTTCTCTTCCAGTTTTTTACCCAAGTTATTTATTTCCCTCTATTTTTTTTTGTAGGTCTCGAGTCTTCTACAGCTATTCAGTAGGAAAAAATTACATTTACGGCCAGCATTAACAATGGCCGGGGATGGAAGATTCGTTGCTCAGTCTGCAGATGAAGGCAAGCAAGTAGATGATGGCGGGGTAAACGATGAATGTGATTATGGCTTCGATAATGTCGATATCAAGGTCAGCAAGGTTAGATCAGCCACTACAGCAGCGCATCTTCCTATAGATAAAGCTGAAATCGGGCACTCTGAGTATCAATATGGAGATCTCCGTAGTAACGATGGATTCCTGAAAAATCACGATTTTAAAAATGAATATGGTAGTGGTTTTTTGGGGCTTCCATCAGCTCCTACAACCGGTCACACTCAATTGGATGAAGCCAAACGACAAGATAACAAGATCCCTGTTTACAAACGGGGAAGGAGTGAACAATTCCCTGACTCTGAACTTTGCTCAGCCATGTCAGCCCATGACGCAGAATACTATCCTGAATATGTGAGCAGCGTTCCACGTGATGACAGCTTTCTGAAGAATGATGAACTTCGAAGCGACTATCATCGCTGGTACAATGGCTCCGAGTCATCGCCCATGAGTGAATACTCTTCTATGGTTCAGTCTGAACTCGGTAGATCAGTTCTCTCAGGGAAATACCTTGACATAAGAAGCTCTGTCCAGGATCTAACCACGACCAATTCATCTCCGATTCAGCATCAAATGCAGGAACGATTTCTTTCAAATGCTTCTTACAGAGATGCAGTTGTTATGGCCACCGAACGTTTTGAATCTGTTCCGAGTGTCAACTATCGGGGCCCGTCAGTTGAAAAAGTTGGTTATCAGTCTGGAGCGGAGCAATATCAGCCTCACTTTGACTATTCTGGTGGCCTCAGTTATTCGTCGAAACTTCCATCTTCATCATATACAGAAGGAAAAGGAATGACGCAGTATGTAGATTCACTTTCTACTCTAAGGGACCCTGTTTCCTTCTCAGGCCCTAATCCTAGTGATGTTCTATATCAAGGAAATGCCATGTGTTCATCATATAAAGAACTTTCCATTCCCTTGGATCAAGTTTTCGAAAAGAAAAATTGTTACTATGGTCTTTCCTCGCCAAAGTACTCTTCATTGGCACATTTTCCTTCCTCGGGAACCAGAATCAATGAAAATGAGAATAACTTGTCATTCTACACATCCCATAGAAGTACGAATTCTTCAATGTTGGATGCTTATGGCTATCCAGTAGAACCAGAAGCGCAGCTACAAATTGAAGCAGCGGAGACGAGCAAAAGGGAATCCTTTTTAGCTTCTGCGTACGAGGACCCATTCACATCACAGGCTTCTTATACTTCTATCAATCATCAACATTTGCAGGACTCTGAGCACAATTCGTTACAGTATGATTGTAAGGATTATCAGAGTTCTGATGCACTTGATACCTTACCTCGTAAGAGTAGGACCAGTGTGTTTTCACGCCTGTCTTCGGCTCAAGATGCGCATGTCCCAGAACACCTCTCCCCTGATGGCCACAAAGCTAGCGAGAGTTCCAAATCTGTGGATGAAATAATGGAAATGCTGCTCAATAACCACCGTCACTGGGTCAAGTCAGAGAAACCCAAACAGTCGAAGATACTTGATAATGTCAACAAAATTACAAGAAAAAAACAAACTGCTGGTTTCCATGGAGTGATCGAGAATGGGTCAAGCAGGTTGGCCAAGGCTAAGCCTTTGGATTTCTCAAAAGCTGAAGCTGAACCTGACAGCAATGTTGGCATCTCTTTAGACGCTACAGAGGTGACAATCCATTTGGCAGAAAAGAATTTGTGTTTCAATTTCAAGCGACGGAGTGAAGCTAAAAAACTTTGTGGTGGGATGGCTGCCGATTGTGATGCAAGTGCAAGGAGTGAAGCTGGGTTGGGAGGGCGTTTGAAGAAAAGAAAGCTCATTAGGCCGGTTTTCGGTAAGTCTAGCTCCGATGATGACAGAGACGCGAAGAAATGCTCTTCGATTTTACCTGAACCTGCAGAAGAAAGCTCTATCGGCAAAGGCAGCACAGGATGTTACGAGGCTTTAAAAGGAGACGAAAACACTGAAAATCTTCAAAGCCCAAAAGAGAAACGTCTAATCTGCCAATCGTCAGAGGAATATGGAGTCTTAAGCCCTGTTAACCCGGAATCGCTTTTGATTGGGTTTGAAGGTGAGAATTCGGATACCTTGCAGAACTCGGCATTGAGGCCTGACACTGGAAATGAATCTGGAGCTAATGAGAGTGAAAGAAACACCACAGTGGAGTTGCTTCCAAGTGCTCGAAGTTCCAATGAAGCTTTTGGAGGCAGTGATAGTTGCCCTGTTATGGAAATGATAAACTGTTCGATTGACCAATTCAAGAAAATGGTGGAACGCAAAGAACACGCAGCCAGGATTTCGTAGACACCTGAAGGTCATCGTCCTATAGTTTTTGGAGATCCATCACAAAAAAAAAAAAAAAAAAAAAGAAGCCAAAAAGCAGCCATATGAAAAGATGAGCAGAGTAAGTTGGGAGAAAAACTTAACTGTGTTTACACCATTAGATAATAGATATAGGACGATCTCTTTTGACCATGATACAACTCTTTTGGATCATCGCTGTGAATAGCGACAGAGGCAAACAAATAGAAGTTTTAAACAAGGACAGAAAGTATCTTTCTTAGTTTTTCCTTTTGCTGAAAGATAACTTTGTTACGCTCGGAGTTTCTTAATTTCTATTATATTTTGAAAGTGACTATAGTTTTGAGATTCTCTTTTACGTGATTCTTACTCTCCGGTTGTGGGTACAAACGGAAAGTTATCATTGGGAGCGAACGTGGGCATGTGTAACTTCCGATGTTATAAAAACCTATGCCTAGGGAATACAGTTAGAAAAACAAATCGGTCTTTCTTGCTGAAAAAAAAAACAGTGGTTGACCTGTACGCTGTGAAGAAGGTTGACTTGAAACCAAAACTATTCTGTTGCGAAGTGGTTTGAATATGTTTGGTGGAAGATAAGAAGGCATTGGCAGGGGCAGATCCAAGAGCCTTGATGTGATCGAGGGGCAGGGAAGGGTTGTTTCTGGTGACAAGATTCTCATTGTCACCAAGTTAGCTACATAGCTGGTGTGGCATAGCGAATAAATTTCCGAGTGACGCGAATAATTCTAAATCAGAAAATAACAACCATTACTTTAGTGTTCTTCAAATGACACAAATTACCTTCACGTAATTCCCCTTTCTTCCCTTTTTACTTTTATTCTCTTTTACTTGATTGAATTAACATATTAATAATAATACAGAGACACGTAGATAAGTTTATGACCAAATTACCCGTAACATCTCAAATAATATGTATATGGATATTTTCCCTTCAAATTAATAGACATCAAAAGTATATTTGAATCAGTGAGGTAAATGTTTCCTGGACAGAGGATTCTGCACCTTTGGTACGATAGGCAGTGGACCTTGACTATACGGCTTCAACATGACGACGTCTATAGTCAAGAGAAATTTGATTTTGACTAAAAAAATAGACAAAAATATAATTTCAGCCCATTCAACCTTTTTTCTCTCTAACTTTTTTTCATTTCCTCTATTCTCTCTTCCTAACTCTCAAACCCTTCTCAAATCCTCTCTACATCGGTGAATTTCGTACATCTATTCGTTGAATAATGGGTAAGTTCATTTATTTAGTCATCTTGCATCAATTTAGTAATATTTTTTTTATAATGACTTAGGATGTTAGATTTGGTGTGAAAAAATATGAAATGTTATACACTTTACGATGAAATACGATAGAATAAGATGAAGTTTTAAGATAAATTACGATAGGTTATGAGATGCGATGAAATACGATGATATTACGATTTACGGTGAGATGCGATGATATATAAGAGATAACATGTGTTTATTTGCTTTGAAGGGTATTTTTGTCGTTTTTTAGGACAAAAATATATTTCTGGATATTTTGAAATTAAGAGGTCTTATCTTTGATATTTTGCTATCTATGAGGTATAGTTTATGAAATTCTCATAGTCAACCTCGACTTTGAGCGCCTTATAGCGCCTTATACCTTAATAATGAGATCCACCTAAAGGAGCTCTCGGTCTAGACAATCATTTGGCTCACATATAAACCTAGACTACTTCAAGAGTCTTGACGGTCGACTACGTACAACGAGCTTTTTGGAGGACCACCTTAAGGTATGAACAGTCAACATTGACTATAAGTCTCTTGGAAGACCGCCTTTAAAGTCAAGGCAATCGGCCTCAATTATGAGCTTTATAGAGGACTACCTCGAGGGTCTAGGAAATCAAGTTTGAAAATAAGTCGCATAGCCTCGTCAATGAGCCTCTCTAGGCCACCTCAAGGGTCTAGGTGGCCGACCTCGAGATTTTGATCAAACACCACGTTTGGCAGCAGAGACGAGTAGAACACATATATGCCAAAGAGAAGCCACTGAAAATCGACATGGTAAAGACGTTAGATTATATTGGGTTAGATAAGATTTAATTTAAATGTATGGCTCGTTTTATGGTAATTAATTGAGTAGAACTCACACACAAAAAACGAAAAGTTTAACAGATTCTTATTACTCGCTGCGAGAGGTATACGATTGATTATTTATTTGTCAAAGCTAGAGTTAATATGAATAAATCGATGCTCAAAGTGTACACATGAGTTGAAAAACAAAAAAAATAGCGAATGTAAATATATTGTGAATCGAAATGAATATGCAAAAGTCCTACAAAGATATATGTGGATTATGTAGTGCACATATAGACTTGTATTGTACAAGGGTTTGTGTCACTAAGGGTGACCCAGTTTTGTAAAGCGATTAAGATGCACACAAAACCATCTCCACGACACATGCGCCAATGTCTATACTGTCAAACCGACCGAGTTGGACCTAGTAGATAATTTCCTACTATTTTTATGCATTTTCTAAACAGATTCCCACACCACTACAAATTCATTTTCTGGTGCGGAAGGGTATCCGGTGCGACATATCGCACCTAATACTATCCGGTGCGACATGTCGCACCCAATACACTCAACATGTGAGACATGTCGCACCTGATAGTATTAGGTTAAAATTATAAACTACCACTCTTTCTTCTTCTTCTTCTTCTTCTTCTTCACATAGCCTCTCTCTCTCTCTCTCTGCTCGCTGCCCCTCCTCCGCCCCGGAGCTCGTCGTTCACACGTCGTCAAACCCGATCTCCTCCTTCGACCACCTTCTCCAAGCTCCTCCTTCGACACCTCAGCGCACCGAGCACCTCCGCCACCCAAGACTGCGACCTCTTTTGCTCTCCACCCTCCAACAGAGCACCTCCGCCATCCAAGACTGCGACGGCCGTGTCAGCCCCGTCACAGCGTCGGTCTCGCCCTCGCCGCCCCTAGCCCTCGCCGTCCCTCCTCCCTCGCCCTCGCCGGCCTCAGCCTTCGCCGGTCTCGCCCTCACCGTCCGTTCTCACCGGCCTTAGCCCTCGCCAGCATCGCCCTCGCCGGCCTCAGCCTTCGTTGGTCTCGTCCTCGCCGGCCAGATCAGCCCTCGCTATAAATTTGTAAATTTGTTTTAATTAAAATAACGTATTAGGTGCAACATGTCGCACCTAATACTTGTTTTTTGAGATTTTCTGAAGCCAAATTGGTGCGACATGTCGCACCTAAAAATGTCGCATATAATATGCGACACTTTTAGATGTGACATGTCGCACCCGAAGCCTTTAGCGACGGAATTTTGGGTGCGACAATGTCGCACATAAAGTCGCACCCGAAGAGCTTTCGGGTGCGACATTTTGAGCATCGGGTGCGATTTCGTCGCACCCGATGCCTAAATTTGTAGTAGTTCCATAAGTTATGACATGCAATAATGGTTAACGGTCATAATCGTGCACTTACGATGAAATATTTCAAATGTTTCAAACGTTTGAACCATTATAACTCTCCACTCACTTATGGTGTTGTTGAGTATTGGCATTGTAATCATTCATGGATGAGCCTATAAGAGCTTGGATGATGTTCGCATTCGATCAATACTTGAACAGACGAAAAGAAAGGTTTATAAACAGTGCTCTCAATTCCCTCGTAGACTACGGTACAGGTTCTCGTTCGCCCGAATTGAACATTATAGTGCATTGTTTATCTTGTACGTCATTGTATTTTAGGAGGCGATTGTTCATATTTTTCAAAACTCAATGGAGAGTAATAACACTTTAAAAAAATCGTCAAACGAGTCCGTTTTATTTTATATATCAATTCTAGTTCGATATAGTTTTAACTTTGTTTTAAAATAAATTGCAGTTCATGTCTATTAATTTTTCTGTTTCATATTTTTTTAAATAAAATTTTGTAATTTATCTTTATATTTGTATATATTATTAGAAAATATGGCTAACAAGAGGCATCACGACTTTCATGTAGACTGTTTCTTCATGATTTTTTAGGTTGTCCTTCGCAGAGATTAAAACCTCTTCACAAGGGCGAGAATGCGATGACAATGTGCTGAATAGAGCATAATTAACACAATTGGTCGTCGCCTCTATGATCATTTACGCGCAGAGACAAAGCCAGGTGAAGTCCAGGGGAGGTTTTAACCCCTCTACCAGAAAAAAAAGATAATAATTCCCCTATATAATTCATTATAAAAAATAAATTACATATATTAACTTCAAATCTCCTGACCTATTATAAAAAATAATACCCACATCACTTATTTTAAAAGTAATTACAACCTATAACTTTAATAATAGTTTTTTTTAATCAATTGATTTCATTTGATAATTTGTATTTAGGTATTCATTATCTATTGATTTAGGATATTTAAGCTAAATAGTCAATTGAAACGAATAAATTTGTAAAAAAAAAATATTGGAAATCTTGTTAAATAGTCATTATTTGGTTATTTTGCTTTTAGAAAAACTCAAATAACCTTGCCAATTTTCTTTATAAATTAAAATATTGACTATTTCTTAATGAAAGTTTAAAACGATCGTATTATCTAATTTTTTCTTAAATTTTTTTTATCTTCACTAGTATCATCAATTTTTTTGTGCTTCGTCTTGCTGACGTGGTTATTGGTTCTCAAAGGTTAAAATCAAAGCCAATCAAAGTGGCAAAGTTTGAGGTAGCGAGGTATTTTTTTTAGGTCCTGCTTCGTTCCTTTATTTTGAGGGCACAATCGACTATTTTTTAGGTAGCTAGATATTAACACAAGAATAAAAAAAAGGAAAAATTATAGTAATCATTTGAAATTAATTGATTAGTAAACTAGTCCAAATTTTAAATTTTCAACAAATTAGCCAAAGTTACGTTGTCAAATTTTTTTTATGCGATGATTATATTTTTTGACAATTATTATAAGCAAGTTATTACTTTAAAAAAATATTAATCTTATGATCAATTTTGTTTTTGAAATCAAATTACTGTATATTTTATCTATTCTTCTAATTTTAGATAAATTTTGATTATTTTATAATTCTTTATTTTAAATCGATTATTTAGCAAAATAACACGTATAAAGATATCCTAAATATAAATAAAGGGGATAGTGAGAGCAAATCTATATGGGGGTATTTTCGTAACTATCCCTTAAAGTAAATACAACAAGCATAGTGGTCGTTCTTAAATCTCGACAATTACAAAACCCAAGCGAGGCACTAATGTCCGGTTCGATAGACAATGCCAGAGTCTGAATCTGAATCACCATGGAAATGAAATGAAGAGCGCCAACGTCCGCGGCTCCCACCGCCGCGGCCGGTCCCGCTCCGGCGCGTACTACCTCTGCGCCGCCGCCGCCGCGACGCTCCTCCTGATCTCCGTCACTGTCCTCTACTCCCGCCTCTCCATCACCTCCACCGATCTCCACCCACCGCCCTCCCTCTCCGACGACCTCGACGACGACAACGACCTCCTCCGCGGCGCCGACGACCGCATCGACGAGCTCGACGACGAAAACGACGCCGCCGTCGATGACGACGAAGGGGAGGATTACGACCGAAGCTCCGATAAGACTCGCACGGATCCGCGTTCGCGTTCCGGGTACTTCTACGATCACCTGAGCGGAGCGATTCGGCGGAGGTTCAGACGGAGATCGATCGACGACTGGGACGAAAACGACGGCGATGGTGATAGCTACGTCGGGTTCGGGTTGTTCGAGCCCGGCAGGGAGGATCTGAGCAAGGGCGTCATCGGATCCGACGATGTTCCGGTTGACGAGGCGGTTCGGAGGAAGGCCGTCGAAGTGGTTGGGATCGAGGATGCCTTGATGCTGAAGATTGCCGGGGCTAGGGTTTCTCCGCTGAGGGAAGGTTGGGGAGACTGGTTCGACAAGAAGAGCGATTTTTTGAGGAGAGACAAGATGTTCAGGTCGAGCTTCGAGGTCTTGAATCCATTGAACAATGCCATGGTTCAGGATCCAGACGGGGTTGGGGTCACTGGATTGACTAGAGGAGATAGGTTGATGCAGAAGTTGATCCTGAGTGAGATTAAGAAAGTGCCGTTCTTGATGAAGAAGCCTTTGGGTTCCGTTGCTGTCTCCAATGGGGTTGAGGCCGAGAGGAAGGATCCTGAAATGAATGTGGTACGGAGGAAATCGGAGGCGGAGAGCCATGTTTATGCAGATGGGAAGAGATGGGGTTACTATCCGGGGTTGAGGTCGGATTTGTCGTTTTCGGGTTTCGTGGACGGGTTTTTGGGGTCGGGAAAGTGTGGTCTGAGGGTGTTTATGGTGTGGAACTCCCCGCCTTGGATGTTTAGCGTTCGGTATCAGAGGGGGATCGAGAGCGTCTTCCACCACCATTCAGACGCTTGTGTTTTGGTGTTGTCGGAGACCATTGAGCTTGATTTCTTCAAAGACAGCTTTGTCAAGGATGGGTATGCACAATCATTTCACGTCGTCTCTGTTCTGTTGATTCATTTTTCTGTCTGCTGATTACGGGTTTCTCTTTTCACTTGAAGTTATAAAATCGCTGTTGCTATGCCAAATCTTGATGAGTTGCTGAAGGATACGCCGGCACATGTGTTTACTTCTGCGTGGTTTGAATGGAGAAAGACAAAGTATTACGCCACTCACTACAGCGAGCTTGTTCGCCTTGCTGCCCTCTACAAGTAAGATCAGTTTCATCGTGTATACGATTTTTTTTTTTTTTTTTTTTTTTTTTTTTTTTTTTTTTTACAGATTCCTAAAATTCCTGTTAAGATTTTATTTGTCTTCATTTAGTTGTAAGTCATAGTATATAGGAAAGATTATGCGCCTTTATCTCACTGCTTACTGGATAGAAAACTGGCCATGTTTGATTAATCTTGACACTAAAGTTTGCAAAGCCACCACCGACTACACCGTGATTGCTTTTTATTTCTACTTCAAAGTCATCATAAGAGGTAATACCCACTGAAACATTCCAATGGGTTCGTATTGGTATCATGTGGTTGTATACCCAATCGGTATTCTTATAAAGTTGCACGAAAAGACGTCTTTCCATCCAAGCTCACTAGCATGATATGAGTCAGAAGTTACCGTGTCCAATGCACGACGACAATCTAGGACAATGTATTGAATATTTTCATTTTCCCCTTTGCAAAACGGGCGGTAGCTTGAAGAGCCAATGGGCATTGTGGGGTTGAATAATGTTTTCCGTTTTGAGAAGTGCCAGCCTCTGATTGTCCCTTCTCTGCCTTTAGCCTCTGGTTCGGTTCCTCTGGAAGAAGTTCGAAGGTTCGCTCAGCTGTCAAGGTTGCTTTTCTCGCAGCCTGCTGGGCTATTTGGAAGCTCCGGAATAAGTGTATTTTCGATGACGCCCCTCCATGCTTCGACAGCCTTTGGGACAGTCTTTTCCGCAATATTGGTTTTTGGCTTGCTACCCTTGAGCCCGAGTTTCGGTCCTATAGCCTAGCTTCCCTTTCTAGAGATTGGCCTAGTGCCCTTTAGCTTGTATCTTGCTTTTTCATAGTAAAAGCTTTCTTTTCCCTTTTTATTTTAATTGAGTTTCTTCTAAAAAAAAAAAAGAAGTGCCAGCCTCCAACCGAATAATTTTCCCTTTCTCGATACTTTCGCCTTCCAGACAGTTTTGAAGATCTTGTCTCTACTATCAGGGTTTCTTATGTATTCGGGGCTGTGAATCCCTTTGGATAATAATAGGAAAAGAAATGTTATTAAACATTGGTGGCTGTGAATCCTTTTGGGGAATCATATTAAAAAGTAACACTCCATTACTTTTCTTTAGTTCACGAAGCGCTATGGAAGGCTGTGCTTCTACTGAACTCACAGCAAATCACTTCAGGTCCAATCAACTTCGTGTGCAGAACTGAGCTTATAATAGGCAGTAAATCAGACTAATCAGTGAATTTATTGTTCGTGTATATGCTTGAGGAGATTCTGCGATATAAGTGAATATTGTTGGTGAATTTAGTCGACAGTTCATGAATCATGATTAGGATCACCAACCTAGCTCTGATGGCAAACCAAAGCAACTTTGTGGTTCTGCCCGATAGATTTCGACTGAGGAGATAACTTTTCATCTACTTCATCATTACGATATACAAAACTATTACATTTTAATAAGGTTTCGTACTAAGCAAACATTTACAATATCTGCGTATGACCTATTGTACATCTGATATTGGAGATTTGTTTTTATACGATCAGAGTCTTGTTAAATCACTATTCGTGCGACTTAAAACATTTTATTCCCGAACATAAATAACTTCAATTATGCATTTCTATTGTGTTTTCTCCAGGTACGGTGGGATATATCTTGATTCTGATATAATAGTTTTGAGACCGTTATCTTCACTTCATAATTCTGTGGGACTTGAGGATCAGATTAAAGGAAGTCCCTTAAATGGTGCTGTGATGTCATTCAGAAAGCACAGGTACAAATCTCCCCCTTCGTTTCTCTATGAGATGGGGCTCCCATTATTCTTGCTTCCAATACCCTTTGTCAATATTTTTTTTTTTTTTGGGTAGAATTTGATGTAAGCTAATCGGTAAGATGTCTTATAATAAATTTGTCTTCGCGTAGTACATCAAGAGTGGGCAGGAAAAACATTGCTTATAACTGGTGGAGTATAGTGAGCCTGGGTTTGAAATATGTTTTGCAGAAGGATGCAAAACGGCCTTATATTGTTCAAAATCTGCTTCATTCTGTTTTTAACAGTATTTATAAATATAAACAGAAACATTTGTGTATTACGTAAGTTAGTAGAGATTCAGAGTGTTATTTTTTGTCTGCTTCGCAGTCCTTTCGTGATGGACTGCATAAAAGAGTTCTACATGACTTACGATGACACGCGCTTGAAATGGAATGGAGCTGAACTTTTGACAAGGGTTGCCACAAAATTTCTAAAGACGAAAAGAAAAGCCTCGAGAGAGTTGGAATTGAAGTTGCAACCCTCTTCAGCTTTCTATCCAATTAGCTCGCGGTATATCACAAGGTAAGAAGATCATGTTTCACATTCATCATTTGTCATATTGTTTTATCATCCAGTCATTAATTAATCTGAGCTTGAAACAGATACTTTATATCGCCGACAACAGATACTGAAAAACTCAACCATAATGCCTTGTTTGAAAGGATTCGGAACGAGTCATTCACGTTTCACTTCTGGAATAGCATAACATCTTCCCTCATTCCAGAGCCAGATAGCCTTGTGGCCAGGCTCATTGACCACACCTGTATCCGGTGTTCTGACGTGTTGTGAGGTCATAATACCACATTTCTCAAAATCCGCCAAATTCAAAATGTTTTGCCCAACAAACAGGTTCTTTAAAAGATCCCTGTCTCTCCTTGTATTTAGAGAAAACAGACAGTTCAGATACCCTGTTTGGATACTTAGTCGCAGCCCAAAAGGATAGTAAATTGTAGGTTTCCCTAGGATGATAAAAATGTAACTACCCAGTGATATGTATTTAACAGGGACATCTCAGTTGTTTCAACCATTTTTAGATTACAGTGGTGAATAGTTCTCGTGCCTTCCTCGGAGGGATCATCATTTGGCTCGACCCAGTTCTCTTATAGTTATGCAATTTTAAGATTAGGGAACAAGTTCGGCTCTCTGATTTCTTCTGCGAGAATGTGTATCGGCTAGAAAATTCAGAGAATGTTATCTTGTGATGGGAAAGTTTCTCAAGTTTCTATGTATAATTAATTATTTAAATATTAATTTTGTCAATAGACCTTTCTTTTTCATATGTAGATTGTGATATAGAAAACAATTCTTCTTCTTGCCTGGTCGTCTGTCCGAAAGCATTTGTCATAAAATATTCGTCTTCTTGCCTGGTCTATTTTTTTTTCAAGTATTTATTAGTTTTTTATTTGGTGAAAAGTATCAATCGAGTAGTAATGAACCGGCCTCAATATTTCTTTTGCCATAAAATATGAGTCGGAAATTGGGTCCCAAAATTTTGAGTATTTGACTGTTCAATAGTTTTTGAAAAATAACAAAAACTTGGTTAGTATAGACTCAGGCAAAGCTGTATACCCTGGCGTCTCTGCACAGACTTGGTTAGAATAGAAAGTGTTCTATTGAGGTTACACTTACACCACAATTACAGTGAAGAATCATCAACATAGCGAAGACATGTAATCTCCGCAAACTGCTTTCCTATAAACGCTCTTGGTTCACCGCCAATCTCTATGTACATATTGTCATCTAACTCGGTCCCATCAAAATCACCCACCCTCATCTACATGTGGTTAATCATTTTTGAGAATTTTATGATTTTTGGGCTGCTCAAGGAATACTGGCCAGAAGAGGACACACTAACAAAGCGCCTTCTCATCAGGTTACATGCCCACAGCCTACTCGAACTTGTCCACTACGCCAAAAAAGCTAAAGTTGTGGTCGCCTATCTTGTCTTCGGGGACAAATTTGACAAATTCCTACCTATGTCAACAAACACACATGAACTCTATATAAACAGTCAAGACATAAGTCTACAATTATAGATATTATAGACTTATATGTCTACGGTTACTGTAATTGTACACATATATGTCTACAATCACAGATGTCTCCAACTTATAGGTCTACAATATCATAAATTGTGAACTTCTTTGTTTACAAATACCCTAACTTGTTTACATTCAGGAATGCAACGGACGGAAATGATCCTAAACAATTTTACGTCATATTGGCTCTACAAATATACCTAATTCTATTCAATCAACAAATTACCCAAATTGATAACCCTAAATTACATTCCAATCAACAAGTTCTAAACCAAGTTCTATTCAATCAAGAAATTTACCTCATTTCTTGTGGACTTTCGCTTTTTGACCTTTAATTGGAAGTCTGATGCTTCAAAATCCGATTCCGACATCGGCGATTCTGACAGTGCATTGTTCACACGTTTTGCATTTTGACTTCGTCCTGGGACTCCTCTGAACCGGTGTGTTTTTTTTGGGATTCGCCATTCTGCGGTTTAGAATTCCAAAAAGGGAATGGAGAAGAAAGAAGGAATGGAGAACGATTTAGGGTTTCGTTCAGTATCGAGAACAAAAATAATCACAAAATGGGTTTTGAATGATATACTTGTTGTATATTCAGCGCGACGGTTGTGGGCAAGGGTGTTTTTCCCGTCGTTTTCGCCGATATCGGTGAGATAGAGGGAGACCGTAGAGAAAGTTTAGAGAGTGCGAACGTAGAGAGGGAGGAGAGAGACTGAAGGAAATGAGAACTCAACCGTCTTAATTGTTTTATTTTTATTTTTTATTAATGTTTAAAGTTTTTAGAGGGAAAATGAGTAAATGGGTATTCAAAAAAAAAAAAAAAATTTAAAGTCAAGGACAAATTTGTATTTGCTCACATAGTTCACTCGTAGAAGTGTCCAAAACTATGTTTTGTTTGATTTTGGTCAAAAGTATTGAAACCAAGAACTTGAGCAACTGGTTTAAAGAATGATGAAAACAGTAGGAGGTGGTCCCGTCCTTATAGGTCAAACTATTTGTTGGTGAAAAATAGAAGACAAAATGACCACTGTGAGATTGAGGCAAGACTGTGTAATCCGGTGTCTGTGGACAAACTTGATTGGCAACATTGTTCTGTCTGAGGTCAAAATATACATTTTCGCTTAAGAGCCTGAACCAAAGGTTCAAAGAACAATGATGATTGGTGACTACTCTCAAAGTCGCCTTTATCAGGGCTTGTGACTTTCGGCATTTGTTATGCGATACAAACCCTTTATAGGGTCAGGTCAACCTGAGAATTCTTCCCATAAGATTATGGTCAAGTTGATCTTCAATTGGTACACCTTGATGATGTTGGGATACATGGATCCACTTTGGAGATATAATATCAAGCTCGGAGCATATTTGATATCCACGAGGATCTTATGACCACATCAAAAGGATTGGGTATTCCAATTCCCGAGATCCCCTCGACCTCGACCTTTACAATGTTTTCTGATGTTCTAGGTTGATATGACCTCTAGGGGCCAGTTGGCCTTAGTACTATAAACCTCTCTTCGGCCTTGGGTGTTCTCGTAGGAGAGCAGAGGGATCACCCTACTATAACAATGCACAATCTCGATAATCTAGCATGATAAATCTTGGTTTTTTTTTAATCTATATCGAGTATAGAGCTTAAGTTATACATCTAACCCAAGACGCTTGCATCTGATTTGCTTCTGTTTTTTCTACAATTTTTCAGCTATTGTATATGTTTAACGTTTGCACTTGGGCAGGTTCTATGGACATAAAAAAGCCCAAGAAAATTGTCAACAATGAGAGTTTGGATATTATTTGGATGTTTGATTCCGTGTGCATAGATACCGGAGAGAATCCAGACTTGGACATGTATGTATCCCCTCCGCTTGCGAGCTAAAGTTGATGAAACTTGTAAAAAGGTTTATGATACTATAAATAATGGCATCTACACCCTAGATGAGATAAATACCATGTACTATGGACGGTGAATATTCTTGATCGTGTTCACTGGTAGTTATTATGTTGATCCAAGAACAGGCAGTGAAATAGTTGATGTTGGATAGTTTGCCACACTAACAAGAACCAACGATTAGCTAATCTCAATTAAGGATGAAATTGTTTCAAGAACTCGTGGCTCTTGATGAGTACCAAAACTCTCAGGGACGAGCAGCACATAAAGCAACATTATTTTGGAAACAATCCTACAAGAAACCCATTCAAAATGGGAACTATTAGTAATTTTGTTTCACACAAAAACATCTGAAACTTTGACGTATCTTAAACCAACGAATAATGTTTGTATATATCCCGATAATAATTACACGAGGACCTAATTCAGTAAAGGCGAATCCCGGAATCAAAGAAGCGTCGCTGTATCAAATCCCCACTTTGTGATATACAGTTCTGTCCTACGGCAAAAAGAAAGAAGAATAAAGAGAAATAATATTGGGAAGAGAGAGAGATAGAGAATTAGGGGGTTTGGAGAGAGGAGAGGCAGAGGGAGAGAGAGAATTGGGCTTGTTGGCACTGAGATCGCTTGAGGGCGGTGCCGGAGCTGGAGCAGAGGGTCCTTACGGCGTCGCATTCGTGGGGGCAGGCGGTGGACAGCAGACACTCGGCCAGAGCCCTGTTGAGATGGCGGCAGCCCGCTTCCCGCCCCACGCCAGCCGGGATCCGACGGTGGCACTCCTCCAGCGCCCTCTTCATCCTCCCGCACTCCTCCATCCTCCCTTTCAATCTATTTTCACAATCAACTTCCCAATCATCTCTCTTCCCCTTCTTTTATTTATTTATTATTTTCTGCTGATAAACGTGGCATACCGCTTTGACGTTTTAATTTTTTTTTAAATACAAAGCGGTGATTGAACTCACGACCTACTCTTCGAATGAAGTGTGAAACTACTAATTAAACTATACTAAGTAACACACGTTTTGATGTTTAAGGCTTTTTTAGTGACAAATTAACTTCTAAGTGAAAAAAAAACAAATTGGAAAAAATAAAAAATGTGTTATAAAAACCAAATAAATAATTGAAACTAAGAATATTTTTAAACCAAGGTTCTAAATGTCATTTTCGTTGCCATTTCGAGTTTCCTGATTTACAGAAAATCAACAAACCGATGGAAATCCGAACGGAAAAAATGTGGAAAAAGACATTCGATTTGCCGTTTTCAAATGTCATTTTCTATAGAAAATCGACAAACCGATTGAAAACCAAATGGAAAAAATGTGACAAAATATATTTAAAATATATACATTGTATATAATACATACATATATTTTTCAATTTATAAACATATATAAAGAAAATAAATTGTATATATAATCTTTTTTTATATAGAAAATTATATATGTATATATAATATTTTATTAATGTGTGCTAGTAATGTGTATAATATCTTTTATAATTTGCTTTTAAAAAAATAACAGCAAAAAGAAAACGACAACAAAAAAATAATAAAAAAAAACAGCAAAAAAAAGGGCCGGCTAGGTATCTAGCCCAAATTAGCTACATTCTTTAAAATTCTAGTCCAACTATCATTTAAATTAGGTAACTAGTCCAATCCACTACCAAACAATATTATATTCCTATCTTACCCCTCATCAAATTCACCAAAATTTTCGCCTCCGAATCCTTCAATCCTCCGATATTGCCTCCGACCTCCTTTATCGCCACCAATTTTCTAATTTTTCCACTTTCAAAAGCGACGAATACGTCTCCGTCCTCGTACTTGGAAAAAATGGTATGTAAATATTATTTCCAATTCGATTAACCCATAGAACACCATAATTGAAACCCTAGCCCCTATCTCCGATCAATTCTTTGTTCGATTAACTATAAAATATGGTAAATGTTATTTCCGATTCGATTAACCCATAGAACACCATAATCGAAACTCTGAAACTTTAATGGTAAATAATATTTACAGTCCGACCATTCGATAGTATATATTATTTATCATTCGAAAAAGCAAAATACTTGTCTCCAATTTGGCGAACGATTCCATGATTCAAATCCGATGATGAATAACTGAAAAAAATTTGGAATTAACAAACAAATAAGAACGAAGTTTTATGAAACCAAAGAACCTAAACACCTACACTAGACAAACATAAACTAGGAAGGATTAAATGACTAACCTAGACAAACAGATAATATAAGAACAATTGAAGAACATCTATGAAATCGACAATCCTAAACATCTATTGCAAATGAGTCCTCGTATATCCTGGTTGCAAATCGCAGGATAATTTTAATGGTAAATAATATTTACAGTCCGGTCATTCGATAGTAAATATTATTTACCATTCGAAAAAGAAAAATACATGTCTCCGATTTGGCGAACGATTCTATGATTCAAATCTGATTATGAATAACTGGAAAAAATTTGGAATTAACAAACAAATAAGAACAAAGTTTCATGAAACGAAGGGTAATTTTGGAAGTATGAGAAATATGAGCTATTTCCCTAAATAAATGGATAGTTATGTTATAATTTAAAAGTCCCCTATGTAACTAGGCTAGTTGTTTACAAATCTCTAAAAAAAAGACACAAAAAACGAACGACGAAAATTGACATAAAACAACGAAAAACGATGACGAAACGAAAAAAAATTTGCCTTCGTCAGCCGGACCTTCGACAGCGACGCCGTCGCCGGAAATCGGCGAAAAACGTCGACATTTAGAACCTTGCTTTAAACGCTAATAATTTAAGGGAATAAGAGAGAGAGAGAGAGAGAGAGAGAGAGAGAGAGAGAGAGAGAGAGAGGAGAGAGAGAGAGAGAGAGAGAGAGAAGAGTAAGACGTATAACCGAGATTAATTTTCTTTTTGGAATTTTAGTTTTAACCTTTTTTTTACATCCTTTTTAAATATATTTTATGCATTTTCTTTTTTAGTATAATTTTTTGGAATGTTAGTTTTAAGTTTTAACCAATTACGATTTTTATATCTTACAAACTTTTCAAACAATTTTTTTTCTTCATATTAATCCAAATATATATATATATATATATATATATATATATATGTTACGCCATTGTCCTCGATTATGAATAAACGAGACGCATGACTTGCAAACAATGAGAAGATATCGACTATTTCGAAGAGCCGACATTCAGACAAGATCCGCGACGCTCAACCCGGCGAAAAGTCTTAAAGAGGGCCCGAAGCGAAGCCCTCAAGACGGATACGCAACAGCGCGCACCGAGCGCGCGCCACAGCGGCACTACGATGACAAACACTTTCTCGACAGGCCCCCCTTGGCCATATGACCGGCCCCCTTGGTCACATGGCCGGTCTAAAATCATATGGTCGGTCACTTGACCATACGGCCGGTCCACGACCATGTGGCCGGCCCCTTGGCCACATGACCGGCCCAGAGTCAGTGGCCGATCAGTTTAGCACATGGTCGGGCCGGACTGTGCCACTCATCCGGCCAGATACACGGTTGGGCCGGCTCTTCGTCACCTGGTCGTCCATCTGCTACATGGCTAGGTTGGCTCCTTGCCACCGGGCCTGACTCCTGCCACACGGCTGAGCCGGCTCCTTTCCACCCGACTGGCCTCCTACCACACGACATGTGTCTTCTTGCCACCCAAGGCATGCCCAAGGGGCATCCATGACCTCTCAAACTGTATAAATACCTCTCTCTGTGAGGGAAAATGTAACGAAATTCTTCAAACTTGAAGCTCTCCTAAATTCACATCTCGCTGAGATCGTTCTCTCGAGATTCTTACGCGTCCAACGTAATCACACTAATGTTGAGCGTCGGATGGCGCGCCAGGGCACTACCTCCATGCCCTAACAACTCGTGTTGTTTGTCTTTCAAGAACACTTAAGCATAGCTAGAGCGACTGGAGCGAACTCAATAGCACAAGATACCATTCCCACAAACAAGAGCTTGGATTGGAGAGTCTTGTACCGATTTGGCATTAGTACGGTCACAGGGTCTGACAGTGGATCGAATCACTTTGACTTTAAGGGTTGATCTATTTTCGAGCATTAACTATATACATATTCAAAATATGTAAAAAAATGTATGTATATATATACATATATTTATGATAATAATTTGTAAATATTTTGCTATTTTTTTATATATGTTGTATATGTCATATTGTGACTTTTATTGTAATGGTTTTAATTAAAAAAAATCCACGTATGATTTTTATTTTTATTAATATTTTTTAGAATGCATCGATTTAAATATAATCAATATGTATAAAATTGTAACAGAAATTAAAAAGTATATAAATTAAAAGCATGTCCAAATCACATCCACTCTATTATATTCTCCTATATAATCAGTTGGATATGTTATTAGTGACTACTATTCCCCTTGGTCTTCGCATATAAACCGCAGAGGAGTTGTAATGAAGCGTAATCATCAATAATTAATTTGTTTTTCCTTTTTGGTAGTAGCAGCACAAGTAAGACAGTCCATACTACTTTTCCAAAGTGACAAACTAAGAATAAATGCTATAGAGGTTTGTAAAGAAAGAAAGATTGCTAAAAGACACAGCGTACGCATCACTCAAATGGAAAAGAGTAGTAGAATATACAGAGACGAATGAGTAGAGAGGAGTAGGAACAATAATGCAGAGGAGAAATGGGCATGTGTACATGGAAGTGCCGATCCCGAGGCGGGTTAAGAAGGCGTGGGAGGCGTGGGACCTGAGGGTGTGCATAGCGGGGAGCCTGGCGCTGCAGCTGGGGCTGGCGGGGCTGGCCCCGCTGCGGCAGCGATGGAGGAGTGCGCCCCTGCGCGTCCTCGTGTGGACCGCCTACCTCCTGGCCGACTGGGTGGCCGCCGTCGCCATCGGCACCATCACAAAGACGCTGGGCGACGTCGGCCGCCTCCCCGGAAACGACAACCTCTGCGCCCTCTGGTCCGCCTTCCTCCTCCTCCACCTCGGCGGCCCCGACTCCATCACCTCCTTCGCCCTCGAGGACAACGAGCTCTGGCTCCGCAACTTCTTCACCCTCCTCTTGCAGGTATACATTTTTTTTTTTTTTTTTTTTTTGTCGACTCGCTAGTCTTTTCCTCCTAAATTCGTGTGTGAATTTGATCGGCTTGTTTGATTAGGTCGCCTCCGCCGTGTATAGCTTGTACTTGACCATCCCGGACAACAATCTCTGGCTTCCGACACTCCTCATTCTGGTCTCTGGAACCATCAAGTTTGCGGAGAGAACCTGTGCTCTGTACCTCGCCAGCCTCGACCATTTCGGCTCCACAGTCCTCCCCGACCCCAACCCCGGCCCCGACTACGAAGAGGCTGCCGCCACCCACTCCGCACTCTCCAGATTGCGATCCGAGCCAGCGATTGCAATGGCAACCCCGACATCATCGACCATTCAGGTGCGAGCCTCGTCTTCCATGAGCGACCTCAAGCTCCTTGAGGTGGCGTACGCGCGGTTCGAGAGCTTCAAAGGCCTCATTGTCGGCTTCGTGGTGAGCTCCAAGGACCGAGAATCGAGCCGCACTTATTTTCTCAAGGACGACGCCATCAGCGCCTTCCGCGTGGTTGAGTACGAGCTCAGCTTCATGTACCAAGTCCTCCACACCAAGGTAAACATGAAAATGAGGGATTTGTAAAAAACTATAACCGAAATTAAACATTTGAATTTAACCATTGTGACCTTAATTTTATTAGAAACAATTATCAGATCAAATTAACTTAGTTAATTTAATTAATATTTTAAACTAAATTTAACATAAATAAAAGAAAGTAATTAAGATGAAACTGTACTGATTACCCTTAATTAAAATTATAACTTAAGAAATCAAACACACGTCTTCCTAATACATATGTGCATGCGTCTTGTTTTAGCTTAGACTATTTTCTTAACTTTTAGATAGTTTGGCCATGGGGTTTAAATATACGTCTAACTCCAGTTTAATGAAATTCAGTTATTTTCGGTTAAAGCTAATTTTAGTTAAATGAATTTCTACTTTTACGCGAAGGCCGTCGTCCTCCATACCCCCTACGGCTACCTCTTCCGGTGTGTTGGGCTGGCCGCTCTAGTCGCTGCTGCAGCCGTGTTCTTCTCGACCCCGAAGCCCGCCGGCCACTACGGCGTGCTGGAGCTCAAGCTCACATACGCGTTGTTTGCCGGTTCGATCGCTCTAGACGCCGTCTCCTCTGTCGGCATCGTGTTCTCCGACTGGATCCTGATGCACCGCCGCCACCGGAGATGGCTCGGGAAGCTGATCCCGGCGAGGGTCTCCGGCCGTCGGCGGTGGTGCGGGAAGATCTCGCAG
This sequence comes from Urtica dioica subsp. dioica, assembly GCF_054948205.1. Classification (NCBI taxonomy): domain Eukaryota; kingdom Viridiplantae; phylum Streptophyta; class Magnoliopsida; order Rosales; family Urticaceae; genus Urtica; species Urtica dioica. The sequence continues at coordinate 10,361,046 of NC_142764.1, read as the reverse complement.
TACGACATGGTCACCCACTGCCTGGACGGGACCAAAGCCCTGAACCACCCGTTGCTCTACAGGCTCGCGGATCTGTCGGGGACGAAGGAGATCCTCGACTGGGCGAAGATCCGGCTTTACTCGACCTCGGAGGTGGTGCCCGACTACCTGAAGGAGTTCATCTTCTCGGAACTGAAACGGAAGTCGTTGGTGGAGAGGGCGTCACCGGCGACGGAGCGGGGTGATGCGGCGCTGAAGCGCATGCCGGAGAGCTACGCGAAGCTGAAGTGGAGCGTCGAGGAGTTCGAGTACGCGGAGAGCCTGCTCGTGTGGCACGTGGCCACAGAGCTTTGTCGCCACGAGGCAGATGACAGGTCAGACCGCCCGACCCTACATGTTATAGTATCAGAAGAAACTAGCCACCTATAAACTTAAACTTTGATAAATACCCAACAGTCTTGTAACGACTGTTAAAAATAAAGGCTAAAAAAAGGTGCTTCTAGGATGTTATAAGCTCTTGATATAGAGACAGTCTAAACCATTGACTACAAGATAGCAATATTAGAATTCGCCAAGTTTTGAACATTAGAGTTATGGGTTTTCTAGATTAGGAAGCATAAAAAGGAGAGGTTATAATTGGGGTGACAGCAGGTCGAGCCATGTGGGGGAGGGAAAGGCGATATCGAAGTTGGTGTCGGACTACATGTTCTACCTTCTGGTGATGAAGCCGACAATGGTGGCTCCGGTGCTGGGGAACTGGCACGTGGTGTTCCAAGACACGTTTGCGGAGTCGACGCGGTACTTTGCGAAGCACGGGCTGTCGGAGGGGTTCGAGGTGTACGAGAGGACGGCGGCGGTGAAGACGAAGATGAGGGCCGCGGAGGTGAAGGGGGCGGCGAGCAGGTCGGTGCTGTTCGACGCGTGCGTGCTGGCTCAGCAGCTGAGGCTGGAGTCCCACGGGCGGTGGAACGTCATGAGCCGCGTGTGGGTTGAGATGCTCTGCTACGCCGCAATCAACTGCCGCTCCATCGTCCACGCCCAGCAGCTCAGCAAGGGCGGCGAGCTCCTCACCTTCACTTGGCTCCTCATCAACCATTTGGGCCTCGGCACACATCACCTCCTCGACTCCAGCCATCCTCTACCCACCATGGGAATCATCAACTAAGTCTACACCTATTCATTCTTTTCTTTTTCATTTGTACTATTTCTTGTAATTCGCACCATTTATTGCAGAATCTTTTATCACCTAGTTATTAGTTCAACGGCATTTTTCTACACTCCGACGGATTTTGGAAGAATTTCTACGGTACTGTCATCTTGTTTCGAGTGTACCATTATTGGAATATATAAACTTGTTCGAGCAAAGAATAGCTATTGATATGTCAAAAATAACCAATTGGGAATGGTCACAAGAGAAATAAATTCTTTCCTTCTTACTTTGATTTTGATGAAGCACGGAGAAGTAGTGCAAAGACTGTCATTGTATACGGTTTCCCAAGGCATTAGAACGTTTCCCTTGGAACAATTGAACTTTATTTTCTTTTGATTGTCAGGAGTTCGTAGGGACATAACCTTAAGAGCTTCTCCAGTGGGGACACCTTTAAACCCTCACTTTGGAATCCAAGAAATGATAAGCTAAACGATAATAGAGGAACATAATAATTTATCCTAGGCTCAGGTCAAGTCGATCCTAATCACAAAAGAACAATCACTAATTACTCTCTCTCTCTCTCTCTCTGTCTCTCTGTCTCTGTGTTTATAATTGATTACAATTCGACTCAATGCAACTCAATGGCTATTTTCTTTACTTATACTCAAGCCAAAACTTTACGGTTTAACCATCTGGATGGTGACGTGGACCACGACAGAGACACCATTTTCCACAAATTCCCAAAGTGTCTTTGTCATCCGAGTTCCTCCTAGTGAATCATAGTTCATCCTCGTGCCCTATTCATATTGATATTGAAACTTTGACAAGTCTCAGCAAGTTCAAAGCTTCTTTGCACTTGCTAACAATGTACAAGTTTTGTAAAGATATCTTTAGTGTTGATGTTAGTGTAAAATTTATCAGTGATGATTTGCGTGTTGTTGATTACATCTTTGATATGAAACATAGTCTTACAATGTGTTTTGTTCTGGAGTGAAAAACATTATTCTTTGAAAGATGGATAGAACTTTGAGAGTCACAATATACACGTTACTACAAGTTTTGTAAAGATATCTTTAGTTTTGATGTTAGTGTAAAATTTATCAGTGATGATTTGCCTGCTGTTGATTACATCTTTGATATGAAACATAATCTTACAATGTGTTTTGTTCTGGAGTGAAAAACATTATTCTTTGAAAGATAGATAGAACTTTGAGAGTCACAATATACACGTGTGTCTTCATTGCTCAAACCGAGTTTTGTTGTAGAAACTTAACCCCATAGCCTCTTTAATTAATAATTGCCTTGGTCAGAGTATGTACTCAACTTTTATTGTTGATAGAATCACTGGCTGCTGAAGAGAAGCCTTTCGATTACTTATATTTCCTTCAACAATGAACGTATAAGCATATAATAGTCTCTTTTTATCTAGACCACTTGCATAGTCATAGTAATTGACTCTGCAGCTTTGGCCATTCTCTCCTTTGAACACCATCTTCAAATCAAGACTCCTTTATCCGAGCAGCCATTTTGTAGCCTATTACTGGTCACTGATAGGCTTTCTCATGAAATCACTTATAAGATTGACTAGAGGCAGGCTCGGCCCAACCCTTAGGCAAGTTGGGCAATGACCTAAGGTCTCACCAAGGCAAAAAAATGCCCATTTTATTCAAAATAAAAATATAGTAGAATAATTGTTTCAAAAAGGATTGTGGGCTTGTTAAGTGTATTCACTGATAAGCCTTGCAAAAATAAAAATAATTATAAGAAAGGACAGGGTGTGGTTTTGGCACCAAAGCAAATGTGAATGTAGACACTTCAATGCCCACTTTATTTTTAAGGCCAACGAAGGACAGTTGACAGGTTGCCATATTTAATAATTTATTTGAAATATCCTGCCTAGCAAATGTGATACATTTCCATATTTTGCCATACCTTGAATACATCGGTCTTGAAGGCCTTAACGCTACAACTATTTTGAAATGATATTTAATTTGTTCATAAAAATTAGGCCTCAAAATTAAGAAGATCTCTAATTTTAATTATATTTAAGCCTAATTTTGTTTAAAAAAAAATTAGTTCTAACTTTTCTAAAGAAAAAAAATTAATAATTACAAGTGGAAATTACATCTAGTAGAGTATTTTTTTTTCTTCAAAAACGAGGTGAACGTTTTACATTACAAAAACAATGGATTTTAAATGTGAATTTTTTGTTGTTGCAAAAACGATAGGTGAACGTTTTTGCCCTTCCTTCGTTTATATTCGAATTGCTCTTACGTTTTACTCTGACCATGGCTTTTTTTGTCAGGTGATTGTTGTTGTCCAATAAAACTTAATTATACATTATACGATTTGTTGTCGGTCGTTTTCGAAAAACCCGATACGCCAAGAAGACACGTCGCTCAAAGGGCCGATGGTCAGGCCGGAGGTCCTGAAGAGTGGCGAACCCTCAAGTCCTCGCCCAAACTCTTGACTCCTTGAGTCGAGCCTAGCCCCTCGAGTCGAGACTTGAGTCGGATCCTCGAGTCGAGCCTCGTCCCTCGGGTTGAGACTTGATTCAGTCTCCCCGAGTCGAGCCTCGCTCCTCGAGTTGAGCTTTGAGTCGGTCTCCTCGGGTCGAGCCTTGAGTCAGTCTCCTCGAGTCGAGCTTCGCTCCTCGAGTCGAGCCTTGAGTCAGTCTCCTCGAGTCGAGCCTCGCTCCTCGAGTCGAGCCTCGACTCGGATTCTATCCGTCAAATAGCCACATTCATGTCACAAACCCAAAAATGCAAAGCCCACAATAGCTTAACGAGCCCGGAAGGACGACGGTCGCAAAAAACCCACGAAGGCGCTGCCCAGCGCGCGCCGCGCCCGGGCAGGATCGCGCCGCGCATGGTGCGTCGCTGCCCCCTTGTGCGCCTCCTCTTGGAAAGATGTGCGCCCCCAGTCCCACATGGGCGACGAAGGACCCCCTTAGGGTCCCCAAACACCTATATAAACCCCCTCTCACTGAGGGGGAAGCCATCCATTCATCTCATATCGATACGCTCGATTTCTCACTCCTCCCTGCTTCTCTTGATGCCATATTTGGCCTGAAGCATTCTCACAAGTCTCTCTCGTTCTCAGAGGTTCCGAAGCACTCACGGGGACTTCCCGGACGTCGCTCCCTCTGACCGAACGCCCCCCGGTGCTCAAGCACGCCCCCAGGGTTCTCGACTAGAGTCCCTTTACGCGTCTAACACGCTAGACGCTCACGCGATCTCCGAAGTTCTGAGATGTCGCCGAGGACTCCTCCGCGCCTCGTCTCCTTCGTTGAGCACGCTTCTCCACCAAGGTTCCACGCCTCATACTGCGTCCTACACGCTTGAACTACGTTCTGACCTGATCCCACGCACGGGTACGTAGGCAGCCGACACCCAAGGCATGGTCACTCCTCTTCCTCACCCCTTTCCTCTCCCGAGAGGCGGGTTGATCGGAGAAAACCTAGCTCGAGACTTTCGAGTTCACACTCTTGGCCCGGGTGCGATCACTAGGTCCGGCCTTGGATCGAACCGCCCGAGGTTTTCAATAGTTGTTCATTTTCGTGCGACAACATTTTGGCGCTAGAAGGAGGGGACTTCCCGACCTGTTCAGCCCGAAATCCCTTCTGTTCATCTTCTTCTTTTCTTCTACAAACTTAACTTTCTCGAACTTGAGAAAAGATGAGTAGTCAACCACCCGTACGTTCTGAGGGCGTTAACAACCCCGATAACGTCACTGGGACCAAAAAGTACTTCTTGCGCTCCCGAGCGCATGGTGACGAAGAGTCGCTCCATGAAGAGAGCTCGACCCGCTCACCATCTCCATCTCCTGATAGCAGGGACAACCGCATCATGGAGTTGGAGGAGAGTATCCACCGACTAAAGGCGAGGAACGCAAGGTACCACAGCCGACTGGCTGCGAAGCAACCTGCGCATGACACGGTAATCCCCAACGGGGATCCTGAAAACCTCAACGAGGAAAGCCGCGACACCGACCCTGATTACGAGGGTACTGGTGAGTCGGAGGATATCGAGACTTCTCTCACGAAGGACGGAGAACCCCCCGCCGTGTTTGAAGCCGGTCCATCGAATCCCCTACCCCGGACAGGTGACGCGCCGACAGCTTCCCAAGAGGGGAATTCCCGACGTTCAACCCTCGATCGACTAGGTCAAAGGGAGAATGTTGCGGAAAGTCAGGGCACGCAAAAGCGCGCCATCGCAGACGAAGCCTGCGACTCCGTACGACCAGCCCTGATCTTAGGGACCACCTCACTGCTCAACACATTGGGCGTGGCAATGATCTGAGAGAGCGACTAAGCTCTAGACCCAACGTCCTGCTGGCAGCCCCAACTAACGGGAACCGCCGCACAGGTCAGGGGTCTAACGAAAAGCGACAGGTAACTCCTCCCGAATAGGGGGTTACTCCGACAATCGGTCTCGATGTGGTCACTATGATCCACAATCTTCGGAATGAGGTACGAGACCTCCGAGAATACGGAGTAGGTGGAAGCACCTATGGGGTCGTTGAAGAGAACTCCTTGCCTTTCACGGCTCAGATATTGGCTGAGGTTTGTACGGGGAATTTCAAACTCCCGAACCTCACTCCCTATGATGGGAAAGCAGATCCTGCTTACCACATCCAGCATTATGAAACCTGGATGACAATGCAGGGTGTTTCTCCTGGTGCCATGTGCCAAGCTTTTAGTTTGACCCTCGCCGGACCCGGTTTTGAGTGGTTCAAGAACTTAAGGCCAGGAAGCATCCACTTGTTCAAAGACCTGAAGGACATGTTCCTAGCACGGTTCGCTACATCTATGGTCCAAAAGAAGACCAAGATGTACATGTGGTCAATCAGGCAAGAGAGTGGCGAGTCTCTTAGACGATACCTCGGCCGATTCACTGAAGAGTCGAACAAGGTCGACCGCTTTGACGACGGTGACGCAATTGCCGCTATCATAGAAGGCCTGCGCACAAGTGACTTCCTTAAGTCAGTCGTCGGCCGTGTCCCTTCGATCATGGCCGAGTTAATGACTCGGGCTAAGACCTTCATGGGAGTCGAAGATTACCTCGACGGCCGCAAGAGTAACAATCAGAGTTCTCGACGTCAGGAAGAACCTAGCCACGAGCAAAACGAACCTCGTAAAAGGCGAAACAAGGGAAATCAGGTTTCTAATAACCAACCCCCTGTACCCCAAAAGCCGCGACTTGCGGAAAACTTCAAAGGGTACTCGTCGTTCACGCCGCTGAACACGGCGCCGGAACGGATCCTGGCTCTGGCACGTGACAAGTTCACGCCCCCGGCTCCAATGAAAAAGGATCCCGCAACTCGCAATCGATCTAGATATTGCGAGTTCCATCGGGAATACGGTCATTTGACCTCGGAATGCTACAACCTTAAAAGGCAAATCGAGGCTTTGATCCAACGGGGTGAGCTGAAAGAGTTCGTGTTGCGCAGGATTAGCGCTGCGGGCCCCTCCACGAACAGACAACAGTCTGGTCAGGGAGGAGGAACAGCCGCTTCTGCTAACCGAACCGCGGCTGCCGCCAACGCCAATCCACAGCTCCACGTGGTGACCACCATATTGGGAGGACCACAAGATGGAGATTCGGCCCGACAACGGAAGAAATTCCTTAGGGCCGTAACTTAGGAAGACGCTGCTATGCACGTTAATTTCACGTATGAAGAACCTCTGTCCGTGCCTCACGAGACGATGTATTTCACCAATGAAGAGGCCAAGCGAGTTCTGCATCCGCACAACGACGCAATTGTGCTCAAAGCCCAAGTGGCCAATAACTTGGTGAAAAGGGTTCTCATCGACAACGGCAGCGCTGCCGACATAATTTTCAAGTCCACCCTAGAGCGCATGAAGCTCGGGGGACTGCGCCCGACTCCGACCTAAACGCCCTTGTTTGGGTTAATTGGGGAAAAGGTTATGACCGAGGGCATCATCGACCTGCCGGTCACCTTTGGGACCCCTGGAGAAATTGAGGCCGTTCACACGGTCCCATTCCTAGTGGTCGATCAGGAGTCGCCCTATAACTTAATCTTTGGGCGACCCACATTGAACCGGCTAAGGGCAATCACTTCCACGTACCACCTACTGGTGAAATTCTCCACCGAAGAGGGAATTGGCATTATGGCCGGAGACCAATCCCAAGCCAGAATATGCTACGTGCAAGGAGTTGATGGTAAATCCGCGGGAAAAACAGTCAACACAATCTTCCAACTGGAAGACGATTACCCATGCGACCCAAGGGACGCAAGGAAGTTCGGAGAACTTGATCCCCGGGATGAAGTCGAAAGACTCAAGGTGGAAACCTCTGATGATCTTGTGCCAATCGTCCTGGACGAATCTAAGCTTGATCAGGTTGTAAAGGTCTGCATCCGGCTTCCACTCGCCATCAAAACTCAGCTTACTGCCTTCCTCAGGGATTTCAAGGATGTTTTTGCATGGACTCATGCGGACATGCCCGAAATTAATCCCGAGGTAATAGTGCACCGACTGAACGACGACCCAAAGGTCGCCGAAAAAGTGCAGGCTAGACGAACGTTCAACCCAGAACGATACCTGGTCATAAATGAAGAGGTCGAGAAACTCCTCACCGCAAACTTCATTCGAGAGGCTAAGTACCCCAAGTGGGTCGCCAACGTGGTAATGGTGAAAAAGCCTAATGGGAAGTGGCGAATTTGTATAGACTACAAAGATCTTAACAAAGCCTGCCCTAAGGACTGCTTTCCACTCCCGCGTATCGAACAACTGGTGGACGCCACGGCTGGCCATGAGCTTCTCAGCTTCATGGATGCCTATTCGGGCTATAACCAAATTTGAATGCATGAGCCCGATCAAATTAAGATAACCTTTGTCACTGATCGAGGTCTCTATTGTTATAAGGTCATGCCTTTCGGCCTTAAGAACGCGGGAGCAACATACCAGCGCTTGGTAAATCGGATCTTCGCCGATCAAATCGGCAAGACAATGGAAGTGTACGTAGACGACATGCTCGTTAAAAGCCTACTGGCAACCAATCACGTACACGACCTAAGGGAGATGTTCATGATCCTCCGCCGATACAAAATGAAACTCAATCCCAACAAATGTGTGTTCGGGGTTGAATCCGGGAAATTCCTCGGATACATCGTCAGCCGACGAGGGATAGAGGCGAATCCCGAAAAAATCAAGGCACTCCTTGAAATGAAGTCTCCAAGACGAGTCAAAGAGGTGCAAAGCCTGATCGGTCGGATTGCCGCTCTGACACGCTTCGTGTCTAAAGCCACCGACAAGTGTCAACCGTTCTTCAAAGCTCTAAAGAAGGCGGACGGCTTTGATTGGACGGACGAATGCGAAGATGCCTTCCAGGAAATGAAGGCTTACTTTGGGTCCCCACCATTCATCTCTAAACCAAGAGAGGGCGAGATGCTATACGTATATCTCGCCGTCTCTGAAAGAGCTGTAAGTGTTGTTCTTGTCCGCGAAGAAGACAAGGTCCAATGGCCGGTCTACTACGTGAGCAAAGCCTTACTTGACGCGGAAACGCGCTATACCGAGATAGAGAAACTTTCTCTGGTTCTCGTAACGGCAGCTAAGAAGCTACGACCGTACTTCCAAGCTCACCCAATCGCGGTGCGAACCGAGCATCCGATCGGTAAAGCTCTTCAAAAGGGAACATCGACTCGCATGGCGATCTGGTCCCAAGAATTGAGCGAGTACGGGATTGAGTTCCGCCCAAGAACGGCTATAAAGGGGCAGGCCTTAGCCGACTTCGTGGCAGAATTCTCCTATACTCCCAATATGGGAAGAGCAGAAAATGACCTAAACGATGATGCGTTAACTCGGAAAAGAAAGGTAGACTCGACGGGTCCCATCTGGGAGTTATACATAGACGGAGCATCTAATGCTCGGGGGGCTGGCATCGGAATAGTCCTGATTAACCCCGACGGGGAAAAATTGCGTTACGCCCTGCACTACGGCTTCCAGGCCTCCAACAATGAAGCCGAATACGAGGCGCTCATTGTGGGGATAGAGCTAGCTCAGAAGCTCGGCTCCCATAACCTGCGAATACACTGCGACTCGCAGTTGATCGTAAACCAGGTAAAAGGAGATTACACCGCCAAGGAACCTAACATGGTTGCATACCTGGCTAAGACAAACTCCAAACTCGGTGCCTTCTCTTGGTTCGAGATTCACCAAATCCCGAGGGAACAAAATTCAGAGGCTGACGCACTTGCTCGCCTTGGATCTGGCATCGACGAAGACGGACTACCCATTGAATTTCTCCCACGGCCATCCGTCTCCCGAGACGAAATCGGGACCATAGAGGTGTCATCTCAGCCTACTTGGATGGACTCAATTGTCGAGTTTCTGTGAAGAGGGGAATTCCCCGAAGACCGCAAAGAAGCCGATAAGCTGAGGGCCTTAGCATCCAAATACACGCTCCGAGAAGGCGTACTCTATAAGCGCGGTTACTCAACACCGCTGCTCCGATGCCTCAATAGCGTTGAGTGGACCAAAGTCCTCCACGAAATTCATGAGGGCATCTGTGGGAACCACGCCGCTGGAACTTTCCTCGCGCTCAAAGCGCTTAAGCAAGGCTATTTATGGCCTACCATGAAGCGAGATGCTTGCGAATAGGCAAGGCGTTGCGACAAATGCCAGCGCTTCGCGGAAATTCCGTGACAGCCTCCGACCCCATTAAGCAGCATCGTTGTCCCACGTCCCTTTGCTAAATGGGGCGTGGACATCATTGGCAAGCTCCCTAGAGCGCCAAGGCAATACGAGTATACCATTATCGCCATTGACTACTTCACTAAGTGGGTAGAGGCCGAGCCGCTTGCTAGAATAACTGAAGCGAACACGACAAACTTCATCTAGAAAAACATCATATGCAGGCACGGTATCCCCGCCTCGATCGCGACCGACAATGGCGCCCAATTCGACAACGCGCGAGTAAGAGATATCTGTGATCAGCTAAAGATCAGCAAGACCTTCTCCTCGCCGCGTCACCCTCAGGCCAACGGCCAGGTCGAAGCAGTCAACAAGACTATCAAGGGAAATCTTAAAAAGAAGCTCGAAGATAGAAAGGGCGCCTGGGCCGAGGAATTGCCATTCGTCCTATGGGCTTACAGGATGACCGCGCGAAATGCCACCGGCGAAACGCCATTCTCCCTTGCATATGGGGTCGAGGCCGTGGTTCCAATTGAAACCGAGATACCCACGTTCCGAGTCGATGCGTTCGACGAAACGGACAACGACGAGGTCATGCGCCTGGAGTTGGATCTGATCGATGAAAAGAGAGCGGAAACATTCAGACGCCTCGCCGCACAGAAACGCAAGGTCGAAATATACTACAACTCCAAAATCAAAAGGCGAACCTTTGCCGTCGGAAGCCTTGTACTCAGACGAGTGTTCCAGAATACACAAGTCCAAGGCGCCGGCGTCCTAGGCCCGAACTGGGAAGGTCTCTATAGTCCGAAAAGTCATTCACGACGGGACATACTATATCGAGCACACAGACGGAACTCCGATTCGCCACCCGTGGAATGCGGAACACTTGAGGCAGTACTACCAGTAGCTAGCGTTCCCCACGTTTTTGTCGCTTTTATTTCCCATTTTCAATAAGGCCTACGAGCCAATGTTTTAGGATTTTAAATTTCTCGCAAATTTTTCGCAAACGTAATAAAACTCGAGTTTTCCGTTTCAAATTTCATTTTGTGCAAGTTTTCCGGTTATCAAAAATTTAACTTATAACCCTAAAACTTGGGGGGGCTAGCAATGGTAAGGAAACCCTCAAAAGACCACGCTCCACCAAAAAATTTGTAAGACGCCTACATGGCGCACTTAAGACGCCTACATGGCGCACGTAAGACGCATACATGGCGCAACCTAAGACGCCTACATGGCGCACGTAAGACGCCTACATGGCGCAACTTAAGACGCCTACATGGCGCACGTAAGACTCCTACATGGCGCAACCTAAGACACCTACATGGCGCACGTAAGACGCCTACATTGCGCAACCTAAGACGCCTACATGGCGCACTTAAGATGCCTACATGGCGCACGTAAGACGCCTACATGGCGCAACCTAAGACGCCTACATGGCGCACGTAAGACGTCTACATGGCGCAACTTAAGACGCCTACATGGCGCACGTAAGATGCCTACATGGCTCACCTAAGACGCCTACACGACGCACCTAAGACGCCTACAAGGCGCACCTAAGACGCCTACATGGCGCACCTAAGACGCCTACATGGCACACTTAAGACGCCTACATGGCGCAACCAGGACGCCTACCTGGCGCGACCTGAGACATCTACGTGGCACAATCCGGCACACGTAAGGTGCCTACGTAGCATGGCTAACTCGCAGTTGAAAAAACTTACAGAACGCAAACCATCCAAGCGACTGGCGCGTCTGAAAAGGTATCCTGCTGAGGTAAAAGAATTGGCAACACCATTGACACAAACACTTGCCTATCTAAACATGCCATAAAAAATGAATGTGCGAAAACGTTCATAAAAATAAATAATATCTCACAAAAGAAAAGGGCAACTGCCCCAAAATCCTAGAAAGCATGCGCTAAGACAAGTGGGCTGAAGGGAAAAATCCTAGTAAGCAAGCGCTAAAACGAGTGCGCTGAATGGAAAAACCTAAAAGAGAGCGTCCGCTAAACACTTGCGCGAAAAAAATAATAATAAAGAAAAAATGTCACTCGACAGGATCGTCGCCTACGGGATCGGCCCCGTCGAGTGGTGGGAACAACGAGTCGAAGAAGTGGAAAGTGACCCCCCGAGAAACATTCTCGGTAGTTGTGGCGTCCCGACACTCCACCGCCGCCACGTGTCTAGCCTCCTCGACTCCGACATCGAAATTGTCTTGAAGGTCGGACGCGAGCTGTTCCGCCGCGGCTTTCTCCGCAGTGACCCGAGCCATCTCCTCCGCCAAGGAGTCGCGCTCACGCTCCGCTCGAACACGGGCAGCTTCGCTCGATGTAAGCTGGCCCTAAAGAATGCCTACTTCTTCTGTGCGCGATTCCAACTGGCGTCGAAGGTCCCGCACCTCGCTTCGGAAGACCTCCGTCGATCGAGTCGCCACTTCGAGAGCTTGACGTTCCGTCGTTAGCTCCTCAGCCCTCTTCACCACCGCCGACTGAGCACGGTCGCATTTGCCGTGGGTAACTCCCAATTCCATGCGAGCCTCTTGGAGCTGCTCGCGGAGACTCGCAAACTCTGCCTTTGAGTGAGAACCTCGCTCGGCACGGGCCAGCTGAGACTTCGCTTGAGCAAGCTCCTCCTGGGCAAGGCTCATCCGTCTGATGAGGTCGTGAAGGATCTTTTCGCCCCGGGTCGCTCGAGCAAGCACCTGAGAAGGCAAAAAGACAATTCAGTAAAAGACAAAGCCCTAAAACAGACAAGGCATGAGAAACTCACTCTCTGAGCGTCAGAAACGCCGTGACGAAAGAACTCCACGTCACTGCTAGCCACGACGCTCTTCCACATCTTCATCGAGGATTGAGCGAGACCCAGGGAACATTCCCCTCTAACCTCCGCGGCCTCCACGTCCACCATCGAATTTATGCGCTTCGAGTCCGAAGACGTGTCTGGTAGAGCCGAGGAGGAAGGTCGCTTCAAAGAAGCGTGAGGGCCGTTCTCTGTCGGATGACCGGTATCGGGTCTCTCCCGACCATTCCGCGCGGCAATCAGAGAACGGACCGCCGCCAACGACTTCGGGTCCCGGGAAGCCTTCGCTAAGCGCGCTCGAGCCCTCGCCCTAGCCTAGGAGGCTACAAAAGCGACAAAGTCAAAGCCCTAAACTAAAAGCAAGAAACAACAAAAGAGCGAAGGTCGAAATACCTGGAAGACCGCCGCTCGAGGGAGATGACACGGCGCTAGGAGCACTCTCGGTCCGCTGACTGCCGCCATGGCTATGAGGAAAAGGCGAGAACCACCCGGTGGAAGCCATCAGCTCAGCCGAACGAAATCGTTCGATAGCCTTCCGAGCCTCCGACATTCCCCGGATCTCCTTCACGAAGTCGAGATCGTCGGCCCCTGCGTCAGCAGAAAACTCGGCCAATGGACCAAACCAAAGCGGCGCGTCGCCAAAGGCCTCGCCGAGACCCACACCCACGGTCTTCGGTTATACTTCTCCGAGTCCGTGATCAGCTTAGTGTTCCGGCGATCGCGGGCCATGAAGAAACCAGGCTGCTCGGGCGCTGGGAAGACCGCGATGAGATTGCGAAAGTCGTTCACGGTCATCACCCGCTCGGTCTGGCAATGCCACTCCATGTGACACATCGCCACGATGCGGTAAAACGCCGGACTCATCTGACAAGCATGCACCCCCAGTCGTGCGAGGAGCTGCTGGACGATGGGTTGGAACGGCAGCCACAGCCCGCAGTTGAGACTCGTGACCGAAACTGCGGCAAATCCACGGTGAGGACAGAAAGGACTGTCGCCCTGTAATGGACGGAGGAGCGCCACGGACGATGGAATGGCGAATGCCTCCCTGAGACCGATGAATGTTCGGCAGGTGAGCGAGCTCGAAGCATCGACCCCCGAACAATCGAAGCCCTCGGGAGCAGCAAAGCCCTCCTCGGGATACCACTCCGTCCTAGCAAGCGACCTCGCCGATACTATCGCCTCTGCGTCAGGGGTCTCGGGCTGAGAACCCCCTGGCTGTACGGAAGGGCCTCCGCCCTCCGGCACAGCCGCGGCAGCCGTCGACGGCCCTTCGGGACGCTTCGGTGCGAGGCCTTCGGCCCCCGGACATGTCTCTGAATCGCCTCCGGGATCTTCAGACTCTGGACCAAAATCGTCCACGCAGTCAATCTCGTTGAGGACCGACTCTAGCGGAGTCGCTTCATCCACGCTCGCAATATCGCCCGACGTGCCATGAAAGTCCAAGTCGGACTTAGGCGCGTTGAGGCAGGTCTTGTCACGAGCCCCCTCGCCGACCAAGTTGATCACATGGCGAGGAGCAGGATCCCCGGACGCGGGATGATCGACCTCCCCGCTTGTGCCGCGCCCAGTTGACGCGCACCCCTCCTGAGGCTGAGGAATGGGCACGGTCGCGCCCAGCTCGCCTTCTTCGAGCCACTGCTCTACTCCGCTTGGATTCTCTTCCACGTGCAGAGGAACTTCCCCTAATCCCGCGAAGAGATCATCCTCTACATGTTCAGAATCCTGAAACAAGAGAGAGAAATCAATCTCGAGACTCTCAGTTGAGAAAAGGGAAGGAGCATCCATAATGCAAGCGTAGAAAAGGAACATGTGTAGAGAAAGAGAGAAAAAATAAAGTGGAAGAATAAGAGAGAGGGGGGGTCTATTTATAGACTCCTAGGGGGGTAGGAGTCGAAATCCTACTCCCACAAAGAGAAAAAACGGAGAAAACATCCAAAAAGTCGGAGTTCCCCCGCGCGAAGCGAGCCAGCCCCGCGCACGGGGCGCGCCGCGTGCCAAGACCACGCGCCACGCGGGTTGCGCCGCACAGGCCGCGCGCCGCGCGGCCACGCCAAACAAAAAAAAAGAAAGAGAAAAAAAAATTCCTTGGGTAACGGGACTTGGAAAATATTTTCCTCAAACACCCAACTGGAAAGACAAAAAGTTCATCGCCGGGAACCTCCCGAGCGACGAACTTGGGGGCTAATGTTGTCGGTCGTTTTCGAAAAACCCGAGACGCCAAAAAGGCACATCGCTCAAAGGGCCGATGGTCAGCCCGGAGGTCCTGAAGAGTGGCGAACCCTCAAGCCCTCGCCCAAACTCTTGACTCCTTGAGTCGAGCCTAGCCCCTCGAGTCGAGACTTGAGTCGGCTCCTCGAGTCGAGCCTCGCCCCTCGGGTTGAGACTTGATTCAGTCTCCCCGAGTCGAGCCTCGCTCCTCGAGTTGAGCCTTGAGTCGGTCTCCTCGGGTCGAGCCTTGAGTCAGTCTCCTCGAGTCGAGCCTTGAGTCAATCTCCTCGAGTCGAGCCTCGCTCCTCGAGTCGAGCCTCGACTCGGATTCTATCCGTCAAATAGCCACATTCATGTCACAAACCCAAAAATGCAAAGCCCACAATAGCTTAACGGGCCCGGAAGGACGACGGTCGCAAAAAACCCACGAAGGCGTTGCCCAGCGCGCGCCGCGCCCGGGCAGGATCGCGCCGCGCATGGTGCGTCGCTGCCCCCTTGTGCGCCTCCTCTTGGAAAGATGCGCGCCCCCAGTCCCAGATGGGCGACGAAGGACCCCCTTAGGGTCCCCAAACACCTATATAAACCCCCTCTCACTGAGGGGGAAGCCATCCATTCATCTCCTATCGATACGCTCGATTTCTCACTCCTCCCTGCTTCTCTTGATGCCATATTTGGCCTGAAGCATTCTCACAAGTCTCTCTCGTTCTTAGAGGTTCTGAAGCACTCACGGAGACTTCCCGGACGTCGCTCCCTCTGACCGAACGCCCCCCGGTGCTCAAGCACGCCCCCTGGGTTCTCGACTAGAGTCCCTTTACGCGTCTAACACGCTAGACGCTCACGCGATCTCCGAAGTTCTGAGACGTCGCCGAGGACTCCTAATTACAAAGCTTAATTATCATAGTTTGCCTAAGACCTCCATATGTATCGGGCCGGTCACTAGAGCAATGATAGGTATTGCATTGATTATAATATACACGTACCTTCAAACATAACTAGAATAGTGAACATATCTCTCATAATTTATTTTGCTTTAGAATAGTGAACATATTTCTCATAATTTTTTGCTTCAATTGCATCTCGATGCTCAGCTTAAGTTCGAAGTCTAAAGACACCTACACATTCATTTCCTCTTTATGAAATCTCCTTGCCAAGAATCTTGGATATAGGTCCAATATCTTTAATGTCACGACTTCAACTTTATTTTGACATGCTATGAACGTGTCATTTATGTAGAAGAGCATGTGCATATAATCAACTGTCTTGAGCTTGGTATAGTTCCCACAACTATCACAGCTGATCATTTTTAAGGGCATTTGCTATCGATGAGAATTGAACCGAATGACTTCCAAGTGGTGTAAAATTACCACTAGACCAAATTAGTTGTCATCATCAAATTTGATCCATGAGAAGCGTTGTTTTAGAATAGTTGTTAGCATGAAATCATCAAACCTCATATTATGCTGGCGTGGAGACTCTATGAGGTCATAAAAATAAGTCTTACAAGCAATATACATAATTTTGTGCCATATATGAAACCTTCTGGCAGTTGCTTGAAGACTTCTACTTCCAATTTTCTTTGTAACAGACCGTCTTTACATGTAGTTGAATTTAAGGTTAGGTATGTAAGCTATTATAATTAAGGTGTGTTTTACCCACTACTACAAACTGTGGATTACACAACGGACTTTTCACAACACTTAAATTGAGTGTTGTGAAAAATAGACATTTCAGAACGGTTGTTTTAAAGTGTTGTGAAAAGTAAACATTTCACAACGGTTATTTTGAAGTGTTGTGAACTATGAGTACTTTTACAACGGTTATTATGTTCAGTTGTACAAAAAAAAAAAAAGACAGTCTGGACCTTCTAGAACGGTACAGTGTACCATTGTACAATCTCGTCGAGGTAAGGGGTACATCTCGCCGCGGCGAGATAGAGTCATGACCTTATACAACGGTACAAAATACCCGTTGTACAATTTCGCCGCGGCAAGGGGTATTTCTTGCCGCGGCGAGATAGATTCACTGCTAAAAATTGTAGTTTAGACCTCGTGATAACCAATCACTGCTATAAATATTATTTTAGAAGCGAAAAATATATAGGAGTTGCTTTTTAGAAGTTGTGCTTGTTGCTTATTAAGTGATTATCGTGATTTCTTACAAATAAGCCATGATTTGATTTTGTTTTTATCATTTAGATATGTTTTACCACAAGTAAAAAGAGACCTCCTGGTAATCAATCACTACTAAAAATGATCTTTTAAAAGCGGAAAGTCTTTAGAAATTTATTGCTTATAATTAGAAGAAGTGACTTGTTACTTCTAAAGCAATTACTGTGATTTCTCAAAAATAAGCATTGGTTTAATTTTTTTTTAAGTGATTTGTCTTTTCTAAAATTCGGATTTTGTTTTTAATTTTAAAAGAGCAACATAGATTATGAAAAAAAAATTGTTGTTTTGCAATTGATGAAAATTCATTAGAAGCAACTTCAGAAGCGAATTGTCGCTTTTAAAAGTTTGCTCAAATTTCTCGTTAAATTTTGAGCGAATTAAATTCTCTATTTTATTAAATATTATTAGAAAAGACTAGTCGCTTCTAATATGATACGTTTGGGTGGAAGATTTTTTCAGACGACAAAGTCATACAACGTTAACTATTGAGAATTGAGAAGAAGAATAAGATGATCGAGTTAGGCTCTTTACTCGACGACCATTCGGGTGATTCTCTGGTTTTGAAAGTGGATTGTCTCTTCGGTGGAGGTTCTCCATTAAGGGACGAGACTCCTCACTGGCGATGGGAACACGACCAATATATAGCGCAAAAACAGTCATAAAAATGCGTATATTGTCCAAGCCCAACACCTCAATCGATATGAGTGCTCTACTAAAAAAATCATTCAATTTTGTAAGAGAAAGTCAGGTCGTGGTGGAGCCCGCAGGTTTTTTTTGTGCATTTTGTAACGTCATCCAATAATTGTTTGGTTGAAATAAATACCTTTTTTCCATTCAAATGATATAAATAATTACTTGAATGTGATAATTTTATATATTGTTTCATTTATTTGGTTGGGCGCATGATGATTTTGGTTGGAGCCTTATTTCTTTATCTCTGTCTTTATCCAATGTCTCTTTCAAACAGTTTTAATTTTTATTTTTTTAATTAACATGCTGCCAGATAGGCAATTCCAAATTCTATCATTGTCAAGCATACGCTACAAATACATACGTTAGAAAAGACTAATATCCAGCTACACATTTTTTTCTGCTCAACTTGAGCCCGGGATGATGATGATCGTACATCAAATTGTACAAATATATCTGAAATGTTTTCATAATAATATTGCAGAACCAGTAAAAAAAATAATTAAATAAATGTGTCTTCCTTGTTTATTATATCTGTTGATGCATATGGTCACATTTATGATAAAAGTTGAGCTTTAACGAAATGGCGTCATCTTAGTGGAAAGTGTTGGAATTAAGTTGTCCTCCTCCCTGTATCATTTGTATTACATGTGGCGGGCTGATCATTATTTGATGATTAAAATATGTGACTTATAAAAGTTGAAGATATCCTGAAAAATTCTGATTAAAAAAAAAAGATATTCCGAAAAGAAAAAAAATTGAAGATAAGGTCTGGATAAATATTTGATGCTATGTAGAGAGAAAGTGAAAAATTAAATTCTAGTGAGGCAATTTTTACTTGTCGCGATGTAATAAATAAATTATCATATCATGCCATGTTATATATATATATATATATATATATATATATATATATATATATATATATATATATATGTGTGTGTGATATATAAATAATTTATCAGAAAATTAAGAAAATAGTTAATTAAAATGTTTGACATTGCTAAATAGCCAACGTTTGATAAATCTTAGTTAAATAGCCGTAAATAATAATGTAGCCTAATATATGGAGGTGACTATTTATCTAATATTTACATCTATAAATATATGAAGATGACTATTTATCTAAGATTTACCAAACGTTGGCTATTTAGCAATATCAAACGTTTAAATTATCTATTTTCCTAATGGACCCATAATTTATTACGCCATGTAGCTCTATTTTCTAGTTGCCCTTTATTTGTAATAAAATTCAAATTCAAGTGTAAACAAAGATTTTTTTTAAGGACTGCTTGAGTATAAATAAGGTTGAAATTTCATTTTTGGGACAAAGCCGGTTAATAAGGAGATATAATTTTATTAATAAATTTCTAGAGTTTGAAACAAAAGTTTAAAAGACTAATCGAACGAAATTGATCAAAGATATTCACATCTCCCATTTTTTTGTATCAATACCACATGGCAAAGCTACTATTTACTTCCAATCTCACTCTTTCTTGAAAAAAAAAACTTGCGAAAACTCCACCAAATCATTGCCCAAAATATCCAAATGACTTCTATGAATTAAACCTTGAAGATGACCTCCCTTGGGGTCTTCAACTCATGCATCATCAACACTATTTTCTTGATCTCAATAAAAGTTGGAAGCTCATCTCAAAATTCTCAAAAAAGACTGTGCTCATATATTAAAAGAGATTGTCATACATTTTCTGTAAGAGTCCCTCAATTTCTTTTTTTTTTTAGTCGAGTTGTAATCCATTCTCATCCACCATGCTCCAGATTTAGTATCGTTTTCTTGAGCCATAGCCATCATTTAGAATAAATGAAATTCCATTCCCCATCATTGAGTCACAATTCCCTCGATTTTTTACGCCAAACCGTAGCAATCTTGGTATTCTACTCCAGTAAATAGCTTGAGTATTTGTTTCCTCGTGAATATATCTCTCTCAATTTTTCTCATCTTGAACATGGAGAAGATTTTTCTAACATTACTTGACTATTTCCACCTTGTACCCCCACCTCTTTGATTGTCATCTACTCAAGTCTCGACCAATGACTTAGCACTTACCACCTTTTGATAAGACTTATCATTCACCCAAGCCTCATCGCACGAAATAAGGTTTCTCTCTTAGCATCATTGAGGAAACATTCAAGAAGAATTAGAGCATGGTCAAAACCCCAAGCAGGAAAAACTTGAACACCGAACTATTAAGATGTGAAGCCTAATCAATCGGCTTAACGACTGAAGATCTAGATTTAGATCCTTTAATCAGATCTAGATCTTGTCTCTTTCAATTAGATCTAGATCTAGTTTCCTTCGGTCAGATATAGATCTAGTCTCCTTTTAGGCTGTATAAATATTGTTGAGGTGTGGAGCCTAATGATGTACGGCTTAACACCTAGCGTTTCATGAGTGAGAAAAATCGGCACAGAGAGAAAGAGATGGAACGAATTTAAACACGCATCCCAAATTGATTTTATAGTGATATTTGCAGCGACATAGTAGAGGTAGATCTTACGTTGAGATTGAAGATCTAGATCTAGAATCCTTTAATCAGATCTAGATCTTGTCTCTTTCAATAAGATCTAGATCTGGTTTCCTTCGGTCACATCTAGATCAAGTCTCCTTTTAGGTTGTATAAATATTGTTAAGGTGTGGAGCCTAATGATGTGTGGCTTGACACCTAGTGTTTCCTGAGTGAGAAAAGTAGGCACAGATAGAAAGAGATAGAACGAATTTAAACACGCATCCCAAATTGATTTTATAGTGATATTTGTAGCAGCATAGTGGAGGTAGATCTCACATTGAGATTGGATCACTCTAAATCGTATGTCTTTCTTTGCATTTATTTATTTCGTTTTCTTATTGTGAGAGAGATTCGGATGTGAAATACCAACAAAATGGTATTAGAGCTCTCAAGTTGAGTCGCGGCGAAGAAGAGGATGAGAGACGAAGAAGGCACGGCACACGGGATCACAAATTTCGACGGGTCGGACTATGCATTCTGAAGAATGCAGATTAAGGATTATCAATATGGGAGATCAACCTTTGAGCGTGAAGCAGGAGAATATGAATGACGCAGAGTGGACTTTCCTTGATACATAGGTGCTCGGAGTCATCCGGCTAACGTTGTCAAAAACGCTGCACACAACGTGGCAAAGAAGAAGACCACGGCGGGCATGATGAAGGTTCGATCCGACATGTACGAGAAACCTTCAGCGATCGAAAATGTTGTTCTCATTAGAAAAAAATTTCACCTAAAGATGGAGGAAGCAACTCGGGTGGCCACATACGTGAATGAGTTCAACACGATCGCCAATCTACTGTATCGGTTGAGATCGAGTTCGACGATGAAGTGCGAACTATAATCTTGTTTGCGTCCGTACCGAACAGCTGGGAGCAAGTGAGGGTAGCTATAAAAAACTCGGTTATACACGCGAATTTGAAATTCAACGACATGCGAGATCGCATTCTTGCCAAAGAAATGTGAATAATTGATTCTGATGAGGTCGCATCAAGATCGGCCTTGCACGTGGAGAACATGAGGAGAAACCACGACATAAATCATTACTGAGGAAAAGGCACGTCGAAGTCACGCAATGGCCGAAGTCAGTTCAAGCACGGACGACCCCTTGAGTACTAGAATTGTGTCCAAGCCAACCAAATAAGGAATTATTGCAAGGCACCGCCTAAGGAGAACAAGGCCAGTATCAATGCCACCACAGAGGACTTGACCGATGCGTTGCTGTTATCGGTCGAAAACTCGATTGACTCCTGGGTGCTCGACTCATGTGCATTATTCCACATTACAGCATATCGAGGCATTATGGAGAACTATGTCACTAGAGATCACGACAATGTTTGCCTGGCTGATGGAGAGGTTTTAGAAATTTTTGGCGGGTGAGACGTCAGATTGAAGATGTTGAACGATCAAGTGTGGAAGATCACGAAATTCAGACATGTATCAAAGTTGATGAAGAACCTGATCTAAGTGGCCAGCCCGACAACGATGGTCACACCATGACCCTTAAGAGCAACTCGGGATCATAAGTCGAGCACGCTCTACATGACGTTGAGTTGTCGATAGATGATCTCTGTGGTCGACAACACTGAGAAGACCAAGATGTGGCACTACAGGTTCGGGCACATAAGTGCGAAAAGGATGGAGATGCTGGTGGCAAATAGCATGAATGTATTATAATAATTACTCTCAAGGATATTATTGTAATTACCTAATGATTACTAGTATATGAAATATAAAGACATAATCAATAATAGAAAAAGATCAGTTGCAAACAATTATAAGCAACAACATTTGACTTATCCATAGCCCTCAGCATTAATTGAGATTATATCTCTACATCTGATGTGAGAAAGTTAAAAGTGTTAGGTGGACTGCTTAAACTAGTCACTGATTAGTCTATGAAAGGGTAGCTAGATAGAAAATCACATATGGTACTCGCTCTAGACTGGATCAGACAAGTTGGAGCATTCTGTGTAGGGTGCCATTCTGTTGGTGATTATGCACCCATATAACAATGCGGAAAAAAATTTAATTACGCTACTTAACTAATTAATTAATGTTATATAACAAGATCTAGTTTTGTTTAATTAATTTAACTATGAGATCATATATGTCAAGCAACCAATTTAAAGAGACGAGTTATAGAAAACTTACGGGTTTCTCCTTAAGCTTTCTAGATTGGGATCTCCTCGAGCTCCTCGTCTTCTTCTCGTCTCATCTCAGCCTCTTAGCATCGTCTTCTACGATCAGACTTTCGGGATGTCTCTGAAACTCTCGGGATCTCTTCTTTACCTCGATGACACCTTATTCTTCCGAAACGTAATCTTCGGACGAACAAGAATAAGGTTTGGACCACACTCTGAATCTCATTATGACTTTGATTTATGATTTCAGATCGTACCGTATTTATGAGAATGGAATCACCGAATTCGGTGGGATAAGGAGAAAGAGAATTTCATCCAACACAAGGAGAGTTGGTCAAATTTTTAGCTATCAGCTTGAGTGATATTTTGCTTTCTCTTAGACCTCTATTTATAGTGGTATAAATGAGATATTCTATGAATCTCTTAGATATATTTTATTCTCCTTTATTCTTTCCTCTTTTGTAGTTAAGCATGAGCCATTGGTTCTTGACTACAAATCCTATTTTTTCTCTCATCCATCGGATCTAGGATATTTATTTCCTTATTTTTCTCATATATTTAAGAAATCTAGGTATTTGAGAATAACGAGGACAATATTTTATTTCTTTATATAATGGAGAGAATATCTCAACCATTATTATTCTTTCTCTTATTTAATTAGTTACTACAAATCTAGTAACTAACTAAAGAAAAAATATTGGGTAATTAGTACCCATAGTAAGCGCCCACTTAGACTAGTACTGGGCCTAGGAATTTCGAATTTTACAGTGTCCATAAGGCCCAACTTAAAATTCAATAAATTACTTACTTAATCCAACAATAAATAATTAATTTCACAATAAATATTTAATTCGGCAAATAGACAAATTTCCGAATGAATGCTACTAAAAAATTTACAGTTTTAAGATTGTAATAATAATATTCATTGTCACCAGGGAGTTATTATTCATCTTTATCGAAGCCGAATCGGAGACTATGGACCTAGTAATAGGAGCTTAACAAATCCGATGGAAAGACAAAAAAATCCTTTCTCTTTTTTTCATAGATTCATCTAATCTTGTTCAAATACTTCACCATGTAAGCTAAGACTGAACCCTCCGTTATACTAGAATTATATTTAATAATCGTGACGAGTGTCCACTGATCTAGTCAGTTCGTGATCAAGATCCTCCAGGTCCAACCCGTATTAAGAAATGTCAATTATTCCGTTATACCTTTCTTGATACACATATACCCTAAGTACCATTGCTTCCCCAGCGAAAGATTCTTCCGAATTTTACTTACTTCGAAAATAATAGTAATCTATCAGTTCTAGAATCAACCCTTAGGTGCCCAACACGTGATTCAGTTTAATACGGAGGCTATTGAAGATAGTTGTTATTGATTCTGATTCCAGAACTCAACCCACTAATCATATGATCTAATAAAATAAACTTCTTATCTAATTCAATAATCATTCATGTTTATTATCTTCAAGTGAGCAATATTCCTAACACATTTATGACCTAAACAGGTTGTGGTTAAGTACATATTTTAAGCAACCGTTACGACGCGATGTATTGCAATCACAAATTATGGTCACAATATGCATCAGCCTAAATCCTGAGGTGCTCTTGGAAATTAGGGTTATATACTCGACTCTTTGATTCATTCGTTCATAGCTACAATGATGCATATATACTTATGGTTTGAGAGATTGAGGTATAATAAGTGATAGAAGGGAAACATTAAAAGTGAAATCCAGCTCATAATAACGAGAGTCAATGTTCGCTCACCTGACAGATGAATCTAAAATCGATCAATTGTCGACACTTTAGTGCTATGATCAGCAAATGAATCTTTTGCTAGGGAATCAATGGCTCATAAGTGACTCGAGGGTATAACGGTATGTTTGATCCTTCGTGTCACGAGCCGAACTTGGAGGGTAGATACTTACCTACTGACTATATCAATAGACACTTATCTTTAAGGATCATGTAAATATAATTAAGATAACTTTGAGAGGTTCAGTTATGGGATTTAGGGGAATATCTCTAAAATTTGATGAAACAGAAGACGAGAGGTAACAGTGTCTATGCTCTCGCTTGTTTTCATCTAGCTTTGAGCTATTAGGTCCATAGTTCCCAAGTCGGCTATGGTAAAATGAGTTAGAATACTCTTGAAATAAATATGTGAATTTGACTAGTAATAAATTACTTTTCAAATAAATTATTAATTGTTAAGTAACTTTGGAATATAACTAAGATTTAAATGGGCCTGAAAGAGCAATTTAAATCAGCTCACATGGCCCAATAAAGCTTGTAGTAGGCGGGGTAACATAGTGTACATGGGCATTGGATTTGTTTTTATCAAATCTAATAGGATTGAGTTTTTTTTCTCAAATAGGAAATAAATATTGTATAATAAATATGATCCGATTAGTTGAGTATTTAGTATAGTAATTATTCAGTTACTTGAATAATATATTCTAATATGAGAAATAAATAAATATTAGATATAATCTGAATATTTATTTATTAAAATATCTTGATGATAATTTGATTTATTCTATTCATAGTATAAATATCTCATATGAAATAGAATAAGATCAAATCAAATAGAAAAATGCACATTCTATTTGCGTAAGTTAGAAAACTGAAGCTAGTCATGCAATTGAAGAAAAGATGATGAGAACACCGTGGTCAAGGTGAATCAGCGGACTCCGGTCACCAAGCTGAGGAGGTAAACCAGAGTCAGTAAACCGGTGCAAAAGTTTTCTCCGTCTCTCAACTACATCCTATTGACTGATGGAATAGAGGTGAAGTGCTATGATGAAGCTATGTAGGTCCATGCCTCGACCAAGTCGGAGCTCATCATGAAGGAAGGGATGGATTTGTTCCCGACGAACAACACTTGGAAGCTAGCTGAGCTGCCTGGAAGGAAGAAAGCTCTGCAAATAAGTGTGTGTACCAGATCAAGGAGGAAATGGACATAAGTCAACACTTCAAGGCATAATTGGTTGTGAAAGCTTCCAATAGAAGAAGGGAATTGATTTTATAAAAATCTTTTCTCCCTTAATCAAGCTCATGACGATCAGAATCGTACTCGGGCTGGTGGCAAAGGAGAATCTGCATCTCCAGCAGATGGACGTGAAGACGGCTTTCCTTCGCGGTGATATCGACGATGAGATCTAAATGAAACAGCCCGAAGAGAAGGTCAAAGAAGAGCTCGTGTGCAAGCTTCATAAGAGTCTCTACAGGCTGAAACATGCCCTAAGGTAGTTGTACAAGAAGTTCGACAACTTCATAAAGAGAGCTTAGTTTGGTGGATGCGAGGCTAACCACTGCTATTACTACAAGAGAGTTGAAGACTCCTACGTGTTTCTTCTTCTCTACGTCGATGTCATGGTGATTGTAGGTGGCGACCTACATGAGATCGACGAGCTAAAGAAGAAATTGTCCAAAGAATCCATGATGAATGACTTGGGAGCCACAAGCAGTTCCTCAGGATGAGGATCAAGAAGACTAGAGAGAGCATTGAGTTCTAGCAGGAGGAGTACGTAAAGAAAGTACTCAACCACTTCAACATGGAGAAGATAAGGCTAGTCACCATGCCGCTGGCTAGCCACTTCAAATTGTCCAAGGAGCAATCGCCACTGACAGAGGACGTATAAATACGTCTATGCATTTGGAGGGACTACTATCTTCTAGGTGTCGAGATTGCAAAATTAGTTGGATTATCGAGCTATGCGACAGAGTACATGGCCATCACTGAGGCCACAAAGGAGATGATATGGCTGTAGACGTTTCTGCGTAAGCTAAATCAAGACCACAACAGGAGTGCGCTATATAGTGATAGCCAAAGTTCCATTCAGTTGGCAAAGAACTCGATGTATCATACTCAGACAAAGCATATACAGTTGCAATACTACTTCATCATATCAACATTGAAAGATGAAGTGTTAGTGCTTTAGAAAATCCCAGTTAATCAGAATCCAACTGATATATTGACGAAGTTAGTGCCATATGAACAACTGTAGTTATGCTCGACTTAAGTTGGACTCCTTACATGCTGATTAGAGTCACCGTTGCAAATAGAGATAGATGATGATATTAGTCTCAAAGTGGGAGATTTTTGAGGTGTAGATCCTAATGATCGGCTTGACGTTTGAAGATCTAGATTTAGTCTCCTTCAATCAGGTCTAGATCTGATCTCCTTCAGTCAGATCTAGATCTGGTCTCCTTTTAGACTGTATAAATATTGTTGAGAGTGAAACCTAATGGTGTATGGCTTGACACCTAGCATTTATCGAGTGAGAAAAGTCAGTACAGAGAGAAAGAGAGTGAACGACTGTAAACACCCATCCCATATTGATTCATAGTGAAATTTGTAGCGGCAAAGTAGATGTAGAGCTCATGTTGAGATTGAACCATTATAAATCGTGTGTCACTCTTTGCATTTATTTATTTTGTTTTCCAATTGTGAGAGGGATATTCGAGTGTGAAATCCTAATACGAACCTTAGAAAGGTCCTCGACAAACCCGAGCTCATAATTGCCAGGTGTAATCTTTCTCAGATTCTTGTCTCCATCCCTTTATCATTTTTTCAAGTGAAGAAACTCACATTGAGATCTAAGATCAATACCCACAGATAGATTAAAGATTAATACACTTTATAATATTATACGAAGATTGGGGGTCTATGGGCTTAGATTGACCTACTTTCTCGGGCTTTCCTTTGACTTATGAGCATGCTCGATCACCATATTTTCTTCACCTGTTTTGACTTTGATACCCTTATACTTGGGAAGTTCTTTTCCTTTGAAGTATTTTATTGCTCAAGTTTTCAACTTTGGTTGTATGTTGCCCAAATCCACTGTAGAAGAGTTTTTAAAGTTCACCACAAGTTGAAATAATTTCGCATTAGATAATCTCTTTGCTCAATATGGTTGTAGTAGGATATCATTCCTGCAATTAATCTTATCAAGGAACAACGCGGTGTGATGAAATTTCATATTCTAAGATGAGATGAGGCCGATCGAGAGGGAATCTTGTAAGTATGAGACATATACCTGCTATATTTTCTATCATCCTCTTGTGGTCTCCTTCCCCCTGTCAATGTTCACTCTTCCTCTTCCAGTGCATCTCCTCAATCATAAATATAGGAGTGGCCATGACTTCAAGATGACCTAAGATCCTTTGATGGTCCAAGACCAGCCCCAAGAACCTTGTCCATGTCATATCAATCTATAGACAAAATTGAAACATTTTTATATCCTTCACTTTCCAAAAAATATAAGCACTTCCAGCCCATATGAATAATTCGTAAACCCTTCTTGCTCCAATCATGGTTGTTGACAGAATTTTGCCAGCCATGAGTAATGGCTCCATTCTTTCTCCATGTCAAAATCTAATTTTTAGACAGAAAAGATGCGTTACCATCACTTCATTATCTGAGTTCCCAAGGTCCTCCACCACCACTAGAGCACGTTTCAACACCCTTCTATCAACTCTCACGGTTTTCAATGCAGTCTTATAACTCTTCAACAAAGCCAAAGAATGATCGCTCCACGTGTTTCCCTTAGATACTCCAAAAGATTCTCACCAAAGTGAGAACAAAAACAATCTATACTCAGATGAAACTTGGAATATTTTAGTCACTATCAATATACTAGATAGAGAGGAAAGTAACGGCAAAGCCTTACTCTGTTATTAATTATAATAAATGCGCCTATATATGCAAAACCCTAACATAAAATCCACAAAGGGGTAGTGGAAGGCGACTAATCTATCTCCAATCTAAAACAAATCAAGCAACATGCAACAACAAATTAAAATAACAAAAAATTAAATTAAAATTTGATCTCGTCATCATTATGACAACTTTGTGCAGCCGAGACACTGCCACGCCGATATCCAAAATGTTCGTCGGTGTGAACCCACTTTGCACCATCATCATCGTTAACCCTTGATGAACCTCCGTTGAAAAATGGAAATCATGCGACATTAATTCGCATACCAAAAATGAGCAGATCTAAGATATAAATGTCTCAGGGAACATAGCGCTAATGGTGTAACACTGAAGAATCAAGAAAAATAGGTTCTTTCATAAAAGTGACTACATAGAAACGACGACTAGGTTTTTTTTGTGTGCGAATTCTTGAATACCTATAATTATTTATGTATTATTATTATTTCAATTTTAATACACATTATGTGTTTGATCGAGGTTCCGACCTCTGTCCGGAATATTTTTATGGCTGTTGCCAATTCTGCATTTTTAATGAAAATTTCCGTTAAAAAAAACCCATACCATACTCAAATAGTCAGTGCATAATTTAATGATAAAGTTAATTATTTTAATTAAATATATCCTACATAATCATTTTAAGATATTTCTCTGAATTGTTTAAAAGGATTCGAGGGGGTTGTCTTGTGATATTCGTATATCAACCAATCTAATAAATATATAGGATAGTAAAAGTAGATACTTTTGATAATATTTTCTGAAGTAACACAAAATGGAAGTGCGAAAAAACTCGAAGGAAATCAAACCTGCACTTTCACTAAATAGATATCCCAAGAGAAAATTCAAAATCAAACAGAGAAAAAGTTTCAATCGCTCTTATAATATGTGAAAAGAATTATTAGGATCAAGAGTGCGCTACTTTTGGGGAGCAAATTTGGATGGGTCCTATTCTCCCACCAAACTAAATATCAATGGGATCCTAGAAAAATAGATAGAAATAATTAAAAAAAAAAAAAATCTTCCTCTCTCAATTATTATTATTCTAAAGGGGATAAATTAATATTAAAGTGTAAAATTATTTAATAGAATAGCAAAAGAGAAGAATATAGAAAAAGCTATACAGAATGAGAGAAAAAAATAATTATTAACAAATTACGTGGTTATTTTGGGTAGTATTGTATAGTATTGTACAGAGGCTAGGCCTAGCTCCATAGATACTATAGATATATCATTCATCATATATTGTTATTAATTATTGATTAAGTAGTCTCTCTCTCTCTCCAAAAACAGCACTTTTCCTTTCCATTTCGAAAAGGCAAATTTCTCGCTTTCTAAATATAGTTAACTCATTCCTTCTCTCTGTCCGTCTATAGGCTTAGCTTAGATAGATTATTTCTTTGAAAGCGAAGAGACTCAATTCCGTCTATTGTTTCATTTAATCAAAGAAGCGGTTTTTGGTTTGACAAACTCTGATACCAATAATCATCGATGGGTTTGGGAAATCTGTAGTGAACTAGGGCATGAGAGTGTTCCACGGTGTTTTCTCTTCTGTCACAGCTCCGCCATTGTTGATCGGTTAGTTTCTTTCGTTTATGAGATTTTCTTGATTGCTGATTTAACTTCTCTTCAATTCAATCTCCGTATTTTGTAAATTTTTTGGTTCCACTGTCTTTTCTGGCAATCAATGCGTTGATATTGGTCGACATAGAACCACTAATTTCTTTCAGTGAAAATAGGATGTGTCTGTTAATTTCATAAGTTGAATATAACCTTTGATTCGTTCATAGTTCTTGTTGGTGTAGCTTTATGAGCTAAGTGTAGAATTGGGTAAGTTTCTTGCATTTTAGATATTGTATATGAATTGGGTAAGTTCCTTTTCTTTTTAGATACATTTTTATATATGAATAGATGACCTTAACTGAAATGAGAAATGAAAAGAAATTGACAATTTTGGTTAGAAACCATGTGATCTAAGTGTACTTTAGGTTCAAATCAATTGAGACATTTTGTCGGGTTGGCGTGTTCGTGTTGCGTATTGCGTACGGCCCGGTCTTCAGCCATCATTCAACTAACTTTCGATGTATATTTCCCATAATTTCATTATAATACTTGACTGTTACTTAAAAAAAAATGGTTTACTTCCTGTGGGATTGTCTAATAAAGGTTTTCCCTTTTCCATTTGTATCTCTGTTTCGGTGTTCTACAGTTTTACCTCTGTAGAGCAAAATGAACATTTTAGAGTGATTGAACTCTGATTCTGATTTCCTATTTCAACTAGTCTTAGATATCTGATTGCTTTGCATGATGCTAAAAGTGTACATGTTACAATTCAAGACAATGCTGAATGTTGAAGAAACATGAACTTGCGGAAAAGATCTACAGAGAAAAGAATAGCTGTAGATACGGAGGAAAATAAAGACTATGAACGAGGGATTCTAGTTGAGATTATGAAATCTAGCGATTATAGTTGGTATGGCTACAGCATCTAAGAGAAGTTCCAGTCTTATACTATTTTTCTCCAATGCCCTACCACTTTAGTACACCATAGTATTCTGGTTGCCATTTATTGTTTCTGTTTTCATTTTTCATTAGCTTAAGCAGTTCGTATTTTTTAAATCCAGTTAGTTTACATTATACTATCAGACTCTAGTCCTTTACTGAACGATGACTATATTCGGGGTAGGTCAATCAAGGGTAGCGAAATTCAAATGTATATCGTTTGGCCCTTCATATTTGATAATTATAGTGTGATATTTCTTGAGAGGTGTTGGATTGTGCAGGAGAGCTGAATGATGGACAGGGTCAGATTAGATTTAAGATTTCATCCTTCTGGATCAACTCAATCAGACGAGTCTGCTCTAGACATGGATCGGAACTACTGTGGTCTTCCTAATTTGCCATCCTCTAGTCCTTCTCTCCAGCCTTTTGCGTCGGGTGCTCAGCACTCTGAGAGCAATGCGGCGTATTTCTCGTGGCCGACTTCAAGCCGATTAAACGATGCAGCAGAAGATAGGGCCAACTATTTTGGAAACCTTCAAAAAGGCGTTTTACCTGAGACTTTGGGGGGTTTGCCAACAGGCCAACAAGCTACCACCTTGCTCGAGTTGATGACTATAAGGGCATTTCATAGCAAGATTTTGCGTCGGTTTAGTCTTGGTACAGCAATTGGTTTTCGAATCCGAAAGGGTGTTTTGACAAACATTCCAGCTATTCTTGTCTTTGTTGCACGTAAAGTTCACAGGCAGTGGCTTAATGATGTTCATTGTCTGCCTTCTGCACTTGAGGTTATTTTCTTTCCCTTTTGCACTCTTGTTCCGTAAAATATAGTGCGAGTTGAAAGATTTACCCCATTTTCCTTTACACCACCCACCACTCATAAACTGAGAGACCTCAAATCAGATGAACATACGTGAGGTGCAAGGGCAAGATGGTCATTTCTCAAGATGAGGATAACTGACGATATTTTTTTTTGGGTATTTTTGTCATGAAAGCTCAGGTGTTTGGGAGGATATAATATAGTAATAGTAAAAGGAAAGGGGATAAGATTTAGTACGGTATCAAGAATTTGGGAGTTAAACCAGAGAAGACAGGTCTCTTGAAAATCTGCTGTAATTGTGTTCTAATCATCCCTGAGCTAATACGACTGTCGCTGACTCCTTCCTAATCTATTTCTCTTAATGTATATATATATATATATATATATATATATATATATATGTGTGTGTGTGTGTGTGTGTGTGTTTACACTAGATTCTATCATAATTAAACTTTACTGCACGTTGGAGTTTGCTTGGCCTTTGCACGAGTCATGTTTCTTCTTAACATAGAAATTAAAGATATTGTTCCAAATTTGGCTGGGTGATTGTAGTTTGTCTAGACAAGTTGGAAAGTGAAGTTGAACTTTGTATTTCAGTTCATGTGTATTGAACCTATTTTTAGTTATTAAGTATTTATATTGTCATTATCTTATTTACATTGCCAATAAAAGTGCCTCGTTTCTTTAAAAAAAATGTGATAATCTTGTTTGTGGAGTTTAAATTTGTTTCAAAACTTGTGGCAGGGGCCTGGAGGTGTATGGTGTGATGTGGACGTGGTGGAGTTTTCCTACTATGGAGCACCTGCTGCCACCCCAAAAGAGCAGTTATATACAGAGCTTGTGGATGGCTTGAGAGGAAGCGATCCATGCGTTGGTTCTGGATCCCAGGTATATTCTTCATATATATATATATTTATATCTGATGTGCTACTCCCTTTATGATATTTTTTTTGTGCTCTATTCTGTTATAAAAATAAAAAAATTTGGGTGCTGAATTGGGCGTTATCTGTCTAGGTCGCTAGCCAAGAGACTTATGGAACCATGGGTGCTATTGTAAGAAGCCGGACAGGGAATCAGCAAGTCGGCTTCCTCACTAATCGGCATGTAGCAGTTGACTTGGATTATCCGAATCAGAAGATGTTTCATCCACTTCCACCAAGCCTTGGGCCTGGCGTGTATCTCGGGGCTGTTGAGAGGGCCACTTCTTTTATCACAGATGATCTATGGTATGGCATCTTTGCAGGAACAAACGCAGGTACTGTAGTTTTAATTTGCTCTTGTTTTCACTTTTTCTTTATTTAATACACTTTGCCTGGATTATCTATCTCTGCATGAAAATTTTACAGTTATATTATTTAATCTCCTTAAGCGTGATGTGTACATTTTGGATACTTCAGACTAGATAGATCTACTTGTTTATTTAACTTTGATTTTGATCTCACTGTGTTCGTGCAGAAACATTTGTACGTGCTGATGGGGCTTTCATTCCTTTTGCTGAAGATTTCAACATGAATAATGTGAACGTTACGGTGAAAGGAGTCGGTGAGATCGGCGATGTCCACGTAATTGATTTACAGTCTCCGATCAGCAGTCTAATCGGGAGACAAGTGGTAAAAGTTGGGAGAAGTTCAGGTCTAACGACTGGGACCATAATGGCTTATGCCTTAGAGTACAACGATGAAAAGGGGATCTGTTTCTTTACAGATTTTCTTGTTGTTGGTGAGAACCAGCAGACCTTTGATCTCGAAGGTGATAGTGGAAGCCTAATCCTTTTGACTAGTGCGATCGGAGAGAAGCCACGGCCGGTTGGAATCATTTGGGGAGGCACTGCAAACAGGGGTCGTTTGAAATTAAAAGTTGGCCTGCCTCCTGAGAATTGGACTAGTGGAGTTGACCTAGGCCGATTGCTTGATCTTCTGGAGCTTGATTTAATTGCCACCAATGAAGGCCTTCAAGGTTTGTGCCTTTAAACTCCAGCCTTAATTTTTTTTTTTTTTTGGTATAAATAATTTGGGTCAATAAACAACCAAAATGAGACTTCTAAGAACCTAGGATAAATGACCGCATGCTAAACAAATACGCCAGCTCTATCCTAGGAAGCAGAGAAGAATCACTAAAACCCAAATCGACATTCCGTACATCTCTGAATTTGAACTTCAACTGCTGCCCTGAGAATTTCACCTTATATTGCTTCTCAACCATTTGTTTAACTCCATGTTTTGAACTTGGATTATGATGGAAAATAGAAAAAAAAAATATAAGAAAAATTCCAGTAAGAATCAAAATCGCTTGCTCTGTTTTTTGAGTCGGGAAAATTTGAGGGAGAAATTATAAAAATAATGGTCCTTTCTACTTTACTTTTTTTGGATGTATTAAAATTTGTAAGGGAAAAGGGAACGGGAAATTTATAATGAAGAGGCAGAGTGAAGAGGAAAAATGAAGGCTACGCTTGTTTGACCAAAAAATTTCATTAGATTATGATAAAATATTGAATGAACCCTGTAAGGCTATGTTGAATGAACCCTACAGATGTTTTGAACTCTCTTTGCTCATCTCTTCTGAAGAATTGGACGTTGGATCAGGAAATACGTGCCAAGTTGCATACTTTTATTTTCTAAACGAGGCTTACCACATGGACTTCTCATGCTTTCTAATATCAATCGAGAAATCAGCTTATCGAATACCTGCTGTTTGTTTGGGTAACACTGCTAGTGTTGCTTTCCAGACTAGGGAATGCTTGTAGATTCCGCTTTTAAGTGTTCATTGTCCAAGGCTCACTGGAACTGCCATTCTCCTCCTCTTGTCCAGTAATAAGCATTCAGTTTGCTTTGCGCTGTATAATTATTTTCTTTAATGAGGTTACTTTTGAGAAATTTATTCATTTAATTATCTATCATTATTAAACTTCAACTTTTGAGAAATTTTCACATGTTGAAGCGCAATAAAACTAGTTCAAGGAATGCTTTATAGGACTAATTGGTAACTTTGTGATTTTCAATTATCTTACTTCTGATCTGTGTTGTCCCCAATTTTTCTGCTTTCTTTCATATACAGCTGCTTTACATGAGCAAAGAAATGTTTCGGCTGCGGGGATGGATTCTACAGTTGGCGAGTCATCCCCTACGGACCGAATTCCTTTTAAGGACAAACTTGGAGAAACCTCCGAGTCGCTTGGTTTGAATATCCAACTAGTTCGAGTTGAGGGGGAATCTTGCCAGGGACTGGGTCCAAATCTGAGATATGGTGGGTTTGATATCGAAAATGGACTTGAAACAGCTCCGAACATTGAGCACCAATTCATTCCAAGTTTTACAACGAGCGAATCTAAAAGCAGCCATGAGGAGAACCCAGAACCTAAAGGCCTCTTAGCATTGAGGCACGGCACTGAGGAAGAGAATTTCTTCTCGTTGCGGTTAGGCGAGCCTGAACCAAAAAGAAGAAAGAATACAATATCCTCATTTAGCAATGAAGAACCAAAACCAAAGTAGCAACGAGGAAGTTGAACTTGCTCTTTCATTGGAGGAACTCTCGCACTGAGAGAGGGCTGTTTACTTCGTCATAGCTTGACTCGCTTTTGCATGGTGGAACTGCCATATATAGGGGGGGCTATTTCCTTCATCATTCTGGGGTCGGAACTAGAAATTCAAATTATATTGTGAAGATCATTTTTCTTGAGATGCAACAACGGTGTCATCAGGTTTGTGTCATCTGGCTTCTTTACTATTATATTTTTTTTCTTTCCTTTTTTTGAAGAATAGGTTAAAATATGTGGGTCATACAAATATGTTACACAGATTGTTAGGGGGTATTATGTCGTTTAATTTCTTCAACTGTATCCCTTTGTGTAAGGTCTTGTACCATAAAAAAATTGGGATACCCCCCTTTAGTGGGAGCTTGAATGGCAATGGGGGGTTTTTCAAAAGAATGTAAAATGTCTCTTTTGGAAGCCACATCGCTCAGGATCGTATAGGAAAAGTCTAGTGTGGTAGAGGAGAGAACATGCTGTAAAAGTTCAAGCTGCGACGGAAAAGTATTTGTACCTTCCGATTTGTTTTATGAATTTGACTCTCGCCAATAAGAAAAATTGTGAGTAAAAGTGAATTGTGATTGTTTTATATAGTCTGATGATACATATATTATTATGAAAGCACTACACTGGACATACTAATTGATTTGATAATTGAATCTCATAATTAATTTGCATACACATTTTAATGAGTATAAGGTTTTATACGTGAATTCAAAAGTTTTCCATCGTGAAGTTAATTCGTAGTATATTGTTCGTGAATTGATTGGTTCAAATTAATGATTAAAATATCGATACTGATACCGAAGTTTTGATTTTACTGATATATTGAGTATTGACGGATATATCGACAGGTATCTTATAATAATTTCAATACCGACTACCAATGATATATCGACTACCAATGGATATATCGATAAAAATTCTATAACAAATAGATATTATGTATGTACATTGCTAAATAGCCAACATTTGATAAATCTTAGGTAAATAGTCACTTTCAATCCACTCTAAAAATCCACAACCGTTGAATTTTCCTTTTTGCAAAATTAATCCACTCTAATTGTATACACATTCATTCAACACAAACAACAACGTACCTTATAATGAGAACACCCAAAAAATCGCTGTTCAAGATTATCATCAGTCCACAAAGTGCTTTGGAAGCTTGGGAATCCGCAAAAACAACTAGGTCGCCAACGAGCTTCGTCAGAAGATTGAGCTTCGCCAGACGACTAAGCTTCATCATTTGTACTAGGTCGAGCGTTAATTGATGTTTCGTTGCTCCGAGACTGACTTCCATCCATTTTCTCAACCGAAATTCCAAGGATCACGCCTCTGGTTCACTCGATTTTTGGAACCCTAGCTCGATTTTTGGCTAATGTATACATGCTCATTTAATTGTTTCAATTAAGGGTGTTGTAATAATTTCATTCAAGTAAAGATTCACGCGCTTAAAACGTGACAAAAATGACGATTTATGTCAATAAAAGTTGACAAGGAGTAATTTGTTGCAAAGTAGGATTTCAGGACCTATGATGCATGATTTCAGATTTGAGGGAGTGAAATGTTAATAGTGGTATAATTTTGGGGGCAACCGTGTAGTTTATCCCCATCATAATTATATAAATATAATAGCTCATTAAAGAAAATAATATCCTAACATTGCGTTCACTTTAGTGATCAAACTTCAACTCATTTATAACTATATTTACTTCGGCTATACAACCAAAAGCACATTTTATTTTCTATTAGCGACGTGATTTATAAAACATTATAGAACGTGTACTTGAGTCGACCATTTGTTTTTTTATTTTATTTTATTTATGCGGCTATTACGTCGCGAAAATTACTACACACCAACAAACAAGGAATTAAGGTTAAAAAGTAAGAAACAAAAACCTAGAGGCTCAACTATTTCATTATTATAAGAAAAATTACACGAAGTAGCCAACGTGAAACATTAAAATTGTAAACTAGCCAACGTTTCAAAACTTTTGTTTAAAAAGCCAATTTTAATTATGTGGCAGTTAAACCAATTTCTTGATTCCGATTTTGCCCTTTTATTTAAATGTTTGTTTGAATTAAAAAAATTAATGAAAATATTGTCTTGTCTTTTCTACTACGCTTCATCACTTCTTTAGTATTAACGAGTTAATTTACCCGCGCGTTGCCGCGGGTTAATTGTGAGCTCCCACTATCTTAGTAAAAATATAATTATAGTTTTACACGTAATCATCTCGTCAAATTTTATGCCAATTAAAGATAACATATGCTTTTAATTATGTTTAGTACTTACATATATTCATACATGTGTGTATCAATATGGTATATATATACATATATTCATACATATGTTATTATTTATATATATACATATATTCATACATGTGTTTATACATTCATATGTATATATGTATTACTACTTATTCAAAACCGTGTTGACGATGCATTTGCAAAATTGCTACCCAATCTAATACATAATGTCATGAGGTCTTTTGTAGTCCTGCAAATAAATATTGATAAATCGAATCATATTTAAGAAGTAACATGAGTTAATAATAAACTAAAGAATATTAAATAGAATCATAAAAACAAATTAAGTAATTAAACTTATATTTGAATATTAAATCAAACATTTAAATGAACTAAAAATACCTTATTGTAGAGATATATTTAAGCAGAGATTGTAGTTTTTGCAAAAAATTGCAAAATGATGGATCTTGTAAAGTTTTCACCATCTGCAAAAAGAATTTCAAAGAGTATTTAGGAAATATTATAATCAAAGTTAATAACTTATATTTTTTCAAGAACTCAAGACCTTATGAATAGTATAAACAATAATATTAAATCTAATAATATCATAACAATTAAAAAAGTTATATGTTTTAAAAAGGAGGTCTATGTCATGCAATGGAAATTCGTATTAGTTCAATTCCAAGTTTTGTTGAACGGGAAAAAAGGTGAAAAATAAAACAAATAAACCACAAATACTAAGAATTGATTCCATGTTATCATTATCAGATAAATATTTTCATGGGCAACATATAATGCCTAATTATTCTTCAAAAACTAAAGAAAAGCTGTAACTATTTTTTAAATAAATTAAATATATATTTAAATAACCCCATATTTATAATTCAAAGGATATGAGATGTATTAAAGAAATTTTTTAAATTGGCAGACCTGATGATAATGCAAAGTTAATTTACACTTATATTGCTGGGAAAAATAGTATTTATATGGAGGCAGCAAAACAGAATGAAGGTAAATAGTATGTATTTGGAGTCAGCAAAAAAGAATGAAGTATTTGATACCTATATAATTCATGTATATATAAATGTTAGAAGTATATGAGAATAATTATGCTAGTAATATAACTTTACAATATTTAAATAAATTATATGTGTTTACCTATTCATGAAGCTGAACATAGTTATTTGGCCGGTGCCCGATGGTAACATCTTTGTTGAGATTTTTTCCCGCAAACCCACTGCGGAGTCGCTAAAACTCCTATGAATTTAAATTTGTATTTCCATAATTTGTCAACTCCTATAATAATGCATGTGTCCATGAATATATCATTTCATAGGAAATAGACGGTAGTATGTGCTTTATTTTGTACTATAAAGATTTTCTTTGTAAACAATGTTTTTTATATGATTTGGATATTTATTCAAGGATTCATGAATCAATATAAATAATCCATGTGGTGATTTGACTCTAGACAGCGCTACATATAATTGACCATGAGTAAAAATTTCATTTTCTATGTACAAACCAATCTTATCAAGAGATTGTCCTTGACTTTTATTTATTGTCATAACATATGACATTCTAACAGGAAATTGCCTTCTTTTTAAAATGAAAGGCCATTTGGATTCATGTACAGTCATCTCTATTCTAAGAATATAGACTTTTTCATTTGTATTGTCAGAAGTAATTATTTGTCCTTCGATTATTCTATTTGTTAGTTGTGTGATAAGTAATCTTGTACCATTGCATAATCCTAAAGATGGATTCAAATTCCGTAATAACATAATAGGCGTTCCTATTTTTAGAGTTAATTCATGTGGTGGTAATCCATTAAAATTCAATGTATTTAAAAATTCTTCGGGGTATAAAAGATTTAGTTCATCCACGTTTCCATGGGATGGTGAAATTGTGTCACAACTATAATACGTCTTTGAATCAGTTGGTAGTATTGCTAAAATATACTGATTTATTTGATCAACGGTTTTATTTCTTGGGGCTACAATTGTTCGTTGTTTCAAATATTCAATATTATTAAAATTAGTAAGAAAATCAGTATATATTGAATGAAAGATTATTTCAATTGGGTTTAAATCATAATGTAGTAAATATTTGTCAGGTATATTTATCCATGTCGCATCTTCGTTTTCTAAATCTTTTATTCCATCTACAATACCATCACCAATGTTTAAAATCCATGTGGAAAATTCAACAATTTCTTCTTTCTCTTGTGATGATATATTATGTCGGTTAAGTCTCATATTTTTCGTTAAAGTTAAAATATCAAAATATTTCCACAAATAAGAATTGGTTAATGTTGCATCAATTATTTGCTCTTTAGATCCTGTTGTTATAATAGGTAATATTTGGCGGAAATCACCGCCTAATACTATAGTCATTCCTCCAAATGGTGTATCGTAATTATTTCTTAAATCTTGTAATGACTTATCAAGGGCTTCAAAACAATATCTGTTATTCATTGGTGCTTCATCCCATAAAATAAGGGATGTTTTTTCAATTAATTTTGCTAATTGAGTTTGTTTTTAATGTAACATGTGGAGAATTTATCAACAGATAAAGGTATTTTGAATCTAGAATGTGCTGTCTTTCCATTTGGTAATAATAAAGATGCTATTCCAGATGATGCAACTGCTAATACAACTTCATTATTTGATCTTAGTTTACTAATTATAGTGTTCCATAGATACGTTTTTCCAGTTCCTCCATGGCCACTAATAAAAAATAATTTGTGACTATGGTTTGTAACCGCATTTACGATTTTGTCATATATGTCTCTTTGTTCTTCATTCAAACAATCGATTAATTTTGAATGTTCTTCTTTTAATTTATTTGTATCGTAATTTAGCTCGTCTCTTAAAAGTTTATTATTCAAGTCATCTAGTAATGATTGTTTTGGTAGAGGTAAATTATAACTTGACAAACTTGATGAATTCATATTCAATATTTTTTCTAATTCATACAATACATAATCATGTAATTCATGATCAGGTATTTGAAAATAATTATTGTTGAATAATTTACGAATTCTAAATATTATGTCGTCAGTCATAAATTTCCAATGCTTTTCAAACAATTTGATTGGATCATTTACATTACAAAATAATAAAATTAAAACAAATAATTGTCTTAATTGTGTTGATGTTGATATAAATGCAGCTTCAAAAATTGAATCGTCCCATTCTTTATCATCACCTAATAATCCTAAAGCGTTGCATGCTGATTGAAATGTTGGATATTTAATTTCGTCAATAATTTGTAATGATTCAAAGCTAGTAGCACTTTTTTTATGATTTAGCAACAATCTTAAATAGTACAATTCTCCTGAATTCGGGTGAACATAATATGTTCGCCCAGTTGTATGACCAGATTGTCTCTGAGTCCATATTTTATCTTTGTGGTTCCAAACCCATTTCTTTGGAAATTCAGTATAGGTAAGCTCTCTAGCCTTGTCATTATATTTATTTATTTCCATCCATTCTGTTAAAGTTGTTTTTTGAATCCCGGGTTGTTTTAAAATATTTTCAAGTTTTTGTTTCGAATGGTATGTAATATTTTGTGTACGTGGTAAATGAATTGATAATCTTTGAATAGCAGGTATTCTATGGTGTATATGATATTCATATAGCCTCCATATAGCTTCATAAGGGGTAATGTACCGGCAGTTAATATAATTTTTTATTTCATCTACTTCTATAATATTTGTTTGAGTTGAATTTTCTGAGCATATATTACTTTCAAAAACTGCTCGTATACGATCAGGTCCCTTTGTTAAGTATTTGAATAGATATTTGATTAACATTGATTGTGAACAAATTTCGGTATTTATATGAGCACAAAATTTGAGGCAAAGTTCTCTATTGTATGGCACAACAAATCTATTATCTAGTTTAATATTTTGTTTTTCTGAATATAAATTGGTGTCTCTGCGCTTGTAATTAATGATGCCATTTTCGTCAATTGTTGTTTCATTTCGAATCTGTTTAGGAAATCTTTTAGAACATGCTGAATTCTTCATACATGGAGCATTTGTTTTGGCAAGACCACATGGTCCATGTATCATAAATTCAGTGACGATATTGTATCCTAATGAGTCAGTCGTCGGATTTGGTATCTCAGCTGAAATTATTTTATCTATTTGCAATGGATCATGTATTTTATTTTCAGGGTGTAACCAAAATAAGAAATGACAATGTGGTAATCCTCTTTTTTGGAATTCAACAACGTATAAATCAGCAATAATTGGTCCGAATATATTTCCCAATTTTATAGTTTGAAGTATTAGATTTAATTTCATTTTGAAAACTCTTGTTGTAATATCAGGTCTATCTTCTGGTTTCTGACCAGGAATTTTAGATAATGCTTTTGTGATTTCTGGCCATTTTGGATTACATGTAAATGTTACAAATAAATCAGGATTTCCATACTCTCTACAAATTGCCATCGCATCTTGATAATTTTGTATCATATATCTAGGACTTCCAGTGTGACTTGATGGAAGAATAATTCTTTTTCCTATTGTATTTGCATCAGAATCTCCTCTATTAATAGCATCTTGTATACCTTGATATATTTCAGACCTTAAAGTTTTTTGGTTTCTTCTAACGAAATCTAATCGATCTTCTTCTACAGAAGCATATGCGTCGACTAAATATTGTTGAAATAATCTTCCGCTTCTCAGTAAAGTATTTTTTAAGTTAGAGCGTTCTTGTAATTGGTAGCAATAAACCGCTCTCGTAGGAACTCTTTTTCTTATAGGTTGTTTTTTCAAATGAGCACTATTCCATTTTAAGTCTGGTGCGTAGCCGTCTTCCCCGTAGGAAAATAGTAATGGATATTGCATCGCCATATATGAAGGGTGTAATTTTGTAATTCTTTGTAAAGTATTTGATTTTGTTTCTACTATTATATCTTTTCCTTTTTCATATTCTCCAATGTCGCCAACTATTAATCCACCAATGTCACTTGATGTTGGTAAATCATATTGATTTGAATCACAATTTCTTCGGCCTAAAAGTCTAAGTCTTATACATGGAAGATTCGTTTCTTTATATCTATCTCTTATTGTTCTAAATATTTGTACTAATATACTTGTTTCATCCAACATATTGACTAACTTTGTAATGATTGATTCAGTAATAAATCTTGAAGAATCGTCAAATTTAAATGTTGACATTCTGTTTCGGATTTCATTTTCTGTGTCATGTATATACAGTTGTGCAAATCTTGGACGGTTGTCCTCAGTAGGTAGTAAGGATCCCAATAGACGATGTACTTGGCCCGAGATTTTAAAAATATATGGACCTTCGGCATTGTTTATATTGAAATCAATGTTTGCTCCAAACGATGTAAAAGATAGCATTGAGTTCAATGTACGAATATTTTTTTTATAGTATTT
This sequence comes from Urtica dioica subsp. dioica, assembly GCF_054948205.1. NCBI lineage: Eukaryota > Viridiplantae > Streptophyta > Magnoliopsida > Rosales > Urticaceae > Urtica > Urtica dioica. The sequence continues at coordinate 10,318,487 of NC_142764.1, read as the reverse complement.
ACTCTCTGGTCCACCATAGTAATTTAACAAAATATCTAATATAGGAGGACTGTCTTTCAGTAGCGGTAATTTAACTTTCCCGTTTTGGCAACATAAACTATATTTGGGTATACGATTGTCGTTTACACTCTCATTTAACCAAAAATAGGCACCACAATACTGACAACAATATTTACAATCACCCAAGTCTAAGTATGAGTCCTCATGTGATGGTACTTATTGTGTTGTTTGCATATTAGAAATCAATGATAATCTTGTTCGACTACGGTTAGATAGAGTTGACGTTTCGGAAGTACAATATGAATTTTCAGTGTGTAGGTATTTAGTATTCTTCGGTTTAGGTTTTTTGTTTTGTAGGTTATTGGGTTGATCGAGGAAAGGATGTGTACGTTTCCTACCCATGACTTAGAAATACAAAGAAAACAAAAAAAGATAATAATTAATTTCAAAAAATTATATAGAATCATAATACGAAACGAAAGACATTTACACCGTTATAAAATATATGAGTATCTACTATATATTTGTGTCGTTATTTATTAATTGTTTTTAGCTAAATATATTTGTAATTATCTATATATTTTTTTAGGTAAAGGTTTCAGATAATTTATATGTATATATATCCTAAACTGTATTATGTAATAAGTGATCTTAGTTGAATATACAGCAAGACTTTTTTATATATAGTAATTCATGTAACAAATGAACTGAACATGAGATAATGATCATTTTAAGAACTTAAAATAAATAGAACCATCAAACGAACTGAAGTACATTTACACTCTTATTAGAATTATAAGGAGCCGTTACATATTTAAGCATCATTATCTATGAATTCTTTCCTAAAATTTTCTGGACATAATATATATGCATATATAACCTAAACAATATTAAATATTGCACACAATAAAGAACTATAGTTGAATATAGCAACAATTTTTTTATAGTATATTAATACTAACAAATTAACCTAAAATCTGAGTATATAGAATGAGCCTATTCATGATTGTAATAATTTTGAACTATTAAACACATGAATATAGATACATGACTTACGTGAATGACGCGGGGTTTGTTGAAGTAATGTTCAGCACTTTAAAACCAACGACCACACTAAAGATCAATGTCTGAAAAGAAAATAGTAACACAAAGAAGCATCGAAGATATAAATATAACGCATGCTGAAAACTAATATTATGATCAACACATATTACTCAGTACTAATAATATAGTGACTTTGTTAAATTAACAAAAGAATACAAAAAATATTTACTCCAATAAATAGGCCAAAATGAATTAAGTAATTGAGAAGACGTACATGAATAACACGTTTGTTGAAGAGATCAGCACAATAAGACCAATGATCAGGCTAAAGATGTGTCTATCTGAAAAGAAAATAGCAGCACAAATAAGAACTCATGATTTATTTAATTGATGTTGAGAAGTAATCACATCATTAGCAAATATTACTCAATACAAAATAATAACTTGTTAAATCAACGATAGACGGAAAAACCAAATGTGATTGGTAGTTGTAAACGTCAATAATCTGTACGTGTATATACGTACATGCTTGATACTTTTCAGTCATTTTGGTGACACCATTATATCATTTAGACTTGATACTTATGAAATTATCATCATAACACAGCCAAACTCAAATCTCATCTTTACAAACATATATACTAACTCCCGAAGATATAAACCTCACATCTTGCAAAAAATAAAAAATCACAAATTATAGCATCATATTAACCTCAAACAAATTATAAATCACTCGCTATAAAAAAAATATAGCGTCAAATTTAATTAACAGGTTGAAAAAAAATTAAAATTGATTGTTATATATATATATATATATATATATATATATATATATAGAGAGAGAGAGAGAGAGAGAGAGAGAGAGAGAGAACAATGAAAAGTAGTATATATGTATATACCTTAATCAAGACGATTGACTTAGTTCCGCTGTAGATATTTGAAAAAAGGAACAACTTCTTCTTCTTTTTTTGTCTCCCTGTAGATATTTGCAGAAGAGAGAGGTTTTTTTTTTTTTTTTTTACTTGTCTCCGCTATAGATATTTGCAGAAAAGGGAAGAGTTTTTTTTTTCTTTTAGGAAGTTGGATACTTTCTGTAGGTATTTGCAAAAAAGGGAACAACTTTTTATTTGACTTGTCTATGTTGTAGAAATTTACAGAAGAGAGAATGGTTTTTTTTTTCTTTTTTACTTGTCGACGCTGTAGATATTTGCAAAGGAGGGAAGGTATTTTTTTGGTGCTTTTTTTACGAAGTTGGATACTCAGAAGGTCTTTTCTCTTGTTCAGAAGGTTTTTTTTTTCTTTTGGTGTGTATGGTTGTATAACTCTAAACCAAAAGAATTGAATGATGATTTATAAGAGAGAAAGATAGATAAGGATTGAAGCGGCTGATATGATCTTTCTTTTTAATTTAAACAATAGAAAGAGTAATAGTAATAAAAAGACACGTGTTCAATAACCACCTCAACACCAAATCCTCAATTCATCTAAGTTATAACTTATAGCTACTATACTTAAAGCTATATATATATTATGAAAAGAAAAAAAAATGCATCAATATTATCCATTGTGGATGTTTTCTTCATTTGCTTCGATCCTATCTTAATTTTATATATTTATAATCAATTTGGCTTTGGCTCACTCGGTCCAATAAGAATGAACTTTGAAATTGAAACTATCCTCTTACGTGAATCATAAAAACAATACACGTTCTCATTCTCACTCATAGCAATAGATAAGAGTAAATACTTTATTTATTTTTATTCAATTTTTTTTATTGGTTAATAGGCTTGCTACAGTGATAGTGTACCTCTTTTTAGTAGTATATAGAATGAGAATATTTGGCAATGATGATATTGTTCTCATCGTTTGGTACAACATGTGACTAGCATTTGTTTCTTTCTAAATATATTTAATGAAAACTTCTTCTTTCTTTCTTCGAAACATGCCAAAAATAAACCAAATCGTTTGATATGATTATATGTGTGGAGGAATAGAACATAGATTTCTTCAATTGAAATCATCTCTCTTGCAGTGAATATTTCTAAGGTTTAGTTTTGCATTCATGGCGACTTTAGGGTTTCGTATCCGCCGGATTATTTGAGGAAAAATTTGGTGTTATTACAGAAATTCGATTCCGTTTTTTCTCTGTTTTTCTTCATTTGGAACGGCTAGGGAAAAGCGCGATCAGAAGCGGTTCATTGTCGGAGCAGAGCAGAGATCGGCGGAGATTCGTGAGGCTTTCCAAGGAGAAGCTCGTGTAGTGGGTACTTAAGATTGAGTGGGCGTGCATAAATCTCTCCCTCTCTGCAACTTTCCCAGATTCGGACAAGGTGTGTATTTGAATTGGATTTTTGTGTTAATATCGGTATATTTATGTTTATTTGTGTTAATATCAGTTAATTTGTTGTAGAAACGTAGCTGAATTGAATTGGAATTGGAATTGAATTGGACTGATATCTGTGTTTATTCAATAGGATTGGTATTTTTGTGTTTATTTGTATTAATGTCTAAGTAAATTTGTGTTAATATCATTATATTTGTGTTTTTTTTTTGTATTAATATTAGTTAATTTGTTGTAGAAACGCAGCTGAATAACTATGAGAATCTTAGGGTTTGAAGAATTTTTGGGCGCCAATTTTTTTTTCTTCATTTCGCCTGTGTGAGGGTTTCAGAAGATTTCAATTTGAATTGGGGATTTTAATTTGCTCTATTTTCGAGAACCGAGTCTTCCATTTAATGAAGGGTCTCATCGGCTAGATTAATGTGGTTTATTGGCTATTACACAAAATAAATTAAACATGGACTATTTTAACAATGTTATGTTTATGATTGGTTATTATGCTCGAGCTCCCTTATTATAATAATTATTACTATTCAACACAATCACACGAATGCTTATTTAATCTTTAAACCAGTGTCTTAAATTACACACGGACACGGCAGTCCACGAATGAAAAATACACAATCACAAAAAAAAACACTAGGAAGCTCAAGCAAAGCTAACCATTATTCATAATTTCCACACATAATCTCAAACCAGTGTTTATTATACCCTTAATTCATTAGTAGGAAGCAACCGAACCGCCAGGTCCTGAAGCCATTCCCATACTACCCCCATTAACCCTTCTGCAGTTTGCCCGAATCTCTCCCTGAGTGCTAGTCAAAACCCTAATATTTCCCATATTGATCATCGACGCGGCAAAGCTGTCAAAGAAAGCTCTCTGGTCGGCGGCGAAGGCGGCGACGATGGGCTTGGTGTCTGTGGCGTTGGTGGAGAAGAGGACTTGATCGCTTACCAGGAGACCATTGAGGTGTTCGAGGTTGGAGAAGTATTCATTGTCGAAATGATCTGGTGTGGTCTGGTCGAGATTAGTCACGACGAGGTCGTTGCCGCCCTGAGGGCAGATACGACGAAGGGTCTCCAAGAGCGTTGTGTTCAAAGTGGGGTCGGGGTTTGATGAGGTGTTGTCGAAGTTGAAAAGTCGAGCAGCAAAAGTTCTACAGCGAGCCCGTCCAAACGTGTGAGCCCCTGAGTATATCAGAGTATCAAGCATACACAAATAATGTACTTGCAAACAAGGCTATAATATTAATATATGAGTATTAAAGATGTTCGACGATAATACTTCAGAACGCTAAAATATGTATTCCTTAGATTAATGTAGGAAAATATTTATGTTGATTTTTTTTTCTTCATAAAACAAGGAAATTTGAAAATGAAAAAGAAATCAATTGACTTTGTAACTTCTAAGGAATTTCCGAATTACATGTAGCATATTCCACCGAAATTTTCCAATATACGATAGCCCCTAGTTTGGAAATTCAATAGATGCGACTACGCAATAAAATTTGGGAGAATTATGAAAATAACGGTGTGTAATGTTTTTAAAATGGCGGCTATTTTAAATGATTTAAAATAATAGTGTTTTTTTTTTTCAAACGACAAATAATTATTTTTACAAAAATTTGTAGTTGGCTAATCATTTCCCTAAATTTTTTAAGATTCTGGTCAAAGTTTTATTTTAGTTTTATTTTATTAAAAAATAGCCTATCAAGCCCACTGATTAAATAAAAATACTCTTTATTTAATTAATTTATTGCGGACATGGTGAACTACTTTTTTAATAAAAAGAAATTTGAGCAATTTTAAAAAATGGTGAGCTATTAGGTTATTGGTCTAATTATCTTTTATTTTTTTAATAAATAAAATTATAAATAATAAATAAAGTTAAATAGAACCCAAAATAATAAATTATTTTATAAAATGCAAATTATAAACCGCAAGAAAAAATGACTGTTTGGATCTAAAAAAAAGCACTGATTTCGAGATGAAGACTACCAAAGTATGCCAAGGAGGCAAGGACTACTATAATTTAAATATTGTTTTTGTTTTCTATTTTCTAATTTTTGTAGTTGTACTGAAAAATTATTTTGCAGTTGTTTTCAAAAAGATGTTTGATACAGTTTTCATTTTTGTTTTTGAGAAAGTGAAAAAATTGAAAAAAGTGTTTGGTACAGTTTTCATTTTTGTTTTTGAAAAAATGAAAAGAGAAGATGAGGAGGAGGAGAGAAGAGAAGAAATTTTTTTTCCAGAAACACATTTTATTTGTTTTCAGTTTTCTTTACTTTTTTACAAAACAACTTCAAAATTTTTTAAATTTTTTTTCCGAAAACACCTTACCAAACACATTTTCTAGTTTTGTTTCCTATTTTCACTTTTTGAAAACTCAAAAACAGTTTTTGAGTTGATAACCAAACATACCATTAGCTTCCCTTTTTCACCCAATTGTTAAATATTGGCATCAGTAATCCTTATGAATAATCAAACTCTTTTGACACGTTAAGGAGAAATGATTACTTATGATACTGCCCTTCACTTTCAAGTCTCCTCACAAGTCACAACACATCATTACATTTATATTTTTCTAGATAACTCAATAATTACTTACATAAGAATAAATATATAATGTTGTGACAAAATGAGAAAATTCTTAACTTTGCCAACTATGCTTTCACCAATTTTTTTTTTTTTTGAGGAAATACTTTCACCAATTCATTCGCTCTTTTATTTAGTGTTCATGAGCCCGCATCATAATGTGAACCATTGTATCATATAGTTATCTAGTTCTTTTATATTTGTTCGTAGAAAATTATAAATTCTCAATAATTACTTACATAAGAATAAATATATAATGTTGTGACAAAATGAGAAAATTCTTAACTTTGCCAACTATGCTTTCACCAATTTTTTTTTTTTTGAGGAAATACTTTCACCAATTCATTCGCTCTTTTATTTAGTGTTCATGAGCCCACATCATAATGTGAACCATTGTATCATATAGTTATCTAGTTCTTTTATATTTGTTCGTAGAAAATTATAAATTTCAATTGAATTAGGTATAATGATATAAGAGATACATCATCAAGTTTAATTGAATAAGGTATAGTGATAAGAGATACATCATAAGATACATAAGAAAATTTACCGGAGAGAGCAACTAGATCGTTAGTGTTCAGGCCTTGGACCAGAAAGTTCTGTTTTAGCTCATCTACGGACATAAATGGACTCGGGAGTCTTTCATTTGCAAGCGTTATATTTGCCGTTAAACCATCCCTTCTTCCCAATGGGACTGCCCAAGATGGACCTCCTGACTGAAATGGAAACATACACAAATTAATTTACGGAAATGCTTTTCAACACTACTCATGATGTTGAACGATCCACTCACAACGCGACACGTGGCACTGAACATCCACGTGTCGCATTGTGAGTGGATCGTTCAACATCGTGAGTAGTGTTGAATAGCATTTGATAAAAGGGCACATGTCACATCAAGACCAGCCCAAGACAAAACGAGACCTTAAACGGAAATTAATAATTTGGTCTCATTGTAGCATTTTGGTCACTAATATATATATATATATATATATATATATATATATATATACATATATATATATTGTGTGTGTAATCATTTTTGTTATTTTGTAGTATTTACTCTTTTTTTTTAATATTATTATGTAATACCTAAACATCTTAAATATATTTTCAAATTAAAATATCTTATTATTTTATAAAATAAAAAAAAAAAATAAAGAACTAAAGTTTCATTGAGATCTAATACCTAAGAATGTTATTATTTTGTGTTTTCGTAATATGAGATCCTTAGCATATAACATATCTAAAAATCTAATTCAGATATGTACCAAGTTCACAGAATGAACAGACGCGATGGCAAGAATGTCGGCACAAGAGACTTCGCCAGGACAAGCACTCTCTAGTGCAGCTTTGATGTCGTCCACAACTGTGAAACCCCTCGTTGAGTTGTTATTTCCGATCGCCCCTTTCTCGCTCACTATGGTGTCGCTGTCATCGAGCAAAAGCGACCCGTCACAGCCCTGAAATTGGTGACAGTTAAATTGTCATATTAGTTGGTGCCGAAATTACTAATTGGTTAATATCTTCTTGAAATGAAATGTAAATCTGATAATGAAAGAAAAGAAAACGTAGGAACATTTAAGACGATTAATCAAGGTATATATTATTTTTTTGAATTTGTTTTCTCTCTCCTATCGTATTCTCTCTACGATAGGGCTTTTTTTTTAAAATAGCACCGTCATCTATTCCCCTGGGGCTGGTGCAGACTGGTGGTTGAGACCGCTCGCCGTCGTGCTTCCGGCTCTGGGGAGAAAGAGTAAAATAATGATGCGTGGCAGGAGGAAGAGAGGCACGGCGGAGCTTTACAACTGATCGAGAACGCGTGTTGTCAGTGGTGGTGCTACGGCGTTGGGCAGGGTGGCAGCGTGGCTCGTCGGCGTCCATGGTGCAATATATGCCTCATTGGCGGTTGAGCAGCGATGCACGTCGCTGGTGGTGTGCAGCGTCCGGCAGTGGTACGGATGTTCTTCCTCGATGCGTTGTTCGTCGGTGAGGCAATTCGGCGTTTCTCTTCGGCGGCGGTGGAGTGGCATTGGTCTACATCGTTGGAGGTCAGCTAGAGATTGTCCACGACGGGCTGCGTTGAGATTGGTGGTGGCGGTGTGTATGTGAACATTTTATTTTTTGTAGTTATGTGTTGTTTTGTTTAGATTTGTTTGGAGACGGATTAGTCATCGTCCACTATCTCGGTGTCTAGGTGTGAGTTTTATGTTAGCTATTTATCTATACAGGTTGAAGAGTCATCTTCTCCATGGATCTTTCCGTCAATCATTTTGAGTAATTTGAAATAGCTTTATGTGTGCTTGATATTAAATGTGCTCATTGTTCTTCCACTAGTCGGAACTATGCACAAAATGAACGATCACTTGTATTTAGTGTTAGATTTATTTCAACCTATGTCTGTAATGTGCGTACTAATGTGTTATTCTCTTGTATTGATGGATATTTTATCCTATTTTTAGTAGAAAATCAATGCACTTAAAAAAAAAAAATCAAGGTATATATTGTTTCTAAAGGAATATTGTATAATAATAACTTATATATTTTGGGAAAAACAATCACTGAATATCTTTATAAATAATTATTTAGAGAGCACAACAAACGCACCAAAAAAATAAACCATTAAGTAAAAAAAAACGTTCACGACATATTAAATAACAATAATAAAGGTATTGCGAGATATAGAAATAAAATATCAAATTATTTGAAGATATAGGCAATGTTGTGATAAGGAGGAGAACATACAAGGACAAAGCAGTCATGAAAATGAAGTCGAATGAGGCTGGCTGTAATTCGAGGGTCTGTCTGCAGAGCCGCTTCGATGACGCCTCGAACAATGTTGCTTGCGTTTGGACAAGTTGAATCGTAAAATGTCGGAGAAAGCTGGGCGAAAGAGCCAACTTGGAGGGCAGAGAAAAGAACTATGAGAAACTTTGTTGTGAAAGTCATTTTAGTGTGATAAATGATCCTGAGCTAATAATAATATAATAACACCTGTTCAGTAAAGAGGAAAAGGGCTGGCGCATTTATATAGATATGACGACCTAGTGTCTTTGTGTCTCACACTCTCCTTACAATGTAGTCATACCATATATGTATGTCAATAGCTTTTTTTTTTTGTTTTTGTTTTATTTTTTCAAAGTTGTTTATGTTTCCTAGCGCTTTATTTTTTTCATTGCAGCATGATTGTTTGTTTTGTTTTAGATTTTTGGATCTCTCCATTAACTAATTTATGTATTTTAAAAGAGCGAGATAAGTGCTCAAAATATAGTGTGTCTCTTAATCTTATTTTTGTTGAAAGTGTGAATAGATAAACGAACACTTATATCTAGTGGTAAATCTGATCTAAGTATTATATTGTGTCTTGTATCAAACATGTTCTACAACTTTAAGAGTTCTATGCATATATAATCTAATAATAGAAGGCACTTTACCATTTAGAAAGATAGGAAGGAGAAAGAAAAGTCTATATATGAACATTATGGACCCAGGGTCAATAATGTTGGTTGAAAAGTCCATGACTATTGGGAATATATAGCGAAAGACCATCCCATTTGCTTTTACCATTGGACCAATCTTATAGACATTTCATCGATCTCTATGTATGTGAGGAGGGACTACATAAATATAGAGTTCTCCAACGAGAACGATAGAAACTCTATAATTTCGCAATTTTATATTTGGTGTGAATTTTTATAGAGAAATTATCTCATTTGTCACAAATTTTATAACATTTTCTCACTTTTCACCAAAAAATTAATTTGGTCCAAAATACCACCGAGATGTCAACATTGTTGACATAGATGTCAACAATGTTGACATCTCATAGTGAAAGGAAAAAATAGATGTCAACATTGTTGACATAAATGGTGGTATTTTGGGACAAATTAGTGTTTTGGAGGAAAGTGGGAAAATGTTATGAAATTGGTGGCAAATTAGGCAATTTCTCATTTTTATACCAAATAAATAATGTTGCACTAAATTTATAGCGTAACATTATTTATTTGGTGTAAATAAATATTTACATTAAATATTTAAGCATTGCTTTAAAAAGAAATTAAGCAAGTAATTTAATAACACACTCTTCTTTTAAAAAATAGTCAAAATTTCATTTTATTAAGAAAATAGCCCACTAAATCTACATTAATTAAATTAATTAACTAAAGATTTAATTTAATTAATTATTTTCTTAATAAAATAAAAATTTGACTAAAATCTTAAAGAAGCTAGGGAATTGACTAGTTACAACAAATTCTTCTTATTTTAAAATAATTAATTCATAATGCTTAATTAAAAATAAATATTTTAATTAATTCCACCATGTGCGGGTTCAATTCCCGTCGTTCGCCCGGGACCATGTCACTATTATTTCTTTTTCCGCTTTTATGTTAAGCATATTTTTTTTTAATAAATGATTGGCAACAAAAAGGCTGTTTAATCAATATGTTTTTAACTGTTTGAAGCTTTATTTATAATCCAAATTAATTTCTTCAATACCACTTAAATTAAGCAAATAATTAATTTTTTTTATAGATATCAAATCAAATTAAGCCAATAATTAATAGGGATAATTTATAAATATCAAAACTAATTAAATTGATAATGAAAAGACACTAGTATAAATATTATTACTACTATTTTAGTATACTTAGTGATGCAGTGGTGCTATAACATATATCTGTTATAATAATAATAATAATAATAATAATGATGATGATGATGATGATGATGATGATGATGATAATAATAATAATAATAATAAGAACAAGAACAACAACAAGAACAACAAGAACAACAACAACAGCAGCAGCAGCAGCAGCAGCAGCAGCAGCAGCAGCAGCAGCAGCAGCAGCAGCAGCAGCAGCAGCAACAACAACAGCAACAACAACAACAACAACAACAACAACAACAACAACAACAACAACAACAACAACAACAACAACAACAATAACAACAATAATAATAACAATAATAATAATAACAACAATAATAACAATAATAATAATAACAACAATAAGAACAACAATAACAATAACAATAACAACAATAATAACAACAATAACAACAATAATAACAACAATAATAACAACAACAATAATAATAATAATAATAATAATAATAATTATAATAATAATAATAATAATAACAATAACAACAACAATAACAACAACAACAACAACAACAACAACAACAACAACAACAACAACAACAACAACGCCAACTAAAAGTAAAAATATATTATGTGCAGAAGGTGCAACATATGTAAATCACCAAAAACCAATTGACACATGCATACACTTAATTATCGGTACAAATCTTGTGCACAAGAAACGTACTTTAAAGGAATACCTTACCACTCCAACAAATACTAATACCTTATCAAAGATTAATTTATAATACTAGTGGACTAAGCTTTAATTAGATTTTTGCTTGCTAACACGAAACTTTACATATCTTATGCAACAAATAATAGGTCGCACGAAGTATGGTTTATTTTCTAGAAGAATGTAATGTCTTTAATTTTCATAAATAAAATAATTATTTTACCTTTCTCTTCACTAAATCATACCCCATAATCATATCACCATTTTTAGAAACTTAGTTTCAACGGGAAGGTTAAACGATAAGATTATATTGATACCGCTGAATGCCTACTCTAGTGGCTAAAATAATTAGATTTCTATTTCATTTACAAAACTACTTTATTTAATTTTCAAATTTAATGTTTATTTTTGTTTAATAATAATGTTGATGTTGGTTTTAATAATCGTATTCACTTCCCAAGAACAGAGTTTCTACCATGCATTGTTTTTACGTAGTTTTTTTGTGGTATATTTAGAAATGCCTAATTTCATGTGTGTATATACAATCACATGCGGTTTATGCCATTGAGTGTTAAGTTGGAACCGACCTAAAGCCTTACTACTTATCGATGACTTATCAAGCAAAGAAACATGCTTGGTACTGTCTTCGCTTATGGCAAAGCGATCATGTCATAGGTTGGCAACCGATACCATCCAAACCTTTGATAGGAGAACAATCTTTGTTAATTATATCATGTATTCTTATTGGATTCTATGCATAATGGTCGTACTTTGAAATACCGTCCCTAGGCCTTACGTATCATGTATTTTAATGGGTTTAGTTATTATTATTATTTTTTAAGATAACAACTTCCATAGGATGGAAAGAAGCTCGCACCAATAACCTCGTTGCAAAACTCGTGTTCCTTCTATGTGTTCTTTCAGATCCGCTCAAAATACTCATTCACCAAAGTCATGTCCAGTGATGAGCGGTCGGAGATAATAAACTCGCTAACCTTCACCTCCTCCCAAATCGGCCTGTCTCTAAAGCATCACCCATCAGAGTAAATAGAACATGTCCACTGCTACCGATGATATAGACAAAGTAGACTTGATCACAACTCTCCAAATATTTGTGCCGATGAAGCACCTTGAATTGCACCATGTTGTTACTTGTATTAGCTGTTTTTGTATTTTGGCAAAATTGTTTTGAGATGTTCTCATAGGCATTAGAACATCGAGTTGTGACATATTTTGTTTGACAAAGATTGTGACATATACGATTCTGTGAATACTTTGCGCAAATTTATTATTTTGTTTGATTCGCTTATGATTTTCTCTCCACCGAATCAAAATTTGGAGATCAAATTGCTCTTATATATGAGAAAGTCTCCCCATTGGAGTCCGGTTACACACTTAGAGTTTTTGTGAGAGTTCTTGAGCAAAAACACATTGTATGGTTTAATTTTGTCTTGTTCCTTATTGCCGCTGTTCGTGCAATTTACAGAGTTTTGTTTTATAACCGTGGTGTTTTAAGTCACGTACTATTATAAATATTGATCAACCACTTGGCGAGTGTGTTGAGAGTGGAAGTGAGAGGACTGGGTCTTAGGGGAGAGCCTGAGTCAGAATTCATTGATGTAGTTTTGAAATAGGGATCTTAAAAGTAATCATTCAGATTGGACCAGTTGTACTTATTCTACAAAAAAATGAAGTTCCTTTCCACTGGGATTGCATCCTTTCAGATGTAGGCATGATTTTCCGTACTGGGTTACAAATTCATTCTCTTGATTTAGAGCTTTAATTTCTCTTTTATTCTGGTAAATTAATTGGTTTACATAACACTTATTAAGAAAATCATTAAGAGACATCACGAAGCAGTAAATACACTTTTTCAATTGGTATCGGAGCGGGCACCTTGCATTGTCGTCAATGATGCCTACAAGAAGAGTAGTAGTCTTTATTTATGTACATTTGATGTAATAAAGTCTCACGAAGACTCTTGCTTGTAACTGCTGAATTATTAATAAAAGTTGAAACGTTCATTCATCCTTCATTGTCTGTTTGAAGCTTTATGATAAACTATAGTCTTTAGTCTTTAAACAAACCTAACAACAAATGAAGAGTCAAATATCAATTTGCATGAACAAACTCTTCATGGTTTGCTTAAAATAGTATATTCACAATCTAAGGATCAAAGGGCTATTGATCTCAGTATGATTGTTAGGAGAATCTATGATGTCTGGTTATGGGACATTGAGAGTTAAAGACTCTATAGTTCTTCCTAGGTATCTTCTGAAGGTACTGAATTGACCAGTGCACTTCTAAAGACAGAATAAGAACAAACCATTTAACCTCTTATGTGTCGAAGTCACTACGTATGAATTGCATCGTGCTTACCTCAATCCTGAAATGAGACATGTCATTTCATAGCTTACGTATTCTCATTTAAGAAAGTCAGAGTTCTAGATTCACTATCTGATATAGACAAGACCTATTGGTGAAGTACTAAGTTATGAAGATGTCATGAGTAACGTTGTGAAGATCTCATAGATATGGAATTCTTGTACAAGATTGCTGAAATATGAATAAATGAACTGACCAGTGTCCAAATTGAGTCATGAATCTTTTGGATGAAACAATGTGACTTGTTAGCTCCTCGTCGATACATTGTTACTAACTTATTCACAAGCGACAAAGGAGTTGAGGAAATAACAGCTAGAAGGGTAAAATAATAATTTTGTAAATCTCATCTAGTTGATGATATTCATGAAGGGTAAACATAGATAATATTAAGTGGATCTACTCATTACAATTAAGTAGAATTCTTGAGTAGAAAATATATTCATATGAACGAGAGATTTCAGTGTCAACTCTTTAGTGGAGTCAGTTGATATTAAGCTAGAACTTGGAAAATGTTGTGAACTTTTGAGTCCAAATATGCTAGCTCAAGCTTTGTTAACTTGGATCCATGAGGTCACTACCACAAGTCATTAGAGTAAGATTAGTTAGACTAGAAGCTAAGTCAAAACAAGAACGAGACAATGTTTACGAAAATTGTCTAAAGGGTAATTTGGTCCTTTTGGACATAGGATGGTATAAATGTCAAGAAATAAGTTTTTTGACATTGTCATATGATGACAATAAATTTAAGTCACACAGTCATATTAAGAATATTGGGCCTTGAGGTTTGAATTTCATTTAATGGAATTTTATGTGAAAATTCTTAATGGGCTTTTCTTTTGTTGTCATGAACAAATAAAGAAACATCTAGAAGCATGTTCTAGATGCCCCTAAAATCGTTCATACCAATAGAAGAAAGAGAGTTTATTTTGTGTATTGATGTATGAAAATACTTGCCAAAAGAAAAAGAGGAAACAAATTTCCTTGACACGTAAAACATATGAGCGGCAACCAAGGAGAGAGCAAGCAAAAGATGAAACAAATTTGCTTCTAGAAGCAAGAGACTTGGACGTGAAGGAGGGAAAGAGGAAATGAAGATTTGCTCATGAATATGTGATATTCAAAGGAAAAGAGGAAACTACATTTTGAAGGTAATCTCCCTCCTATAAATACCCCACCTCATTCACAAGTCACAACACAAATTTTTTGAGATTGAGAGCCTCTATCTCTAAGTAGCCCCCCCTTCTCTCTCTCTCTCTCTCTCTAGAATCCCTTCTTGTTCTTTGTTTTGGCACCTAGGTCCTCATTAGACCTAGCATTTGTTTTAGCTCTTTGGCTTAAAGACTTGTTCTTGAGTCATCGTGTTTAAAAGTGCACACACACTAAATCCTAACCACACTCAAAGACTTTAGTGGTAGAAACTTTCGTGGTTGCTCAACAGGTTCAAGAAGACTAGTGGGAGAGGCGTGCTGCGTGGGGAGACGAACGTTTCAACCTTCCAAAGGCTTTTCAACGTTTAAGCTCCATTCGAGGTTGGTACCGAGTAAAAACTAAATGTAGTTTTAAAATTTTAAATTATATGTTCATGCGCTTTGCCTATGTTGGAAAAACGTTTTACGAGTTTTAAAATTTTTTTTTTTATATTCTGCCGCTTGTTAGAAGTGATAAATCTTTTCTTAACCCTAGATCTATTCCAGCAAATGTTATCATAGCTATGGTCAAAGTATAAGCATCTGCATATAATTTTAAATATGAGTTTAAAAATCGTTTTCTTGAATTTACTCGAGTTATGGTTTTGCTAGAATTGTTATTCTAGATTTTTTTTAATTTATTGTTCGTGTCTTTAAATTAAAAAGCATGTTTATTTTCTACAACCTTGGGATGATATTAAAACACATTAGAATCAGTTCTACAAGTTTTTAATTTTTTCATGATCAAAATCTTTTTTTGATAAGTTTGAGAAATTTCGGGTAATTTTGTGACAAGTAATATTGGCTTGCTTGCTTTGCTTATTTACTCGCTCGTTTTATTTTTTTTGTTATTATCTCTTGTGCTATACTATTAACATGTTAATCAGACATATCTCAAATACTTAACAACTCAATAAAACGTTCTGTTACGCTCAAATTTTTTGCACTTAAGTCCCGACCGAAATTCTGTCCAGTTTTCCTTGAGCTTAAAAAATAGGGTAATATAGCTAAATAGCCTCCCATATTTATACAGTTTTGGATTTAGCCAACATTTGGTTAATTTCGTGTTAATAGCCAGCCCAATTTATTTACATAGATAAAAATACCAAAATAACCTCCCAACCGTTCCCGCTCATTAACATGCTGAAAATAAAACATTTAATACAAAATATTTCGAATTAACCGCCCATTAATGTCATTAAGACAGGACTGCGGGTTTACCGAGTAATTTCACTGTTGAAGATCAGAGGCATTTACTATTATTTATTTAGACCGCTGTCTCCATCTTTCCCAAAAGCTTATTCCTTTTTTTTTTTAACAGACGTGTATAATCTTCTTTGCTTTGTGTTTCTTCTCTTTTTGGGTCAGCACTTGGATTCCTTTCGAGTGAGGTATTAATTGGGTCCTAATTTTGAATTTCCTTCTTCCTCTAGAGTTCTAGGTTTTAGTTCTGCAAGAGCTTCAGTTTCGCTTTCTGTTCTTTTGAAGTTTTTAAGGATATAAGATCCGCTCAGCATATAAATTGTTGTATTATGCCCATTTCATTCACATAATTGGTATATGAACAAACAGAAAATCATGTCAAAAATTTTGCGATGGAATTTATACTTTTGCTAATCGTATGTTGCCTACACAATTTTCTAATAGTCAGTCTTGTATTGGATTTCTGGGATTTCAATAATGTCATTTCCTGATTATCTGATCTCTATTATTAATACATTTTACTCACACGTCCATGTGGGTTCCACATCTTTGGAACAATGCTCTCAGCCTACCCGAGCCCAAGCTTCTCTTCCTCGCGCGCACCATCCCGCTGAGACCGAGCGCCGCCGCGAGCCGCCGAGCGCGCCGCCGACGAAGAGACACCGGAGAATTTCAGGAATTTCAGCGTTTTTTTTATGTTTTTTAATTTTTATTTTTTATGTCGTGGTTTGTTTATGGTTTCTTGCTGAGAGAAGCTTATGGTTTTTTTTTTAATATAGTATGTTCGTGTAAATAGATAGCATATTTACAGTATGTTCGTGTAAATAGAAATCATATTTACAGTATATTCGTGTAAATACGAAGCTTATTTACAGTATATTCACTGTAAATACAAAGTCTATTTACAGTATATTCGTGTAAATAAACTGAAAAATTCTGGAAATATTTTGAGCACGAAAATTCTGGAAATTATGAATATATGGAAGACAAAATAATATCAATGAATGAATAATTAATTCGAAACTAATTAGCTAATGAATTACAACAAAAATAGAAACTAATTACCTAAAGTCAACGTTGAAAATTTCCAAATACATAACAATTAATGGCTGATATCTTTCAAAATCTGCTCAAAATTCAAATTTCAAATTTGCAAACTTCCCTATTCGGTTTCAATATTTAATTCGAATTTTTTTTAAAAAAATGCCTAATTAAAATAGCGTAAGGACAAAAAGGTAAAACTAATTCAATTAATAAGCTGCCACGTAAGCAAGATGGCTATTTACGGGAAATTAACGAAAGGTTGGCTAAAACCAAATTACTAGTGTTTTAGATGGCTAAACAGCTAATTATTTGTAAAAAATACCTACTTTAAAAGAGACTTAAAGGTCTGTGAGTCTACTTTCCAAAACACTTAGAATTAGCTCAATTGGACATCGGAGTCGCCGTTTACGGCAATTTTACTTCGAGGTGTTCGCTGCCCGTGATTCCAGAATTTCTTGAAAATTTAATTTTGAATTCCGAATCCCGACTCCCATTCCAAGAGTTCTAGAACTCAAATGGAAAAACATTCTTGAGAAAAAATATTTTTCTAAACATAATGTGTAAGATTGAAAAGTTTTGACTTTTGAATATTTAATTGAAATTGAATTTTTATGAAACTAGTTTGAATTTTGAAAAACCGTTTTAACTTTCAAACTTGAAAATATTTTGTCATTCAAATCAAATAAGTTTTCAAAATGTTTTGAAAACTATATCTATATCACTTATGTTCAAAATCAATTTGCTCTTGAAAATTTAAGTTGGAGGTCTCCTCGTAGACTAGTCGAAAAACTGCAAGAAGATGTGGAATCTCAAACTTCAAGTGTTCGAATGAGTTAGAAGTTCACACTTCCCTCATACACTTTCCCTAAGTAGAAAATATAGGAAAATGTCTGAGTATGTACCTTGTGCCTTTATGCACTAACACTGCTCTTCCTAGAAACATGACGATCAAAGGTTCAATTTCTAGAATTCCACTCTATCGCTCTATAACTAGGAAATGTGTTTTCGAACATATAAGAGACGATGTGCCAACTCTAAAAACTAAGTTGGAGGGTTATACTTGTTGTTTGCAACCCACGATCCCCAACATTAATGAAAAGTGTAATTGTCGCCAGACTAAGAGTCACCCTCGTGGCCCTCTCTCAAATGAGAGTACTCAACGGCGCTTTGCTCTGATCATTGCTCGAGGAGCTACGTCCGAGAGTGAGACAATGAGACAAGGTCTCCCCTCGGTGGATTTTTTTTCAAAGTCGATCTTTTGGACTAAGTGGTTAGTTACACACTTAGACTCAATCACTAGTAATCCTCCCTCGAGGCCCTGCGAAATGATGTGAGTGATCAAACTTTTTTATAAGGTGGCTAGTCAAGCACGATGTATTGACATCTTGGCTATGCATTAACGATGAGTCATTTACTTATGACAGGAGACTCTTTGCGTCCTTCCCTTGAAGGAGTAAAGTGTCATTTTGTTCATAACATCTTTGGATTTTTCCTGTCTTGTTCATCCTAAAAACTTAAAAAAAAACTTAAATCCTAAACCATAAGACTAATCATAAACTTGTTTCAACCTTTTTCAGTATAATGTCTCTCAACCCTCTCTCAACCATCCTTTCCCCAAATAAACTCGAAGGCGAGAACTACGTAGACTGGAAACGTAACCTCAACATAGTCCTTACTGTGGACAAACACAAATGGGTACTCACCACCCCCTGTCCTCAAACGAATGATGATTCGACTTAAGAGGAAAAAGACGGCTTGGCGGCATGGCTCCGCTCCAATGAGATTGCAAGGTGCTATATTTTGGCATCGATGAACAATGTGCTGCAGCAGCAACATCGTGATATAGAGACTGCCTCTGACATGCTCTACAATCTACATGAGATGTTTGGAGGACAAGGGCGTCAGGCCAGACAACAAGCAGTTAGACAATTTATGAACTGTCGCATGAAGGCTGGGACTCCTGTTAGGGACCATATGATGCTGATCATTAGTTACCTAAACGAGATGGAAATCCTAGGATCCGAAATTGATGGGGAGACCAAAATAGATATGATCTTGGAAACTCTCCCTGAATATTTCGATACCTTTAAGCTGAACTACTCTATGAACAAGCTAGAGTACACTGTTACTGAGCTTATGAAGGAGCTTTACACTGCTGAGGGTCTCACTAAGAAAAAGAGGACTCAAGGATAGGTACATGCTACTACCTCCATCCTTGGATATAAGAAGAGACCTCACAAAGCCGAGAAGAAGAACCAACCTAAGGTTCAAAAGAAGAAGAAGCCCTGGGTTTCTAAGATGGACAAGTCTAACGACAAGTGCCACCACTGCAATGAACATGGACACTGGCGCAGGAACTGTCCTGCCTACCTCTAAACTAAGGAAAAAGGTATTGTACTTATTACCGAAGCATGCTTAGTAGCTGATAATGTATCAACGTGGATTCTTGACTCCGCTGCTACTAACCATATTTGTTGCTCCTTGACTGATTTCAGGAAAATCAAAAGTTTAGAGGAAGGTGACTTCTCCTTTAGATGGGGTGATGGGAGCTCGGTGTCGGAAAAGGCTGTGGGATCTGTGACGCTGTCTTTTGAAGACAGAACTTTAAATTTAAATAATGTTTATTTTGTTCTTTCCTTCGGGAAAAACTTAATATCTGTTGCTCGACTTTTGAGCAAGATTATTGTTTAAAGTTTATAAAGAATGGAATTCGTATTTCTCTTTCAAATTCTTTTGTCAGTAATGCATGTATAAAGAATGCTCTCTTTTACATTTATCCCACGCAACCTTCTCTTTAAGACGCTGAAATAGATAATGATCTAGTTAGGGAGCCAAAGAGGATCAAACTTTCTGATTCCTCCGATCTAATAAAATCAACATATCTCTGGCACTTAAGACTTGGTCATATTAGTCTAGACAGGATTAAGAGACTTGTGAGGGACGGTCCACTCCAAGCCTTTGCAATAGATTCACTACCTACTTGTGAATCTTGTATAAGAGGAAAAATGACTAAGCGACTTTTCTCAGCTAAGGGTCGAAGAGCCACTGAAATGTTGGAACTTGTACATTCTGATTTATGTGGTCTGCTCAGTACACAGGCACGGGGAGGATTCGAATATTTCGTTACCTTCAGCGATGATTACTCAAGATACGGTTTTGTCTATTTGCTCAAACACAAATCCGAGACCTTTGACATATTTAAGGTCTTTCGAGCTTTAGTGGAAAAGCAAACTGGGAAAGAGATCAAAACCCTTCGATCCGATCGAGGTGGTGAATATATGTCTGGAGAGTTCGATGACTTTCCTAAAGAAGAAGGCATCGCTTCTCA
Organism: Urtica dioica subsp. dioica; assembly: GCF_054948205.1. Lineage (NCBI taxonomy): Eukaryota > Viridiplantae > Streptophyta > Magnoliopsida > Rosales > Urticaceae > Urtica > Urtica dioica. The sequence goes on along the minus strand of NC_142764.1, from coordinate 10,298,033 downwards.
GCTTACAGCACCTGGCACACCTCAATAAAATGGAGTGTCAGAGAGAAGGAACCAAACTCTGATGGAGATGGTTAGATCAATGATGAATTACTCATCACTCCCTGTTTCCTTTTGGGGACATGCCCTCGAAACAACAGCTTACATTTTGAAATAAGTTCCTTCTAAAACTGCTCTTGGTACTCCGATCCTTATGAACGATGGAGTGGCCGTAAAGTAAATCTAGGCCACATCCGAATTTGGGGTTGCCCTGCACATGTGCTAAGGCAAAAGACTAGCAAGATGGCTAATAGGTCAGAATTGTGTTTGTTTGTTGGATATCCGAAGGAAACCAAAGGTTTCACATTCTTTAGTCCCGAGGATGACAAGACTTTTGTTAACACGAACGCTCGTTTCCTTGAGGAGGACTTTATGAAAGATGTAAAACCTAGAAGAAAAATTATGCTTGAAGAAAAGTTGGGTGAGGAAGCTTCTACCTCATCTGTAAGAACTATTCTTACCCCAACTCAAACATAACCAAACTCATCAGAATCTCGTCAAGTAGTACTTCGACGTAGTGGGAGGGTTTCTCAAAAACCTGACAGGTACATGACTTACAGGGATGCTCTTGTAGCTGTCTCTGACATAGATGACCCTGTTTCCTACAGCCATGCAATGGTTGCCAAGCAATGGCTGGTTCTGAATCAAATATTTGGCTTGACGCCATGAAAGTATGTCAACAAAGTCTGGAAACTTTTAGACCTTCCCGAAGGGATTAAACCCGTAGGGTGTAAGTGGATATACAAGAAGAAAAAGGGTCCGGATGAGAACGTCGAGACGTTCAAAGCACGACTAGTGGCTAAGGGTTATACCCAAAAGGAGGGTATTGACTATGAGGATACCTTCTCGCCAGTCTCAATGCTTAAATCCATCCGCATACTTCTATCCATAGCTACAGCTCTCGACTATGAGATCTGGCAAATGGATGTTAAGACTGCCTTCCTTAATGGCAATCTTGACGAGCGCATTTATATGGCTCAACTAGACGGTTTTGTGGAAGAAGGTCAAGAGACCATGGTTTGTGAGTTGCTTAAGTCCATTTATGGATTAAAGCAAGCATCTAGGTCATGGAACATTAGACTCGATGAGACTGTAAAGAGTTTTGGCTTTGAGCAGTTAATAGATGAGCCATGTGTTTACAAGTTAATACACGAAGGCAAAGTTGTGTTTCTGGTACTGTATGTATATGATATATTACTCATAGGTAATGATGTGGATAAGTTATCTAAGGTTAAGATCTGACTAGCAAAGCAATTCGACATGAAGGATCTAGGAGAATCCGCGTACATTCTGGGGATCCAAATCTTTTGAGATCGGAACAACCAGACTTTGTCGCTCTCTCAAGCATCTGATATTGATAAGGTGATGGATCGCTTCTCGATGCAAGATTCCAAGAAGGGCCAAACACCATTTAGGCATGAAATCTCACTCTCTAAGGACCAATCTCCCAAGAATGCACAAGTGATTGAGGACATGATAAAGATTCCTTATGCCTCAGCCGTAGGAAGTCTCATGTATGCTATGCTTTGCACTAGGCTAGATATCTGCTTTGCAGTTGGTGTAGTTAGCCGTTTTCAATCCAACCTTGGACCCGAGCACTAGATTGCTGTTAAGCATGTTCTTAAGTATCTTCGGAGAACTAGGAACTTGATGCTTACATATTCAGGTACTGACCTGACTATGACAGGATATACCGACTCCGATTTTCAAGCGGATAAGGATTCCATGAAATCCACTTCAGGATCTGTGTTCATCCTTAATGGTGGATCTGTAGTTTGGAGGAGTTCAAGCAATCTTGCATTGCTGACTCCACAATGGAAGCAGAATATATGGCTGCTTGTGGAGCATCCAAAGAGGCTGTATGGCTTAGAAAATTCCTTAAGTATTTGGAATTCGTTTTAAACGTCGAGGAGCCCATGACTCTTTATTGTGATAATAGTGGGGTTGTCGCTAAGTCAAAGGAATCTCGAAGCCATAAGTGCTCTAAGAATATTGAGAGGAAATACCATTTGATTCGAGAGATCGTGCAGTGCGGAGACGTGGTGGTGAAAAAGATCTCAACGGTGGACAATTTGTCAGATAAACTATTGGTGAAGTACTAAGTTATGAAGATGTCACGAGTAACTTTGTGAAGATATCATAGATATGGAATTCATGTACAAGATTGCTGAAATGCAATGTATATCACCTTATGCTTTGTTCCTTGGAATGTGAATACATGAACTGGCCAGTGTCGAAATTGAGTCATGACTCTTTTGGATGAATCAATGTGACTTGTTAGCTCCTCGTCAATATATTGCTTCTAACTTATTCACAAGCGACAAATGAGTTGAGGAAATAACAATTAGAAGGGTAAAATGGTAATTTTGTAAATCCCATCTAGTTGATGATATTCATGAAGGGTAAACATAGATAATATTCAGTGGATCCACTCATTACAATTAAGTATAATTCTTGAGTAGAAAATATATTCATTTGAACGAGAGATTTCAGTGTCAACTCTTTAGTGGAGTCAGTTGACATTAAGCTAGAACTTGGAAAAAGTTGTGAACTTTTGAGTCCAAGTATGCTAGCTCAAGCTTTGTTCATTTGGATCCATGAGGTCACTACCACAAGTCATTAGAGTAGGATTAGTTAGATTAGAAGCTAAGTCAAAACAATAGCTAGACAAGTTTTACGAAAATTGTCTAAAAGGTAATTTTGTCCTTTTGGACATAGGATGGTATGAATGTCAAGAAATAAGTTTTTGACATTGTCATATGATGACAATAAATTTAAGTTACACGGCCATATTAAGAATATTGGGCCTTGAGGTTTGAATTTCATTTCATGGAATTTTATGTGAAAATTCTTAATGGGCTTTTCTTTTGTTGTCATGAACAAATAAAGAAACATCTAGAAGCATGTTCTAGATGCCCCTAAAACCGTCCATACCAATAGAAGAAAGAGATTTTATTTTGTGTATTGATGTATGAAAATACTTGCCAAAAGAAAAAGAGGAAACAAATTTCCTTTACATGGAAAACATATGAGCTGCAACCAAGGAGAGAGCAAGCAAAAGAGGAAACAAATTCGCTTCTAGAAGCAAGAGACTTTGGCGTGTAAGGAGGGAAAGAGGAAATGAAGATTTTCTCATGAATATGTGATATTCAATAGAAAAGAGGAAACTACCTTTTGAAGGTAATCCTCCTCCTATAAATATCACACCTCATTCACAAGTCACAACACAAAATTTTTGAGATTTAGAGCCTTTTTCTCTAAGTTGGCCGCCCCCTCTCTCTCTCTCTAGAATCCCTTCTTGTTCTTTGTTTTGGCACCTAGGTCCTCATTAGACCTAGCATTTGTTTTAGCTCTTTGGCTCAAAGACTTGTTCTTGAGTCATCGTGTTTAAAAGTGCCCACACACTAAATCCTAACCACACTCAAAGACTCTAGTGGTAGAAACTTTCGTGGTTGCTCAACAGGTTTAAGAAGACTAGTGGGAGAGGCGTGATGCGTGGGGAGACGAACGCTCAACCTTCGAAAGGCTTCTCAATGTTCAAGCTCCATTTGAGGTTGGTACCGAGTAAAAACTAAATGTAGTTTTAATATTTTAAATTATATGTTCATGCGCTTTGTCTAGGTTGTAAAAACGTTTTACGAGTTTTAAAGAAATTTTTTATATTCCATCGCTTGCTAGAAGCGATAAATCTTTTCTTAACCCTAGATCTATTCCAACATGCATATCGTTGGTGTGATCCTTGGTATTTGACTATTTTGTTTAGATAGGCATTTTCAGGAAAGATGGGTCTATGAGTCGTGTGCTCCTGTGCTTGATGGTTCAAACTATGCCTATTGAAAAGTTAGAATGAATGCTTTCATCAAGTCAATGACCATAAGACTTGGAAAGTAGTCATAAATTGTTGGAGTACTCCCATGAAGGTTCCCGAGGAATAAGTCACCAATGTTCCCAAGGCTAAGAAATATTGGAATCCTACTGAAGACGATGCTTCTCTTGTAAATTCCAAAGCAGTGGATGTTATCTGTAGTGGGGTTGACAAGATTATGTGTAAACTGATAAACACCCGGAAGAGTGCTAAAGAGGCATGGCAGATTCTAAAAACATCCTATGAAGGAACCTCCAAAAAGTAGAATTCTAGTCTTCAACCGGTGACCACCAAGTTTTAGAATCTCAAGATGTTGGAGGGGGAGACTATCAACGAATACTATGTTCAATTGCGTGATCTTTCCAATGAATCTCATTCCTTGGTGAACCCATGTCTAATGAAAAACTGGTAAGAAAGATTCTTTGTTCACTGCCTCAACTGTTCAGGATCAAAGTCATTAATATTGATGAAGTGCAGGATATCTCGAAGATGAAAGTGGATGAGCTTATAGGGTCTCTTTTCACATATGAGATATCCCTTGAGGAAGATCCCATGAAGAAGAAATCAAAGAGGGTTTCTTTTAAAGCCTCAAATTCTGAATCTAAATCTCAAAATTATGATGTTACTAATGATGCTTATAATGACACTTTGGCCATGCTGGCAAAAAATTTTGGCAGCATAATGAGAAGGCTTGATAAAAGACAAGGCAACACTAATGCTCAACCTGGTGCTCCTTTCAACAGAGACAGAGCTCATCAGGGTTACAAACCTGGGAACAATTTGAGAAAGGATGAAATTATCGTGGATATGGTCAACAAAACAAAGGCAAGAGTATTCAGTGTAGATAGTGTGAAGGCTTTGGGCATATTAAGGTTGAATTCCCTAATTATCCAAGGAAGCAACATAAGAACTACAATGTTACTCTCAGTGATGAAGAAATCGACTTTGATAGTGGTGAAGAAAAATCTCACACCAACAACTTTGTTGCCTTCGCTGCAAAAAGATTAGAAAACTATGAAGATGTGTCTAATGAAAGCCTGAAGGTTGGGCAACCATCGTCCAGTCACAAGGGACTTGGCTTTGTTTTTCTTATCAGAATGACATCCAGATACTGCTAATCTCAGAAGACTGTGTTTTTCTCCCCTGCTGAATCCGAAGAACATATGTTCCAGAAGAAGTATCCAACATCCAGACATACATCTGTTAATTAGTGTGATCATCCAAATTTTAGATCCGTCTAAGCGGAGATGTCACTACTGTGGGAAAAGAGGACATATCCATCCGTACTACTACATGCTCTAATGAAGGTATTTGTAGAGAAAGCCACAACTCCCAAGCCATGTTCATCATCAGCCTTTTGCTCAGAGACATACTCCTCGTGTGAAGATTGACTTGCAAGAGAAGACCATCAATAATTCTCCCATGGTGGATCATAAAGAGTGGAGAATTCGTGCTGATCATCGTGCTGATTTTTCATGTACATCCATGAAGGCAAATCCCAAGGAAGATTGGTACTTTGGCTGTAGGTATTCCAGACACATGACCGGTGAGAAATCATTTATGAGAATTCTGAAGCCTTGCATCATTAGCTATGTGAAATTTGGAGATGGTAGAAAATGAACCGTGGTAGGCAAAGGTCAGTTGAACTTCTTTGGTCCCCTTACTCTTGATAATGTTCTTCTTGTTTAAGGTCTCACTACAAATCTGATTATCATCAACCAATTGTGTGATCAAGACATGATTGTGAATGTCTATAAAATTGGATTGTCTGTTGTCAAAAAAGATAATACTATCATGATGAAGGTGATGGGAAGTCAAGTGGTATTAGACACGAGCAATCGCTCTAATACCAATTGTTGGGTAAACAAAGGTTGTTAGTATCGGACATTAACGATCACTCCGATGCCATTTGATGGGTATATTACTTCACTAGGGTTAGTTACAACTCCCATGTATCGAACACGAACAATCATTTCAATACTTCTTCTTGGATAATCAATCTCTTAACTCTACACTATGTTTACAAATGCGGAATAGAAGAAAACGAGAACAATCGCTAATGTTTATCGTTAACAATAAATACCAAGATACTCAAAATTATTCACTAACAATAGATCTAATATTGGGACAAACAGAATCAACAAAATACCATAAGAGGACTTAGTTAAATACCTTTCGGCTCAATTATAGATCCTCCATGCTCCTAACTTTTGGATCTCCTTACTTCTCGAATTCCTCGGCGGTTCCTTGCTCTTTGGATCTTCAGATCTCCAAGCTTTCGGATTCTTCGGTTGATCGATACTACAGTCTTCCAAGATGTAATCTCCGGAAAGACATAGACCAAGGTGTGAGCCAACTCTTTACACGAATCACTCCAACAAGGTATCGGAATAATTCTTTCTTTCTTTGGAAAGTGGTATAAACGAATTACCTAACTTCGGGAGAGAGAAAAAACGTCCAAGACCAGAGGAGAAGGACTTCTGGAAATTCCAAGTGAGGAACAAGGCTGTTGGGCGAAAATTCTAGAGTGTTTTGTACTCTGTTAAACGATTTTTCCAATTCTCAAAGCCCCTTATTTATAGTTTTCTAGCTTACCTAAAATATAATATGCGATTTACTGATTTTCTTTGATCTTATTCTAATAAATGTCATATATTTATTCTACGAATATAACAAATCAAATATCTTGTAGATACTTTAATAAATAAAATATCCAGTTCATATATGATATTTATTTACTTCTCACTTTAGAATATATTGATTAGGTAATTGATTAATATAGCATTCCGAGATAGTCACCTACTCCGCTGATCACTATTGTCATCCCACAAACTTTGCCAAATGCGGCGTGGACATCATTGGCAAGCTCCCAAGAGTGCCAAAACAATAGAATACACCATTGTTGCCAGTGACTACTTCACCAAGTGGGTGGAAGCCGAGCCCCGCTGACCAAGTTCACCGAAGCAAACACACAAGCTTCATCTGGAAGTATACGGGATCCTGGCCTCAATTAGGACTCGACAGCGGAGCAGAATTCGACAACATGCGAGTACAAGAAAATATGCGCTCAGCTCAAAATCAGCTAGACATTCTCCTTGTCGTGACACCCCCAGGCCAACGGCCAAGTCAAAGCAGTCAACAAGACGATAAATAGCAACCTCAAAAAGAAGCTCGAAGAAAAGAAATGTGCCTGGGCAGAAGAACTACCGTTCATCCCGTGAGCTTAACGGACGACCGCTCGAAATGCCATCGGAGAAACCCCCTTCTCCTTCACATTCGGGATCGAAGCCGTGATGCCGATTGAAACTGAGATCCCTACATTTCGAGTTGAGACTTTCAACGAGGAAAACAATGATAAGGTCATCCACTTTGAGTTAGACTTTATCGACGAAAAGTGGTCTAAGGACCTTACTCACGTCACTGCACAAAAGCGCAAACTTAAAAAGTACTACAACTTCAAAAACAAGAGGCGAAGCTTTGCTGTCAGAAGCCATGTACTCGGGCGAGTGTTTCAAAACACCCAATTGCAAGGTGCTGGCGAACTTGGTTCAAACTGGGAGGGAACCTACAGGGTCCGCCAAGTGATCTACAACAGAACCTACTACACCAAATACCGGACGGGACCCCGATCCGTTACCCTAAAATGCAGAACACTTGAGGCAATACGACCTGTAGCTAGCACCCCCATATTTTATTGCTTTGTTTTTCCAAATTCAATAAAGCCAAGAGCCAATGTTTTAGGATTTCCACAAATTTTCGCAATATCAATAAAGCAAAGGTTTTTTCGTTCAAAAAATCTACTTTATTAAAGTTTTTCAGTCATCAAGACAACGCTTGTAAACTCAAAACTTAGGGGGCTAGTAGCATAGGCAGCTTGAAAGGAGATCCTCAATAAAACACGCTCCAACAAAACAAAAATGCTAAGAGTGTGTCCATAAGACTTGACAAATGACATAGTCGATACAACACTGAAGTCTTAACCCGAACATAAACGGGAACAAAGACTTAAGTCACAGGATGGTTCGATGCCAAAACGCTGCATCCCATAAGCCGTCCCTTGAGACGCACCTTAACAACCCTAAGATGCCCCTAACGGCACACCTTAGCACGTCATTGAGACGCACCAAATCTACCGTACATTCCATAACCAAAACCGCCATACACAACATAACCAAAACCGCTATACATGGCGCATTAAAGCCATCTCCCGAGATGCACTGAAGCCGCCAATAATGATGTACCTAAGACATCTCCCATTACGCACCTAAGCCACCATAATTTGCACACCAAAACCGTTTTTTGAGACACACTCAACCTGTCACTAACGATGCACCTAAGACGTCTCCCACGACACACCTAAGCTGCCATACCTGGCGCACCAAAGCCGTCCCTCGAGACACACTCAATCTATCTCCTACGACGTACCTTAGTCGCCATACTTGGTGCACTCAAGCCGTCCCTCGAGACGCACCTCAAAATCGCTATACACGACGTAACCTAAGTCATCGTATTTGGCGCACTCAACGTCGTTCCATAAGACGTACTAACGCCATCTCCTACGACGCACTCAACTCACTGTACCTAAGTCGCGACACATCCAAAGACGCCATACGGTGTATATACTATCACAAGAACGTGACAGATTCATCCCAACCCAAGAACGCGACATGCTTACTCAGGAACGAGGATTGAAATCACACAACAGGTTATGTGCCAAAGACAAGGGTGACATGCCCAACCAATTGCTAAGAAGCGACTCCGCAGACCTAACCTGCGCAAATGCAGACTCCCCAAAAAGGCAATAATATTGCTAGGAGAATAAGGTCAAATCTCTCCAAGAATGAAGGACTTGTTAAAACAATTGACAAAGACCAAGATGGCTGATTGGAAGAAGAGCACACATTCAAAGACCAAGGCAGGCAAACTTGCTCAAAGATCGACAAAGAGACAACATTCGAGCTCAAAGAGCAAAAAAAATTCGTATAAATGAAAGGAACAACTGCTCCAAAATTCTTACATAGCAAACGCTAAGAAAAGTGCGCTGAAAAGGGATAACTCCTAGAAAGCAAGCGCTAAAACAAGTGCGCTGAAAGAGAAAGTCCTAAGAAAGCAATGCTCTTAACACTTGCGCAAAAGAAAAAACCGACTACTCAAAGTCGACCTATTTATCCTCTTCGCCACGTGGAGGGTCAGGATCAGCCCCATCGAGTGGCAGGAACAAGGAGTTGAAAAAGGTAAATGTGACCCCCCTAGAGACATTCTCACCCACAGTGGCATCCCAACACTCCACCATTGCGGCATGTCGCGCTTGCTTGACCCTGATGTCGAAGTCGTCTTGCAAGCCGAGCAACCTCCTCCACCAAAGAGTCGCGCTTGCGCTCCGCCCAAACACGTGCTGCCTCACTCGTTATAAGTTGGCTCTGCACAATGTCTACCTCGTCCGTCCGAGTGTCCAACTACCGCCTAAGGTCATGCACCTCATCGCGGAAGACTTCCACCGTTCGGGTTGCTCTACACGGACAAATCGCTAGCCATCTTCGTGATAAAAAAATGTGCACGATCGCACTGGGATAACTCTTAGCTCCACGCGAGTCTGCAGAAGTTTCTCACGAGATCTCGCAAGCTCCGTCCTCAAGTGGGAACCCCCTCGGCCCGAGATAAGTGAGACTTCATCCGAGCCAGACCCTCTTAGGCGAGTCCCATGCAGCGAATAAAGTCGAGAAGGATCTTTTCACCCTGCATAGCACGTTCCAATACCTAAAAGCGATAAAAGGCACGAGTTAATAGTGCGCGACTTGCGTGAAAGTTACAACAAGACAAACGAAGAAAGCTTACCCTCTGGACGTCAGCGACACCATTACGAAAGAACTCCAAGTAGTTGCCTGACACAATGTCCTTCCACACCTTCATAGGTGACTCCCGAAGACCTTGAGCGCACTCACCTTTGACCTTTATTTCTTCCATTACCACCATGGAATGTGCAAGCTTCGAGTCTAAAGATGCATTCGGAGGCGCCGAAGTCGATGCCCGTTTCAAGGAATCACAGTTGTCAGGTTTGACTAAGTAATTGACCCCTGAGTTGGCTCGGCTAGCACGCGCCACGATCCGAGAGTGAGCGCATCTAAGGCACTCAAGTCTCGAGAAGGCTTTGCCAAGCACGCCTGAATCGTCTCTTAGGATAAGGAACCAACAAAAGCGACAAAGGTCAAAATATTGATCGAAGATACAATGTCACATAAACGAAGGCAAAACTACTTGATAAACCCGTGCTCATGGGAGAAGACGCAGCGCGAGGAACTTCCTTCGCTTGCGGAAAGTTCCCGGGACCGAGAGGAAAAATAGGAACCACCCAATCGACGCCATCAACTCCTTCAAGCGAAAGCGATCGCCCGCCTTCTGGGCATTTGACATGCCTCAGATTGCCTTCACAAACTCAAGTCTATTCGTCCCATGTTGGTGGAGAAAGTCAGCCAATGCGCCAATTTGAAGGGTGTCCCCTTCCCCCCGAAGGCCTCAGCTGAGACCCATACCCAAGCCTTCCTGCTAATGGCCTCAGTATCGGTGATGAGCGTGGCGTTCCGACGGCCCCGGGCCATATTGAACCCAGGTTGATCCGGCGCCTTGAAATGTTTTACGAGGTTAAAAAAAATTATCCACAGTCACGGCACGCTTTTTCTGGCTCAATGTGGGACGAAGCGAACAAACGAAAGAACGCTGAGATGATCTAAGAATATGCACCCTCAATCCCGCGAATAGTTGCTAAACGATGGGCTAGAAGAGAAGCGTAGCCTACAATGAAGACTCGCCATGGACAATACGGCAAATTCGCGCCATGGGAGAAAAGGTCGGTCTTTTGAGATTGAGCGGAGAAGCGCCACCAAGGTCGGGATGTCGTAAGCCTCCCGAAGGCCAAAAAATGCATGATGCGTGATCGAACTCTTGCTGTCGATCCTTGTGCAGCAAAGCCCCTCGGAGCAGTAAGGCCATCGTTCAGGAACAACTTCGTCTTTTTCAAGCATCTAACCTAAGCGCCAGCATCTACCTCAAAGACCTTAGAGTGAAAATGCCTCGACACCACGAAAGAGCAGTCGGCCTCTGAGCCAACCAAGACGACCGCCATGGTCTTCCCCGAACGTCACAATCAAACCCTTATCACTCAGAAAAATCTTCGAGTCGTCACCGAGCTCTTGAGACTCTGACGCAAAGATATTATTGTATGACATCTCATCAAGAACAAACTTCGACGGGACTCCACCGAAAATAAGTAAGATGAGCTAAGCGCCAAAGGTTGGCTGCGCGGCGCGCGACCCGTTTGCGAGCCGTGCTCGGCCAAGTAGATCACTAGGTGTGGCGCCCCTCCCCCTGGCACGCCGGGCTAGTCGATTTCCTTATGCATGCCGCAGCCAGATGGTGTGAGCGCGTCCTCTAGCTTCGAAGGCTGAGCGACAGACACAATTGCGTCCATCTCGCCCATATTGAGCCACTGCTCCACCCCACTTGGATCCTCCTCCACGTGATTGGTTGATGGAGAGAATGCAAATTTGGTTTTACGAATGAAGATAAAAGGCATCATGAACTTAAAGTGTGATGTCAGTGAAATATCAGGAAGAAGTGTTAAAAAAAACTTGGTGACTCGGCTGACATGATTGTATGTGTATTTGTTATGTTTAATTTTTTTTGAAGTGGACAAATCCTGATTTTGTGACAATTTTTCACAAAGTTATAGTATTTTCGTGAAAAATCTATCACGAAACCAATATATCTCGCATCAAATTTGTTACAAAATACTATCACTTCGTGACAAATCTTATGTTTACGAGTTTTTTTCTTATGTTTTAGGTCCGACTTTCTGCACTATACGAACTAGAGGTTTTAAACAAGGAAGCAATACCATGGGCAGTGAACCTGACCGATAAGACATGCTCATGTTGGGAAGTTTAAATTTGATTTATTCGTATGTTGCCATACTATTGCGGCCTACCGTCTATGCCACCCACATGTTGAGAGCTTTGTTCAGAGTACTATGCGACCACAAATTAGAAATTGGCGTATATAGGGGTTATTAATCCTTAAGGAAGTGAATCGTCATGGACTTTCCTCGACGAACAGATCAAAGTAAATCCTCCTAACTTCCTTCCTCGTCTCGCGGATAGTGTATCATCATGGACTTTCCCTGCCAAAATCAAATAGATCAAAGTAAATCCGCCTAACGCCCTAGCTCGTCTTGCATATAGACTTAGGAATAGAATGATTACATCTTTAGGATAATCTAATGCCGTATCTCGCAAATGTTCCCAATGTGGAGTTGTGGGCCAACATAAAGATACATGCCGCAATCCAATTTCCCTGGAAATGAGAGCTCCAGTGATGTGTCATTAGTTTGGTTTGTAATTTGACACAGACCTCTTTTTTAGATTTTTTGCGTTTCTTTTAATTTTGGTCTGAATTTCATTTTCAATGTTTGAAACTTCATTTGTGTTATTTGGTTTCTTGAACAGCAAAATTTTAAAATTTTTACTTTTGTTAATGTCTAGTAGTTTTGCGACATATTTCACTGATATGCAAAGTAAGAATAGTCACGAAAAATCATGGTATTTTGTGACAGATGTGTCGCGATATACATTGATTCCGTGATATATATGTCACAGAATGCAATGATTTCGTGATACATCTGTCACGAAATACAGTGAGTTTGTGACACATTTATCATGAAATCATGGTATTTCGTGATACATCTGTCACAAAATCATGGTATTTCGTGACACATATGTTGTCCGTTTAAAAACCAAACAGAACATACACACAGAGCAATCAAAACGAAATCAATTAGTATCACTTCACATACATACAAAACTTTCAAAATGAAAGCAGATTGTTTCGTGACACACACACACAAACCAGCTTTTTTTTTTCATACATCGTAATAGCAACATGTTGCACGACAAAAAAAAAAGAAATGAAGCTTTAAAGTGTATGTAGTCATCCCTTATATATATATTTTTTTAAATTAGATTGGAGATCTCCGACAATTGTTTCGAAAACCTCCGACCAGGACTGTCCTTAATTTTTTAACAAAGTCAGAATCATCACGAATGTATATGGTTTAGTGCCAGATGTGCCACAAAATCAGGTGATTTCGTGATAGGTATGTCACAAAATCAAGTAATTTTGTGATACATTTGTCACGAATCTATAATGTTTTGTGACATATTAGTCACAAAATTACTTGAATTCATTACACATCTGTCACGAAACAAAATAATTTCGTGACAGTTGTGTCATGAGATTAAATGATTTTGTGACATATGTGTCATGAAATACCCTGATTATGTGACATATTTGTCACAAAATTGCGTTGTTTAAATTAAAACCAACTAGACCAATGGTGTTACGTCATATTAATTGATGTGAATAGATTGAGGTTGTGGTTGGTCTTCAGCTTTAAGGGTATCATTTTTTCTTATTCTCTTTGTGTTTGCTTGCGTCTTTAAAGTCTCATGAACTGAAGAAGTCTCGCCAAGCTTGTGGAATGTAACCTAAATAGTAGACATGAAAATAAATCATCCGTGAATATTAGCCATGACTCAATCTACAAAATATGTTACCTCCTTGAAGTTGATTAACATCATGGAGGCCTCCTGCACAAGTCCACTAGACTTATACCAACGCATTAATGGTCGAGTTGTGGTAGAGACTCTCTCACAAGTGTTCATCTTCGTCTGGAATGGCAAACACTCGTACGCCTAAACCTGAAGCAGTTCCACGAATCCAGATTGGTTGAGCTTCCTTTTCTTTTTACCTTCCTCCGATGGCAGCTCTACCTTCTCCGCAAACTTTCTGACTTCATCAATGAGGTTTTCCCAGACCACATTGCTCCAAGGATGGATATTAAATGCATATGTGTCCTCACCTGCCTTAATCAAGTCTAAGCACGGGGACCATTTTTTTGCCTCGTCGACCATAATGACATTCACCATGAAGTAGACTTTCATGTAATTACCTTAACTTCTATCGGTCATTCATTGCTTTGCTCAAAGAATTGGTAGGTCAAGTCTCTCCAAAAGTACTTTCCCGGGAAATTTTTTTAGAAGAGGCTATCTTTGGAAATTACCCCCTCGAACTTGAACTCCTCGTAGTTATCAAATGACTTTGAGGAATGTTATCTCCTAGAAGTCTTTTTTGCTGTTGTTGTTGTAAACTCTACAACCTCCCCTCCTATCTCGAACAAGAGTTTGTCTTTTAGGTTTCCATTGAAGCTCCCGGTCCTAAGGATCAAATGATTGATGATCGACAATGACTTGACTGTCTTTGGTTGTCCCACAAACTGCCCAAAATATAATTGGAAAAAGAGGGCTTATGTCTCTTGCTTGCGCTCGCAAACAAGGGTTAGGAAACTTTCCAACCTCCCGTGGAAGTTGAACCCAAAAACTTTTATGTTTTCTTTGGGAAAACATTTTTCACCCCTACAAATATAAGTCGAGGACATAACATAATCAGTTAAAAAATGGGAAGTAAGTCAGTTACAAAGTATACATGACAATTACATAACCTACGTGACATGACATCACGGATTTCATGACACATCGGCCACGAAGTTGTTGATTTTGTGACCGATGTGTCACAAAATCAACGAGTTCGTGATATATGTGTCACGAAATATTATTCTCGAAATCCACTATTCTTGATACGTAGGTCACGAAAATGCCCTATTTCATGAAACATGGGTCATGAAATCAACGAATTTGTGACCTAAAATAGCTGCAATTTGTCCATCTAACAGTAAACACACATTAAAATCCCAAAAATAAACCTACAATCGTAATCTCCACATGCACAAGCAATTTTTTGCTCTTTTTCCACTAAATGGGTTTGTGATACCTTCTTTTTTTTGGAAATCGGGTTTGACGTTGTCTCCACTATCGATTTTCCTTTGTCTAGGATTCTCAAATTTGGCACGGCCATGAACACTTCATCATCGGAGTCTGGCGCTGAAGTATCGACCTTCTTTTTTTTTTCTTTGCTCAAGTATACGCGATGACGAGTCTGGTTCCTTCCTCTTGAGAGACGAAGAGGATTTTGGGTCACTTTTCAAAACCAACCTAGGGCTTCGCCGGACTTCTCTTGGCGCAAAAGCTTCAGCCTTGCTCGACTTGGATTTGTTCACTCTCATCATTGTTGTTCGGTGATTAGGGTTTTTTTTCTGGTTTGTCTGATTGGGTAATGGAGAACACGAAGGAGTGTGAAGAGAAAGAATGAGCGAAGTTTAGAGAGAGGTGAAGAGTCAGAAATGTAGAGTCATGCGAGGAAAGAAATTTGTTTAAACGGTGCCAATTGAGAAGGTTTTTATTTGTTTAAATGATATTTGAGTGTATAATTATCTTTATCCACTGGACTTGGTATTAGATGTGTCAATATTTGAATTTTGGTTGATTTTGGTAGTTACTAAGCAAATGGTATTATTGTTGTCAATTTCCTTTGTAAAAGTGTGAGTAAACTTTAGAGGTTTTTTTTCCCCTCAAAACTTTACCGTATATTGTTACTATAGAAGGCATTGGAGCCGTGTACTACTTATTATTGGAAAAATATCTTATGTATCCCCTGTATTTAATCGAAATGCTACGATTATTCCCACAATTTTTAGAAATATCACATCTATGCGTTCAGATTACCATAAAACTCATTTGTATATCAAATATATCCATTAAACTAAAATTTATTGACTTTTGATTTATTTACCCTAAATGATATCACATATTTATTGTTTAGTTTAAGTAAATATATATATATATATATATATATATATATATATATATTAAAAAATATCTACCATTTCATTATTTTCAAGAATAGAAAATAAATAAATAAAATTAAAATAAATAGTATGGAGACGGAAAGAAATCATATTGGGCACATTTAACACATTTTTTTCTTCTCCGACTTTACAAAATCCAAACTCATCGTCATCTCTTTTTTGGGCCATCGAAGCTAATCTCCAAGCATATCGTAAGATGAAGGACACTTTTTTTTTAAATAAAATGAAAAGTAAATGGAGATTTTTTAATTTTTTTTTTTATAAAATGACAAATAAGTAGAAGATCTTATCAAAGATATTATATGCATTTCATATATTTTTTTAATTATAAAATCAATTAAAAATTATGAAAAGGGTTATATTTGATTCAGTACAATTTTTAGGGTATAAACATGTTATAAATAATAATCCGAAGAGATACAATTGATATTTTTAAAAGCTGTGGAAATAATCGCATTTCGATTAAACACAAAAAATACATATGATATTTTCCCATTATTATTTCAGCATAAATAGTTTAGGGACATGAACTTTTAATATTATAGATGTAGATAAAATTTAAATAAATGATATTTTGCACTTCCAGAACGTATTTATGGTTCCTCTTAAAAAAAAAAAAAAAAAAAAAAAAAAAAAAAGCCTATTTATGATTGTCGTTGAGCAAACATAGAGCATTGTAACAAACCAATGGAGGACGGAACACGATTCGAGAACGACTCAGCTCTGAGAACGCCAATGGCGATTAGGCGCGCGAAAGCCTCGCATCTGCTTTCCTCGCTCCGCCTGAACCACCATACCGTAAGCCACTTTCTCATTCGATTTTAAATCTCACTAACAGCACGATTCGGCTCAGTCTCGTGTGCTCTTTTGGTTCCGAACAGGTCGACGAGACTGCGATGATGAAGGTGAAGAAAGAGATCAGAGAATTGAAGTTGAAAATGGCCAGTGAGCGTCTGAAGATTAAGAGGATCAAGCTGTGGGGATCGTTTGAGCTTCTTCTTCAGCTTGCCATGGTCTTCTCTATCTTCACTCTCTTCCTAATTCTCACCTTTAGTGGCTCTTAGATGGTTCACAATCTGGTTGGCTCAAATACTCTGTGTGATTAATCCTGTACCTATCTTTTCAAAAACTTCGCTCCGATAGTACTGAAATGACCTCATTTGATCATTAGCATTTCGAACATAGACTGTTTAGCTCTAGAAATTCGTAGCTTCAACATTTCCGTTTAAGCAATACCATAAAATCGACTTGATTCTCTGCTCACTCTCTGTAAGAACCTTATTCACTGAATTCTCTGCTACACGATCCTGATATCAACAGTTGTATTAATCGTAATTGATAATTTTGCTACGGTGATATGCAGTTTTTATAAATCCTGTACTGCTGTTCTTGAGTATACTTGGTCTCTTGGTACACTGTTCAATGATTATCTTCATCCTGTGAAACTGCCTTATTTTGGAGAAGTTACTAGAGATAGGATGAATAGCATTTTCATGTTACTCCAGAAGTTAGGGCTGCCTAATTGTTGCTAGTTAGATAGTCGAAATCCAGTCGTTTTGGAATATGATCTGATAACCAGTAAGGGAATGGTCTTCTGGGTCAAAGTCCTTCATGATTGAAAAGATGAAGTTGATTGATGTTTGATCCCCGAAATGTTCTATGAAGAGGAAGGATCCAATGCCATTACCGGTGTGATTCAGTATGGGCTGGAATTGTAACGATGCAGGTAGCGTATGTAAACAATAAAAAAAAAACAATGTTTGGTGATCTAAGTTGGTTTGAACTCTAGGAAAGTTGAATGGTGTAAGTTGGTTTTACTTTACTTCAAGTTGAAGGGGAATCTTGCCAAGGACTAAGTCCAAATCTGAGATATGGTGGGTTCGATACAAAAATGAACTTGAAACAGCTCCGAACATTGAGAGCAGTTCATTCCAAGTTTTACCACGACCAAATCTAAAAGCAGCCATGAGGAGAGCCCAGAACCAAAAGGCCTCTTAGCATTGAGGCACAGCACTGAAAAAGAGAACTTCTTCTCATTGCGGTTAGGCCAGCCTGAACCAAAAAGAAGAAAGAATACAATATCCTCATTTAGCAATGAAGAACCAAAACCAAAGTAGCAACGAGGAGGTTGAACTTGCTCTTTAATTGGAGTAACTCTCTAACTGAGGGAGGGCTGTTTATTTTGTCATAGCTTTGACTCGTTTTTGCATGGTTAAACTGCCATATTAAGGGAGGGCTGGGCTCGGAACTAGCAATTAAAAATTATATTGTGAAGAGCATTTTTTTTAGATGCAACAAACAACGGTGTCGTAAGGTTTGTGTCACCTGGGTTCTTTACTGTTACTTTTATTTTCCTCTCCTTTTTTGAATAATAGGTTGAAATATATGGGTCATACAAATACGTACACAGATTGTCAGGGGGTATTATGTCGTTTAATTTCTTCAACTGTATCCTTTGTGCAAGGTCCCTTCTTGGTGTTTAATCCCTCTATTTGAGAGTTGTACTCAATTATGCAATGAATTTGACTTTTGTCTTTTGGATTGGATTTCCAGACAGAGCAATGATATTGCTCACTCCCTGTGTCAATGGGCCAATCAGTCAAAGTGTCAGGGATTTTGCAATTTTGGAGATGTTATGGCGCTTGTGCGGAACCATTTGAGAGGCTTTAGCCGGTTGATGAGGAAATGCGGTAACGTTTTTCTATCCATCGCACCTTTTTAGAGGTGGGTAGGTTTTGGTGCGGCCTCATTTATTAAAACAAAAAAAAAGGTCTTAGTACCACAAAAAATGGGATACCCCTTTTAGTGGGAGCTTGAATAGCTATGGGGGGTTTTCAAAAGAATATAAGATGTCACTTTTGGAAGCCACATCGGTCAGGATCATTAAGGAAAGAGAAATTGCCACATCTATTACCATTTCAATAACATTTTCCAATAATCCACCAAAAACTAATTTTGGCCAAAAATACTACTTGACTTTGTGTGGAAAACCCAAAATATTCTTCACTTTAATATTCCTTACATTTTGATCAAAAACTAAAACTCAATTAATATTTATCTTTATTGATTATTTTTTCATTTAATTGATTTTATTTTCTCTTTCTCTCTCCCTAACCGAGTTTATTCAAAATCTCACCCTCACTGATTTATCAAATTAAAGATAAATATTAATTGTTTTAGATTTTGGTCAAAATGTAAGGAATATTAAAGTGAAGGGTATTTTGGGTTTTTCACACAAAGTCAAGTAATATTTTTGACCAAAATTATGTTTTAGTGGATTATTGGAAAATGTTATTAAAATGGTGGTAGAAATGACAATTTCTCTTAAGGAAAAGTCTAATGGGGCAGAGGAGAACATGCTGAAAACGCTCAAGATGTGACCGAGAAGTCTTCGTAGCTTCCAATTTGTTTTATGAATTGACTCTTGTCAATAAGAAGAATTATGAGTAAAAGCGAATTGTGATGGTTGGATATAATCCGATGACACTATATATTATTGTTATGAAAGTACTAGATATACTAATTAAGTTAATAATTGAAAGCAATTAATTTGTATTTACATTTGAATTATTAATTGAAAACAACTAATTTAAAGGGATTATAGTGTGTTCGTGAATTAATCGTACACATATAGTTTACTTTCAACCTCAAACTATGAAATTTGTAGAAGGACTATTAGTCGCTTTACATGGAAATACATGTTAATATTTTGACATAACAACTCTAATTAATTTTCATTTGTCGATCATATTTCATAATATATTGGCATAGCATTATTTCAATTTTATTAATAGTCACAATTTTAAACCTCTTTTTTTTTGTCTTTTTTTTTTTTTTTTTTGTCTTTACCGTTATAATTTTACATCCCTTTTTTTTCCCTTATAGTTATAGTTTTACATATAATCTATTAATAATAAATATGTTTAACTGGATCGTAATCGTGATAGTAATCATATTGGTATTAGTTTAGTCATATTCATGCAAGTTGAAATTGTGATTCATGTCGATTTTTTAATATTACTGTTAATATCTAAAGAACAATAAAAAAAATAACAATAAAAAAGCTCATGTAGCTAAAGGTATATATGTTTTCTGTACATTGAACATGAAATTTCTAAGGTTCTGATAAACTTTGAAACCATAAAAGACACTCATTCTACTCAAAGATGGGGGATAGGAGAGACATAGGTAGATAGTGGTTGCTAGAAAAATTGTGCAGTTGACGATCTCGTGTAGGATTGAGATCGAGATTGTGTTTGAAATTTTTTATGTTTTTAATGTTGAGATTGAGATTGGGATTGAGATTTTGGGCATGAAATAATTTATATTAATAATAAAAATTACAACAACATTAAAAATGAACATTAAATACTAAACACTTACAAGAGATGGTTGAGTTGGCCGAAAATAAGGGGAAATGGACCTTGGAGTTATCTTTTTGTGTTATTGAATGACGGAACTCTATTTTCGATTTCAAAAAACGAGTTTAAGTGCTAGTCAAATAGATTTTGTCGCAACGATAAAAAACTCAATCACAACAGAAATTTTTCCAAAAACTATTCTCTCGGTAACTTCGAATTCCAATTTCCACTGCGACGTAAAATTTTACCGTTGTGCCTTTTCTTATCGCGTCACGCATGAAAAGTCAGAGTCACGCTGAGAATTATTTCCAGAATATATGCTCTCGGTAACTTTGAATTCCAGTTTTAGGTGCGACTATAATAAATATGACCATCATGGTGTTTTACTATCTCCCAGCGACAATAATTTTTCGGTCGCGACTATTGTGGACTTTAAACGACCGTCATTTAAAACAGACATTGTCACTGCGAAAAAAAATAGTGTCGCGACCTGCCGCAACGAAAAAAATAATAATAATGTCGCGACCTGTCACAACTTTGTCTCAAAAACTCACTTTTTACGTGAAAAAAAAAAAAAAAAAAAAAAAAAAAACACCCTCCACCTCCAAATCCATGATTATAAACATAAATTCAAACATCCAAATCCATGATATAAACATAAATTCAAACATCCAAAAGAAACATATAAATTTTAGATCCAATTTTAACATACAACAAAACACAAATTAAACTAAACTAAAGACATAAGCAATACCAAATTTTTAGTTGAACGCTTATGAATTAAGATGACACAATTTTTTTTTTACAAGTATGAGTATTTTTTTTTTATAAACTTATACTATCGAAAATTTGTTGTTTCCTATTAGTTTTATTTTTCAATTAAACATTTATATTCTCATTTTCATTTTCATAAGTACATAAATGTCCATATTAATGTGCCTAGACATAAATAACTAATTATCATCTATTTACAAATTCCATCTCCATCGACTACAAATATTTAAAAGAATCAAATTTCGTGTAAATAAATAAAAATAGGAGAAGAAAAAAGAAATTGCAAAGTAACAAATTTTCTCATTGATCAAAGTCACAATAGTAAAAGAGTAAGTGGCTAAGGATGTTTTGTACTTTATAAGTTTGTGCTTTTATATGCAATTTCGTATTAGAGAGAGTGAGAACAAATTTATATTATAAAATAAAATGACAAATAGTGAGATATTCAGCACTAGTACAATTATAAGTGAGACTAATTTATCTTAAAATATATAAGCATTAAGTGGGATCCATCGTTATCGATACCGTTATCTTAAAATATGCTTTCGTCGGCCGGACACCCACCGGCAGCGGCGCCGCCGCCGGAAATCGACGAAAATCTTCGGAATTTAAAACCATGATCTCACCCCTCGGAATAAGTTAATTTAGTCATTATATTTTATTTTATTTTTAAATAAAGTATATTAATAATTAAATAAAATGATAGCATGTCTTATTTTGATTGGAGGGACACCAAGAGAGACACTAAAAGATAAAAGAGAACAGAAGATCCGGATTCCTCTTTTAGTATATATATAAATATGTTATAACTTACACATATGCGGCTAAACACCACAATTGCGTACACATTTTAATAGTAATATTATTATTAATTTAAATGAAGATTATCTTTGGACTGGATTTCTAATCTCCTATGAAAAGTGGGTTTATACTACGTTTGAAGTTTAAGAAAAAATAGAACAGTCAGGGGGCTAGAGCCCCAGGCTACGCACAGTAACTAGCTTAATGCGTGGTCGAAAGTGATCGGCGGTGAGTGAAACAAAGCCAAGTTGTCCCCCGGCTGCTACATTGCTATTAAGTATTGTTCAGTTGACGTTATTACAGTGTTCATCTCTAAGTTTTCTAGCATGCAGACATTGAGTACGGCTTATTTGAATTAATCAATGGAACCTTTTTAAAGTGGATGTGTTATAAAAGCGATAAGAAAATGAGAAAATGTAGTAAAAATTGTATGTAATAATGTGTTTTTAAACTTTATCGTCAGAGTAACGTTTTTAAAGTTTGTTTATTATAAAAAGAGTATTTTTCAAATGGCAAACAATTATGTTAATATTTTTTAGAAGTATTTACTGTTTTGGGCATTATTTAACTTTATTTATTGTTTACAATTTTTATAAAAAAAATAACCTAAATTAGGACAATGTAGCTTATAACTAGCTTTTGAAACTTAAAATTGCAAAATAATCACTGTTTGGATAATTGTTGTTAATTAGACAGCCAACATTATTACTTAAGGTAAAAAGATTGTATTACCCTCTAAATTAATTCCCGCCTATCTACACAAAAAATATATAAAATTGCAACCAATTAACAATTAAAAAAAAAAAAAACACGAAACCTTCCTTAGCTATTTCCTCTCTCGCCAAGTAGAAACCCATAAAATAAAGGGGAAAAAAGAGAATGAAGAAGACGCAAAAAAAAAAAAAATCGCAAGGTAACTGAAAAATCATGAAGACTAAGATGACAACAACATATTAACGATAATTATCAATTATTAATTGTGCAGAAACACAAAAAACATGAAAAATCAGTAAAAATTTTATAGTTATTACTGATTATTTACTGCACAATTAAAAGAAAACAAGAAAAAAAAAATCATACAAACCTAACCTATAACAAACATTGATGATAATGAACTGAAAGCGATTTAGAAAAAAAAAATTGAAAAAAAATCGATTTTTAAGAAAAAAAAAGAAAAAAAAAAAAAAAGACAACTGATCCGACTAAATATCATGAATAATGGGCCATTTTTAGTGTGCTACACGATGTGGAAGAACGATGAGAAAGAGTAATAAAAAAAATCATATACATGGATAAATAATCGCTCAATTCAAAAATAACTAACTTGTTGCTATAAGATTAGTCTGCAATAACTAACTCCTAAAAAAATTGATTTTAATTAATTTTCTTAACCACTACAAATTAACTAAGGACACAATATGAATTTCGTCACACTGATTCCCTTGCTATCTCATTGACGTAGCTATTTGTTTTAACAATTTTAAATCTGGGTGGATTGAAATTTTCATGGTTGATGTAGCCTAGGTAGTTATATTTTTCATAACTATACACTAAAAAAATATTATTTTTGAAAGAATCTAAAACAGCCACATTACATTTTAAAAATATTATTTTAGTAATTGTTTTAAAAAATATTAATATTACAGCTTTTATTTTAGGGTGATTAGATAGACGAGTTTTTTTTAGATTGGTTGCAAACCGTCTATTAGAGCAACTCTAATCGTAATAACCATATTCTATAACAATTTCAATGCCGACTATCGATTATATCGGTGATATATTGATGATATATCGGTTACCAACGGATATATCGACAGAAATCCTATAATAAATAAATATTTTTAAACAACTAAATATATATATATATATATATATATATATATATATATATATATATATATATGTCTTGGAATCCATATTATGAAAATACAAAATCAAATACTACAAAGTTCATGACAAGAAATAAACACAAAGTAGACATTATAAAACATAAGAAACTGTTTTCAAATGCTTAAAATGAAAGAAGAGTATAAGACTACAACCTTTGAAAGTCCGAATCAGTTGTAGGTTGAGTGTCGAGGAGGTTGAAATATGTGGGGTTGCACCAACTGACATTGACAGTATACGGGCCACGACATGTATGATGAATAGTAGTCGATGTAGGTTTTGATTAGGGGTGGCAATTTGGTCCGGACACGAAACACGAAACGGTTACGACACGATTTAAAGCGGATTTGGATCTCAATAAATGGATCGGTTCTTAATTGGATCGAACACGCTAACACGATTAAATAATGGTTTAAAACGACACGCTTACGGTAACACGATAAAAAGCCGATTAACACGATTATTAAATGGTCGACACGAAACACGATTACGACCCGCACGAATATAATCCAATTAACACGATTACGAATAATAGCACGATTACGATCCATTTAAACACGATTAATATTATATATGTAAAATTATAAATTTATAATTATATATATATAATTATAATTATAAACATAAAATTGATATTAGAAAATATGATGTAATAAAATAAAGTAGTATAAATATCAATTCACGTAAGATAACATATAGTCAATAGTATACCAATTGACTTAACCGGAACAATAAGAATCCCAATTTATATCGAACGATCACAATTACTATAGTATCATGATAAGATATTAAATTCAATTTTATTTTATTTCAATTTTAATTCAATTCATATCAAACAATCACGATTCACAATAACAATAGTTTCATAATAATGTATCATATTCAATTTTATTGAATATCAATTCAATTCAATTCATATTGAAAAATCACAATTTAAAATTGACAATCACAATAACTATTATATCATAATAACGTATCATATTCAATTTTATTTTATTTCAATTCAATTCATATCGAATAATTTCAATTCACAATCACAATAACTGTCATCTTATAATAATGTATCATATTAAATTGTATTGGATTTCAATTCAATTCATATTGAAAAATCACAATTTAAAATTGACAGCCACAATAACTATAGTCTCATAATAACATATCATATTTAATTTTGTTTTATTTCAATTCATATCGGACAATTACAATTCACAATCACAATAACTATCATCTCATCATAACGTATCATATTCAATTTTATTTGATTTTAATTCAATTCAATTCACAATCACAATAACTATCATATTATAATAATGTATCATATTCAATTTTATTTGATTTTAATTCAATTCAATAACTATCATATCATAATAACATATCATATTCAATTTTGTTTTATTTCAATTCAATTAAATTCATATTGAAAAATCACAATTTAAAATTGACAGTCACAATAACTATAGTCTCATAATAACGTATCATATTCAAATTTTGTTTTACTTCAATTCAATTCATATCGAACAATCACAATTGACAATTAACAATCACAATAACTATCATCTCATAATAACGTACCATATTCAATTTTATTTGATTTTAATTCAATT
Organism: Urtica dioica subsp. dioica; assembly: GCF_054948205.1. Classification (NCBI taxonomy): domain Eukaryota; kingdom Viridiplantae; phylum Streptophyta; class Magnoliopsida; order Rosales; family Urticaceae; genus Urtica; species Urtica dioica. Next base: position 10,272,893 of record NC_142764.1, on the reverse strand, counting down.
CAATACACAATCACAATAACTATCATCTCACAATAACGTATCATATTCAATTTATTTGATTTCAATTCAATTCAACTCACAATCACAATAACTATAGTCTCATAATAATGTATCATATTCAATATTATTTTATTTCAATTTAATTCAATTCATATCGAACAATCACAATTTCAATTTGACTATCACAATAACTATAGTCTCATAATAACCCTCCATAAAATTTCAGTTTAATATTTTGTTTACTTTTACCCTTCATTATTTTCCCTCCTTTTTTTTCTTTTTTTTTATATTTTGCCAAATTTGTGTGTGTGAAAAAATAAAGAAAAGAATAAAGGAAAAACAAAAGTATTAGTTAGTCACGTGACTCAGTATCGATGTATCGGAAGTTAGTGCAAAAAGAAAGACGACAATTCTTATCTTATGAATATTTTGTCTTTGATAATTATATCGCAATTAATTGAGTCCGAATGTCTAAACACGGTTAAAACACGATTAAATACCCATTTAACACGATTATTAAACGGTTATGGATCTGTAAAAAAAATAAACGGTCGGATTTGGATCTAGATTTCAAACACGATTAATAAATGGTCGGATTTGGTTCTAGCAATTATTTATGCAAACACGATTAACACGACACGATTACGACACGAACACGAAATTGTCATCCCTAGTTTTGATGTGCATTTCATAGTTGTACTAATCAATGCCGATGAATACGTTGAGGATAGGAAATTGTTTGTACTAAGTATGAAGGCTGGTCATTGATAGTTGAGCTTGAGCGTCAGATCCCGAGACCGACATTTTCTCAAATTGAGAAGAAATTTGATCAATATCAGTAGTCGACGCACGAGACATGGGAGCTGGATAAGTCGGTGGAGCGCCAAAAAAATAATCAAATGTGGATAGCGGATCTGACCTGTCATTTGGACCAGTATCTTCACCACCTCGACCAAAACCACTGACATCACCTGGAGTACCAAAGTCATGTCCATCTCCTTGGCCCCTTGGGTCAGCACCACCCCGACCATATCCACCCCTGTAATCATTTCCCTTGTAATCACTACCAAATCCATATCCACCATCAGCATATTCGACACCTCCGCCATGTGAACTACCACCATAAGTACTACCCCCGTGAGTACCATCATAAGTACTACCCCCATGAGTACTACCACCACCAGTACTAACACCATTATGGCCAAAATCATCCCGCATAACTCGATCGACGTCAACACCTAAATTTCGAGCAACGGCAGCTATTTCAGGATTAGGGTTACCAATATCGTCATCGAGGTGGATTGGCGAATCCAATCAAGGATTTCCTCGTCTAGGTTTTCGTTACCCACCATCACCATCGACCGTTCGAGAATGTCATATGGATCTTGCCTATCCACCCCGTCATTCGTAGCTTCCATTTCTCTTAGTTGCAACTTTTGGTTGTAGCTACAAAAGACAAGCTGCTCTAAGCGTTTGTAACCCAACCGGTTCCTTTGTTTTGTGTGGATCAATGCGAACGTACTCCAATTCCGCTCGCATGCGGATGATGATGTTGTTTGGAAAAAGATGCGGATTGCAAACTTTCGCAATGTTGGACATTTGTGCCAATAAAATGTTCCATCATTCGGCTGCAAATGAAAACAAATCATATACCGTGTAATTAACAACTTCATACTTATTCTAAAAACTAAAAAAAAAAATTAACGCATCCGGTGGGGTGTTCATTCTTACGGCTATGGTAGCTCGCTCTCCTAATCCATCCTTTGCATCACGGAAATAAATCATCTACACCGAAAATAGTACACGGCTTCAATTTTTTACGTCCAAATATTAATATGCATGAGATCAATATCGATATTAAAAACAAACAATTGCTTACCTCTTCGCCAATATCGGTGTAGTCTTCATGTTGATGCAACTTATCGAAGACTCTAGTCACCATTTGTATATATTCGCTACACATCTCAACAATGGGGTTGTATTGAAGCCTTGGATTTAGCCAAAGAGCTGCTTCATGTAATGGATGATGTAACTGCTTCTTCCACCGTTTAGTCACAATGTCTACCACCCATTGTTTGCCTTGAAGGTGGGACAGATGTGAAACCATTGACTCAAACACGTTGTACATCATTCCGAGAGTAGGAACCACTTCAGTGTCCACGACACGTAGAGCTGCGTACTTTGGCTCATAAATGGAGCAAATCATCTCAATGGAAGTCCAAAAAGAGGCGTCCATGACCGTTTCCTCCACAACTCTACCGGCCGCAGAATTCTTGAGCTTCGACACTTCCCACGATCTGATATGAACATGTTTCGCAGCTGGACTCTGTTGCTGCGTATGCTCCTACATGCCTAGTAGTTCATCGTGAATCATGTCTTCGCAGGGTGAATAAGCTCAGTTGGGCATAATTCTCTCATTGTTGCTAACACGTTCAAGTGCTTGTAAATGAACATTGTAATGTTACGAGCTTTTGTGATTGGTCCCGCAATAATAGGACGTTTCTCGATGTCTTCGAACACGAGGTTGATGCAATGTGTGACGCACGACGTCCAATACATTTGGTACTTCTTCATCAACTCTTTCCCACCTTTTACATAAGTCGAGCCATTATAAGTAACAACATGCACGACGTTGTGCACCCCAATTTCGTCTATGACGTCCTTCAGCACGCTATTATGCACGCGGAATCTTTGATCTTGTTCGACGCATCGGTAGACTTCAAGAATACTGTACGTCCAGCGGAGTATACCATTATGTTGATAATATTTAACTTTGTGGCTCCAGTCCAACCGTCGGACATAATGGTATATCCATATTCTTTCCACGTGGGTCATTGTGCATCCACGTACTTCTTGAATTCTTCAACCTCCATCGGCAAGTATACAGAGGATATCTCATAAGGCGAGGGAATAGGCACACCGGGATCTATACGACGATAACATAAAAAATTATTTTCAAGCTCGCCGGAACATAACTAGTTTTATAATTAAGTGATGCATGACAAAATAATATGTAATTTTGGAAATAAACAATCAGTCAAATTTAAACGAGAAGTTGAATGGGAAAACGTTAATGGATTCAGGCTTATAGCATATCCACTTAAAGCTATTAAAGTCTAGTTTCTAATGGAGTTTCCTCGAAAAAGTTATGATGATTTTAGTAACCACTGCGCAGGATTTAATATTGCTGTTGATGTTGTGATGTTTTGTATTCCCCTTTATTTGGATGTAAGACTCTATAAATAGAGTTGAGTGTATTGAAATGGCAGTTTTATGAATGAAAAGAAATCCTCTCTCTAAATTCCAATTTCGTTTTCAACAGTGGAATCGAATTTGATGCCCAAAAACTGGTATTTTTTTGTCTTGAATCCATAGGTTTTGGAAGGATTTTAACCAGGTATTCGTGCATCGAATCAACGATTGGAATCGTTACTCACGACATAGCTTTCGCCTGCATCATTAAGCATTTAAAAAAATGTCTTACCCACTTCGACGACTCAAGCAATCATATTCTTGAAATGATGAGATTTTACTTTGTTGAACGCGATATTCGCGTGGATGAAAAACTTGCTAATTAGGCGACCTACTAGTTTTTTCTTACACGGATTCACCATCTTCAGAATCCTTTTTTGCTTCGCAAACTCTAATCGATACAAAGACGGAGCCGAGGGGGGCACCACCCCTGAGCCTCCCCCGGGACCCTCAAGCCCCATGGCGAATCTTTCTGAGGCTTCTTCTTGATGGCTCTTTTTGAATTATATGAACAATTCTCTTTCCGCTTCGGCTTCTTCATCCGAATCTTCAATATTTTGTGTCAACCTTCGACCGACGTTAATATTAGAATCTTCTTCTTCTTCGTCTGCTGCTGCTGCTTCTTTAGGGAGCTTTGTAGAAGTAGTTCTCGCATCTCTTTTTGAACCTCGGGAGGAACTTTAGCGCATGGTCTCGCATTTTTATTGGGATCGTTACCACTCAAATGGTATGTCATTCGACTAATCCCACCATCTTTCATTTGCCAATCACAAAAGTGGCATGTGAACCCGTTCACACTCCCTTGGATGGGCGTACAATACTTTCTTGCCCCTTCGTCGGTCATTTCTGTAAATAAAAATTCACAACCACAATATCACAATTCATAATTCGCAAATTTCTTAATCACGATTCACAATCACAATCACAATTTTTTATTTGCATTTTCTAAAAACACAATTTATATATCCTAATTTCAATTTCACATATTCCCGTCCACAATCATAAATTCCAATTCACAACCACAATATCACAATTTATAATTCGCAATTTCTTAATCACCATTCACAATCATAATCACAAGTTTTGATTCGCATTTTCTAAAATCACAATTTATATATCCTAATTTCAATTTCACATATTCCCGTCCATAATCATAAATTCCAATTCACATGTACAATATCACAATTTATAATTCGCAATTTCTTAATCACAATTCACAATTACAATCACAAGTTTTGATTCATAAAATCACACTTTATAGTGACGAATTTCAATTTCACATATTCCCGTCCACAATCATAAATTTCAATTCACACGTCGGAATATCCTAATTCTACAATAACATAATTTTTACACTAACCTCTTTTAAATGAAGATTCTGAAAATTTTCAAGTCGCCGGAAAAGTCACCGGCCGCCGTCAATATTGTGGCGGATCGCCGAAAAAAATGAAAAACTCGCCGGAACTTTAATATTCATATACTAATTTCAAATATGCAAAAAAATTTCAACAAAACTTGAGTTAAATCTATCTAAAAACGAAAAAAAAAATTAAAACAAAATTCTTCAAAATATCCGAGCTTTATATGCTTACCAGTGATATATCCGACTCTATCGGTGATATTCTATAAAAATCCTTCTTCGCCGGATGTTATTACATGGAGATGAAGCTTCGTCGCCGATAATCGCTGATAGAGCATAAGAACTACACAGAGATGAACGATTTTGCCCGGGTAGAAGATTGCCGATATTTTTTCAAATCAAGCCGATATTCTCATGTTTTATACTCTCCAAAATATCGCGATATCTTAAAAAATCGGTGATAAATTGCGATATTTTGCCGATATTTTATAAAACGATAATGTTTATTAAAGATATTTTATCAAGGTATCCAAAAAAACGAGATATCGGCTATATATCCCTATATATCGCCGATATTTTGATCATTACACTACTACAAACAGTGGATTCCACAACGGTACAGTACCGTTGTGGAATGATTCCACAACGGTTCTGTACCGTTGTGGAATCCTCCGCTGTGTAATGATTCCACAACGGTACTCGTACCGTTGTGGAATCTTAGGGATTCCACAACGGTACAGTACCGTTGTGGAAACCTCCACGTTTCCACAACGGTACTCGTACCGTTGTGGAATCTTAGGGATTCCACAACGGTACAGTACCGTTGTGGAAACCTCCACGTTTCCACAACGGGACGGTCCCGTTGTGAAAAATGAATCAATTTTTTTAAAACTCGCCGCGGCCACGTATTGACTTCGCCGCGGCGTGATCTTCCACAACGGTACCCCGTACCGTTGTGCAATAGTTCGCCGCGGCCAATGACATACATGGCCGCGGCGAACAAGAATTATGTTGATTTCCGAAACGCGCCGCGGCAACGTTACGTACTCGCCGCGGCGTGATCTTCCACAACGGTACAGACGTACCGTTGTGGAATCGTTCGCCGCGGCCAATGACATACATGGCCGCGGCGAACAAGAATTATGTTGATTTCCGTTTCTCACCGCGGCAACGGTACGTACTCGCCGCGGCTTGATCTTCCACAACGGTACAGACATACCGTTGTGGAATAGTTCGCCGCGGCCAATGACATACATGGCCGCGGCGAACAAGAATTTTGTTTTTTTAAAAATTCTCGCCGCGGCAAGGAATACCTTTGGCTGCGGCGAGATGAATTCCCATGAAACTTTGCCGCGGCGTAATGATTACACGTCGCGGCCAAATTGTACCTGAGAGCTATGTTTTTGTTTTCCAATTAAAAACCTGAAAATTAAATATATCCAAAACCAAATATATATCCAAAAAATCCAAATACATCCATAACATCCAAAATATATACATAACATCCAAAACCAAATATATATCCAAAAAATCCAAAAATAAATATCTATATCCAAAATCAAACTAATATTCACATTCTATAAAAGTTTGTACGTATAACACCCACTCTTCTCGAACTCTCTCTAAGTTATCCGGTGTATATGACTTCTTCATTTGTAATTTATCTATACCAACTCCAACAATATCACGCATATAACTTAAAACATAATACCCGCATTCCGTGTTTCCGATTTGTTTGGGAGCCGAGGCATTTGTGATTAAGGTTGATTGACCGTTACTTCGGGCTTCTTGATTGTGAAGCTTGAAATCCGAAAAAATCCTTATACGCCAAAAAAAAAATTAGAAAAGAAGCATTAGTGGAAATGAAATATTTCAAATAACATGTAATTAATTTACCTTTTTATCAACATCCTTAAATCCAATGGGATTTTATTTTTCAACGGATCGAAGAACATCGCTTGATCTTTCCAAAGATCGAAGACAACAAGCATCCAATGTTCATTTAAATTGTACGGCATCAAAACTAGTTGTTTTGGTTTGCAATTTCGTACTATTTTCCCGATTTGCTTGACGCGTTCGGATAAATGGGCCTCATCGTTGTTGGTTTGGAGGTAGCAACTCAAACCCGCTTCAACAAAACACATTACTTCACTCCGCTTATTTTTGTCTAATATGGATTGTAGATAACTACGAAAAACAATTATTGGATTAGTTAATAAAATGAAATATTGTATATTGATATAAGAAAAAGAATATAAAAGAAATATTTACCCCATGTAAACCGTTATGCATGACGCGCCTATTTCCTCGTATGTAAGGAATTCTTTAACATCGTCAAACATCACCGGAATACGCTCTACGGCGATACTTGCACAAACTTTGACATTGATTGCATCCTCTTTCGGTAACATTACTCGGTTGGCATGTTGGGCGAGCAATCGAAACTTTGGATTAATCAACGTATATGAAATCTTCTTATCGTCATCGGCGCTAGGTTCACTACCACCACCGACCTTCAACACTTGTGTGACCACCGGGCCGCGACTCTCTTTTGCAATTTCAGTTTCTATTAATCTCTTTGGCCACTTAACGAAGCCCCCTACGGCTTCTTCAATAGTCTTGGCTTCATCGGTGGGAATCGGCAAAAAAGCTTTCTTAATCAAAGCCGTCGCAATGCTCACTCGAACGTTTACATCCTCCAAAGATGAAAAATGAACGTGTTCGGCATTCATGTACGCTCGCCCGTTTGCTACATGAATCGTGCCTCCATTCATGAAATCATCAAGGAGGAGAATGCATTCTATGCTTTCATCCGAACACGGTGTCACCGGCGTGGTTGGATTCATTGAGCAACTTGCTCGAACACTATCGGGTTTGTCGGCAACTTCATGTTGAGATTGTTTATCTAATAAATTCACTAATGTTATTAAAAAATATATATAAAAATATTTGACTTTTTTACTTGTATTAAAAAATTAAAAATTACCTAAAGACGTTACTTCATTAGCCTTGTCTTCATCACCATCTTTAGCCATGTCTTCATCGCCGCCCTTAGCCATCTCTACATCATCACCCTTAGGCATCTCTTCATCAACACCAATATTTTCCTCTTCATTTGTGGGACGTAGGACACTAGGCAACTCGTCATTAGCATCTTTGAGACTCAAACCATTTTGAGTTAAGGCTTTCATAATGAAAGATTTTAACTCTCACATTTCTCGACGTAACTTAGTTACCTCGTCACTCAAGTTTGACCGACGAGATACGGAATTGCAACTTGACGAGTATTTAGATTGCCCACGAACACGACCGGGATGTTCCTTAGATTGCAAGACACTTTCCATAGACTCATCCGTAACTTCTTGAGATGATTTTCCCTTCATTCTCGACTCAACCCATAATACCTCTTTTGTAGGCCATTCACCCGTTTCCTCGTACTATTATCAAGCAATACCACAAATTAATTAATAAATATTATGAAACATGGACAACAAAATAAAACATGTAAATCTAACCTTTTGTTGATCAAGTTTTCGATATCTATTGCGGCCGGTTCTAGATTTGTACACGTTCTTCCTCGCTATTTCTTTCCCATTGTCCGATGATTTTTTGAACATATCGGAACGTCTATACTCAACAAATTTTATCCAATCTTCTTCGGTGATATTTCCATAGCGTTTTAAAACGTATTCCGGCCTCTTCAAGACGCTTGGATCATTGAGGTTGTCTTTGACTAGATCGTTGTATAGCTCGTGACGGAATAACCTCGCCGCTTCTCCAACTCTCATAAGACAATTATTCTTAAGTTCGATAGGGACCGTAAATGCTTCACATATTTCGTTCCAAATCCTTTCTTTTAGCTGTTTATGCTCTTTTAGTCTCCAATCGATCATCGAAATTGGAACGTGTTCTCTAGCTAACACGCCAAAATAACTCGATAACTCATCACCCTCCTTATCCAATGGTTCATCTCTATCATTAAATTTGACGTTTATCTTTTTACCAAGAGTTTAAACCTTATTAATCTTGGGCATAAGAGTATTTCTTCTTTTCCCGGGACCATCGATATTGGTGGATCTCCGTTTACCGCTAACGGTACTAGTGGAAGTATTAGACATAATCTATGAAAAAACAAAATTCAACATAAACTCAATTCAAACCAATTCCAACACAAACTCAAACTTAAATTCAATTTCAATTCAAACCAATTTCAATATAAACTCAAATCGAAATTCGATTCCACACTAATTTTCTACATAAATATCAAATTCCATATTCAATTTCTATATAACTTAAACACAAATACACAATTCTAACCTAATTTCAACATAAAAATACAAATTACATAAAAAAAACACTTACCCATAACCTAATTTCAACATAAAAATACAAATTACATAGAAAAAACACTTACCCGGAGTGAAGATGACGAGCACGGAGGCGTGGTGGAGAGATAAAACGTCAATGACGTTGTCGGGACTTGTGGTCGGAGGGTTGTGGTCGGAGGCAAGGTTTTGTGGACTTAGAAATTTGTGAAGAAGAGAGGAGAGAGAAGGACGGAGGCCGAGGAAGAAGAGAGGAGAGAGAGGGACGGCGGCCGAGGAAGAAGAGAGGAGAGAGAGGGACGGCGGCCGAGGAAGAAGAGAGGAGAGAGAGGGACGGCGGCCGAGGAAGAAGAGAGGAGAGAGAGGGACGGCGGCCGAGGAAGAAGAGAGGGGAGAGAGGGACGGCGGCCGAGAAAGAAGAGGAGAGAGAGAGACGACGGCGACGGAGTGGGTGTGGGTCGGAGAGAAAGAGAGAAGAAGAGGGTGGGTCGGAGAGAAAGAGAGAAGAAGAAGAAAAGTGAAATTTCTGAAAATTTTGAAAAAAATCGAGTGGGAAAACTGTTTTAGGGTCTGACCGCGATATTTCGCCGCGGCCAAAGTCCCACGTCGCCGCGGCGAGTTCATTCCACAACGGTATGACCGTCCCGTTGTAGAATATTTCGCCGCGGCCACGTATCTGATTGGCCGCGGCGAAACATTCTGGCCGCGTCGATCTTCATACGTGGCCGCGGCGACATAGTTCACAGATTTACATAGCCCCTGGAACTCATTTCGCCGCGGCCATGTAGATACTTAGCCGCGGCGAAACATTCACGCCGCGGCGATCTTCATACGTGGCCGCGGCGAAATAGTTCACAGATTTACATAGCCCCTGGAACTCATTTCGCCGCGGCCACGTATGCAGTTCGCCGCCGCGTGATATACCTGGCCGCAGCCAAAGTATAGTATAGCCACGGCGAACAGTTCTCAGATTTACTGGAACTCATTTCGCCGCGGCAATGTATTTCTTTCGCCGCGGCGAGTGTATTCCACAACGGGACGATTGTCCCGTTGTGGAATCTATTCGCCGCGGCTAGGTATAGTGTTAGCCGCGGCGAAACATCGCACACTGGATCTATAAATTAAAATTTCTCGTCATTTTCACTTTCTAATCTCAAAACCTCATTCGGAAACCCACTCCAAACCTAATTCCGACCTGTTCTGCGCCATTCTTGGTTATCACTCTCAACTATACGTCCAAATCTTGTAAGTTATTCTCCTACTTGCTTTGAATATACTTGTTTTTTATAACTTGGTAATTAGAATGGGTATTTGTTGTAAAATCTAGGATTTTCTATCATTGAAGATGAAAAAATGGATGTGGAAGAATAGATTAACTGAGATATATCAAGAAGGTGTAGATGAATTTTGTAAATTCGCTAGAGATAATATGGACGACGTGAAATCTATTCGTTGCCCTTGTGTTCGATGTGGAAATCATAGGCATTTTTCGCTTGATGTTGTTCGAACCCATTTGTTTGCGTATGGAATAATGACCTCCTATCAAAGATGGTACTATCATGGTGAGGTTTTTCGTTCGACGATAAACAATAGCGTTGATGATATTGAAAATGATGTTGATGATATGCCCGGAATGATGAATGATTTGGAGGACGATTTTGTTGACCGGCCGGAGTTGTTTGAGTCGATGATGATTGATGCGGAGACACCATTATACGAAGGGTGTACAAGCTTTTCGAAGTTGTCGTTTTTAGTTACGTTGTTTCATTTGAAGGCGTCGGGTGGTTGGACAAACACTAGCTTTACAAAATTGTTGGAAACACTTAAAGAAGCCTTTCCGAAAGACAATAAAGTTCCTTTAAGTATGTATGAGGCGAAGAAGACTTTGGGCACATTAGGTATGAAGTATGAGAAGTTCCATGCGTGCCCGAATGATTGTATTTTATACAGACACGAGCATGAAAATCTAGATGAATGTCCGATCTGCAAAGAGTCGAGGTGGAAGAAGGGTAAAATGCCACGTGACGGAGTCAAAGGAGTTCCAGTTAAGGTATGTTTTCACTACTCGATTATCAAATACATGTATAGCCTATAATGGTATGCTTCTTATTGTTTTTTTATGATTACAGTCGTTATGGTACATTCCTCCAATGCCACGCTTCCGACGAATGTTTAATAGTGCCAAACACGCGAAGAACATGGTTTGGCACTCCGAAAAACGTGTCAATGATGGTGTTCTCAGACATCCTGTCGATGCTGCCCAATGGAAATCCTTTGATTTTGAGTATAAGGATTTCAGTGCTGATCCCCGAAATCTTCATCTTGGTTTAGCAACTGATGGTATGAACCCGTTTAGCATGATGAGCAGTAAATACAGTGTTTGGCCGGTTATATTGCTGAACTACAATCTCCCTCCAAAACTCTGTATGAAGAGAAAGTTCTTGATGTTAACGCTTCTGATATCAGGACCGAGTCAACCAGGTAATGATATCGATGTTTATTTGGCACCGCTTGTTGATGATTTGAAGATGTTATGGGAAAAGGGCTATGAGGTTAAAGACGCTTATCGTCGAGATTCTTTCAACTTACGGGAAATGTTATTGTGGACTATTAATGACTTTTCGGCCTATGGAAATTTGTCAGGATATTCTGTGAAATGCTCGATTGGTTGTCCTATTTGTATGAAAGACACATCTTCCATTCGGTTGAAGCATAGTAAGAAGACTGTTTTTCTCGGGCATAGAAGATTTTTACCAAGAGACCACCCATTTAGAAGGTTAAAACAAGCATTTGATGGCAACACAGAAGAACGGCTCCCTCCTCGAATTTTGTCTGGTGAAGATGTCTACGAGATGGTAAAAAACGTCAATGAAGTCCTTGGAAAAAGAAAGCGTCGTGCTAGTACTAAAGAGTCGTTTCAAGAGAATCCTTGGAAGAAGAAATCGATATTTTATGACCTTCCGTATTGGAAGACGCACTACGTTCGGAATTGTCTGGATGTTATGCATATCGAGAAAAATGTTTGCGAATCCGTTATCGGTACTCTTCTTGATGATCCACATAAATCGAAAGACGGAATAAAATCTAGAAGGGATCTCAAGGAGCTGAATATAAGAAGTATTTTGCACGCCGATGAGGAGGTCGGACAAAAAACTAAATTTCCAGCGGCTAAGTATACTCTAGATCGGAAGGAGAAGAAGAAGTTGTGTAAATGGTTTGCGTCTATCAAAGTTCCCGATGGTCATTCTTCAAACTATACGAGATTTGTATCTATGAAAGATTTGAGACTTATTGGAATGAAGACTCACGATTGTCATGTGCTTCTACAACAAATGTTACCTCTCGCCTTGCGTGGAATTTTGTCACCCGATGTGAGATTTGCAATATCCAAGATATGTGTATTCTTCAACTCGATTTGCTCGAAGGTTATTGATCCTACTCGGTTGGATTCCATGCAATCGGAGTTGGTAAAAACTCTATGCATGCTAGAGAAGTTTTTCCCACCTTCGTTTTTTGACATCATGATTCACTTAACTGTTCACTTGGTACGTGAAGTGAAATTATGTGGGCCCGTATTTTTACGTTGGATGTATCCAATCGAACGTTACATGAAAGTGTTGAAGAGTTATGTGAAGAACTATAATAGACCGGAAGGGAGCATAGTAGAAAACTATATAGCTGAGGAGTCCGTTGAATTTTGTTCGGAGTATTTAACTAATGCAGACGCGATTGGGTTGCCAAAGAACACAAGTCATGAATCAAAAGCTTTATCTACAGGTATGTTTTCTGACACTTTCTTTTGTGTATTTAACTTATTCATGAGAGGACCACTACTTATATGAGTGGTTATGTATAGGTACTTATTCTATCGTCAACCAGAAAGAGTGGGAGCAAGCCAGTCTCCATGTCTTGCATAACGTTTCCGAGGTCACGCCGTTTGTGGATATTCATTTGAAAGAATTGAGGGCAAATGATCCAAAAAGAGCTAAAAATGAAAAATGGTTACAAGAAGAGCACAATCGTTTGTTTCAGAAGTGGCTTGGAAAACGATTATTTCAAGAATCAGGACATTCAGAAACGTTGAGCAAAATATCTGGCGGTCCTTCGTCAATGGTTACAAGGTACACTGCTTGGTCTGTTAATGGTTTTACTTTTTACACCAAAGAAAGAGACAACAAGCATCCCGTTCAAAATAGTGGTGTTACATTACTTGCTGAAGCATTACACGTTTCTTCGGCAAATGATAAAAATCCAAAAAAAGCTTTTATGAACTATTATGGGTACATTGAAGACATTTGGGAACTTGATTATTGTGGGCTACGAATAGCTTTGTTTAAGTGCAAATGGGCAGACAACAATCATGTTAAAGTTGATAAAGACGGAGTTACGATTGTCAACTTTCGACGTACAAGTTACGAGAATGATTCATTTATTTTGGCCTCACAAGCAACTCAAGTGTTTTACGTACCAGAACCCGTCAATCCAGATTTGTCATTAGTGGTTCACATGAAAGCGAGAAATATTGAAGAAGATGAAGACGACAACATGTCTAATATCCCCCCATTCACATCCGGCTTGCCACTTGTTGATGAAGAGATCGAAGATTTTGATGATGATGATGTTTCTCATTTACATCGTTCGGATATCAATCATATTTTAGTGTGAAAACAAAAAAAATATGTATTTTAGTTTATTTTATGATATATATTTTATATAATTATTGTTAATATCCTGTTGATAAATACTAATATGGCCGCTTCCAAGACTATAAAACGTCAAGGCTTAATATTCCGCCGCGGCCATGATAACTCGCCGCGGCCATGATGAAAACATGCTGCGGCCATGTATAAAACACGCCGCGGCCATGATGATATCGCGCCGCGGCCAATAGACCAACTGGCCGCGGCGAAATAAGTTCCAGATACTTTGTTTTTTTAGGAACCCACTTCGCAGCGGCCATGTACAAAACACGTCGCGGCCAAGATGTCTCGCCGCGGCCAATAGAACACCTGGCCGCGGCGAAATAAGTTCCAGAGTCTATGTTTTTTTAGGAACCCACTTCGCCGCGGCCATGTACAAAACACGCCGCGGCCAAGATGTCTCGCCGCGACCAATAGAACACCTGGCCGCGGCGAAATAAGTTCCAGAGTCTATGTTTTTTTAGGAACCCACTTCGCCGCGGCCATGTACAAAACACGCCGCGGCCAAGATGTCTCGCCGCGGCCAATAGAACACCTGGCCGCGGCGAAATAAGTTCCAGAGTCTATGTTTTTTTAGGAACCCAATTCGCCGTGGCCATTTATAAACACGCCGCGGCGAAGATGACTCGCCGCAGCCAAAACAACATGTGGCCGCGGCTAATGTCTTCTTCATCGGGGAGAATCTATAGTTATTACTTTTTAATCTGAAGTAATATCAAACACAATCAATACATAAATTTTAAATACTCAAATCATCCATTCAATACCATAACAATACCATAACAAGTCTCAAACATAAATTCATACAATACCATAACGAGTCTCAAACACAAATTAAAATCTGAAACAAGTATCAAACACACATAAAGACATAAATATTTAAGTCTCACACACATAAAAAAAGATGAAAACAATTATTAAACTTAGAAGGTTTCAAAAAACACATAAAAAAATTTACTCGTTGTCGTCGTTGTCATTCGTAGGTGGTTGTGGTGGTGGTGGTGGTGGCCCCGGGTACTGAGGAGGTGCCATATGCGGTGGCCATTGCGGTGCTTGCGCCTGATAGTATGTGTATTGAGGATATGGAGGAAACCGGTATTGATTCTCCTGATTGATGTCCCATCGACCAATCAGCTCGTTCAATCCTTCGAAAGCCGCGGCGCCATATTGTCCTTGTTGGTACATGTAATCTTGGGTGTGTTGATACCCGCCAACGAGATAGTGGCTACACCGAGCAATGTACTCTTGGGTGGCGGGATCATACCCCGGAGGTGGTTGTAAACACAACAGTGGCTCGTTGAGTGACGGTTCATCCTCATCTTCTTCATCATCTTCCTCCTCTTCCGGCTCTTTGACAATGTATCTCTCGATCGTCTTGTCATTAATAGGCGCCCCACACTTCTTGGTTGTGTCGTGTTTTGCGCCTCCAACACCGGCATTCAGACACAAGCCGTAGATGATTGACGGATACGGCAACCCATTTTTGATATTCTTGTAGTCGATTCTCTTCATCCAATTGTAGATGAATCGACCGACGTTGATGGTGTTACCATGAATGATACAAAACAAAAGATGGACATGTTCCTCGTCGAGACGGGTGAAGTGCTTTATCGGAAAGAGACGGGAGCAAATGAAATAAATCCACGTTTTTGCGAGCCTGTAAATTAAACACCGTTATATTTAAAACATGCAATTAATAGAAAAAATAAACACCGTTCTATTTAAAACATACAATAGATAAAATAATACACGCAAAAAAGAAGAAAAGTCTAACCTCGTCAGTGATTTACGGAAAAGCTTTCTAACTCCTTTGTCCATGACCCAATTCTCTCCTGGAGTAGTCAACAAACTCAACATTTCATCGAGATTAGGATTTCTCAACCATTGTCGATAACCCTCATTCTCGAATTCGATGTCCGGGGTTCCTAGCAATGCGTTGATGGCTCCGACACTACAATCAACATCTACACCACGAACCGTCACCACATCATCCTCGTGATCTGGTAAGTTCGCGTAGAATTCGTACATGAGCGTAACGTTTGCTTTGTGCTCGGGTGTGGCACAAAATTTTCTCCAAGAGAAACCTTCGATGGTATTGTTGATTTGAGACCCTATAGGCGTGGTTGAGCTCACCTTCAACCCTCGTTCAAAGATCGGACTTCGTTGAACGAAGATGTCGTAGCGTTCTTCTGCGGCCTTGCTAGTGAATACCCGACTATTATAATCCACTACGGGTTCGGGTTCGGCTTGACGAGACCTCTTATTTTTTTTTGTGGGGGGGGGGGGGGGGGGGGGGCGAGAAGAGCTAGGGGCGGCTTCTTTGTGACCGGCGGTTGTCTTTGAACGGCCGATTTTCACCTAATTGAACAAATCATTTCAAACTCAAATTCAACAACATTTTCAAACAATAAATCATCTTCAACACAAAATTAAACTCAATTCAACACTAAATACATATAAAAACACATTATATTCAAATAAATAAAACATAAAACTCATCACAAACACAAATTCAAACTCAAATCCGACCTCAATTTAACTACAATATCAAAATACAACTCATTTTAAATCTAAAATAACATTATACCCAAAATCATAAATTAGAACAAAAAACCCAAAATAAAAAACCCTAATTTCGGCCAAATCTACACCCCCAATATCATAAATTACAACCAAAATCAACCAAAATCATAAATTAGTTTATAAATCACACAAAGTATTCATAAAAATTAGGATTTTGATATGAAATTGAGATAAAAACATACCTTGATAAAAGAATTTGGTGGGAGAGAGAGCAAGGGAGGCGACACCGAGAGAAAGAAAGAAGAGCACGGCGAGATTTTGCTTCGGCGAGGAGGGCGGCGAGTTTTGGCGGCGGCGAAGTTTCAAGGTTGGTTTGGGAGGAGAAATGGCACAGAATCGGCCGAAATGAAGGTCTGAGGCGAGAGAAAGTGTAAAAAATGAAAAAAGAAATCGAAATGAGGCTTTTATAGTGAAGCCCTAAAATTTTTTACGACATTTCGCCGCGGCGAGTTTCAGCCTTCGCCGCGGCGAAATGTCGTAAAAAATTTCCACAACGGGTTATTGTCCCGTTGTGGAATCGATTCGCCGCGGCGACTCATAAGTTTCGCCGCGGCGAGATGTCTGACTTCATACCTTTCCCACAACGGTACAGTGTACCATTGTGGAAAAGTTTGGCAGCGGCGAGTTTGAGCCTTGGCCGCGGCGAGATCCAACAACGGGTCACTGTACCGTTGTGGAATGTCCAGAATTCCACAACGGTACTGTGGTACCGTTGTAGAATCCTGGATATTCCACAACGGTACGGTGTCCCGTTGTTGAATCTTGGACATTCCACAACGGTACGACTGTACCGTTGTGGAAGCATATAGATTCCACAACGGTACTGTGTTCCGTTGTGGAATTTCCGTTGTGTAATCCAACATTTGTAGTAGTGTTACTTAATACATAGCAAAAGTACTTCTAACTTTTTGGTAATAGGCCTACACGTGACTTTCTAAACGACTAGGCATTTGAGCTTATTCTTTTTTGTTTGACTTCACATGCCTCTCTCTCTCTCTCTCTCTCTCTTCATTTTCTATCCACTGTTTCATTTTTTACAAAATCTCATATAAAAATCTTCATAAAAAAAAAAAATACCAGCATGAACTAGACTTTAATATAACAAAACAACTAATACATGAAATAGACTTTAATATAACAAACGTTTAATTACATTGACACCTCTTGAACTATAAGTCGAGTCACGAACATCCTTTCAACTTCATTTTTCACAAAATTGACTCTGAACTCTTGTTTTACTATCGTGATCCCTTTCCGTCCAAAAAATTCTTTTACCATCCACATTTTGAACATGTGACTCTTACGTGACCAAAATTTAGAGAAAAAATTAATAATTTTACTAAAATAAATAAATAAACAATTTTTTTTAAAACAAATAAAATAAAAGAGTAAAATTAAAATAAATTAAAAACTAATACTAAAATATCATCTATTGCTCTCTCTCTCACAGACTTCACATATATGTAAAAAAAAACCTCCAGATTTGGAGGGAAAAAAAATCTCCAAACAAATTCTAAACACATCCTCGTCGTTGTTTCAACAAGGTTTCAATGTACTCGCTCTCTTGCTCTGATTGTCTCCGCCGCCCAAATCCGTTTGCTCGGCCATGGCGGGGAATGCCGACATCTTGCTTTGAACCGTCATCGCAGTTCTTCGCCGGAGACTCGAGAACCAATGGCGAATAGGGTTATTTTTCTCTCTTTTTTCTTTCATCATCTATGGTGGTGTTGTTGCCGGTGGACGAAGAACGAGGCGGAGTGGTGGGGCGTAACTTGGGATTACTGCACCGACACCATCTTCGTCCCGGCGATGAAGCTTTACACCTGCCAAAAGTGCGTCGCCGCCCGGAACCCCACGGATCGGACATCGACCCCATCACCGCCACTCCAACCACCGACACTCCTCCATCCCTCTCCTTCTCCGACGAGGTGATTCTGGGACAAGGTTAGGTAGTTGAGGCTTCTCATGGCGGTGATTTTGTTTGGGATCTTGCCGGAAGCTTGATGCAGGTGAGATCGACAAAGGTGATCAAGAGCTTGTGTCGGTTCAATTTTGAGGCATTAGAGGCGAGCTGGAAGAACGTGTTTGAAAAATCCCCAATTTGAAGTTATTAATTTTTCTAAATAATAATACGATATCCATAATAACAATAATAATAAGTGAAGGTATATTGATTACGACACATGTTTTAAGCCAGATATTATATCCATATCAGCAAAATTTTAACAGGAATAGTAAACATCTGACGGAACGCGAAAGTAAAACAAGAGTTCATAGTCAATTTTATGAAAAAATGAAGTTAAGGGGATGGTTCATTACTCGATCTAGAGTTTAGGGAGAATTTATGTAATTAATCATGTAACAAATTATAAATTGAGATCAAATACTAGACTTTATTGTAATAAACAAACTTTAATATGTAACTAATAGAAAAATAAATTATAAACTGAGATCAAATATCTTAAATAAAATAATGAATTATTTAGGTCCAAATAAATTTCCCCTCTTATATTTTGACGAATGTTAGTCTTTTTTTTTGTTCTTGAATCTATGTAACTTCTTAACCTCCTTGGTGAACTCCGGGCCTCGTAGGAGTTCCTCGGCCTCGTCAACGTTTCTGTGGGAGTGAAGCAGCGGCTCTTTCATCACTGTTGGTGGAAGGGTATCGACGAGGCGGAACTTGTGGAAGGGTATCGACGAGGCGGAACTGGTGGAAGGGTATCGACGAGGCACTTGGAGCTCTGTCTTGAAGATCTCGCTTTCTCTGGCATTGATTTCGCCTTTGGCATCTTCTACAACGCTCTCATCGCTATCCTCATCAGCCGTTCCTCTTCTTTTTCCGGCGTCTCTGAGTTCTTGTTCCGGTTAGCTAGGGTCTTCTCCGGCTATTGGGTTGAGGTCTGGTTGGGCTTTTGTTGATTTGGTATTTTAGTTATCTTAATTTAGTTCTTAAGAATGTTAGTTGGTTTTGTTTTTCTAGATTTAAGTTATGGTTTTTGTTTTTGTGTGACGTATTTTGGTTTTGATTTATGTTTAGTATTTTTATATTTTTCGTTGTGGCGTCATGTTAAACTTGTTTAATTTTGGATTGGAGACAAAATAGTCGTCTTATTATTTCAGTATGGATTTTCTGTTAGATTTTTGTCAATGCAAACTAAATAATCATATTCTTCATAATCATCAGACCGCGGTTGTTTGGATCTCTCCATCAATCATTGTTGTTATTTTGAAAGAACAAAATTAATGCTCGTTTTTAAATGTGCTTTATATAATTTCTTGTGTAGGAAGTGTGCACAAAATAACCGAAGACATGTACTTAGTGGCGGAGCCACATTGGATCAAGGAGGGACAAATGCCCTCCTTGAATTTTTAGAAATTATAATTTTTACCTTAAAAATTGAGTACTTTTTTTTTTTTGTCAAAATTTATATATATATTTTTTTTTTCAAATTTGTTTCTCTATTTTTTTTATTTTTTATTTCATTTATTTATTTTTTCGAATTTGTCTCCTCCGATTTGAATTTATGGCTCCGATCACTGCATGTACTTACTAGAAGATCTATTAAGACTAAAATCCATGTTCTAATAATTTTTTTACCATTTTTTTAATTGAAAGCGTCGTGCAATGTTTTAATTTATTTTTAAAAAGAGGAATTTTGTGATTTTTTTTTTATATTAGTTACAAACAGAATCCATTGCAGTCTTATACCAAAGTATAAATTTGCAACCAGTGCCAAGGTCCTAATTCCAAATACACGCAGAAATTTGATAAAAAAAAAAATAGTACACGCAGAAAAATAGAAGAAAAAAGACGTATGTGATTTGGGCGAGAGGAGAAGAGAAGTTTGCATGGGTTGGATAGCATGAATGATTGCAATGGAAGGAAGGAGGGTAAGAAGGTTAGGAAGGTTGGAAAGGGAAAGAAGAAGAAGAGCAGTGATTCCTCTCCAGCGAGACTCAACGACTGCGAGTAGTCGCAGCAGGACCGATTGTTGCTACTGCGACTACAAAATCACTGCTCTGAACCAACCTCTCTTCCGCCTCGGAACTCGCTTCGCCGCCTTTCTCCGGCCATGGTTCTCTCTCGGCCTCGGCTTCGCTCTCGCCTCTCTGCTCTCTGTCTCTCTCATTCTCCTCTTCCAGCTCGCCGTCGCTCTGCGGATTCTCCACCCCAACTCCTCTGCCGATCTCTCCGCTTCCTTCTTGTTTGGCTTCTCTCCGGTACGCTCAATCTCTCTCCCTTCGCTCTCATGCGAATGGCTTGGCTTCTTAAGCTCGGTGTTTTCAGGTCTCTGCTTTCGGGATTTCCCTCTCGGACTCTGTCTACTTGTTGCTTTCCACGTTGATCTCTGTCTCTTTTCATGAGTTTGGACATGCTCTAGCGGCTGCAAGGTCTCTCTCACTCTCACACATCAACATAATTTGATCTTATGTTTGGTTATGGACTAGGGGAAAATGATACATGATGCTTTTTTTCCCCTTGCAATTTGGTCAATTTGGTTTCAGGATAGATTAGATATGGAGTGGTTTTAGTGATTAGATCTTTCTTGATGCACTTTGCCTATTTTATGTCATGTTACAAAGCCCTATCCGTATATATCTGGTTTCTGATTCTTTGGTGTGTCCGTGTACCTCGTCTTTATGCACGCAATCTATCTATGATCTGCATAGAATTTAGTCATGTAAGACCGTTTGAACTAAGATTCCTCATGATTAAGCCATGTATAATGTAGTTGTTTGCTTCTGTTCTGGTATTGGCAGATCAGATCTACAAAAGGAAGAGAAGTTTTTTCATGCTGCTCTAATCATACAAGGGTTTAGAATCTATCAGTGAACTTCCTTGCTAATATGACTTTTGCATGCACAAGTCAACATGTTCTGATATCACGAATGACTGATTAAATTTTCAAACTAGTCTGCCATTATGAAATTCTGTATTCTCATGTTTGGAATGGTAGGAACCACTTCAATGGAAAGCAGTGAAGGCATACAGATGGATTATGTTGCCATCTTTCTAGTATTTCTCTTTCCTGGTGCTTTGGTAGCCTTCAATCATGATGCACTGCAAGCATTATCACCTCGCGCTTCTCTTCGTGTGTACTGCGCTGGGATTTGGCACAATGCAGTAGTAAGACTGAATTTTATACACTGTTGAACTTCCCGGCTATATTGGTGGGGTTTCACATTTGGCTTTGGTCGTACCAGCTTTCATATTATTTCTAATTTTCATTACATTTTTCCCCTAGTGCTGTGTAGTTTGTTGCCTGGTGTTACTTCTCTTGCCCGTGCTTTTGTTTCCCTGTTACCAGCAAGGTCAAAGCCCAATGGTATTGAACGCTACTCCCTTACAGTTGCTCATTTTTTTTCCCTGAAGATATTCCAAACTACTCATTGTTCACCTGCTCATTGTGTATATTTTGATCAAGGTTTTGTCAGTACCTTCTTCGTCGCCGCTATCTCCTTACTTGACACCTGGAGACGCAATTGTCTCACTGGATGGAATCCGTATCAATAGTGCCAAAGAGTGGAGGGAAATGGCAGCCCTTTTAAATCAAATGGCCCTTAAAGATGCAAATAATGGTACATATGTCGAAGGTGTCCGAGGAATAAGTAGCAGAAAAGGGTACTGTGTTCCTGATTCTATGTTAGCAGAAACCTGGAATATCGCAGTAGCAACGAATCAGTCTGGTTGCTCTGACGATCTCGCGTCATTTGTTACCATTCCCTGTTCGGATAAAAAAAGAGCTGAACACACCCACTGCTTGAATCCTAAGAGAATTGTCAAGTTTTCCAAATGCAGCAGCAACTGGATGGAAACTGAATTCGAGGGTGACAGTTGCAAATGCTCACAGGTACGGATTCCAATGTGCTTGTGCGAATTTGTTATTTTTAATGCTCTCGACTCAATATTTCATGCTTGGGACTTCGTTAAAAAGTTGCCAGGCATTTTAAATGAAAATAACTAGTATTGAGGTTCTGTTGCAGGATGAGACGTGCATAAGTCCTATTCAAACACCAGGAATGATATGGGTCGAAGTTTCTTATTCAAGTCCTTATTCTCCGAAATGCTTGCAATCTGGAAGACAACCACGTCCAGATCTAAGGGCCATGTCTGATACTATTGAGCACGACTGTGGTGGGACTTTTGTTTTTGTTGGTGATCCGATCTCCATGGCGAGCTCTGTACAATTAACTTCATATCGCCCTCGGTGGGAATATGCCAGTACTTATCTTCCATATGCTGTAGAAAAGATTCTCATCTGCACGTTCCATGTCTCTTTGACTCTAGCTCTCCTCAACAGTTTGCCGGTGAGTTCTAATTTATCAAACCATGGTATTTTTATTTATTCATTATTTATTATTAAGAAGGTACTGATATTTTTAATTCACCTTTTAAAAAAAGCATTATTAATTACCAACTTTTAGACCAGCTCCTAAGTTACATAAGCTTCCTACTTTTGAAAAAAAAAAAAAAAACCTATGAGTTACAAAAACTATCCCAAACATCAATAAACCGAGCCGCTTAGCTAAGAAAAAAATGATATCTTCTTTCGCTTTTCATTTTTTCTTTCGGGTTTTCTTCTTCATTTAGTAATGAATCAATGCTTTAGTACATGATTGTGGTTAATTTCAAGGGAATTTGGTTTCTTGCTAACGTCCCAGTAAAAGACAAGTGATTCTCGGTCTGTCTTGATCTAGATGGAAGTGTCGTTAGTCTTCTGGAGGTCAATAAAACAAAGTCTTTCAGTGGTACTTTTTTAAGCAGTGAAACTGCTGGTTAAGTGATGTTTTTGAAGAAAGTTTGGCTTCACAATTTCCGACGAGATTTTGTAGAAGGATCTCAGGAAACAGTGTTACTATCATAGTGGAATTGTTCGTAAAAAAAAACGAGGGAGGTGACTGAGGATACTAAAATGATTCCGAAGGGTCAGAGATGGTGGGGATGGAAGTGCTTCCTGGGGTGATCCGGAACGTCCTCAATGGGTAGATTTAACCCCAGAGTATCCAAAGCCAGAAGCTACAAAGATGCCGTGAAGTGTGAAGTACCAAATAGAGAGGCCAGTCAAGACCACACAAGCGAGTTAAGGATCGTGAAACCGGAATGGGTTGTTATTTGGAAAGATATGATGGCAACGTCTCTTGGGGGAAATCTGTTCTGCAATTGGGCTCCCCAGACAAGCTTGTTGTGTTAATTTCTGGGAATATATCTATCATCTGGAATGGTAGCTTGTCATCCTGGAAGGGCTGAAGAAAAATCCCCTAGTCCACTTCAAAGGGACTCATGCGGTGATATTGTATCGAGTGTCGAACAATGGGCTCGAGATTAAGAACAGGTGGATCGGTCAGAAGGTCTTCCCTTAGACCTATTGGCAACATCTGCGTAGGATTTCTACAGGCTGCTAAAGAAACTTTGGAGCTTTCTTTCCTGATATTTGGTGAATTAAAAGCCTAAGCCCCATAGAAAAGGTTGATGAAATCACTCATCAAACTTATTTATGGTGATTCAAATACGAATATTGGGATTTTTAACATTGGAGAAGGTTTAACCTCAAGGGGTTGTTCTAGTGGTAAGGGCGATTCTTGGGACCTTGTTAGTTCCCGGTTCGATTCCCCCTGGACCCAACAATTGGGGTCACTTGGGTAGTCTCCCCAGTCAGTCCTTCAAGATCTATGCCCTCCACTCAGGAGATCTTCTAGAATATGTGCTGTTGAAAAATCCGGGCTGGCTCGATTGTGAGGTTTTGGGAGGACTGTTTTCGGGAAGATGATGTTTTGTTGTTCGTTTTCTTGTGTTGGTGGGATTATGCCCCCTTCAAAATGCCACTATAATAAACTCTGAAACATTTTCAGTCCCGGATCGGGTCAAAGAAAATTCATTTTTGAAGGAATTTTATTAAGAGGAATGCAAGAGGCCACGGTTCTTGGGAGGGTCTCGCAGGAAGCTGGCTTTGGTTGCTCAACATTTAGCTATGTCTTACAGTTCTAACTTCATGTCAATAAATTAAGTAGTCATAATCATAATGTTCATACTTAAATGACTCCTGATAGTGCCGAGTAAAAGTGTTCTGATAGCTTTTTTCGGATGATATTCAATTTCGTAGGTCTACTTTCTGGATGGAGAATCTATTCTAGAGGAAACACTATGTCATTTAACACGATTGAGCCAAAACAAGAGAGAGAAGCTTCTCCAAATGTGTCTTCTGGTAGGTACACTCATTTCCTTGCTTAGCTTCTGCAGAGTCTTCTTCTTGAGATTTTTGTAGTTGAAAGGTAAATTATATAGGTATGCAAAAAAGAGAAGTATGTGACCCTAGCATGTCGCTGCAGATTTATAGGCCCCCGACAAACTTATTTATTTGTGTACCATGAGTTTGGTTACTTCATTTCATAATAATTATCTTCTATAGCGTACTTTCCCACGTAGGAGAAAACCACTAATGAGACATAACAAGCATTGCCCCGACTTAGCTGACTCCCTCGCCTCGGCTTTGGCCAGGCTCAACATCGTACACCGGCTGGGTGTGGGAATATGATGGATTATAAAAATTGATGATTGAGAAAGGGAGAAACACATCTTTTGTATTCTGTTGTGGGGGACAATAAAGATCAACATATTTGATATTTTTGGCTTTCAAAACATGCTTCTCTCATTGTTGCATTTATGAATCACTAGCATAAGTTGAACAAAATCCAGAAAACTCGCAGCTCTAATAATCCGTGGGCAAGTTTATATAACATCCAAACTTCTTTTTTTTTTTTAATAAAAAAATCGTAAAGCATATAACATCCAAACTTAAGTTCACATGTGAAATTGAGAAATTTGATTAAAAAACAAAACATTCTATAAAGTACCATATATTGACTTTTAAATGTCTTTAGTTAAAATTGAAAAGAATATGTATCCTTCACATTTTGGACAAAAGTACTTATCACTTTATAAACACATATATTGTTTTCACAAATGGTCACGAAGCATCGCGAAAGAGCATATATTCGTAAAACATCCATGGTATTCTTTGTTAATTGAAAACAGTTGCAGATGGTCGTATTTTTTCTATACCATCAATGCTATTGTATAGCATCGATGCGATACTGTGTTAATGAGAAGGGTTGCAGTGGATTATATTTTGAGTAAATCCCATTTTTACTCTCTGGACTCGTACCTCGGTTACATTTTATTCCCTGGACTCGAAAATGTTGTAAAACTCAACTCACAAATCAAACGCGTGTTACAAAGTCCCACTTCTGTCAGTATTTGGACGTTAAGTTTCACGTTTTGATGACATGGCAAGATTGTAAAGGGTATAAGAGTATTTTATATTATTCTAAATACTTTTAATATTTAAATATTGTTATCAGATATATTAATTGTTATTAAATAATTAAATATTTCTATTATTCTCTCTCTCTCTCTCTCTCTCTCTCTCTCTCTCTCCTTCTTATCTTCTCTGCATTTTTTCCTTCCATCAAAATACAGCATTATCAAACCCAGTTATGCCAAACAATAACAATTAATAATAGAAATATTAATAATAATTGTATCCAATTTAAACAAATAGTATAAATATTTGTTTAAATTTTCCGGTAATCACTACTACAAATTAACATATTGGGTGCGGAAGGGTATTAGGTGCGACATGTCGCACCTAAGAACATATTAAGTGCGACATGTCGCACCCGATAGTCTTCCATGCGCCTAAAAATTTCGCTGATGATTATGGCTATCCGGTGCGACTTTGTCGCACCTGATATGAAATTGTCGCACCGGATACTATTAGGTGCGACATCTGTCGCACCTAATGGGTTTAAAAATTTAAAACGGTCAGAAGTTCCCCCCGAATATTTTGGGTTCTGGAATTTCACATTGGGTGCGACAGTGTCGCACCTAAAAGTCATATTAGGTGCGACACTTATGACTATTAGGTGCGACAATGTCGCACCTAATAATTTTAGGGTATTTATATACCCGAGCGTCTTCTTCTTCGCCCAACCTCACTCTCTCACTCTCTAACTCTCTCTTCTCTCTCTCTCTCCGACGCTCGTCCCCGGCGCCACCAGCCCCGCCTCCAGCCCGACGCTCGTCCCCGGCGCCACCAGCCCCGCCTCCAGCGCCCGACGCTCGTCCCCGGCGCCACCAGCCCCGCCTCCAGCCCGACGCTCGTCTCCGGCGGACCAGCCCCGCCTTCATTCCCGGCGCCGTCCTCCAGGTAAGCCTCACACTCTCTCTCTCTCTCTCTCTGTCTCACTCTCTCTCCGTCAATCTCACTCTGTCTCTCTCCGACCCCTCCCGACCCACCCGAACATCCTCCGGCGACCAGGCCTGACCCACCCTCTCACCGCTCCGGCCTTGCTCCCCGGTACTTCACCACCTCGCTCCCTCCTCGAACACCACTGAGAACGAAAACCGAGAGGCCCGACTCCGTTGCACACCCCTTCGTTCCATTCTCTCTCTCGCTCGCCTTTTGGATTCAGACAAGAATATCCCGGTATGACGAATCCAAATTCCGTGGCTTTTTTTTTTTGCAATGTGTGTTTGTGTGTGATTAGATCCCGGTATTTTACTCGCAGCCCCGTCGTCTCAGTGAACGGCCTCAACCCTCGCTCACGCACAACAGCCCTCGGCCCAGCCCCCGGCCCACCCTCGGCCCAGCCATCGCCGCAGCTTGGTCACTCGCAGCCCCGTCGTCTCAGTGCCTCGTCGTCGCCTCGGAAAAACGTTAGGTATTTGTAATTATTAATATTTATAGATTATTTAATATTTTTAGATTATTTCATATAGATTAATTAGTAATATATATGAAAATAGTAACATGTTAGATTAAATGATAATATAACTTTGATGAAAATAGTAGCATATAGTAATAGTCAATTTTTTTTAATAATGTGTAATATGATAGATTAGATTAATTAAGTTAAAAGTAATATATTAAATTAATTAGTAACGTGTTTAGTGTAATTTAATGTAATTGTAACATGATTTGTTTAAGTATTTAATATGTTAATAAGATAGTCTTGGTTCAATTTAGTATTTAGTATGTTAATAAGATAGTCTTGGTTGGTTATATATGTGTTTTTGTTTTAATTGCAGATTTTGGTTAGTAAATATTTTAGGAGAAACTCTGCCGAATTTTCGGTAGAATAAAACGTATTTCTCAAAAAAATTAACTCTTTTGATAATATATTTTAACGAATTAACTAATTTGTCGAAATTGGTTAACTCGTTAATGAAATCAGTAGTGAATTTGTATATATTAACGAATTCTAACAACTTTTCAAAATTAATACATGTCAATCACAATTTCTCTTTCATTCTTACAAATTCACTCTCGAATCTTTCAAATATTAACGATCCACTATCAATTTCTTAACAATTCATCACTCTCAATTTTATAATAATTCACTCTAAATTTCAAATATTAACGATTCACTCTCAATTTTACCTCTCAATTTCCTAATAATTCAATCCTACAAAATGAATTCTAACGATTCAGTTTTATCCCCCAATTTCCCGTCTCATTCAGAAGAATGTCAAATCCAAGTAGGGACTGGATTACCGAGAACAATCGGTTGAGTTTGCAATATAAAACAGGGGTTAACGAGTTTATCCGCGTTGCAAGCAGACTCCCGAACGAAAACAGTCATTATCGTTGTCCTTGTAAGTCTTGCAATAACGTGAGATGTCTGGACATCGGGGTCGTAAAGAATCACCTTTTGAACAAGGGGTTTACTCCGGGATACACCGAATGGTATCATCACGGCGAACGTCGAATGATAGAAGCTGCCAGCGAGACTAACCAAAGAGGAGTCGGTGGATTGCACGATGCTCTCCATGATATAATGGATCACGAGGACTTCGACGATTTTACGGATCCGACTCCGAGTGAAGTGCGTGCAGATGAGCAAGTGGAAGATTTGTTCGCTGAGTTAGAAGCAGAATTGTACCCTGGGTGCAAAGAGTTTTCGTCTTTGTCGTTCTTGGTTTCGTTGATGCACATCAAAGTCACGAACCATTGGACGAACAAGTCGTTTACAGAACTGTTGCAGCTCTTGAGGAAGTCTCACCCAATTGGTAATCGAATTCCGGAAAAACACTACGAGGCAAAGGCGAAGCTGAATCGTTTCGGCATGGGATACGATATGATTGACGCGTGCATCAACAATTGTGTGTTGTTGCGGAAGCGTACGTTGTAGAAGAGGCATTGACATTTGTTGCAAGGTATCTCGAAGATAAGAAAACTGTCGATGAAGTTCAAGTGCGGGAACTTAGTGTTTTTCGATCTGAAAACTGTGTGCCTTACGGGATGATGAAGCCGATAGTTTTAGACGACGACCAAAAAGAGAAGGCGGAGTGGTACATTTTTACCAATTGTCCAGAAATCGATCCGTATTTGATGTAAGGGATTCTTTCATTTAAATATGTACATAATCTAGCTCATTGATTTACATCTAATTACGTAATGTTAACAGTGAGCATTTGGAACTTATACAAAATAACTCTGAAGCGGGAACTGCAGATTCTGATCTCGAAGCAATGCACAGAAAAGAATTCAAAATTTGGTTTGCGAAAAAGGTAAACCGAAAGGATTCATTTGCGAAAAATTGCTACTAAAATTGCTAATGACATCATCTTAATTTGTATATTCCAGATTTATGACATGAAAGTTAGTGGTTTCGACGTGTCTGAAGAACTTTACGCGTTGTCTACGGGATCTATGCAAATTGCTCATCAGTATCCGAGTTGCTTTGTGAATGGCGTGAAGTTCATCACTCGTCGTCGTGATAACCAACGAATCACCCAGAATAGCGGTGTTTGTGTGCCCCTGAACGACTTCAACTTTTACGGTCGAATGGAAGACGTAATCGTGCTGAACTATACACATAACTGTCGTGTCGTACTGTTCAAATGCATATGGTATGTGACAAGTACAATGCAGGACGTATAGTGCACGTTGATAAGACCACCGGAGCAACGAGTTCGTATACCGCCAAAGAGTGGTTTACAGAAGAGCCGTTTATACTCGCGACTCAAGCGAAACAAGTGTTTTACATCCAAGATCTCGTTAAGGGTCGCGAATGGGAAATCGTTCAGGAATGCAATCAACGTGGGATATGGGACATTCCTGAAGTTGATCCGACCACTTCAGCATCGATTCCATTGACAATAGAATTGTCAAATATCGACCGTCTTAATCATCGACACGAAACTGCTACGGCCGAGCTTGTTAATGTCGTTGAAGATGATGAAGAAGTGGATGAAGAAGATGAGGCGCTTGCCGTTTTTGAGGGAGACGATGTTGATGTCGATACTAACATTACATCGAGTGACAACGATGAATGACTAACACCATGTAATAACCGTAGTCGTCGAATAGTAATTACATAGTAATTAAAAATACTAATTACAATTCATTTTGCAGGATGTCTACTTCAGGTCAGGACCCATCAGGAGGAGAGCGTGACCCCCCGCAGATGCCGAGGAAGAAGCGGGGACCAACGACTGGCGTCGTTTCTGCGAGAGCTCGTGTTGGGACCCCTGGAGCGAACACAGTTCGCTACGATCAGAATGCGCAGGCGTTCTACCAAGACGTCAGGGAGCAAAATCCGTTGATCGGGACGTTCCAAAACCGATTAGGAAACCTGATCAAGAGTACCATTCCAGTCGACCTCCCAGACTGGAATCATGTGCCTGCGCAGAGTGTGGCGGCTCTTATGAACTCGATTCATAACGAGTATAACTTCGTTTATGCACATCCCGAGAGTGGCGAGCTTGTGCCTGCAGATCCTATTCGCAACGAGATTGATATGGCTATCATTCACGATGCGAAGAGGATGCGTCGTGGCCAGAAGTCGAGGTTGTCGCAGCTCTTCTTCAAGACATTTTGCGGGAGTAAGGATCTCGCTAAAAGTGAAACTCCCGATGGCTACAACCAGGAAGCCTGGTTGAAAGCAATAGAGGTGTTCGACTCGCCAGAGCATAAGGTATGAGTTGAACTTCCGATGATTATTCGAATTTCTTAAAATTAAACTTCACGTATTTATGTCTTGCAGGCGAAATCTCTCCGCAACCGGGAAAATTCGAAGATGAAGAAGACGAAGGCGAGGCAAGGCTCGCTTAGTTTTTTTGGTCATCGCTCGAGGAACGTAAGTCTCTTAAAATTAATATGTAATATATATGTGATTCATATTTTAATGTTGAAAAATTACAGCGAAGAGAAGATGGGAGTATAGGCTCGGCTTTAGCGATATGGTTAGAAAAACACCAGGACGCTAAGGGATCGTGGACGACGGACTTCGCGAAGACGCAATACGTAAGTTAATTTTTTTTATTTACTATATTTAATTACTTTATTTCTTCTTATCTGATAAGTTTTTTGTGGTTTTATTTTGAAGGATCAAGTCACCGCCCAGACGATAGATATTTTGCGGCAAGCGGAGGAGCAAAACATCGTGATCTCCCAAGAAGATGCGGAGATGTACGCGATGCGCGATGTTTTGGGAGTGCGCAGAGACTGAGAAGTCGGTTTAGGGCCTTCGATCCCAAGGTCATCGTTGGGTGTTGCCCAAACGCTAGATGGAGGCTCGTCAAGTTCGTCATCTCAGACCGATCCATTGGTTGCCGAGATGCGAGCTCAGATGGATGCCCAACAAGCCGAGCTGCAACTGATGCGGCAACAGATCGCCTTCCTCAGCCATCAGCACAACCAGCCTCCCACGACTCCTCAACCTCCGCCTGCATCGCAACCAGGTGGGACGGATCAGCAGACGCCAGGTTCTATGGATTACTTGCGAGACCGTCCTTACGGAAGCGGCGGAACGAGCGACAGCGCGTCAGGCAGCGGTGGACGAGGACGAGGAAGCGGTTCTCGAAGTTCTGGCAACTTATTCGGCAGAGGAAATTCTACTATCGATAAGTTTTATAAGAAAAAAAAATAGGAATTCATTTTTTTCGTTTTTTGGAAAGAATTTGTATTTTTAATTAAGAATTCTGTTTTTAGAATATTATTTCTAATTCATTTAGAATTTTGTTTAATTAATATTATTTTGTTAATTTAATTTTTTTAATTTTGTATTTTTTTTTTAATTAAACAAACGTATTGGGTGCGACATTGTCGCACCGAATACCATGGCGCGAAAACTTTCAGGTGCGACATGTCGCACCCGATATGCCATTACCCGCCAATTCTATAAAATTTGGCAGGAAAATAACTTGGGCATTAGGTGCGATTAGTCGCACTTGAAAATGTCGCACCTAATGGGCTACCTATTAGGTGCGACATGTCGCACCCAATACCTTCTGCGACGGGTTATCAGGTGCGACAGTGTCGCACCTATTGTCGCACCTAATAAACCATTAGGTGCGACATTTGAGGCATTAGGTGCGACATTCGTCGCACCGGATAACGTCTTTTGTCCTAGTGAATGTCTTCATCTTCCTCGTTGTTGAAGGAATCTAATAACTGGGTTTCCATCCTCAATGAACTTGACATTGTCCAATTTTTTAGTATCGCCGCCGAACTCCACTTCCATGACTTGGGTTTCGCAACCAAAATCCATGACTTGGGTTTCGCAATCAAAATCCATGACTTGGGTTTCACCGGCAGGATCGGCCAACTTGGTTTCAAATGCCTCTTCGAAGACTAAGGTGTCGTTCATGGGCTTGGTACTCGGTATTGAGTAGAGTATTCTAATGCATTGATTAGGAAATTTGTTTAAACATTTAGGCGGAGATTTATCGAGGCTCATTTTGAATATTACTGGAATGAAATGAATAGCGAAGTTTTCCTGTACCGTAACATGATAATTTTTGTTCTGAATTTCAGTACCTCTATACGAACCATACCCTGTATGATGCAGTGAAAAAGGCTGAGCAAGAAAAACATTTGCTTAGCGACGAAGCTCATAGAGCAGCACGCTTCCTCCGCATTGACTTTGAAAGGGGTGACATTTACCTTTGCAGTGGTACCTATTTTGTTCTTTCAATCTTAATTTTTCCCCCTTTTGCATGAGATTTAATTCGACCTTAGCTAAGCATTGATCCATTGTAAGGAAATTCTTTTTGACCTTCACTTTTGCAGATAAATTGGACAGGGTGAATCAACTAAGTCTAAAAACTTCTCAGCTGTGCAGAGAGTAAGTATTGTACTTTATTATCAATCATTACACTTTGTGTGTAGATGTATATATGGTATTGCGTGATGTTTCCAGTTATATGTAAAGGTTGGGTCCGAAACTAACTTGAACCGTACTCTTTCCAGATTCACAAGACTCGGCTAAAAGGCTATTTCTTAGATCTTCAGTAGTTTTGATAATGCTGAATTTTGATGGAAGGAAAAAATGCAGAGAAGAAAAGAAGAAGAAAGGAAAGAGAGAGAGAGAGCCGAGAGAGAGAGAATAATATAAATATTTAATTATTTAATAACAATTAATATATCTGATAACAATATTTAAATATTAAAAATATTTAGAATAATATAAAATACTCATACCCTTTAAAATCTTGCCACGTCATCAAAATATGAAACTTAGTCCAAATACTGACGGAAGTGGGGCCTTGTAACAAGTGTTGTGAGTTGAGTTTTATAACATTTTCGAGTCCAGGGGGCGAAATATAACTAATGTACGAGTCCATGGGGTAAAAATGAGATTTATTCTTATATTTTCACGTATAAAATCGATGATATGTTGTGTTAATTCAGAATTAGGCGCACATAACAAAGAACAAATTGATTTATTATAAAAAAATGGCGGTGTAGATCATTTTGAAAAGCTAAATTAAAAGACTGAATAAGATATAATAAACTTGTTCTTCATTGAAACTTAAATAAATAATGAATGCTGATATTGAGGTGAGAGAGAATGATGATTTAACAAAGTGAGTAGTTCAGTGCTTGAAAAATACACATATTTTTCTGATTTTTATAATTAAAATTGTGTAATTTGCCCGCCCATATGTAATCTCGTCTTGCGTAAACATAATCGAAAAATAGATTCATTCATATATATATATATACACTACCAATTGAAACTACTTAACGTGTACTGAGAAACTTGTGCAACTATGTCGGTGGAACTACTTGTTGAACAACTGATTGATTTTCGCAGGATTAATTAAATCGATAATTAAACAATCAATCAAATCAAAGCAATAAAGGACACACGGAATTGGTAACCCTGTTCGGTATAAACAACCTACTCAGGGGGATTGGCACGTCCGGTGGTGAAAGCGATCTACTATCTCAATAATCAAAGATACATGACTTAGGTTTGCAGACGCACTCTCAAATGCCTAGCTTCTTTGACTTCTCCAATGGATGGCAATATGAGACCCTCTCAGACCAGAGACTCCCTCTCTTTTTCACGCGACTCTTCTTCCCGAAGATCGCACGATCCTCTCCTAAAGATCTTCTCGGCGTATCAACGCAAAACACCTACCCTACTCACAACTTTTGTATGAATCGTGGACAGCAGCAACAAGTTCCTTGAACCAGTTGTCGATGAAGATATCCTAGTAGAGAGGCTGGTGTGGGAGTGGATATTGTCCCCTTCCACTAGGCGAGTTGGACCAACTAAGCCCAAAGCAAGTTCGGCCCAAAAGGGCTCAAGATGATCGCTAGTTCGGCCTAAAAATCCCAGCGCAGGTGAGATCGGCCCAAGACGATAGCGATGGATTCTTCACTGAAGACCGAATCTGACCCGGGCCCATAAATGTTCCTAGACGGTCCCGCCAAGTGATTTGAATTATTGATCTCCTAAGAAACGGTCAAATCGCCTAAAGATGGAGATGGATGCGAGATTGGAGGATCGAAGACCGGTTCTGCTCGTACACGTGTATTGATCTGAAGAAACAGGAGAATCAACGAGCTAGCTATAAAAGCACAATCCATCTTCATTTTACGATAACTGGATATTTTTGAAAGAGTGCCATATATTATATTTTGATTCGCTAGATTTCCTGCTTATTCTCATTTTATTTTTGTAAGGTTTATATTCGATAATCAATAAAGAAATTTTCTTTCGTTCATTTCTTCTATAAATTTATATTATTCATAATTTCCCTTCGGATCTCGATTTAATCTTCATAATCGGATTCTGAGACCTTTCCCTCATAAAAATAAATATACAAGATAATTAAAATAAACTTAGTATAGATTGTTGGGACGAGAAATCGGCTCAACAATTTGGCGCCGTCTGTGGGAAGCGCTATCAGAAACCTAACGCCAAAGAACACAGATCGGATATGAAAGGATGTCTTCTAACAGCAAGCACGAAATCCCAGTTTCTGGAGCCGATCCAGAGACACGGGCTCTTCTGTTGAAACTCGTCGAAACCACCGCCGAATTCCAGAGATCAACTCGATCCCAGCTCGATAGCTTGACAGCTGCACAATCTTCACTTCAAGAGCAGCTCGACGCTGAGCGAGCTATTCTGCTGAGTTCGACCGGTCCGCCCGCCACAAGCGGACGAAGGTTCGCCCCACCCGGAAGGCGACTAAGCTTCTCCGGGATCCAGGTGTCGCCCGACACTGTTGGTCCTAGCAATACGGCTGGAATTGGTCAGTTCGATGGATAGGCCAAGGTCAGTATTTGGCAAGCTCGACCGACTCAAGGCGACCTGCCGCCCCCGCCTCCAGGAGGTCCTCCTCCTGGATATGTTCCTCAAGTCATCAACCTTCCTCGCGAAGAATGAGTTCCAGAGGAACCGAACTATTTCGAGCCGGTAATTCGGCCGGAAGAAGGTAACCCCCGGAGAGGACAGATCCGAACTGGGGGAGAACACTTCGCCGTAGAAATCCCAAGGGATGATCACCCCGCGTTCAACGCCTTCCGCCAAATGGTGGAGGAAAAGTTTCGGGCTGTAGATTCCCGAATGCACTACGCCACGAGCTCGGCCCTCGAGATTGATCGGCTGGTGGCAGACACCGGGAAAACCCCTTTTGCTCTGTGTATAACCCAAAATAGAGTCGGGGACACCAGAAAGATCAGGCTCCCCAAATACTCTGGTACCTCCAACCCGAAAACATATGTGACGGCCTTTCCCATTGCGATGGGTCGAGCATGTCTGAGAGACAACGAGCGAGAAGCGGGATATTGTCAGTTATTCGCCGAGAACCTGTCAGGAAACACCTTGGATTAGTTTTCTCGTCTCGAAGAAGGGTCGATAAGTTCTTTTCAACAGCTGTCGGCCGCTTTCATAAAACACTACTCGATGCTAGTGGAAGATGAAGCGATCATGGCAGACTTATGGAACACCCAACAGGCCCGAGACGAAACTCTGAAAAGTTTCATGACAAGGTTTAAGACCGTCATGTCAAAAATCTCTTCCGTGGAGGGAGAATCGGCTTTGAACGCTCTAAAAATGGACTTTGGCACGAGTCCAGATTCTCAGAAGAAATGACTGTAAACAGGCCACCCACCATCGAGGATGCGATTCATCGCGCCTCAAACTATGCGAAGGCCGAGGAAGAAAAGGCCTTCATGTCGAAAAAATACAATCCAAGGAAGGTCCCTTCTATGACACCTGTTCCGGCCATGGCCAGGACACCTGGCATGAGACCTTACCGAAACAATGAATGGAGAAAGCCTTGAGACGCTCCAGAAGACGCCTTTAACGTAAACGACGAGGGGACTTCCGAAGGAGGCATCCCAAAATGGCCGCGTGATAAGAAAAAATACTGCGATTTCCACAAGAACTACGGACATGACACTCTGGATTGCGTCGTGGCTCGGAAGGTACTTATCGAAAAATACAAAAATGGAGAACTAAAAAATGTCGATCTGGGATCGCCGCCCCAGAAAAAGGAATTTAATAATACCTGATCCTCCCTCCCCAAAAAGGGGAATGGCAAATGAGGAAGATAGCGACGTGCCCCAAGCGAAACCCCGAATCTACTATATCATGGGAGGTTCAAAGTTTTGCAGGGATAACGTGAATTCGATTAAGGCACACCAACGTTAACTTAAAGGTACACCGAGATCACTTGGGTGCCAGAAGGTAGAAGATACCACGATCTCGTTCAACGAGGACAACACCAAAAGGCTATACGGGCCCCACGACGACGCTTTGATCTTGGTTGACGGAGGAAGCTCTGTAGATGTTATATTCAAAATCACTTTGGATAGGATGAACATCGAAGAGGCTGAAATCGAACACAAACCCAACCAATGGGGAGGTAACACCCTCTCTAGGAATCATTGAACTCCCCGTGCGAGCCAGAGACGTAAACCGGATTGTCGAATTTACCGTACTCGACTGCCTATCCCCATTCAATGCTATCCTCGGGAGACCCTGGATACACGGGATGAGGGCGGTACCATCAACCTACCACCTATGCGTATATTTCCCGACGCCCAACGGGATACAAGAAATCAGAGGGAGCCAGGAGGCATCCCGAATTCACTATATGAATAATCATAAAAGGATCGTCGAAAAGCACCAGCCAAAAGAGAATGATTCGGAAGGTCCATCCGGCGAAGAAACCAACGAAGGCCAATAGCAATTAATGGCCATCGGAAACGAGATCACCCATCCGCCTCCGATGGAAAATTCAAAGGAGAAAGACGAGCCTAGTGTAGAGTCGATAGTACAAATTCAGATCGACGGAACTGACCCCGAGAGATGCGTGGGCATCAGGGCCAAGTTGAAAGGAAGTATACGCCAAGAACTAATAGCATTCTTGAAGAAAAACAAGAAGGCGTTTGCGTGGACGACATAGGACATGCCAGGTATAGACCTCGAAATTGCCGCACATCAACTCAACGTCGACCCTAGTTATAAGCCCGTAAAACAAAGGCGTAGGAAACTCGGCCCAGAGAGGGCTAAGGTGGTCAATGAAGAGGTGGAACAACTCTTAAAATCCGGTTTAATACGCGAAGTAAAATATCCGGATTGGCTCGCCAATACCGTTGTCGTTAAGAAAAAGAACAGTAAATGGCGCATATGCGTCGACTACACCGATCTAAATAAAGCTTGTCCTAAAGACAGCTTTCCGCTACCACACATCGAACGCTTGGTGGAAGCCACCGCTGGCCATAAAATCTTGTCATTTATGGATGCATTCTCAGGATACAACCAAATCCTTATGCATCCAAATGATCAAGAGAAGACTGCTTTCACAACTGACAAAGGCATCTATTGCTATAAGGTGATGCCTTTCGGGCTAAAAAACGCGGGAGCCATATATCAACGATTAGTGAACAAAATGTTCGCCGACAAAATAGGAACGACGATCGAAGTCTACATCGACGGTATGTTAGTAAAGTCATTACGAGAAACAGACCACGTCTCAAATTTGGAAGAATGTTTCAAAGTCCTGAACAGATACCAAATGAAGTTAAACCCATCCAAATGTACCTTCGGGGTATCTTCTGGGAAGTTCCTCAGATACATGGTAACTCAAAGAGGGATTGAGGCAAACCCAAACCAAATACAAGCACTCCGAAGTTTGCCTCCCCCCAGGAACAAAAGAGAAATCCAGAGACTAACGAGACGCGTGGCAACCCTTAGCCGATTCATATCTAGATCGACTGATAAATGTTTGCCTTTCTATAAGCTCTTGAGAGGAAACGAGAAGTTCGAATGGACCAAAAAGTGCGAAGAAGCGTTTGAGCAACTGAAACAATACCTGGCCGAGCCTCCGATCTTAACCAAACCCGAAGTGGGAGAGCCCCTCTACTTGTATGTTGCCGTATCGCACACCGCGGTCAGCGGAGTACTCGTCAAAGAAGAACGAGGAGACCAAAAACTAGTGTTCTACGTAAGTAGGTCACTCGTTGACGCTGAGACAAGATATCCAGCAATGGAAAAATTAGCTCTGGCCGTCATGACATCGGCTCGAAAGCTGCGACCATACTTTCAATCCCACTCGATAGTGGTGATGACCACTCAACCTTTACGCTCATTTCTCCACAGCCATAATCAATCAGGGAGATTAACCAAATGGGCCGTCGAGTTAAGTGAATACGATATCGAATATCGCATTAGAACCTGCGCGAAGTCACAAGTTCTAGCCGATTTCCTTATCGAGCTCCCTGCGAATGAAAGCGAGACCACGGCGAACGCCGAAATTCGAACCCTCAAAGTCGATGGTTCCTCCACAAAAAAGGGGCTGGGATTGGGATACACCTGGTATCGCCGCACAGAGAAGTGATTGAACAATCCTTCCACCTGGATTTCACCGCCTCAAACAATGAAGCCGAATATGAGGCACTGATCACAGGATTGCGCCTAGCAAAGGCTATGGGAGCAAAATTCATATTCCCTTTATGAGACTCGCAACTCGTTGCGAATCAAATCAGCGGAGAGTTCGAAACAAGAGACAAGTGTATGGAGGCATACATACAATTAGTAAAGGAAATGACAGATCAATTCGAAAAATTCGAATTAACCCGCATCCCTAGAGGAGAAAACACCACAGCGGACGCCCTCGCCGCCTTAGCTTCAACGTCAAACCCTACAGTAAGCCGAATCATACCGGTCGAGGCAATAAAACAATGTTCTATCACTACCAAAAACGCAAGCATAATGGTGATAATAGAAGAGGGGGACTAGAGAAGGGATAGTTAGATATATCTCCGAAGGCCACACCCCGACAGACAAGCAATTGCGTCGAAAGCTAATTAGCCAAAGCGCAAGATTCTCCATAATCGACGGAGTGCTTTTCAAAAGAAGTTTCTCCGGAATATACTTACGATGCACAGGAAAAGAGGAATCCAAACGCATCCTTTCCGTAATACACGATGGAGAATATGGGAACCACGCGGCCGGACGGGCCCTAGCTGTCAAAATAAAAAATCAAGGGTACTTTTAGCCAACCATGGTCGCCGACTGTGAGCAACACTCACGGAAATGTGACCAGTGCCAAAAGCACGCCCCAAATATCAAGCAACCAGCCGAGGAACTATCCTCCATATCCGCTCCGTACCCATTTATGAAATGGTCCATGGATATCGTCGGCCCCCTAGCCAATGCGCCGGGAGGACTGAAATTCCTCCTTATCACAACAGATTACTTTTCCAAGTGGGTTGAAGCCGAAGCATTCGTCTCAGTGAGGGATGTGGACGTAAAAAATTTTATTTTGAAAAATATAATCTGTCGACATGGAACGCCACAAGAGATAATCACAGACAACGGATCACAATTCATATCAAAGGAGTTCCGGCGCTTTTGTGCAGTAGCAGGAATCACCTTACGATTCTCAACACCCCGATACCCACAAGGGAACGGACACGCTGAGGCTACCAACAAAACAATTGTTAGTAACCTGAAAAAAGAAACTTTTAGCCAAAAAAGGGCGATGGGCCGATGAACTCCCTGGAGTGTTGTGGGCCTATCGCTGGAGTCCACGAAGGCCCACCGGGGAAACCCCATATTCTCTGGTCTACAGGGTTGAAGCAATATTGCCCATCGAACACGCGATTCGAACAATTCGCACCATATACGCGAATGATCACGAAGAAAATAACAACAAAATGCTATGCGATTCCCTCGACTTAACAGACGAGAGGAGAAACCAAGCATTGTCACGCATGAATTTATACCAACGATCCATCACCCGATACTACAACAAAGGAGTCAACTTCCGAGAATTTAACACCGGAGATCTCGTGTTGAGAAAAGTGTATCAGAACAGGGCCGAAGAAAACGCCGGAAAATTGGGAGCAAACTGGGAAGGACCATACCGAGTCACGGGAATCCCACGAACATGTGTTTACAAGCTTGAAACGCTCGATGGTATCCCAGTACTGAGATATTGGAATATCATGAATCTAAAAAAATATTACTGTAAAGAGTAATATCATAACAATCGAACTACGCAACGGCTTGATCCCAAACATGGGTACGTAGGCTGCCTTGAGACAAGGTTCAGCCCCCACATCATACAAACGAAATGAACTTAATACAAACAGGTTCGATTCAATTTGCCAAGCATGGTAAATTCGACTTACACATGCAAAAGAAAAATGCCGCTGTGTACGATAAACCAACTTAAGTCTGACTCATAATCGAAGAAAGACTTGGAAGTTTCGGTTCGAATATCATATCATGTATAGAGCATCGCTTAGGAACATGCCGTATACATAATCCCGATACGATTAGGGGTTCGACTTATGGTGGCCGATACACATCATACGGACAAGCTGTTAACCAATAAACGCCGTAGTAAACAAGCGCGTTCGTTCAAATACACCAAATTTTAAGACTTTAGCAAAGAATAATCATGCATTATCGAGGCATGAATGAAAACGCAAATAAGTATGAAATAAACTTCCATGACATTTGATAAACAAAAAAAAATATAATAAATAAACAATAAAGTCGCGAAATGTGTTCGGGCCAAATAGAAAGGGAAAATAATAATAAACAGAAAAGAATTCGACAAACTCGCCCAAATGTCGGGCCAAAAGAAATATGCCCACGCAGGGGCCCAAAACCCGAATATTTAAACTTAAAAAAGAAAAGAGTCGAGGTGAATCTAGGCTGACTTGTCCTTGGTGGGCTCGGCTTCCTTCGAGTTCTCCCCAGCTTCGTCGATCGACGTAAGCACGGCCTCCGAGCTGTCGAGCATCGAGTCGAACTGATCCGTGACCTCAGAAGTCTCGGGCACTGGCGCGTCGGGAGGCGAGCGATCCTCATAAGGAGTGAACTCGAGATCTTCGGCCCCAGCGAGAGAAGGCAAAGGCACGCCATCCAGCTCAGCTTGAAGCTTCACCAGCTCATCTTTAACCTCTTGCAGCTCGGCAGGGGCATCGGTGATCTCCTTGTTGACGACCTCCTGGAAGATCGACCTCCTCTTCCTCCCGGCCGTGACGAACTGGTGGTAGGCCACCAGCGCCCCCTTGTACTTCGCCCCGGCGGCCTTCCTGTCCGAATGAATGCCATCGTCCTTAGCCGACCAATAAGCTCGGTACAAGGAACGGTTTCCCGCCTTCTCCTTCGCCAGTTCGGCCTTCACCCGATCCAGTTCGGACCCAAGGTTACGATGGGAGGCCTCAGCCAAGTCAAGCTCCTTCTTCAGCTCGACCCGTGTCCTCTCGGAATCTTGAAGGCGATCTTCAAGATCCTTCTGACGACAGGCATACGCCCAAGACAATAGCGAGGGATTCTTCACTGAAGACCGAATCCGACCCGGGCCCATAAATGTTCCTAAACGGTCTCGTCAAGTGATTTGAATGATTGATCTCCTAAGAAACGGTCAAATCGCCTAAAGATGGGGATGAATGCGAGATTGGAGGATCGAATACCGGTTCTGCTTGTACACGTGTATCGATCTGAAGAAACATGAGAATCAGGGAGCTAGCTATAAAAGCTCACTCCATCTTCATTTTACGATAACTGAATATTTTTGAAAGAGTGCCATATATTATATTTTGATTCGCTAGATTTTCTGCTCATTCTCATTTTATTTTTGTAAGGTTTATATTCGATAATCAATAAAAAAAATTTCTTTCGTTCATTTCTTCTATAAATTTATATTATTCATAATTTCCCTTCGAATCTCGGTTTAATCTTCATAATCGGATTCTGAGACCCTTCCCTCATAAAAATAAATATACAAGATAATTTCAATGAACTTAGTATAGATTGTTGGGACGAGAAATCGGCTCAACAGCTTGTTCAAGGTTAAAGTCCGTGTATATTGACCTAAAAGTGTCAATTGACCTAATAAAATCAAAAGGTAATAAGGGTCAATAAAATATTCTCCACAAAATAGAACAATCTAGAAACCAAAACCGACTTTATCTCTATGATTGTCAGAACTAAAAATGCGCTGGAGAAAATTAACAAAAATACCACAGGTCTTGAACTTGGTTGAACAACTTCTTAAACCTTCGACTTGAACAACTATTACAATTTTTTTTGCCAAACTAAAACCTATGCCATAGAGGATCCAACAACTTGTACACAAATAATATAGTGTAATTAAAAAAGAAAGCTAATCAAGCCTTGTAATCTCTAATTCATGACCCAATCACACAGTACTTGGCCCATAGATCGGAGCTAGGTCTTTGAATCTAATTCATGGGAAATTACATCAACTAGCAGCAATTTTGATATTTTGGACCAAAATAATAGCAACTATGTTTTTGGACACTTTTGCTAGTAATTATAGACATGAAAATATACAGTTGTCATAAACTGTAGACTTACAAGTTTACAATCAACAACAATTGTAGATATATAATATAATTACTAGTAAAAGTGTCTAAAAACATAATTGCTACTATTTTAGTCCAAAGTATCAAAGTTTCTATTAGTGGAGGCC
The DNA here is from genome assembly GCF_054948205.1 of Urtica dioica subsp. dioica. NCBI lineage: Eukaryota > Viridiplantae > Streptophyta > Magnoliopsida > Rosales > Urticaceae > Urtica > Urtica dioica. Next base: position 10,230,410 of record NC_142764.1, on the reverse strand, counting down.
ATTTCCCCTAATTCATTGTGAAGATCACGTGTGACCCGTGAATGCCGAGTTTGGGTTTGGATGATAGACACATTCAAATGGACAACCAATCCCATTCAAACTACTTTGTATTAATTTGGATTGAAAAGATTAACTCATTACTTATAAGACTGGGATACATTTCATGACAACAGCCTACATCATTCTTCAGCAGGATCAAGGACCGCAAAGATGCACCTTCGGCAGTCCCTTCTACGAAAAAAAAAGAAATGGTCAAGGCAAGTCTCCCTGCCATTCCTAGTTTCAACAAAGCTCAGGTAATGGCTTTTCCCGCTGACTAAAGAAGATAAATTCAACCACATGTCTTCTGTAATATGTGAAGCTCGGAGGAATGGTTCATAAGTTAGATAGAAGAGCATGCCCCATAATTGTAGCGACTCGAAATTTTAAGATTAAATGTTGTAAATTAAGTACATCAAAAGGACGAGAAAATTCTCGGTTTGAGTCGTTTAATTAAAAGTTTGATCAGTTACGGTTTTAGTCACAAAACTTTGTGACAAGGACGTGGTTGTAATGTTTTCTGGAGCTATTTGAAAGAAACTTTGAGCTTGGGGGTTGAAATGAGTCGGTGATAAAACCAAAGGACTTAATGAGTAAATAAGCAATTTGTCTCCATGCAAAATAGAAACTTCTTTTTCTTTCTTCCTTATCTTATCTTCTTCTTCCCGTTACTTCTTTTCTTCTCTTCTTCTCCTTCCATCACCGAGCGCGACCTGCAAACAAAGAGAAGAAAAAAAAAATTTAACCAGAGCATCATCATCATCCACAGCCACCATCATCACCCCATCATCTTCTTCACCTTTTCTTCATTTTCTTCGTCTTCAATCTTCCTCGCGCTCGGCCACCAGCTCCAGCGTGTCCTCTCGTCGAGGAAATCATCGCCGCGAGCTCACACCGCCGCCGACAGAGAGAAAAACGCCGGGAAAGAGAGAGTGGGCTCCAAGGAGATTGAATCTCTCGAAAACAAGGGGAGGGAATCCTTATTCGAAATGAATTTTTGAGATCTAGTTTAAAATTCAGTTTTGGGGATTTTGATTTCAATAAAGGATTTCGTGAAATTGATGTATTCTGGACGTGATTTGAGCTCGGTTTGAGACGAATATCACTTGAATTTGAGGAGTTGAAATTGTTGGTTGGTTTTTCCCTTGATTTTGGCCGAAATTTAGGAATTAGGGTTTATGTGAATTAGAAATTGGGGGTTTTGATTTCGGACGTGCTTTGATGATATTTGGACTGAGATTGTGCTAGAAAATTTTGTTTAAGATGGATTGTGTTTGGATTTTTGGATATTTGGTTTGAATTTTGTGGTTTGGCTGTGAGTTTGTGGCTGGCCGTGTGTTGGTTTTATGGTTGATTTCCATGGCTGAGATTAGGCCTCAAGGAATCGTTTTAGAATTTAATTTATGAATTTGGATTCTGAGTTTTGGAACGTGTTTTGCTTGGGTTTGTGAACATTGATGTTTCCGTGGTGGTTAGCTTGAGACGATGTTAATTTTGAATTTCCTTGATTGAACTGAGGATTTGGAATGATTTTGTTATGTAAAGAGTCTGATTTCAGTCTTGGTTGTGCTCGTTTTGAATCTAAAATCAGTTTGAGGATCTTTGTTCGTCAAGGCCTCGGCGGCGTGATTTAGAGGCAGAGAAGAAGAAAAGCGACCCGAGGACTGTAAAGAAGACCGTCGGAGACCACGTTAAGGCAATGAATCTTTGACTCCGTTTTCTTTTGTTCGAGTTTCAGAATTGGAAAATTTGATTTGGGATAGTATGATCTGATAATGGATTTGAGTTGTTGGATGAAAATTACTTCGCTCGTTGTAAGCTAGCATGACTCTATGGTTTTGTGATTTAGACTCGTTTATGAGTTTTGAGATTTAAAACTCAGCATTGATTTGATGGTTGATTTCTCGGTTACTCTAGCTTTGTAATAATAAGTTTGAATATGTTCTTTTGGAATTCGAAAAAGAAAAGAACGAGGTTTACTTATTAGAGTTACTTCTCGGATTTTTGAGTTTGACCGTGGATTTTCCGTTCGAGTTTACATGTTCTCGTATCGTTTAGACTTTATTCCGAGAACTTGGATACTTATTGTTAGATATGTCTTTGGGTCCTACGATTTTAAATCGTGCATTGAGCATGAGTATCGTGAATTACTCGTAGAATTCTGATTCAGAGTCGGTTGATTTATCGTGATAGGACTCGAGACTGAAAGTCGTTTAGAGGGTTCACAGTGTAAGTGAACGTCTGGATTCTCAGTTTTAGTGAACGTTCGGGTTCACGGAGCGAGCGAACGTCTCGTGGAAGAGCGACATAGACGCTTAATCTCGAGGTAGGTTATTATAACCCTTTTCTCTTGATTTTATAGTTTGTCCTCAAGTATATATTATTTTTTAAATGAAAATGGTTGCGAACGTGCCACGAAACCTAAACCGTTTTTAGAAAATGTGGCGGAACTTCAACTCGGGATATCCGATTATGAAGTTGAGAATATTTTTCTATATTATACATATATCACGTATTTGCGAAATAAAATGTTTTGTATATCTTGAATAAGCCGGAAACGTATATATATAAAGCGGAGAGTGCAATCGTATATATATAAGAGTGTGGAGAGTGCACCATTTTGATCAGAGGATTGCCATGGGTTATGTTGGCAGGGGCTCAGAAAATAGTACACGTTTAAATGGGCTTAAAGGCACATTTAAACTCGTTTGCATTTCTTGCATTTACAGTTTTAGCATCAGCATTCCGTCATTTACATTTATATCATTTACATTCATGTAATTTACATCAATAACTGAACATTCAATCTTCTTATAACCTTATTTATTACAGTCTACTTATTTATGTCTGCGTAATAGCTTCCAAGCTCAAATGGTTCTTGCGTATGATCTTGTTCTATCGTGAATAAAAGCAACATTATATTCGTATACACCATTATCTTGCTAATCATAATATTTTATTAAAAAAACGAGTGATAAAAAAGGGAAATGGCCTCAACTAGTAGCAATTTTGATACTTTGGACTAAAATAATAGCAACTATGTTTTTGGACATTTTTACTAGTAACTGTAGACTTATATATATACAATTGTTGTTGATTATAGACTTGTAAGTCTACAGTTTATGACAATTGTATACTTTCATGTCTACATTTACTAGTAAAAGTGTCCAAAAACATAGTTCCTACTATTTTGGTCCAAGTTATCAAAATTGCTACTAGTTGATGCCATTTTTTGACAATAAAAAAAAACGGCGGAAAAACGAGAATTCAAGGCCCAATATCATAAAAAAAATATATACAAAACGAGCTTTTTCATTCGTTAAACACTCGCAATGATTTGATGTGATTTTTCGGTTTCATCATTTTAGAGGAAAAGCATCGGATCTTGTTTCACTAAAAGACTGATTTATTATTTCCAAAAGACAAATTGTCATCAACAACAGACAATGCTAATGCGAAAACCAAACCAATAGCCCAGAACGGACACCTGATCTCAAGCCATGATGGACGCTCTCTTGCATAAAACGATCCAACAAGAAGAATTGAGCCACAATTTCTCAAAAAATTAATGACATATATTATGCTTGTACAACTCGAGGCTGAAGTCCGTACCATTTCGGTAGTGCAGCTACGCATGCTAAGATCCCAACTCGGACCTCTCGTCAATCAACCTGCATCTTCGAGAGCTAAATTCCAAGATGGTAACTGAGAGCAAAAGTAATTTGGAGGAATGCTTTTCTCATTAGCAAACTAGGTATAAATAGTGTTAGGGTTACAAACTTGCCATAAATGCCATAAATAGGATTGGCTGGCTAAATAAAAATAATTAAATATAGTATAACTAATTGATTAAGCAAATAAACTAATTACTACTAAATTTTTCTATATTTATATTTGCAATATTTTGACACTCCCCCTCAAGTTGGCGCAAAGATGTCTATCATGCCCAACTTGCATAGAAATTCTTCAAACTCCGTTCTGTAAAGGCCTTTTGTAAGCACATTTGTGAGCTTTTCTGTAGTGGAAGCGAATGGCGTGTAGATTTCTCATTTCTTAAGTTTTTCCTTTATAAAGTTTTTCCAAAATACGTTTAAGCCATATCCCTTTACATATTCCTTGTGCCATTGCTCTGAACTCAGCTTCTGCACTACTTCATGATACAACATGTTGTTTCATGCTTCTCCATGTCACCAATTTCCCCACACTCATGTACAATAAGCTAAAGTAGATTAGCGATCATTTACACTTCCACCCTAGTCAGCATCTGTAAAGACCTCAATCTGCTGATTCTCACTTTTCTTGAAAAATTATTCTCTTGCATGGGCTCCATTTCAATCAGTGTAAAATCATGTATACAGCCTGTAGATGATCTTCTGAAGGATCGTGCATGTGCTGGCTTACAAGTCCCACATCATAAGCAATGTCGTGTCGAGTGTGCGCCGAGTAAGTCAGTTTTCCAACTAATTTTTGAGACCTGGGTTTGTTGGCTGGAACTTTGTCTTCGCTTTTGCTGAACTTGTGGTTGGGATCGATATGAGTTGAAGCAGGCTTGCAACCAAGGAAACCGGTTTCGGCTAGTAGGTCAAGTACATACTTTCGCTGAGAGATTATTAGTCCTTTTGAATATCTCGCCACCTCCATTCCTAGGATATATTTGAGATTTCCTAGGTCTTTGATCTCGAATTGTTGAGCAAGAAATGTCTTTTACCTTGACAATTTTGCCCGTCACTTTTTCTCATGACTATACGTCAACATACACAACTAAGATAGCCATTTTACCTCCAGGACAGTGTTTGTAGAACATGGCGTGGTCGGACTGAGCTTGTTTGTAGTCTTGATCTTTCATGGCTCTATTGAACCTTCCGAACAAGGCCCGAAAGACTGTTTGAGTTCGTATAAAGCTTTCTTCAACCTGCACACTTTCCCAACGTAGTTGTTGTCAAACCCTGGTGGAAGTTGCATGAATACTTCTTCCTCCAACTCTCCGTTTAAGAAAGCGTTCTTAACATCAAAATGTAATAATGGCCAGTCTAAGTTCACAGCAAAGGAAAGTATGACCCGAACTTGGCGACGGGTGCAAAAGTTTCCTCACAGTCGAGACCGTAGGTTTGAGTGAACCCTCGAGCTACTAGCCGAGCTTTATACCTTTCCACTTGACACTCAGAATTGTACTTCACAATGAATATCTACTTGCACTCCACCACATATTTTCCTTTAGGCAGTGTAGTTACTTCCAAAGTTTCATTCTTCTTAAGGGCTCTCATCTCTTCTAAATATTTAGAGCTTCCTGTATAGACCTTGGTACCTCATCATTAGTTATCAGGGTAGTGAAAGCCCTAAAGATAGGAGATAGATTTTGATATCAGACATACTTTGTAAGAGGATATATAGGATATTTGGTGCATGTTCTAGTTCCTTTTTCAAAGGGCTATGAGTTCAGTGAACAATTCTCTATGAGGCTGAGAAGACTCTATTGACTCCTCATTTTCACAAGATTTTGCTTCTTCTAGTGGGTCAGTGTTTATATGAAGGGTAGTTAAGTGTGAAGAATCAGTACCTCGACCAATGCTCAGGGATGGCGATGGCAATGTTGGGGGCTCAAGCTCATCTGATCATGAGAAAACACGGAAATCAGCAAGTTGTCCCTCAATAGAATTAGTTTCAATATCGTTATGAGATTGAATAATATTTTTTTAGTAGAATATTTACTTCACTTACTTCCGAAAGCTGATCTTCATTAGTGTTCTCCCCCGGAAGAGAAGTTTTCTGAAAAAAAGTATGTTTTCGAAAAATGTGACATCTATACTAATGTAGAATTTACCCGAGCTAGGGTCAAAACATTTGAAACCTGTTTATGTTGGTGAAAAACCAAGAAAGATGCATTTAGTTGCTCTAGGACCTAGTTTACTTCCCGAAGCTGATCTTCATTACTGTTCACCCTCTAGAGAGAAGTTTTCTGAAAAAAAAAGGTTTGTTTTCGAAAAATGTGACATCCATACTAATGTAGAATTTACCCGAGCAAGGGTCAAAACATTTTAAACCTGTTTATGTTGGTGAAAAACCAAGAAATATGCATTTAGTTGCTCTAGGACCTAGTTTACTCCTTTTATGATCATGAAAATGTACAAAAACGGTAGAACAAAAAAACTTTCGGAGGTAAGGTAGTAAAGTTTTTATTTTTTTGGAAATAATTTTGAAGAATTTGTATAGGGGTTTGATAGCAGTTAGTATAGCTTCTCCCCAAAAATGTTTCAGTATATTCATTGGAAACATTAAAGCTCGGGTAACTTCAAGAAGATGTCTAGTTTTTCTTTCAACAATTCCATTCCGTTGAGGTGTATTGACACAAGAACTATGATGGATAGTGCCTTTTTCAGTAAAAAAAAAACTTTCCTAAAATGGTGTTGAAATATTCTCTTCCATTATCTGTTCGTAACACTTGAATCTTAGTTTGGAACTGAGTTTCAATCATTCTATAAAAGTTTTTGTAAACATGAGTAGCCTCTGATTTTTCTTTTAAAAGATAGATCCATGTGTTTCTAGTGTGGTCATCAATGAAAGTGATGAACCATCTGGTTCTAGAATTTTTTTTAACTCGTGATGGACCCCACATATCACTATGTATGAGAGAAAAAAAGGTTTTGAAGGCATATATATACACGTGTTGGTGACTTAGTCCTTCATCGCCTCTCGTTTTGTCGCGTCATATCGCTTAGTTGACTCGGCTAGGTGAAAATTGTCAACACTCCGAGTCTCAAGGCGAGATCGCACATCCCCTGCAAACTTGACTTCGCGGACATTTTCTTGGGAATGTGGGCAAGACTCGTGAAGTGGAATATGGGCCAAGTCCAATCAACTTGTTTATTGTACGCAGCCACAAATGACTAATGACAACCTCATAAAAAGGACATTATTCCTCATGTCATTTTGGGTGGCATGGGCTTTATGGAGTTAATTGGGCTTTTATACCCATTAACATTTAATTCAAGAGGGCCGAACTTGTTGTCAATGGTGCCCACAAGAAGAGTAGTAGTGTCTATTTATGTACATTTGATGTAATATTGTCTCACGAAGACTCTTGCTTATAAATGCTAAATCATTAAAAAAGTTGAAACGTTCATTCATTCTTCCTTGTCTGTTTGAAGCTTTATGATAATATATAGTCTTTAGTCCTTAAACAAACCTAACATATGAAGAGACAAATGTAGATTTGCATGAACAAACTCTTCATGGTTTGCTTAAAACGGCATATTCACAATCTAAGGATCAAAGGACTTTTGATCTCAATACGATTGTTAGGAGAATCTATGATGTCTGGTTATGGGACATTGAGAGTTTGAGACTCTATAGTTCTTCTAGGTATCTTCTGAAGGTACTGAATTGACCAGTGCACTTCTAGAGACAAAATAAGAACAAACCATTTAACCTCTTATGTCTCGAAGTCACTACGAATGAATTGCATCATGCTTACCCCAATCCTGAAATGAGACATGTCATTTCATAGCTTACGTATTCTCATTTGAGAAAGTCAGAGTTCGGATTCACTATGTGATTCTGAACAGGACCTATTGGTGAAGTACTAGGTTATGAAGATATCATGAGTAACTTTGTGAATATCTCATAGATATGGAATTCATGTACAAGATTTCTGAAATGCAATGTATATCACCTCATGCTTTGTTCCTTGGAATGTGAATAAATGAACTGGCCAGTGTCCAAATTGAGTCATGACTCTTTTGGATGAATCAATGTGACTTGTATGCTCCTCGTCAATACATTGCTTCTAACTTATTCACAAGTGACAAATGAGTTGAGGATATAACAGTGAGAAGGGTAATATGAAGGGTAAACATAGATAATATTCAGTGGATCCACTCATCACAATTAATTTGAATTCTTGAGTAGAAAATAAATTCATTTGAACCGATAGATTCTCAGTGTCAACTCTTTAGTGGAGTCAGATGACATTAAGCTAAACTTGGAAAAGGTTTGTGAACTTTTGAGTCCAAGTATTTTAGCTCAAGCTTTGTTCATTTGGATCCATGAGGTCACTATCACAGATCATATTGAGTAGGATTAGTTAAACTAGAAGCTAAGTCAAGACAAGAACGAGACGAGTTTTACGAAAATTGTCTAAGGGGTATTTTTATCATTTTGGACATAGGACGAAATGAATGTCAATAAATATTTTGACATTGTCATATGATGACAAATGAAATACTCGGCCATGATGAGATTTTTGGGCCTTGAGGATTAATTTCATTTCATGGAATTTTATTTGAAAATTCTTAATGGGCTCTTCTTATGTTATCATGAACAAGTGAAGAAACATCTAGAAACTCCTTCTAGAATCCCCTTGGCCGTCCATAGCATAGAGACAAATAGAGTTTATTTTGTGCATTAATGTATAAAGATACTTGCCAAAAGAAAAAAAAATGAAACAAATTTGCTTCTAGAAGCAAAGAGGATTTCGGCCAAGAGAGAATAAATAAAATGAGGAAACAAATCCAAAGCTTTCATGAAGCATGTTGGACGCCCATGAGGTGTGAAAAAGAGAAAATAATATTTGCTCATGAATATGTGATATTCTATAGAAAAAAGGAAACTACCTTTTGAAGGTAATCCTTCTCCTATAAATAGAGCCTTCATTCCTCTCATTTTCTCATCCCACATAAGTTAGAGATTGAACGTTTCTCTCTCTAGACATTGTGGCCGCCCTGATGGGTCCTGACCTGAAGTAGAGATCCCGCAAAATGAATCGTAGTTAGTATTTACTATTTAATTAGTATTCGACAACTGTGGTTATTACATGGTGTTAGTCATTCATCGTCGTCACTCGATGTAATGTTAGTATTGACATCAACATCGTCTCCCTAAAATACGGCGCATGCCTCATCTTCTTCATCCACTTCTTCATCATCTTCGACAACAGTAACAAGCTCGGCCATAGCTGTTTCGTGTCGATTATTAAGACGGTCAATATTTGACAATTCTATTGTCAACGAAATCGATACTGAAGTGGTCGGGTCAACTTCAGGAATGTCCCATATCCCTCGATGATGGCATTCCTGAACGATTTCCCATTCGCGACCCTTAACGAGATCTTGGATGTAAAACACTTGCTTCGCTTGAGTCGCGAGTATAAATGGCTTTTCTGTAAACCACTCTTTGGCGGTATACGAACTCGTTGCTCTGGTGGTCTTATGAACATGCACTATATGTCATGCATTGTACTTGTCACCATACCATATGCATTTGAACAGTACGACACGACAATTATGTGTATAGTTCAGCACGATTACGTCTTCCATTCGACCGTAAAAGTTGAATTCGTTGGTTATCACGACGACGAGTGATGAACTTCACGCCATTCAAAAAGCAACTCTGATACTGATGAGAAATTTGCATAGATCCCGTAGACAATGCGTAAAGCTCTTTGGACACGTCGGAACCACTAACTTTCATGTCATAAATTTGGAATATGCAAATTTAGATGATGTCATTAGCAATTTTAGTATGCTTTCAGCAAATGAATCCTTTCAGTTTACCTTTTTCGCAAACCAAATTTTGAATTATTTTCTATGCATTGCTTCGATATCAGAATCTGCAATTTCCGCTTCGGAGTTATTTTGTATAAGTTCCAAATGCTCACTGTTAATGTTACATAATTAGATGTAAATCAATGAGCTAGATAATGTACATATTTAAATGAACGATTCCCTTACATCAAATACGGATCGATTTCTGGACAATTGATATAAATGTACCACTCCGCCTTCTCTTTCTGGTCGTCGTCTAAAACTATCGGCTTCATCATCCCGTAAGGTACACAGTTTTCGGACCAGAAAACATTAAGTTCTCGCACTTGAACTTCATCGACAGTTTTCTTATCTTCGAGATACCTTGCAACAAATGTGAATGCCTCTTCTACAATGTACGCTTCCGCAGTGGAGCCTTCGGGCCTAGCTCTATTTCTGAAAAATTGTTTTAACGTTCCAAGGTATCACTCAACTGGGTAGATCCATCACATATGCACCGGACCGCCACACAACGCTTCATCTGGTAGATGAATTGCCACGTGAATCATGATCGTGAAAAAAGCTGGCGGAAATATCATCTCAAGCTTACACAATATCTCAATGATTGAATCTTGCACTTTTTCGAGATCTTCCACTCTCAGGGTTCTAGAACTGATCAACTTGAAAAAGTTGCAGATCTCGGAGATCGTCTCCTGTATCGGTTTTGGCACAAAAGGGCGAATACCATCAGCCAATAGCCTGTGCATGATCACGTGACAATCGTGCGACTTCAAACCTGTGAGCTTCCCGTCAGCAGTCACAGTTTTCTTCCAATTTCCAGCGAGCCCATCTGGGAATTCAACAGATTGGAGGAACTCGGTAAACCGTTGTCTCTTCTCAAGGGTTAATGCATACGCTGCTGGCGGTTTGTACCACCCATTCCTTTGTTGTCTCAAGTGCAGAGAAGACTTGATTTTTAAGTCCATCAAGTCAAATCTCGACTTCTCCGTATCATACTTCTTCTTTTCCAAGCTGATTATCGTCCCGAGAAGATTCTCGCACACGTTCTTCTCTATATGCATGACGTCCATGTTGTGCTTCAACTCCAACTCTGACCAGTAAGACAACTCATAGAAGATGCTCTTTTTGGTCCAATTCAATTCGCACTCAACACGTTTTCGTTTACCGGCATTTTTGCCAGTTGTCGTGCAAGAAACACTAGCCAACTGATCGAGTATGTCTTGCGCAGTCAACTTGACAGGTTTACGACGCTTTTCGTGGCGATCTACGTAGTGATCAATGATTTTCCTCAATCGGTGAAGTGTAGGCAAGAATCGACGATGGTCATAGTAGACGATCCTGTTTCTGACTTTCATAGATGGCGTCTAAAGGTTGCACGCGGGGCACGCAAGATACTCTTGGCCACTCCATCCCGACAAATACGATCGAGCCGGAAAGTCGTTTATCGTCCATAGAAGCGCGGCACACAACTGCAACACTTCATCGTTCGTCCCATCTTGCACTTGGAACCCAGTATCCCACAATTATTTTAGCTATTCAACTAGTGGTTCTAAAAACACGTCCATGTCTTTTCCAGGTGAGCTCGGTCCAGGAATCAGAAGCGTCATCATCAAGTACTCTTTTTTCATGCACAACTAAGGTGGCAAGTTGTACGCAATTAGTACCATGGGCCACATACTGTACGTTAGACTCATTTCCCCAAACGGGTTGAACCCATCAGAAGCTAGTCCCAGACGTACGTTATGAGGCTCTGCAGCAAAACCTGGGTATCTCTCATATAGATTCTTCCACGTCGAATCATCCGCAGGATGTCGCAAAACGCCATCTTCTTTGACGCGATCTCGTTCGTGCCACTGCATCTCAAGCGACGTGTGTCGAAAAGCGTACAATCGCTTCAGTCGATCTTTCAAGGGAAAGTATCGTAATATCTTTTGTGATACATTCTTCTCGGTTAGCTTCTATCTTCTCTCATTGCAAATTGGGCACACTTCAGCTTTCTCGAGATCTTTTCGAAATAACACACAATCATTGATGCACGCATCGATCATATCGTATCCCATACCGAAACGCTTCAGCTTCGCCTTTGCCTCGTAGTGTTTTTCCAGAATTCGGTTACCAATTGGATGACATTTCCTCATGAGCTGCAACAATTCTGTAAACGACTTGTTCGTCCAATGGTTCGTGACTTTGATGTGCATCAACGAAACCAGAAACGACAAAGACGAAAATTCTTTGCATCCAGGGTACAATTCTGCTTCCAACTCGACGAATAAGTCTTCTACTTGCTCCTCTGCATGTACTTCACTTGGAGTCGGATCCGTAAAATCGTCGAAGTCCTCGTGATCCATTATATCATGGAGAGCATCGTGCAATCCACCGACTCATCTCTGGTTAGTCTCGCTGGCATCTTCTACTTGGGTAAGCACATGACGTTCGCTGTGATGATACTGTTGTCAATGGTGCCCACAAGAAGAGTAGTAGTGTCTATTTATGTACATTTGATGTCATATAGTCTTACGAAGACTCTTGCTTGTAATTGCTTATTCATTAATAAAAGGTTGAAACGTTCATTCAATCTTCCTTGTCTGAAGCTTTATGATAAAACCCTGGTCTTTTAGTCCATAAACAAACCTAACAACTTACGAAGAGACAAATGTAGATTTGCATGAACAAACTCTTCGTAGTTTGCTTAAAACGATATATTCGCAATCTTAGGGTCAAAGGACTATTGACCTCAGTATGATTGTTAGAAGAATCTATGATGTCTGGTTATGAGGCATTGAGAGTTGGGGACTCTATAGTTCTTCTAGGTATCTTCCGAAGGTACTGAATTGACCAGTGCACTTCTAGAGACAATATAAGAACAAACCATTTAACCTCTTATGTCTCGAAGTCACTATGTATGAATTGCATCATGCTTACCTTAATCCTGAAATGAGACATGCCATTTCACACCTTAGTATTCTCATTTGAGAAAGTCAGAGTTCGGACTCACTATGTCATTCCGAACAGGGCCTATTGGTGAAATACTAAGTTGTGAGTATGTCATGAGTAACTTTGTGAAGTTCTCATAGATATGGAATTCATGTACAAGATTGCTGAAATGCAATGTATGTCACCTCATGCTTTGTTCCTTGGAGTGTGAATAAATGAACTGGCCAGTGTCCAAATTGAGTCCTGACTCTTTTGGATGAAACAATGTGACTTGTTAGCTCCTCGTCAATACATTGTTTCTAACTTATTCACAAGCGACAAAGGAGTTGAGGAAATAACAGCTAGAAGGGTAAAATGGTAATTTAGTAAATCCCGACTAGCTGATGACATTCATGAAGGGTAGCATAGATAATATTCAGTGGATCCGCTCATCATAATTAGGTCGAATTCTTGAGTAGAAAATAAATTCATTTGAACCGAGAGATTTTCAGTGTCAGCTCTTTAGTGGAGTCAGTTGGCATTAAGCTAAACTTGGAAAAGGTTTGTGAACTTTTGAGTCCAAGTGTTTAGCTAAAGCTTTGTTCATTTGGGTCCATGAGGTCACTGTCACGAATCACATCGATAGGAATAGTTAAACTGGAAGCTAAGTCAAAACAAGAACGAAAATAGTGAAAAGGGTATTTTTGTCTTTTGAGACAAACGATGAAATGAATGTCAATAAATATTTGACAAGGTCATTTTATGACATGTTTCACTCGGCCAAGACTTGATCATTGGGCCTTGTGAATTAATTTCATTTCATAAGAATTTTGTTGAAAATTCTAAATGGGCTTTTTCTTATGTTGTCATGAACAAGTGAAGAAAATTCTAGAAGCCTTTTCTAGAAGCCATAGGCGCCCAACACTACCCAAAGAGAAAGGGAAATTATTTTGTGCATAAATGTATTTAGATACTTGCCAAAAGAAAAAGAGGAAACAAATTTGCATATTAGATGCACAAGGGAATCGGCCAAGAGAGTAATAGGCAAGCCAAGGAACAAAAAAGGAAACAAATCCTAGCCTTCTAGAAGGCTGCCTTGGGCGCCCAAAAGGAATGAGAAATAAGGGTTATTTTGCTCATGAATATGTGATATTCTATAGAAGAGGAAACTACCTTATTGAAGGTAAGACCTCTCCTATAAATAGGAGCCTCATTCTTCTCATTTTAATTCATCCAAGTTTAAGAGATTTGAGAGACTCTCTCTCTAGAACTTGTGGCCGAAAATCCTCTCTCTCTCTCTCTAGTTTATTTTCGATTATTTCTTGTCTTGGCACCTAGGTCCTCACTCGACCTAGTGTTTAGCTCTGCGACTTCGAGGCTCGTTCTCAAGTCGTAGTGTTTAAAAGTGCCCACTCACTGATTCCTTCTTTTCGAGTGATTTAGTGATAGAAACTTTCGTGGTTGCTCGAGGTGCCGAGGAAAGAAAGAGAGACGTGCTGCGAGGGGAGACGAGCATTGCAACTTTCCAAAAGCTTCTACAAGGTTCAAGCTTCAAGAAAGGTTAGTAACTTTAATAGCTCATATTAGTTTTTATTTACATGCACATGCTCTTGTCTAGGTTAGTAAAAACTAGTTTTACTTAAAAAGAAAATTTTTGAAATTCCGCCGCTTAACGAAGCGTTAAACTTTTTCTCAAACCCTAGATCGATTCCAACAAATGGTATCAGAGCTATGGTCAAAGGAATGCATGTGCATGTTTTTAAATTATGAGCTTGAAAATCGTTTTCGAAAGTTTACTAATTTTGTGACAAGTTAGAATTGTAATCTTAGATTTTTTTTTAATTTATTGCTCATGCCTTTAAATTAAAAACCATGTTGATTTTCTATGAGTTTGGGATGATGTTAAAACACATTAGAATCAGTTCTAAAAGTTTTTAATTTTTTATATTGAAAAACGTGTTTTAAAGGTTTGAGAATTTTCGAGTAAAATTTTGTGACTAGTTTTGTTATCTTGCTAGTTTCTTATTTTTACTTGAATCGTTTTATGCTTGTTGTTATTTCTTTTATGCCTTGTTATTACCTTGCTAATAAAACACAAATAAAAGCATTAAACAACATCTTAAAACGTTCCGTTACACTTGATTCTTTTTCGCACCTAAGTAGGACCAAGCTTTAATTTATTTCTTTTTCTTCGAGCTAGAGTAACCCGCATTAAAAGTGGCATAACTCTCTGCTCAGATATCGAAATTTGATGATTCTTGAATCAAATTAAAGCTCTGTCTGTCCTCTGTCCAATGCCACCGGTTTCGGCTGAAAAGGACATCGGAGCCGCCAGATATGGCGATTTTACTCCGAGGTGCGCGGCTGTCTGAAACTCCAGTTTTTTAGAAATCCGGATTTTCAAACCCCACTACCATGAGTTATAGAACTCTAAAGAGAAAATTTTCTTGAGCAAAAATGTTTTTCATATGATTATAAACATGATGTGTAAGATTAAAATGTTTTGTTTTTTGAAAGTTTAATTGAAATTGAATCTTTACAAAACTAGTTTGAATTTTGAAAAACCGTTTTCACTTTCAAACTTGAAAATATTTTGTCATCCAAATCAAATAAATTTTCAAAATGTTTTCAAAACTATATCTATATCACATATGTTCAAAATCTATATGCTCTTGAAAATTTGAGTGGGAGGTCTCCTTGTAGACAAGCCGAAAAATAAAAGGATGTGTAATCTCAAACTTTCAAGTGTTCGAGTGAGTTGAAGTTCACACTTCCCTCACGCACTTTCCCGAAATAGAAAATAGGAAAAGATCGAGTATGTCCCTTGTGCCTTTATGCACTAATACTGCTCTGAACATGTCGATCTAGGATTCTCTTCTAGTTGTCCGCTCTGTCGCTCTCTAACTAGGAAATTTGTATCCGAACTTATAAGAGTCGATGAACCAACTCCAAAAACTAAGTGGGAGGGTTATATTCGTTGTTTGTAACCCACGATCCCCAACACTAGTGAAAGATGCAATAACGTGGGACTAAGAGCCGCTCTTGCGACCCTCACTTAAATGTGAGTACTCCAAGGCGTTATTGCTTCGATCATTGCTCAATGAGCTACGTCCGAGAGTGATGCAATGATGGCAAGGCCTCCCCTTGGGGGATTGTTTTTCAAAGCTGATCTTTTGGACTAAGTGGTTGGTTGCACGCTTAGGCTCAATCCCTAGTATCCTCCCTTGAGGCTCTGCGAAAGGATGTGAGTGATCAAACCAATTTACAAGGTGGCTAGTCAAAGCTGATGTATTGACATCTTGGCTAAGCATTAATGATGTGTCATTTACTTATAAAAGGAGATTTTTTGCGGCCTTCTCTTGAGGGAGTAAATTATCGTTTGGTTTATAACACCTTTGGATTTTATAAAAGTCTTAATAAAACTTAAATCCTAAACCAAAGACTAATCATAAACTTGTTTCAACTTATATAGGCAATATGTCTCTCAACCATCTCTCTTTATTTCCTCGATCAAACTCGAAAACGAAAACTACGTAGTTTCGAAACGTAACCTCGACATAATACCTACCGTTAACAAGCACAAATGGGTACTCACCACCCTGTGTCCTCCTCTGACGAATGATGATTCAACTCAAGAGGACAATGACGCCTTAGCGGCCAGGCTTCGATCCGATGAGATTGTGAGGTGCTATATCTTGGCATCTATGAACAATATGCTGAAAAGAGCAACATCGTGACATCGAGACTGCCGCTGACATGCTCTACAATCTCCTTGAGATGTTTGGAGGGCAAAGGCGTCAAACAAGGCTACAAGCAGTCCGACAGTTTATGAACTGTCATATGCAGGCTAGGACTCCTGTTGGAGACTTCATGATACTGATCATTAGTTTTCTGAATAGAATGGAAATCCTAGGATCTGAGATTGATGGGAAGAATATCATAGATATGATCTTAGAAACTCTCCCCGCATCTCTTGATACCTCCAAGATGAAATACTCCATTAACAAGCTAGAGTACACTGTTACCAAGCTTATGGAGGAACTTCACACTGCTATAGGTCTCACTAAGAGAAAGAGGAATCAAGGAGAGACACATGCTACTGAGCAAAAAGCCTCCGCCTCTGGAACTGTGAAGAGACCTTACAAGGCCGATAAAAAGAACTGTACCGCCTATCTCAAAGCAAAGGAACATAGTATTGTACTAGTGACCGAAGCATGCTTAGTAGCTGATAATGTATCATCGTGGATTATTGACTCCGTTGCTACTAACCATATTTGTTGTTCCTTGAATGGTTTCAAGAAAACCAAAAGCTTAGAGGAAGGCAAGTTCTGTTTCAAATGGGGTGATGGGAGCCTGGTGTCTGCAAAGGCTGTGGGATCCGTGAGGCTGTCTTTTGAAGACCGCACTTTAAACTTGAATAATGTTTATTTTGTTCCTACCTTTGGGAAGAACTTAATATCCGTTGCTCGTCTTCGTGAGCAAGATTATTGTTTAAAGTTCATTAAGAATGGAATTCGTATTTCGTTTCCTGATAATTCTTTTGTCACTGATGCATGTATGAAGAATGCTCTTTTCTACATCTATCCCACTCAACCTTCTCTTTTAGACACCGAAATAGATAATGATCTAATTAGGGAGCCAAAGAGGATCAAACTTTCTGAATCCTCCGATCTAACAAAATCAACACACCTATGGCACTTAAGACTTGGTCATATCAGTCTAGAAAGGATTAAGAGACTTATGAGGGATGGTCCACTCCAAGCCTCTGCAATAGGTTCACTACCTACTTGTGAATCCTGTATAGAAGGAAAAATGACTAAGCGACCTTTCTCCGATAAGGGTCGAAGAGCCACTGAGTTGCTGGAACTAATACATTCTGATGTATGTGGTCCGCTCAACCAACAGGCACGTGGAGGATACGAATACTTCGTTACCTTTACTGATGATTACTCAAGATATGGGTTTGTCTATTTGCTTAAACACAAATCCGAGACCTTTAACGTATTTAAGGTCTTTAGGGCTTTAGTGGAAAAGCAAACTGGCAAAGTGATCAAAACCCTTCGATCTGATCGAGGTGGTGAGTATATGTCTGGAGAGTTCGATGACTTTCTTAAAGAAGAAGGTATCGCTTCTCAGCTTACCGCACCTGGCACACCTCAACAAAACGGAGTGTCAGAGAGAAGAAACCGAACTCTTATGGAGATGGTTAGATCAATGATGAGTTACTCATCACTCCCGCTTTCCTTTTGGGGATATGCCCTCGAAACAGCCGCTTACATTCTGAACCAAGTTCCGTCTAAAACGGTTCCTGGTACTCCTTATGAGAGATGGACTGGCCGTAAAGTGAATCTTGGCCGCATCCGAATTTGGGGTTGCCCTGCACACGTGCTGAGGCAAAAGACTAGCAAGTTGGCTAGTAGGTCAGAATTGTGCCTGTTTGTAGGATATCCGAAGGAAACCAAAGGTTTTACTTTCTATAGTCCCGAGGACGATAAGACTTTCGTTAGCACGAATGCTCGTTTCCTCGAGGAGGACTTTATGAAAGATGCGAAACCTAGAAGCAAAATTGTGCTTGAAGAAAAGTTGGGTGAGGAAGCTTCTACCTCATCTGTAAGAACTGTTCTTACCCCAACTGAAACACAACCTAACTCATCAGAATCTCGTCAAGTAGTACTTAGACGTAGTGGGAGGGCTACTCAAAAGCCTGACAGGTACATGTCTTATGGAGACTCTCTTGTAGACGTCTCCGACATGGATGACCCTGTTTCCTATAGCGAAGCGATGGCTTGTTCTGAATCAAACCTTTGGCTTGACGCCATGAAAGTTGAAATGCACTCGATGTATGTAAACAAAGTCTGGAAACTTGTAGACCTTCCTGAAGGGATTAAACCCGTAGGGTGTAAGTGGATATACAAGAAGAAAAAGGGTCCTGATGGGAACGTCGAGACGTTCAAAGCACGACTTGTGGCAAAGGGTTATACCCAACAAGAAGGGATTGACTATGAAGAAACCTTCTCGCCAGTCGCGATGCTTAAATCCATCCGCATACTCCTATCCATAGCTGCAGCTCTCGACTATGAGATCTGGCAAATGGATGTCAAGACAGCCTTTCTGAATGGCAATCTTGACGAGCGCATTTACATGGCTCAACCAGACGGTTTCGTGGATAAAGGTCAAGAGACCAAGGTTTGTGAGTTGCTTAAATCCATTTATGGACTAAAGCAAGCATCTAGATCGTGGAATATTAGATTCGATGAAACTGTAAAGAGCTTCGGCTTTGAACAGTCAATAGATGAGCCTTGTGTTTACAAGTTAATACACAAAGGCAAAGTTGTGTTTCTGGTACTATATGTCGATGATATACTACTCATTGGTAATGACGTGGGTAAGTTATCTGAGGTTAAGGTCTGGCTAGCAAAACAATTCGATATGAAGGATCTAGGAGAAGCCGCGTACATTCTGGGAATCCAAATCTTTCGAGATAGGAAAAACCGGACCCTGTCGCTCTCTCAAGCATCTTATATTGATAAGGTGATGGATCGTTTCTCGATGCAAGACTGCAAGAGGGGTCAAACACCCTTTAGGCATGGAGTTTCATTCTCTAAGGACCAGTCTCCCAAGACTGCACAAGAGATTGAAGACATGAGGAAAATTCCTTACGCCTCTGCCGTAGGAAGCCTCATGTATACCATGCTTTGCACTAGACCTGACATCTGTTTCGCCGTTGGCGTAGTTAGCCGTTTCCAATCCAACCCTGGACCCGAGCACTGGATTGCTGTTAAGCATGTTCTTAAGTATCTTCGAAGAACTAGGAACTTGATGCTTACATACTCAGGTACTGACCTGACTATGACGGGATATACCGACTCCGATTTTCAAGCGGATAAGGATTCCAGGAAATCCACTTCGGGATCTGTGTTCATCCTTAATGGTGGAGCTGTTGTGTGGAGAAGTATTAACCAATCTTGCATTGCTGACTCCACAATGGAAGCAGAATATGTGGCTGCTTGTGAAGCATCCAAAGAGGCTATACGGCTTAGAAAATTCCTCAAGTATTTGGAAGTTGTTCCAAGCGTCGACAAGCCCATGACCCTTTATTGTGATAATAGTGGGGCTGTCGCTAACTCAAAGGAACCTAGAAGCCATAAGCGCTCTAAACATATTGAGAGGAAATACCATTTGATTCGAGAGATCGCGCAACGCGGAGACGTGGAGGTGAAGTAGATATCTGGCAGATCCATTCACCAAGGCCCTAGCGAACATGGTCTTCGACCAACTTCTAGAGGGATTAGGCATGTAGGACTACTCACATCTTCTTTGAGTCAAGTGGGAGTTTGTTGTCAATGGTGCCCACAAGAAGAGTAGTAGTGTCTATTTATGTACATTTGATGTCATATAGTCTTACGAAGACTCTTGCTTGTAATTGCTTATTCATTAATAAAAGGTTGAAACGTTCATTCAATCTTCCTTGTCTGAAGCTTTATGATAAAACCCTGGTCTTTTAGTCCATAAACAAACCTAACAACTTACGAAGAGACAAATGTAGATTTGCATGAACAAACTCTTCGTAGTTTGCTTAAAACGATATATTCGCAATCTTAGGGTCAAAGGACTATTGACCTCAGTATGATTGTTAGAAGAATCTATGATGTCTGGTTATGAGGCATTGAGAGTTGGGGACTCTATAGTTCTTCTAGGTATCTTCCGAAGGTACTGAATTGACCAGTGCACTTCTAGAGACAATATAAGAACAAACCATTTAACCTCTTATGTCTCGAAGTCACTATGTATGAATTGCATCATGCTTACCTTAATCCTGAAATGAGACATGCCATTTCACACCTTAGTATTCTCATTTGAGAAAGTCAGAGTTCGGACTCACTATGTCATTCCGAACAGGGCCTATTGGTGAAATACTAAGTTGTGAGTATGTCATGAGTAACTTTGTGAAGTTCTCATAGATATGGAATTCATGTACAAGATTGCTGAAATGCAATGTATGTCACCTCATGCTTTGTTCCTTGGAGTGTGAATAAATGAACTGGCCAGTGTCCAAATTGAGTCCTGACTCTTTTGGATGAAACAATGTGACTTGTTAGCTCCTCGTCAATACATTGTTTCTAACTTATTCACAAGCGACAAAGGAGTTGAGGAAATAACAGCTAGAAGGGTAAAATGGTAATTTAGTAAATCCCGACTAGCTGATGACATTCATGAAGGGTAGCATAGATAATATTCAGTGGATCCGCTCATCATAATTAGGTCGAATTCTTGAGTAGAAAATAAATTCATTTGAACCGAGAGATTTTCAGTGTCAGCTCTTTAGTGGAGTCAGTTGGCATTAAGCTAAACTTGGAAAAGGTTTGTGAACTTTTGAGTCCAAGTGTTTAGCTAAAGCTTTGTTCATTTGGGTCCATGAGGTCACTGTCACGAATCACATCGATAGGAATAGTTAAACTGGAAGCTAAGTCAAAACAAGAACGAAAATAGTGAAAAGGGTATTTTTGTCTTTTGAGACAAACGATGAAATGAATGTCAATAAATATTTGACAAGGTCATTTTATGACATGTTTCACTCGGCCAAGACTTGATCATTGGGCCTTGTGAATTAATTTCATTTCATAAGAATTTTGTTGAAAATTCTAAATGGGCTTTTTCTTATGTTGTCATGAACAAGTGAAGAAAATTCTAGAAGCCTTTTCTAGAAGCCATAGGCGCCCAACACTACCCAAAGAGAAAGGGAAATTATTTTGTGCATAAATGTATTTAGATACTTGCCAAAAGAAAAAGAGGAAACAAATTTGCATATTAGATGCACAAGGGAATCGGCCAAGAGAGTAATAGGCAAGCCAAGGAACAAAAAAGGAAACAAATCCTAGCCTTCTAGAAGGCTGCCTTGGGCGCCCAAAAGGAATGAGAAATAAGGGTTATTTTGCTCATGAATATGTGATATTCTATAGAAGAGGAAACTACCTTATTGAAGGTAAGACCTCTCCTATAAATAGGAGCCTCATTCTTCTCATTTTAATTCATCCAAGTTTAAGAGATTTGAGAGACTCTCTCTCTAGAACTTGTGGCCGAAAATCCTCTCTCTCTCTCTCTAGTTTATTTTCGATTATTTCTTGTCTTGGCACCTAGGTCCTCACTCGACCTAGTGTTTAGCTCTGCGACTTCGAGGCTCGTTCTCAAGTCGTAGTGTTTAAAAGTGCCCACTCACTGATTCCTTCTTTTCGAGTGATTTAGTGATAGAAACTTTCGTGGTTGCTCGAGGTGCCGAGGAAAGAAAGAGAGACATGCTGCGAGGGGAGACGAGCATTGCAACTTTCCAAAAGCTTCTACAAGGTTCAAGCTTCAAGAAAGGTTAGTAACTTTAATAGCTCATATTAGTTTTTATTTACATGCACATGCTCTTGTCTAGGTTAGTAAAAACTAGTTTTACTTAAAAAGAAAATTTTTAAAATTCCGCCGCTTAACGAAGCGTTAAACTTTTTCTCAAACCCTAGATCGATTCCAACAGATACCATTCGGTGTATCCCGGGGTAAACCCCTTGTTCAAAAGGTGATTCTTTACGAACCCGATTTCATGACATCTCACTTTATTGCAAGATTTACAAGGACAATGATATTGATCATTTTCGTTCGGGAGTCTGCTTGCAAGACGGATAAATTCGTTAACCCCTTTTTTATATTGCAAACTCAACCGATTGTTCTCGGTAATCCAATCTCTACTTGGATTTGACATTTCGCTGAATGAGACGGGAAATTGAGAGGTAAAAATGAATCGTTAGAATTCATTTTGTAAGAGTGAATTGTTAGAAAATTGAGAGGTAAAAATTGGGAGTGAATCGTTAATATTAGAAATTTAGATTCAATTATTAGGAAATTGAGAGTGATGAATTGTTAGTAAGTTGAGAGTGAATCGTTAATATTTGAAAGAGTCGAGAGCGAATTTGTAAGAGTGAAAGAGAAATTATGAAAGACATATTAATTTTGAAAAATTGTTAGAATTCGTTATTATATTCAAATTCACTACTGATTTCATTACCAAGTTAATCAATTTCGAAAAATTAGTTAGTTCGTTAAAATATATTATTGAAAGAGTTAATTTTTTGACAAATAGATTTTATTCTAACAAAAATTCGGCAGAGTTTCCCCTAAAATAATGTCAAACCAAAATTTGCAATTAAAAAAAAAACACATATATAACCAACCAGAACTATCCTAAACATGTTACTAATTAATTTAATATGTTACTTTTAACTTAATTCATCTACTCTAACATGTTACATATTCTTAAATTTTTTACAATTACTATAAATTACAAATTTTTAGCAAACTAATCAAGTTATATTTTCATCTAATATAACATGTTACTATTTTCTAATATATTACTAATTAATCTAACTAAACATGTTACTGATTAATTAATTAACTAAACATGTTAACATCTAATCAAAGTTATATTTTCATATATATTACTAATTAATCTATATGAAATAATCTAAAAATATTACTAATTACACATAACTAACCTTTTCCGAGGCGATGACGAGGTGACGAGCTAGACGCGAGGCTGGGGCTGGGCCAAGAGAGGGCCGGGGGCTATTTGGGCGGCAGCGGGTGAGCCGATGGCGGGCCGGGGCTGTTTGGGCGGCAGCGGGCCGGGGGAGGGTCGAGAGTTGTGTGGGCGGACCAAGGCTGAGTCGAGGGGGTCACGGGGCTGAGTCGAGGGATGGTCAGGGCGGACCGGGGCTGAGCCGAGAGGGTCACAGACGGCGGGGTGACTAGGGCTGAGCCGAAGGGGTCACGGGCGGTGGGGGAGGACCGGGCTGAGCCGAGGGGGTCATGGGCATCGGGGACGGACCTGCAGGTCGGAGAAAGACAGAAGTGAGATTGAGAGAGAGAGAGAGAGAGAGAGAGAGAGAGAGAGAGAGAGAGAGAGAGAGAGAGAGAGAGACGTACCTTGGAGGAGGACGGCGAGGTTCACGGTGGAGAGGACGCACGTCGTTGGAGATAGGCTGAGTAGAGCGTCGGAGAGAGAGGTAGTGAGATAGAGAGAGGGAAATATACAGAGCGTTCAGGTGAGGAAGAGGACGCTCGGGTATTTAAAATACCCTAAACCTATTGGGTGCGACAATGTCGCACCTATTACTCATATTCGGTGCGACATGTCGCACCTAATGTCGCACCGAATATGAAATTACACAATAAAAAATATTCGGGGGGAATTTTCTGACCGTTTTAAATTTTAAACCCATTAGGTGCGACATTTGTCGCACCTGATGGTATTGGGTGCGACAAATGTCACACCTAATACTTTTCGGTGCGACTGTTTTATATCCGATGCGACAATGTCGCATTGAATACCGCTAAACATTACCGAAATTTTTAGACTATCTGGTGCGACATGTCGCACCTAATATGTGCTTAGGTGTGACATTTAGGTCCGACATGTCGCACCTAATACCTATCCGCACAAGAAATGTGAATTTGTAGCAGTGCTTGTGGCCGCCTAACTCTCTCTCTCTCTCTCTCTAGTTCTTTTCGTTTTTGTTTTGGCACCTAGGTCCACATTTGACCTAGTGTTTAAGCTCTTCGACTCTTAGACTTGTTCTTGAGTCGTCGTGTTTAAAAGTGCCCACACACTAATTGCTTCTAATCTCGAGTGATACATGTGATAAAAACTTTCATGGTTACTTGAGTTCCTGAAGAACGAAGAAAGACGAGCTGCGTGGGGAGACGAACGTTTCAACCTTCCTTAGGCTTCTCAACGTTCTAGCTTCACAAAGGTTAGTAAATGAGTAATGCTCTTTGATAGTTTTAATTTAAATATAAACATGTGCTTGCTCTTTGTCTAGGTTAGTAAAATCGTTTTACTTGTTTAAAAGAAATTTTTTATTTTCCGCCGCTTGCTAGAAGCGTTAAATCTTTTCTTTACCCTAGATCAATTCCAACAGAACTCTACACCCATAATCAGTCCCCTAGTACATTTAATATTTATAAAATATTAAATGGACTAAAAGAAAGAGGTTGAGTTTGTCCGAAACTTTTGCGCGAATCAAATTTTAAAAATATCCGCTTTCGCATGTGCTACACGTGTCGCTCCCTCACAACGCCACGACTCCAAAGTCGAATGGATTTCATGTATCTGTTCACATTCTTCATGTGGATATGAGAGAGTATAGGATTTGATGGTTAATGATGAGATTTTCTCGAAATGTGGGTTTTAACCACCCCTAATGTAATGATTTCAAGGATCACATCCATTCATTCGTTATATTTATGGCGCGCGAGAGAAATTTCCATGTAACTTCTCTCATTTTCATTTTTTCTTATTACTTCTCTCTTAAATTTTCTCCAATGAGTTCATAGGTTTTCTCATTTCGTTTGAATTTTTCATTGAGTTCGACCACTTTTCTTCGAAAATTCGAGTAGTTCATCTCCCTTTTTGTTTGCATTTGTTTGACTTCGTACATAATGTTCTAATGTAATGATGTCAAACTCAGAGAATCCCAAATCATCGATTAATGTTTAGAATGATAACGCAGACCTCTTATTTCCTTCGATCCTTAGATCCAGTGACCTAGAAACCTTTCATAGGAAATACCGAATTCCTCTGGAGATTCGTTTACTTACCTCACCTCCAGGGGCAACTGCAGCCACTCTGATAGATAACTATTGCTGTATATACGAGATTTTCTTCAAGAAGTGAGAACTTAGGTTTCTAATCTCGCCTTTTCTAGTTAGAATACCTTAAAGTTCTTAGGCTTACCATTCCCCAGATGTGTTCAAACTTCGTTCATATGGAAAACTGTTGTCAATGGTGCCCACAAGAAGAGTTGTAATCTTTATATTGTACATTTCATGTAATAAAGTCTCATGAAGACTCTTGCTTGTAATTGCTTATTCATTAATAAAAAGTTGAAACGTTCATTCATTCTTCCTTGTCTGTTTGAAGCTTTATGATAAAACATTAGTCTTTAGTCCATAAACAAACTAAACAACTTACGAAGAGACAAATGTAGATTTGCATGAACAAACTCTTCGTAGTTTGCTTAAAACGATACATTCGCAATCTAAGGGTCAAAGGACTATTGACCTCAGTATGATTGTTAGAAGAATCTATGATGTCTGGTTATGAGGCATTGAGAGTTGGAGACTCTATAGTTCTTCTAGGTATCTTCCGAAGGTACTGAATTGACCAGTGCACTTCTAGAGACAAGATGAGAACAAACCATTTAACCTCTTATGTCTCGAAGTCACTACGTATGAATTGCATCGTGCTTACCTTAATCCTGAAATGAGACATGTCATTTCACACCTTAGTATTCTAATTTGAGAAAGTCAGAGTTCGGACTCACTATGTGATTCCGAACAAGGCCTATTGGTGAAGTACTAAGTTGTGAGAATGTCATGAGTAACTTTGTGAAGTTCTCATAGATATGGAATTCATGTACAAGATTGCTGAAATGCAATGTATATCACCTCATGCTTTGTTCCTTGGAGTGTGAATAAATGAACTGGCCAGTGTCCAAATTGAGTCTTGACTCTTTTGGATGAAGCAATGTGACTTGTTAGCTCCTCGTCAATACATTGTTTCTAACTTATTCACAAGCGACAAAGGAGTTGATGAAATAACAGCTAGAAGGGTAAAATGGTAATTTTGTAAATCCCGACTAGCTGATGATATTCATGAAGGGTAAACACTGATAATATTCTGTGGATCCACTCATTACAATTAGGTTGAATTCTTGAGTAGAAAATAAATTCATTTGAACCGAGAGATTCTCAGTGTCAACTCTTTAGTGGAGTCAGTTGACATTAAGCTAAACTTGGAAAAGGTTTATGAACTTTTGAGTCCAAGTATTTTAGCTCGAGCTTTGTTCATTTGGATCCATGAGGTCACTGTCACGAATCACATCGATTATGAATAGTTAAACTGGAAGCTAAGTCAAAACAAGAACGAAAATTGTCAAAAGGGTATTTTTGTGTTTTGAGACATAGTATGAAATGAATATTGTCAATAAATTTTTTGACAAGGTCATTTGATGACTTAATACTACTCGGTCATGACTTGATCATTTGGCCTTGTGGATTTATTTCATTTCATAAGAATTTTATTGAAAATTCTTAATGGGCATTTCTCATGTTGTCATGAACAAATGAAGAAGCTTCTAGAAGCTCCTTCTAGATGAGAAATAGGCGCCCAACATACCCATAGGAAGAGAAAATATTTTGTGCATAAATGTATCAAGATACTTGCCAAAAGAAAAAGAGAAAACAAATTTCCCATACATGCATAGGGAATTTCGGCCACATGGGTCAAGGGAGAAGCAAACATAAGAGGAAACAAATCCAAGGACTTACTTGGTAAGTCTTGGCCGTGCACCTCTATGAAGGAAAAGGGAAATTGGCTCATGAATATGTGATATTCTATAGAAGATGAAACTACCTTATTGAAGGTGAGACCTCTCCTATAAATAGGAGCCTCATTCTTCTCATTTCATTTATTCCACATAAGTAAGAGATTGAGAGCCTCTCTCTCTAGACCTTGTGGCCGCCCCTCTCCTCTCTATCTCTAAGTCAATTTCATTTTATTGTTTTGGCACCTAGGTCCTCATTTGACCTAGAGTTTAGCTCTGCGACTTCAAGACTCGTTCTTAAGTCGTAGTGTTTAAAAGTGCCCACACACTAATTCCTTTTATTTCGAGTGATTTAGTGGTAGAAACTTTCGTGGTTGCTCGAGTTGCCGAGGAAAGAAAGAGAGACGTGCTGCGAGGGAGACGAACGTTTTCAACCTTCCGAAGGCTCATCAACGTTCAAGCTTCTAAAGAGGTTAGTAAATTTATTATGCTCATATTAGTTTTATTTACATGTGCTTGCACTTTGTCTAGGTTAGTAAAAACTGTTTTTACTTGTAAAAGAAAATTTTTAAAATTCCGCCGCTTAACGAAGCGTTAAACTTTTTCTTAAACCCTAGATCAATTCCAACAAATGGTATCAGAGCTATGGTCAAAGATATGCATGTACATGTATTTAAAAATATGAGCTTGAAAATCGTTTTCGAAAGTTTACTAATTTTGTGCAAGTTAGAATTGTTTTCTTTGATTTTTTTTTAATTTATTGCTCTTGCCTTTAAATTAAAAATTATGTTGATTTTCTATGAGTTTGGGATGTTGTTAAAACACATTAGAATCAGCTCTAATTTTTTTTAATTTTTTATATTAAAAAACGTGTTTTAAAGGTTTGAGATTTTTCGAGTAAATTTTGTGACTAGTTATATTGTCTTGCTAGTTTCTTTTATTTACTTGAATCGTTTTATGCATGTTGTTTTTTCTTTCATACCATGTTATTACCTTGCTAATAAAACACAAATAAAAGCTTTAACAACCTCCTAAAACGTTCCGTTACACTCGATTCTTTTTCGCACCTAAAAAGGACCAAGCTTTAATTATTTCTTTTTCTTCGAGCTGGAGTAAAACCCGCAGTAAAAGTGGCATAACTCTCTGCTCAGAAATCGAAATTTAATGATTCTTAAATCAAATTAAAGCTCTGTCTGCCCTCTGTCAAATGCCACCGGTTTCAGGTCAAAATGACATCGAAGCTGCCAGTTACTCTGAGGTGCGCGACTGTTCCGAAAGTCCAGTTTTTTAGAATTTCGGATTTTCAGCCCCACTACCATGAGTTATAGAACTCTAATGAGAAAAATTTCTTGAGCAAAAATGTTTTTCATAAGATTATAAACATGATGTGAAAGATTAAAATGTTTTGATTTTGGAAAGTCTAATTGAATTTGAATTTTTTTACAAAACTAGTTTGAATTTTGAAAAACCGTTTTCGTTTTCAAACTTGTAAATATTTTGTCATCCAAATCAAATAAGTTTTCAAAATGTTTTCAAAACTATATCTATATCACATATGTTCAAAATATATATGCTCTTGAAATTTTGAGTGAGAGGTCTCTTTGTAGACAAGCCGAAAAATAAAAAGATGTGTAATCTCAAACTTTCAAGTGTTCGAGTGAGTTGAAGTTCACACTTCCCTCATGCACTTTCCCGAAATAGAAAATAGGAAAAGATCCGAGTATGTCTCTTGTGCCTTTATGCACTAACACTGCTCTGAACATGAATATCTAGGATTCTCTTCTAGTTGTCCGCTCTATCGCTCTATAACTAGGAACACCGTTTCCGAACTTATAAGAGTCGATGTACCAACTCCAAAAACTAAGTGGGAGGGTTATATTTGTTGTTTGTAACCCACGATCCCCAACACTAATGAAAGAAGCAATTAACGTGGGACTAAGAGCCGCTCTTGCGACCCTCTCTTAAATGGGAGTACTCCAAGGCGTTTTTGCTTCGATCATTGCTCGATGAGCTACGTCCGAGAGTGAGACGATGATGACAAGGCCTCCCCTTGGGGGATTGTTTTCCAAAGTCAATCTTTTGGACTAAGTGGTTGGTTGCACACTTAGGCTCAATCCCTGGTAATCCTCCCTTGAGGCTCTGCGAAAGGATGTGAGTGATCAAACCAATTTAAAAGGTGGCTAGTCAAAATTGATGTATTGACATCTTGACTAAGCATTAATGATGTGTCATTTACTTATAAATGATATTTTTTGCGGCCTTCTCTTGAGGGAGTAAATTATCGTTTGGTTTATAACACCTTTGGATTTTATCAAAGTCTTAAATAAAACTTAAATCCTAAATCTAAGACTAATCATAAACTTGTTTCAACTTTTATGGGCAATATGTCTCTCAACCCTCTCTCAACAATTCTTTTCTCGAATAAACTCGAAGGCGACAATTACGTCGACTGGAAACGTAACCTCGACATAGTCCTTACTGTCGACAAGCACAAATGGGTTCTCACCACCCCCTGTCCTCAAACGAATGAAGATTCGACGCAAGAGAAAAAAGACGCCCTGGCGGCCTGGCTTCTATCCGATGAGATTGCGAGATGCTATATTTTGGCATCAATGAACAATGTGTTGCAACAAAAACATCGTGATTATGAAACTGCCACCGATATGCTCTACAATCTCCATGAGATGTTTGGAGGGCAAGGACGTCAAGCTAGGCAACAAGCGGTCCGATAGTTTATGAACTGTCGCATGAAGGCTAGGACTCCCGTTAGAGATCATATGATGCTGATCATTAGCTATCAAAACGAAATGGAGATCCTTGGATCTGAGATTGATGGGGAGACTAAAATAGATATGATCTTGGAAACTCTCCCCGAAACCTTTGATACCTTCAAGTTGAATTACTCCATGAACAAGCTAGAGTACAATGTTACCGAGCTCATGAAGGAACTTCAAACCGCTGAGGCACTCACTAAGAAAAAGAGTGCTCTAGGAGAGGTACATGCTACTGCTTCCACCTCTGGATCTAAGAAGAGACCTTGCAAGGCCGAGAAGAAGAACCAACCTAAGGTTCAAACGAAGAAGAAGACGCCGAAGGCTCCGATGGTGGATAAGTCTAACGACAAATGCCACCACTGCAATGAGCCTGGTCACTGGCGTAGGAACTGTCCTGCCTACCTCAAAACTAAAGTAAAAGGTATTGTACTTATTACTGAAGCTTGTTTAGTAGCTGATAATGTATCATCGTGGATTATTGACTCTGCTGCTACTAACCATATTTGCTGCTCCTTAACTGGTTTTAGGAAAAGCAAAAGCTTAGAGGATGGCGACTTCTGCTTCAAGTGGGGTGATGGGAGCGTGGTGTCTGCGAAGGCTGTGGGATCCGTGACGCTATCTTTTGAAGATCGCACTTTGAATTTGAATAATGTTTATTATGTTCCTTCCTTTGGGAAAAACTTCATATCTGTTGCTAAAGTTTTAGAGCAATATTATTTTTTAAAGTTTATAAAGAATGGAATTAGTATTTCTTTTTCTAATTCTTTTGTCACTGATGCATGTATGAAGAATGGTCTTTTTTACATTTATCCCACTCAACCTTCCATCTTAGACACCGAAATAGATAATGATCTAATTAGGGAGCCAAAGAGGATCAAACTTTCTGAATCATCCGATCTAACAAAATCAACATACCTATGTGTTGTCAATGGTGCCCACAAGAAGAGTTGTAGTCTTTATTTTGTACATTTGATGTAATAAAGTCTCATGAAGACTCTTGCTTGTAATTGCCTATCTATTCATTAATAAAGTTGAAACGTTCATTCATTCTTTCTTTGTTTGAAGCTTTATGATAAAACCTTAGTCTTGTAGTCCATAAACAAACTTAACAACTTACGAAGAGACAAATGTAGATTTGCATGAACAAACTCTTCGTAGTTTGCTTAAACCGATATATTCGCAATCTTAGGGTCAAAGGACTATTGACCTCAGTATGATTGTTAGAAGAATCTATGATGTCTGGTTATGAGGCATTGAGAGTTGGGGACTCTATAGTTCTTCTAGGTATCTTCCGAAGGTACTGAATTGACCAGTGCACTTCTAGAGACAATATAAGAACAAACCATCTAACCTCTTATGTCTCGAAGTCACTATGTATGAATTGCATCATGCTTACCTTAATCCTGAAATGAGACATGCCATTTGACACCTTAGTATTCTCATTTGAGAAAGTCAAAGTTCGGACTCACTATGTGATTCCGAACAAGGCCTATTGGTGAAGTACTAAGTTGTGAGTCTGTCATGAGTAACTTTGTGAAGTTCTCATATATATGGAATTCATGTACAAGATTGCTGAAATGCAATGTATGTCACCTCATGCTTTGTTCCTTGGAGTGTGAATAAATGAACTGGCCAGTGTCCAAATTGAGTCCTGACTCTTTTTGGATGAAACAATGTGACTTGTTAGCTCCTCGTCAATACATTGTTTCTAACTTATTCACAAGCGACAAAGGAGTTGAGGAAATAACAGCTAGAAGGGTAAAATGGTAATTTAGTAAATCCCGACTAGCTGATGACATTCATGAAGGGTAAACATAGATAATATTCAGTGGATCCGCTCATCATAATTAGGTCGAATTCTTGAGTAGAAAACAAATTCATTTGAACCGAGAGATTTTCAGTGTCAGCTCTTTAGTGGAGTCAGTTGGCATTAAGCTAAACTTGGAAAAGGTTTGTGAACTTTTGAGTCCAAGTGTTTAGCTCAAGCTTTGTTCATTTGGGTCCATGAGGTCACTGTCACGAATCACATCGATAGGAATAGTTAAACTGGAAGCTAAGTCAAAACAAGAACGAAAATAGTCAAAAGGGTATTTTTGTCTTTTGAGACATATGATGAAATGAATGTCAATAAATTTTTTGACAAGTTCATTTGATGACTTAATGTCACTCGGCCATAACTTGATTATTGGGCCTTGTGAATTAATTTCATTTCATAAGAATTTTATTGAAAATTCTTAATGGGCTTTTCTCATGTTGTCATGAACAAATGAAGAAGCTTCTAGAAGCTCTTTCTAGATGAGAATAGGCGCCCATAATACCCAAGGAAAGAGAGTTTATTTTGTGCATAAATGTATTTAGATACTTGCCAAAAGAAAAAGAGGAAACAAATTTCCTCCACCAAGAGAAAAGTGGGAATCGGCCAAGTGAGAGATAAGGCAAGGCCTTGAACAAAATAGGAAACAAATCAAGGCTTCTAGAAGCCTTGTGTTGGCCGAGTGTCTCAAAGGGAAAATGAGGAAATTGCTCATGAATATGTGATATTCTATAGAAGAGGAAACTACCTTATTGAAGGAGAGACCTCTCCTATAAATAGGAGCCTCATTTCCTCACATTTCATTCATCCAAGTTTAAGAGATTTGAGAAACTCTCTCTCTAGAACTTTGGCCGAAAATCCTCTCTCTCTCTCTCTAGTTTATTTTCGATTTTTTCTTGTCTTGGCACCTAGGTCCTCACTCGACCTAGTGTTTAGCTCTGCGACTTCGAGACTCGTTCTTAAGTCGTAGTGTTTAAAAGTGCCCACTCACTGATTCCTTCTTTTCGAGTGATTTAGTGATAGAAACTTTCGTGGTTGCTCGAGGTGCCGAGGAAAGAAAGAGAGACGTGCTGCGTGGGGAGACGAGCGTTGCAAACTTTCCAAAAGGTTCTTCAAGGTTCAAGCTTCAAGAAAGGTTAGTAAACTCTTAGCTCATATTGATTTTTATTTACATGTACTTGCTTCTTTGTCTAGGTTAGTAAAAACTGTTTTTACTTGAAAATAAATTTTTTAAAATTCCGCCGCTTCCCGAAGCGTTTAATCTTTTTCTTAAACCCTAGATCAATTCCAACAAATGGTATCAGAGCTATGGTCAAAGATTAGCATGTACATGTTTTTAAAATTATGAGCTTGAAAATCGTTTTCGAAAGTTTACTAATTTTGTGACAAGTTAGAATTGTTATCTTAGATTTTTTTTTAATTTAATGCTCTTGTCTTTAAATTAAAAAGCATGTTGATTTTCTATGAGTTTGGGATGTTTTTAAAACACATTAGAATCAATTCTAAACGTTTGAGAATTTTCGAGTAAAATTTTATGACTAGTTTTGATATCTTGCTAGTTTCTTATTTTTACTTGAATCGTTTTATGCATGTTGTTATTTCTTTTATTCTATGTTATTACCCTGCTAATAAAACACAAATAAAAGCTTTAAACAACATCTTAAAACGTTCCGTTACACTTGATTCTTTTTCGCACCTAAAAAAAGGACCAAGCTTTAATTTATTTCTTTTTCTTCGAGCTGGAGTAAACCCGCATTAAAAGTGTCATAACTCTCTTCTCAGAAATCGAAATTTAATGATTCTTGAATCAAATTAAAGCTCTGTCTGTCTTCTGTCCAATACCACCGGTTTCGGCTCAAAAGGACATCGGAGCCGCCAGATATGGCGATTTTACTCCGAGGTGCGCGGCTGTCTGAAACTCCAGTTTTTAGAAATCCGGATTTTCAAACCCCACTACCATGAGTTATAGAACTCTAATGAGAAAATTTTCTTGAGAAAATGTTTTTCATATGATTATAAACATGATGTGTAAGATTAAAATGTTTTGATTTTTTGAAAGTTTAATTGAAGTTGTTTTACATAACTAGTTTGAATTTTGAAAAACCGTTTTCACTTTCAAACTTGAAAATATTTTGTCATCCAAATCGAATAAATTTTCAAAATGTTTTCAAAACTATATCTATATCACATATGTTCAAAATCTATATGCTCTTGAAATTTTGAGTGGGAGGTCTCCTTGTAGACAAGCCGAAAAATAAAAAGATGTGTAATCTCAAACTTTCAAGTGTTCGAGTGAGTTGAAGTTCAGACTTCCCTCACGCACTTTCCCGAAATAGAAAATAGGAAAAGATCGAGTATGTACCTTGTGCCTTTATGCACTAATACTACTCTGAACATGTCGATCTAGGATTCTCTTCTAGTTGTCCGCTCTGTCGCTCTCTAACTAGGAAATCTGTTTCCGAACTTATAAGAGTCGATGAACCAACTCCAAAAACTAAGTGGGAGGGTTATACTTGTTGTTTGTAACCCACGATCCCCAACACTAATGAAAGATGCAATAACGTGGGACTAAGAGCCGCTCTTGCGACCCTCACTTAAATATGAGTACTCCAAGGCGTTATTGCTTCGATCATTGCTCAATGAGCTACGTCCGAGAGTGATGCAATGATGACAAGGCCTCCCCTTGGGGGATTGTTTTTCAAAGCTGATCTTTTGGACTAAGTGGTTGGTTACACACCTAGGCTCAATCCCTAGTAATCCTCCCTTGAGGCTCTGCGAAGGGATGTGAGTGATCAAACCAATTTAAAAGGTGGCTAGTCAAAATAGATGTATTGACATCTTGGCTTAGCATTAATGATGTGTCATTTACTTATAAAAGGAGATTTTTTGCGGCCTTCTCTTGAGGGAGTAAATTATCGTTTGGTTTATGACACCTTTGGATTTTATAAAAGTCTTAATAAAACTTAAATCCTAAACCAAAGACTAATCATAAACTTGTTTCAACTTTTATAGGCAATATGTCTCTCAACCCTCTCTCTACAATTGTTTCCTCGAATAAAAATGAAAACTATGTAGATTCGAAACGTAACCTCGACATAATACCTACCGTTAACAAGCACAAATGGGTACTCACCACCCCGTGTCCTCCTCTGACGAATGATGATTCAACTCAAGAGGACAATGACGCCTTAGCGGCCAGGCTTCGATCCGATGAGATTGTGAGGTGCTATATCTTGGCGTCTATGAACAATATGCTGAAAGAGCAACATCGTGACTTCGAGACTGCCGCTGACATGCTCTACAATCTCCTTGAGATGTTTGGAGGGCAAAGGCGTCAAACAAGGCTACAAGCAGTCCGACGGTTTATGAACTGTCATGTACATGCTAGGACTCCTGTTGGAGACTTTATGATATTGATCATTAGTCATCTGAGTAAAATGGAAATCCTAGGATCTGAGATTGATGGGAAGAATATCATAGATATGATCTTAGAAACTCTCCCCGCATCTCTTGATACCTCCAAGATGAACTACTCCATTAACAAGCTAGAGTACACTGTTACCAAGCTTATGGAGGAACTTCATACTGCTGTAGGTCTCACTAAGAGAAAGAGGAATCAAAGAGAGGCACATGCTACTGAGCAAAAAGCCTCCGCCTCTGGAACTAAGAAGAGACTTTACAAAGGCCGATAAAAAGAACTGTTCTGCCTATCTCAAAGCAAAGGAACATAGTATTGTACTAGTTACCGAAGCATGCTTAGTAGCTGATAATGTATCAACGTGGATTCTTGACTCCGCTGCTACTAACCATATTTGTTGTTCCTTGAATGGTTTCAAGAAAACCAAAAGCTTAGAGGAAGGCGAGTTCTGTTTCAAATGGGGTGATGGGAGCCTGGTGTCTGCAAAGGCTGTGGGATCCATGACGCTGTCTTTTGAAGACCGCACTTTAAAGTTGAATAATGTTTATTTTGTTCCTACCTTTGGGAAGAACTTAATATCCGTTGCTCGTCTTCTTGAGCAAGATTATTGTTTAAAGTTCATTAAGAATGGAATTCGTATTTCGTTTCCTGATAATTCTTTTGTCACTGATGCATGTATGAAGAATGCTCTTTTCTACATCTATCCTACTAAACCTTCTCTTTTAGACACCGAAATAGATAATGATCTAATAAGGGAGCCAAAGAGGATCAAACTTTCTGAATCCTCCGATCTAACAAAATCAACATACCTCTGGCACTTAAGACTTGGTCATATCAGTCTAGATAGGATTAAGAGACTTGTGAGGGATGGTCCACTCCAAGCCTCTACAATAGGTTCACTACCTACTTGTGAATCCTGTATAGAAGGAAAAATGACTAAGCGACCTTTCTCCGATAAGGGTCGAAGAGCCACTGAGTTGCTGGAACTAATACATTCTGATGTATGTGGTCCGCTCAGCCAACAGGCACGTGGAGGATACGAATACTTCGTTACCTTCACCGATGATTACTCGCGATATGGGTTTGTCTATTTGCTTAAACACAAATCCGAGACCTTTAACGTATTTAAGGTCTTTAGGGCTTTAGTGGAAAAGCAAACTGGCAAAGTGATCAAAACCCTTCGATCTGATCGAGGTGGTGAGTATATGTCTGGAGAGTTCGATGACTTTCTTAAAGAAGAAGGTATCGCTTCTCAGCTTACCGCACCTGGCACACCTCAACAAAACGGAGTGTCAGAGAGAAGAAACCGAACTCTTATGGAGATGGTTAGATCAATGATGAGTTACTCATCACTCCCGCTTTCCTTTTGGGGATATGCCCTCGAAACAGCCGCTTACATTCTGAACCAAGTTCCGTCTAAAACGGTTCCTGGTACTCCTTATGAAAGATGGACTGGCCGTAATGTAAGTTTGGGCCAGATCCGAATTTGGGGTTGCCTTGCACATGTGCTAAGGCAAAAGACTAGCAAGTTGGCTAGTAGGTCAGAATTGTGCCTGTTTGTGGGATATCCAAAGGAAACCAAAGGTTTCATTTTCTATAGTCCCGAGGACGATAAGACTTTCGTTAGCACGAATGCTCGTTTCCTTGAGGAGGACTTCATGAAGGATGCGAAACCTAGAAGCAAAATTGTGCTTGAAGAAAAGTTGGGTGAGGAAGCTTCTACCTCATCTGTAAGAACTGTTCTTACCCCAACTGAAACACAACCTAACTCATCAGAATCTCGTCAAGTAGTACTTAGACGTAGTGGGAGGGCTACTCAAAAGCCTGACAGGTACATGTCTTATGGAGACTCTGTTGTAGCCGTCTCTGACATGGATGATCCTGTTTCCTATAGCCAAGCGATGGCTTGTTCTGAATCAAACCTTTGGCTTGACGCCATGAAAGTTGAAATGCACTCGATGTATGTCAACAATGCCTGGAAACTTGTAGACCTTCCTGAAGGGATTAAACCCGTAGGGTGTAAGTGGATATACAAGAAGAAAAGGGGTCCTGATGGGAACGTCGAGACATTCAAAGCACGACTTGTGGCAAAGGGTTATACCCAACAAGAAGGGATTGACTATGAAGAAACCTTCTCGCCAGTCGCGATGCTTAAATCCATCCGCATACTCCTATCCATAGCTGCAGCTCTCGACTATGAGATCTGGCAAATGGATGTCAAGACAGTCTTTCTGAATGGCAATCTTGACGAGCGCATTTACATGGCTCAACCAGACGGTTTCGTGGATAAAGGTCAAGAGACCAAGGTTTGTGAGTTGCTTATATGCATTTATGGACTAAAGCAAGCATCTAGGTCATGGAATATTAGATTCGATGACACTG
The DNA here is from genome assembly GCF_054948205.1 of Urtica dioica subsp. dioica. Classification (NCBI taxonomy): domain Eukaryota; kingdom Viridiplantae; phylum Streptophyta; class Magnoliopsida; order Rosales; family Urticaceae; genus Urtica; species Urtica dioica. The sequence continues at coordinate 10,193,169 of NC_142764.1, read as the reverse complement.
TGAAGAGCTTCGGCTTTGAACAGTCAGTATATGAGCCTTGTGTTTACAAGTTAATACACGAAGGTGAAGTTGTGTTTCTGGTACTATATGTCGATGATATACTACTCATTAGTAATGACGTGGGTAAGTTATCTGAGGTTAAGGTCTGGCTGGCAAAGCAATTCGATATGAAGGATCTAGGAGAAGCCGCGTACATTCTGGGGATCCAAATCTTTCGAGATAGGAAAAACCGGACCATGTCGCTCTCTCAAGCATCTTATATTGATAAGGTAATGGATCGCTTCTCGATACAAGACTCCAAGAAGGGCCAAACACCCTTTAGTCATGGAGATTCACTCTCTAAGGACCAGTCTCCCAAGAGTACACAAGAGATTGAAGACATGAGGAAAATTCCTTACGCCTCTGCCGTAGGAAGCCTCATGTATGCTATGCTTTGCACTAGACCTGATATATGTTTCGCCGTTGGCGTAGTTAGCCGTTTCCAATCCAACCCTTGACCCGATAACTGGATTGATGTTAAGCATGTTCTTAAGTATCTTCGAAGAACTAGGAATTTGATGCTTAGATACTCAGGTACTGACCTGAATATGACGGGATATACCGACTCCGATTTTCAAGCGGATAAGGATTCCAGGAAATCCACTTCGGGATCTATGTTCATCCTTAATGGTGGAGCTGTTGTATGGAGAAGTATTAAGCAATCTTGCATTGCTGACTCCACAATGGAAGCAGAATATGTGGCTGCTTGTGAAGCATCCAAAGAGGCTGTATGGCTTAGAAAGTTCCTTAAGTATTTGGAAGTTGTTCCAAACGTCGACGAGCCCATGACCCTTTATTGTGATAATAGTGGGGCTGTCGCTAACTCAAAGGAACCTAGAAGCCATAAGCGCTCTAAGCATATTGAGAGGAAATACCATTTGATTCGAGAGATCGTGCAGCGCGGAGACGTGGAAGTGAAGAAGATCTCAACGGTGGACAACCTCGCAGATCCATTTGTTGGAATCGATCTAGGGTTTAAGAAAAAGTTTAACGCTTCGTTAAGCGGCGGAATTTTAAAAATTTTCTTTTTAAGTAAAACTAGTTTTTACTAACCTAGACAAGAGCATGTACATGTAAATAAAAACTAATATGAGCTATTAAAGTTACTAACCTTTCTTGAAGCTTGAACCTTGTAGAAGCTTTTGGAAATTTGCAACGCTCGTCTCCCCTCGCAGCACGTCTCTCTTTCTTTCCTCGGCACCTCGAGCAACCACGAAAGTTTCTATCACTAAATCACTCGAAAATAAGGAATCAGTGAGTGGGCACTTTTAAACACTACGACTTAAGAACGAGTCTCGAAGTCGCAGAGCTAAACACTAGGTCGAGTGAGGACCTAGGTGCCAAGACAAGAAATAATCGAAAATAAACTAGAGAGAGAGAGAGGATTTTCGGCCACAAGTTCTAGAGAGAGAGTCTCTCAAATCTCTTAAACTTGGATGAATTAAAATGAGAAGAATGAGGCTCCTATTTATAGGAGAGGTCTTACCTTCAATAAGGTAGTTTCCTCTTCTATAGAATATCACATATTCATGAGCAAAATAACCCTTATTTCTCATTCCTTTTGGGCGCCCAAGGCAGCCTTCTAGAAGGCTAGGATTTGTTTCCTTTTTTGTTCCTTGGCTTGCCTATTACTCTCTTGGCCGATTCCCTTGTGCATCTAATATGCAAATTTGTTTCCTCTTTTTCTTTTGGCAAGTATCTAAATACATTTATGCACAAAATAATTTCCCTTTCTCTTTGGGTAGTGTTGGGCGCCTATGGCTTCTAGAAAAGGCTTCTAGAATTTTCTTCACTTGTTCATGACAACATAAGAAAAAGCCCATTTAGAATTTTCAATAAAATTCTTATGAAATGAAATTAATTCACAAGGCCCAATTAATCATATTATGGCCGAGTGACATTAAGTCATCAAATGAACTTGTCAAAATTTATTGACATCCATTTCATCCATATGTCTCAAAAGACAAAAATACCCTTTCGACAATTTTCGTTCTTGTTTTGACTTAGCTTCCAGTTTAACTATTCCTATCGATGTGATTCGTGACAGTGACCTCATGGACCCAAATGAACAAACTAAACAACTTACGAAGAGACAAATGTAGATTTGCATGAACAAACTCTTCGTAGTTTGCTTAAAACGATACATTCGCAACTAAGGGTCAAAGGACTATTGACCTCAGTATGATTGTTAGAAGAATCTATGATGTCTGGTTATGAGGCATTGAGAGTTGGAGACTCTATAGTTCTTCTAGGTATCTTCCGAATGTACTGAATTGACCAGTGCACTTCTAGAGACAAGATGAGAACAAACAATTTAACCTCTCATGTCTCGAAGTCACTACGTATGAATTGCATCGTGCTTACCTTAATCCTGAAATGAGACATGTCATTTCACACCTTAGTATTCTCATTTGAGAAAGTCAGAGTTCGGACTCACTATGTGATTCCGAACAAGGCGTATTGGTGAAGTACTAAGTTGTGAGAATGTCATGAGTAACTTTGTGAAGTTCTCATAGATATGGAATTCATGTACAAGATTGCTAAAATGCAATGTATATCACCTCATGCTTTGTTCCTTGGAGTGTGAATAAATGAACTGGCCAGTGTCCAAATTGAGTCTTGACTCTTTTGGATGAAGGAATGTGACTTGTTAGCTCCTCGTCAATACATTGTTTTTAACTTATTCATAAGCGACAAAGGAGTTGAGGAAATAACAGCTAGAAGGGTAAAATGGTAATTTTGTAAATCCCGACTAGCTGATGATATTCATGAAGGGTAAACACTGATAATATTCTGTGGATCCACTCATCACAATTTAGCTGAATTCTTCAGTAGAAAATAAATTTATTTGAACCGAGAGATTCTCAGTGTCAACTCTTTAGTGGAGTCAGTTGACATTAAGCTAAACTTGGAAAAGGTCTGTGAACTTTTGAGTCCAAGTATTTTAGCTCAATCTTTGTTCATTTGGATCCATGAGGTCACTGTCACAAATCATATCGAGTGTGAAGATACTTGTCAAAAGAAAAAGATGAAACAAATTTCCTCTATGAGGAAAGGGAGATTTCGGCCAACAAGGAAGCTAGACAAAAGAGGAAACAAATCCAAGGCTTCTAGAAGCAAGTCTTGGCCGTGTGAATGAGGAAGGAATGGGCAATAAAGAATTGCTCATGAATGCTTGGAAAAAAAAAGAGAAAATTACTTTTTTCCAAGGCCAACCCTTCTCCTATAAATAGGACCATCATTCCTCTCATTTCATTCATTTCCACATAAGTTAGAGATTGCGAGCTTCTCTCTCTAGACCTTGTGGTGGCCGTCCCTCTCTTTCTCTCTCTCTAGTTTTCTTTTGTTTTTGTTTTGGCACCTAGGTCCACATTTGACCTAGTGTTTTAGCTCTTCGACTTTGAGACTTGTTCTTGAGTCATCGTGTTTAAAAGTGCCCACACACTAATTCCTTTATTTCTCGAGTGATTATTGTGATAGAAACTTTAGTGGTTGCTTGAGTTCCCGAGGAAAGAAGAGAGACGTGCTGCGAGGGGAGACGAACGTTTCAACCTTCCTAAGGCTTCTCAACGTTCAAGCTTCTCAAAGGTTAGTAAACATTTAATGCTCATTAATAGTTTTAATTTATATGTACTTGATCTTTGTCTAGGTTAGTAAAATCGTTTTACTTATTTAAAAGAAATTTTTTAAATTCCGCCGCTTGCTCGAAGCGTTAAATCTTTTCTTAACACTAGATCAATTCCAACACCAAAATGAGTCTTCTATGGAGGTGGTGTGTACCGCAGTCAAGGCCCCGATCCCCATGATCCAGATGAAGGTGACGAGGTCACCACGACCAATGCTGAGTGCACTACTGAAGGCGACGCATTTATTGATGCGTCAAAGAAGACGAAAAAGGTTGCATAGATGAAGAAGAAAGGAAAATCGGTTCAGGTTGAACCGATTGAAGAAGCTAAGGTGGAACATAAAAAAGAAGAAGAAGAAGAAGAAGAAGAAGAAGAAGAAGAAGAAGAAGAAGAAGAAGAAGAAGAAGAAGAAGAAGAGGTGAACAACTTACCCGAAAGAAGAAGAATAAGTTAAAGAAGATCGACCTCGCCAAGGGCGGCACCACCTCGTATGTTTAAGGTTAAAACTAGGCGGTCTCTAATCCGCTGCCATCCAAGACTCGCAAGGCAAATCGGGTTGCCTTCCACTACAACCAGAACTACTTGTTGATGCATGATTCGTGGGTCTAGTGCGACAAATCACCGATCGCAACATGCCGATCCCCAATGCGCCATGCCTACTTGAGCCCACATGGTACCAACGCTTTCTGCGACTCTGGCCATTGTTAGTAGAAACAAAAAAACAAAATTGTTCATTTTAATGTGGCATGGAAGTGCGTTTTAAAGCACTTATTCATTTTTTTTTTTGCAAGTTGCGACTGAGCTGAATTGAGTCGTTCACTTATATGAGAGTCACGTCCAGGATGCCTTGGCGAAGGGCGAGAAATTGGCTAAGGTACACTCCAGGTTGGCATCGAGGACAAAATGGCAAAGAACACTACGTTGACGAAGTCTTATTATTTCGAGAAGAAGGCTAATGATGCATAGGAGAAGGCGAATGCCAATCTTTTTTGCGTTCGTGGTGGTGAAACAGGCTGAGCTCGACGAGGCAAAAGCCGAGATTGCATGTGTCAAGATGAGGGCAAAGGTTGAGCAGGAGAAGGCGGTGCAGACGGCCAGAAAGACTACATCTTTGAAGTATCGGTAGGCTATATCGAGGTATCGGGCCAACAAGGACAAAACTGATCAAGCCATCCAGATCGTCCTTAGGCTCGAGCAGTGCCACGACAATGCTATCATTTTCAATGACATTCTTGTCAACAACAACGAGTGCTTAACGACTAAGATCGCGGATGTCGAGAAGGACGCGTCCAAGTACAAGGAGGAGCTTTGAGACATTGTCATTCTTATCATCGAAGATTTTCCGTTCACGCCGTACTCAGAGTCTTCCCCAGACGAAGTGCCTGAGGTTTTACCTGGTCAAGATATGTGGCTGGTGAGCATGGATCGATGCTCGGTCATGTGTCTGGGATACTTGAAGGGATCTACGAGGTGCAAAAATGCAATGCTGAATGCACTCTAACGCCGCCGCCGCCGTGGGACGAGGTCATGGAGCCCACCGACCAGCAGAACAAGTGAAGTGAATGACGTTCTAGTTTTTTTAAGGACTTTTTTCGTAAAATTTTCAAATTCTTTTATATTTAATTTGTTTTTGAGGTCCTTTTTTTTTAATTTTTATTATGCTTTTTTGCTAAACTATTATTGCTTTGGAAGCCTTTATTCCTTTTTTTTGGACCGCGGTGGTTCTTTATATCCATGCTTTTTTTTTAATATCTCTTTTTGATATATTTTTATGGATGCGTGTTTTACGATGTGAATGTACGGATGGTTTCTCAACAAACCAAGTATATTTGACAACTTAATGTGTTTATCTCAACTTCGTTCCTCCGCTCAATTCGGAGAGCGAAGTGTTTCTGCATTCTTTGGTTCAGGTCTCCAAGAGATCTTGCTTCAAAAAAATGCTTAATATAAAACTATGAAGTATAATTTATACTGGGAGCACTTAATCACTTTTTTTATTAGTATTTCGGGAGCACTTAGTAATTATGAATCATGTGGGAGCGGTTTAGGTCGTCCCTAAGTCGCCAAGGGGAGGATTTCACATCGAGGCGAGTTTGTTCTTCGACTTCAACATGATCCGAAGTTCGTGTTTCGTTCGAGAAATGCAGATCAGTTCGTCCCTTATGCCTCATGAAAATGGGGTATGATCCTAATTTAGACATGTGAAGATTTTTCCTCATTGCCATATGATTTTGCAAGCCGGCCCCACCTGGACGTTTGGACTGAGCTAGTTGACAGAATACGAGCCTAATTGATCAAACTAGGCCAGTATTAGATGTCGGTTCCCAAGATAAAAGTTATAATGGATCGAGGCTGAACATATAGTGATTAAGTTGCGTACATACCCTTATGCAAGGATCAAGTAAGTCGTAGTTCGATTATCTGATGGGATCAACAATAGTATTTTTTTCAAGTTAATCATGTTCCACGATATTCAAACAAGTGTTCCACCAAGTGTTTCGAGCTTGTAGACCATAGGATGAATGACATGAGTCACTCGGTATGGACCCCCGCTCGCTTCGAGCTTCCCAGCGTTAGCCTCGGCGGTGTTCTTGAAGACTTTTTGCAGGATGAAGTCTCCGACATTGAACCTCCTCGAGTTCATATTTTTGTTATAGAACCGTGCGACCGATTATCGGCACTGCGACAACCTGACCAATGCTTGCTCCCTTTTCTCCTCCATGAAGTCTAAAGAGTCATATAGCGATTGATTTTTTCATTCGTTTTCGTGGGTGTGCATCACCCGCAGGGTTCGCACGTCCTGCTCAATCAGGATGATGAAGTCGACGCCATAAATAGGGGAAACATGATTTCTCTAGTTGGGCATCATGGGCTTGAGCGGTATACGCAAAGTACATCGGACAACTCCTCCGCCCAACATCCCTTTCGAGACAAAAGATATGATATTTTTCAGACAAAGTACATCATGGCGTTTCATGGCGACATATGATATTTTCCAGACAAAAGATTGCACATCAGAATCTTTCACAAGGGCAAAAACGCATGCTTCAACCCATTTTGATAAGTAGTCGCTGAAGATCAAGAGGAACCGTAGTCCGCTTGACGAGGCGGCTACTGGTCCGACATGAAGGGGTACGAAACAGTAATCGAGGAAAACTCTTCGATGGGTTGTTTAATGTTTTGGGCGTGTCGCTGACACTGATAAAAATTTCTCAAATGATTTTTCCAATCGAAGATCATTAAGGGCCAGACGTAGCCTTGCCGCTTTATTTTGATCGAGTGGGATCATCCGCCTGTATTGCTCTTGCACTCGCCTTCATGCAAATCAGCGAGTATCTTTTGTCATTCAGTGTCTCCGACGCATCTTAAATAAGTCGTGGGAAGCTCCTTTTTAAAAAGATGTCGTCGATGACACATAATCTGGCGCTTGTTAATTTTAGTGTACGTTGTTTTGTAGTTGGGAGTCAGCGCGCCACACAGAGAATGTCAGCGCGACGCACTGATGCACTCGTTTGAGCGCAGTCTATTTCGACATATACACTGCGTGCACTTAAGACCTCCGCGCCGCGCCAAAGCGTTGACCAACTCCAAATTTTGTTGACTTTGCTAAGAAGTTTTTGGTTTGCTCCCATTTTGACCTTTGATTTCTTCTTAATGATTCTCATGACGTCTCGATACTTAAGTATGCACCCAAAAATTGAAGTTCATTATAAAAATACAAAATAAACTCAAATACACTCGAAAAATCGCTAGATTCATGCTCGTGAACGATAGATTTGTACGTATAAAATGTACTCATCAATCACTGAGATTTAAATGGGCATGTAAAAGAGCAATTTAAATCAGCCCTCAGTGCCTAACTTAGATTGTGGTAGGCGTGAACAATAGTGTACATGAGTCTTTGATTTGTTTGATCAAAACACAATAAGATTTGGGCTTTTCTCAAAAAGAAAATAAATATTAACTGTATATTAAATATGATCCGATTTAGTAGATATTTAATATGATAATTATTTATGAGAGCATCATGGAGATATTCTCTACTATTCTATTTATGAGAATATCATGGAGATATTCTATATTATTCAGTTACCTGAATAATATATTATAATATGAGAAGTAAATAAATATTAGATATGATCTGCAAATTTTATTTATTAAAGTGTCTTGGAGATATTTGATTTATTCTATTTATAGAAAAATATATTTCAACACACTACTACAAATTTGGTTTTCTGATGCGCATGACTATCAGGTGCAACTAGTCGCACCGAAAAGTTGCACCTAAATGATTTTCGGGTGCGACTAGTCGCACCAGATTGTCAACCCGAAGTCCAAAAATTTTCGCTTAAATTGTTTTCCCTTTTGAGTATCAGGAGCGACTAGTCGCGCCTGATAGTTAAAAGAAACTTTCGGGTGCGAAAGAGTCGCACCTGATTGTTTTAAATTTTCAGAGGACCAATTCTCCCCCTCATTTTTTCATTCAGTATTGACGTGGCGTTCTTATTTAATTTTTTTAGGTATTATCCGATGCGACTAATCGCACCTGATAAGTTATCGGGTGCGATTAGTCGCATCTAATAGATCATTTAGATGCGACGAAGTCGCACCTGAAAATTAGGGTTTTCTATAAAATCAAATCTTCTGCACTTCGTCTTCTTCATTTAGTCCGCCGATTTCAGAGAGAAAAACGCTCTTCGCTCTGCAAGTCTGCTCCGTGGGCTCCACCACCACAAACCACTACAACGACCTCCACAACCACCAACGCCTCTCCAGAACCATGAACGCCTCTCCGACAGCTCTCTCTCTCTCTTTCTCTCTCTCTGCCAGCACAGCCTCCGCCGCGCGTCTCCGTCGTCTCCGTCGTCGCCACTTCTACGACATATCTCCACCGGTATTTCTCTCTCCCTCTCTCTCTCTCTCTCTCTCACTTACTGAATTCGCCCTCTCTTTAACTGAGTATTTCTCTCTCTCCCTCTCTCTCTCTCTCACTTACTGAATTCGCCCTCTATTTCTCTCTCTCTCCCTCTCTCTCTCTGCCTCACAGCCACGTCCCGAGCCTCCGCTCCTCGCCGGTCGTGTGCTCAGCCCCGGCCCCGCTGTCGAGTCCCTATCCTCCGAGTCCCAGCCTTCGAGCCACTGTCCCCGAGTCCATACCTCCGACCAAAGTCGTGTGTCCCGACCCGGCCGTCCTTATACATGCAGGTTAGGTTATATATATTAGTTAGATTATATATTAGTTAGTTAGGTTAGTTTTATATAAGTTAATATGTTAGGTTATTAGTTAATATTAGGTTAGTTAATGTGAAATATGTAGGTAATTAATATATGTTAATATAATTGTAAATGTTAATTAGATAGTTAGTAATATGTTTAGGTTGTTTAATTTAATTTTGATTAGTTTATGTTAATTGTAATTGTAATTAAATTTTAATTAATTTGATAACATGTTAATGTTTAGCAATATGTTTAGGTTAGTGTTTTGTTTAAATTTGTTTTGTTTTAATTAGTTTTGATTTATTGTAATTTATCAATTAGGAATTGTAATTTGTCTAATAATTACATGAATAGGTTGTTTAGTTTAAAATTAGTTGATGAAATTAAAATTGTAATTGTAATATGCTACTTTGAAATTGATTAGTAATTGTAATTGATACTTTCACATGTTTAATAATTTAATTAGTTTAGGTTAAAATTAAGTTTTAATTGTGTTTTGTGACATGTTTTGATAGTTTGTGACATGTTTAGTATAAAATTAAGTTTATGTTAAAATTAAGTTAATGAATTTGTGATTAGTTTATTTTGTGAGGGGCCTTTGGTGATAATTCTCTTTCTAACTCAAAGTATATTATTGAGCCTTTAAAAACATTTCTGCAAGTATTTCAAACTCAAAGTATATTATTGAGGGGCTTTTGGTGATAATTCTCTTTCTAAGTCCCAATATTCTTTCAGAATTGTAGAAATTTTGGATATTTAACACAAAACTTGTGGTGTATTCTAAAGGAGGGAGTCGAGACAAATATGGAGTGGGTAGTGGCATGGAAAGTGATTGTATCACCAACTGAGAAATTTCGTGTGTAGGCCCAAATGATCGGATCAACATTATTTTCCACATCTTTTTAATAATCTATGTACAAAGACTTTTCTTTTGGAATCTTAATCCTCCAAATCTTTTGGCCACACTAGGACACTCTGGAGCGACATTTCATAATAAAATATCTAGACTCAAAGTTTGTAGTTGAATAAGACCACGCGCGTTACTCTCATTAGCTTCTTTTTTTTTTTTAATGAAAAATTTCCATTTGTTATATGCTTCTCAGTTGTCTGTATGTTCTGATGTATTTTATTCCGTATATTTTGGTACTCGTTTTGTCATTGTAATTTATATAAACCTCTTTAGTGATATCTTTTTTTCGTACGTATAATTTTTTCGTTTTGTTGAACTATATTTTTTATGGAGCTATTTTTTTGTTTTAATTTAGTTAATTTTTTTCGATAAAAAAGGAAGTTAATTGTGTTTTTTTTTCATAACATTTTGTTCAATCCTAATAAGTTGCTTGATTAGTTAATGTTTTCCTTGCTGAAATTCGAGTTCTAATTTGAGCGCTCTCTTTCGATTTTAGAGTACTTGCGTCTATAGTTTGACTAATGTTGTACATACTAAGTATATCTGTATCTTTAAATTGCCTCATTTGTCGCCAATTTCATAACATTTTCTCACTTTCCCCCAAAAGACTAATTTGGCTCAAAATATCACCGATATGTCAACAATGTTGAGCCAAATTAGTCTTTTGGTGAAAAGTGATAAAATGTTATGAAATTGGTGACAAATGAGGTATAACGTTTCGTTTTGAAGTAAACTAGTCATTTATATGATTACATGGTCTCAGTAGCATCACAAAATTCCCATTCTAGCCTTTATCCATTATTATACACGGTTTGTTATTTTCTCAAATACAGAACTAAATATTTGTGATTGATAAAGTTAATGTTAACTAGTTGAT